>NC_064627.1:989619851-990244851 GCF_023864275.1 Schistocerca cancellata | reverse complement strand
TCGCGACTGGTTTGAAGAACACTCTGCTCTATTCGAGCGAATAATTTGGCCACCCACATCGCCTGACATGAATCCTACCGTACATTTATGGGACATAATGGAGAGGTCAGTTCGCATACAAAATCCTGTACCGGCAGACCTTCGCAATTGACGACTGCTGTAGAAGCAGCATGGCCTAGTATTTCTGCAGGGGACTGCCAACGACTCGTTCAGTCCAGGCCGCGTCGAGTTGCTCCGCTACACCGGGTAAAAGAACGTCTGACACGAGATTAGGAGGTATCACATGCCTTTTGTCATCTCAGTGTATGTGTATTGTTGCGTTCTCAGTCCGGAGACTGGTTTGATGCAGCTCTCCATGCTACTTCATCCTGTGTAACAGTCTTCATCTCCGAACAACTACTGCAACCTACATGCTCTGCCATTGTTACCCCCCCCCCCCCCCATGTTTCCCTCCAGTTCTAAATTAGTGATTCCTTGATGTCTCAGAAACAGGTTCTATCAACTGATCCCTTCTGCCCTTCTGCTAATCAGGTTATACCACAAATATCTTTTCTCCCGAATGCAGTAGTAACTCATTACTTACGTCATCTTCCAACATCATCTTCAGCATTCTTCTGTAGCACCGCATTGCAAAAACTTATGTTCTCTTCTTGTCTAAACTGTTTAACTTGCATGTTTCTCTTCCGTACACGGCTACACTCCATCAAATCCTTTCTGAAAAACCTGTTGGCACTTAAATCTGTTTTTGATGTTCACAAATTTCTCTTTTCAGAGACGTTTACCTTGCGATTGCTAGTCTACATTTTATATCCTCTATTCTTCGGCCATCATCAGTTATTTTACTGCCTAAATAGCAAAACTCATCTACTAATTTAAGTGTCTCTTATCCTAATCCCTCAGCATCACTTGATTTAATTCGCCTACAATCCAATGTCCCTGTTTTACTTTTGTTGATGTTCCTCTTATATTGTCCTTTCAAGACACTTTCCATTCCTTTCATATTGCTCTTACAAGTCCTTTGCCGTCTCTGAGAGAATTGTAATACCATCGGCAAACCTTAAAGTTTTTATTTTTTCTCCTTGGACTTTAATAACTACTCCACATGTTTCTTTGGTTCTTTTACTGCTTACTCACAAGGGAACCTCCCCATCGCACCCCCCTCAGATTTAGTTATAAGTTGGCACAGTGGGTAGGCCTTGAAAAACTGAACACAGATCAATCGAGAAAGCAGGAAGAAGTTGTGTGGAACTATGAAAAAAATTAGTAAAATTTACAAACTGAGTAGTCCATGTGCAAGATATGCAACATCAAGGAATATACGAACTCCGGAGCGCCGTGGTCCCGTGGTTAGCGTGAGTAGATGCGGAATGAGAGGTTCTTGGTTCAAGTCTGCCCTCGACTGAAAATTTTACTTTCTTTATTTCCGCAACGTTATGATCTGTCCGTTCGTTCATTGACGTCTCTGTTCACTGTAATAAGTTTAGTGTCTGTGTTTTGCGACCGCACCGCAAAACCGTGCGATTAGTAGACGAAAGGACGTGCCTCTCCAATGGGAACCGAAAACATTTGATCGCAAGGTCATAGGTCAACCGATTCCTCCACAGGAAAACACATATGATATATTCTATACGACACTGGTGACGGAATGTGCGTCACATGACAGGAATATGTTGTCGACCCACCTAACTTGTACACTTAGCGAATGGGTAAAAAGATTCTTCTACCTTGCCCGATTTAGGTCTTCTTGTGGACGTGATAATCGCTACCAAAAAAGTGATTAAAATAAAAGAGTTTGTCACATAAATTGAAAATAAAAAATTAAACTTTCCACTCGAGGGAAGACTTGAACCTAGGACCTTTCGTTCCGTAGCTGCTCTCGCTAACCACGGGACCACGGCACTCCTTGACTACCATTGTCCTTGATATTACCTATCATCGCATGGACTACTCAGTTTGTATGGTTGGTTCAAATGGCTCTGAGCACTATGCGACTTAACTTCGAAGGTCATCAGTCGCCTAGAACTTAGAACTAATTAAACCTAACTAACCTAAGGACGTCACACACACATCCATGCCCGAGGCAGGATTCGAACCTGCGACCGTAGCGGTCACCCGGTCCCAAACTGTAGCGCCTAGAACCGCACGGCCACTCCGGCCGGCTCAGTTTGTATATTTTACTAATTTTTTTCATAGTTCCACACAACTTCTTTCTGTTTTCTCGATTGATCTGTGTTCAGTTTTTCAAGGCCTATCCACTGTGTCAACTTATAACTAAATCTGAGGGGGGTGCGATGAGGAGGTTCCCTTGTCAGTGTGCAAATTGTATAACTTCGGGGCTAATCTAGAACACTGTCTCACTCCCTTCTGAACCGTGTATAGGGACAACCGTCCATTGCGTATTGAGAACGATGTATCTTTACCTCGTGCAGGTCGCAGTTAAGTATTATCGACACCCGAGCGCTCAGTGTGGCAGACGGTAGTCAGTGTCGAGACTCAGAGCAAGTAAGTTCAAATGGTTCAAATGGCTCTGAGCACTATGGGACTTAACTTCTGAGGTCATTAGTCCCCTAGAACGTAGAACTACTTAAACCTAACTAACCTAAGGACATGACACACATCCATGCCGGAGGCAGCATTCGAACCTGCGAACGTAGCGGTCGCGCGGCTCCAGACTGTAGCGCCTAGAACCACTCGGCGACCACGGCCGGCAGCAAGTAAGTTGTTGGCTGCTAAGCGAGCAGGGGGCGTTTACAATTGTTTGACGGCTGCGTGTGCCACCCAAAGCCGTGGGCCTGACCTCCAGCAAATACTTAAAGGGCGTTAACTGAGTGATTTGTTTGATGTGTTTAAGTGTTCATAAGTGCACCGTGATTAAGCGACAACCGCGCCGGACACCCAAAATTTGGATTGCAGTGAGGATTGTGCATTCAGTGCCACATGAAGAGTATTGGCGTGTCACGACATTAATAGGCGACCTGTGATGAATTAACCGTTATTACTTTGTCAGACGAAGGGAGTAACTGCCTCATTTGCGCTGGTTAGACAAAAGTTACAGAACATTAACGACAAATATATACCGATTATTGCTACTTGACATCCTAATTAGTTTTGTTGGATTTGATACGGTGTAACTCCCGTGCAAATATTAATCGATCAGTCTTTATTAGTTGCACACGGCCAAACTATTGTAAACTGTTAGGCTATAATTCCCTAGCCAATAATGGCGGGTTAAACAGGGAGTGTTTCACCCACTGCTTCCCTTTCATGCGCCCCGACTCTTATAACTGCTGCCTGGTTTCTGTACAAGTTGTAAATAACATTTCAATTCCTGTGTTTTACTCCTGCTACCTTTAAAATTTCAAAGAGAGTATTCCAGTCAACACTGTGAAAAGCTGTCTCTGTGTCCACAAATGCTATAAACATTGGTTTGCCTTTCCTATCTTCTAACAGAAGTCGCAGGTCAGTATTGCCTCGCGTGTTCCTACATTTCTATGGAATCCAAACTGATCTTCCCCGAAGTTGACTTCTACCAGTTTTTCAGTTCTTCTGTAAAGAATTCTCGAGCGGTCTAAGGCGCTGCAGTCATGGACTGTGCAGCTGGTCCCGGCGGAAGTTCGAGTCCTCCGTCGGGCATGGGTGTGTGTGTTTGTCCTTAGGATAATTTAGGTTAAGTAGTGTGTAAGGTTAGGGACTGATGACCTTAGCAGTTAAGTCCCATAAGATTTCACACACATTTGAAAATTTGTAAAGAATTCTTCATGTTACTATTTTGCAACGATGACTTGCTAAACCGATAGTGCGGTAATATTCATAGCTGTGAGCACCTGATTTCTTTGTAATTTTAATTATTATATTTTCGTTGAAGTCTGAGGGTATTTCGCCTGTCTCACCCATCTTGCACCGCAAATGGAAGAGGTCTGTCATGGCTACCTCTCCAAAGGCTACCAGTGGTTCTGACGGAAGTCGTCTACTTCCAAGGCTTCTTTCGACTTAGGTATTATAACATTATGCGTATGTAGGCGAGATAATCCGCCGCCCAGAACTGCTATGAGGTGATGTCCACTTGTTGCACGGCTGCACGCTAGCTAGCCGAGGGCTAAGGGCGCACCGTGACCAGTCTGGCTAGTTGACCGTTTCCGCCCCAGGCGAGCTCAGGTGCAGAGACAATGACAGCGTCGCTAGAAACAGGTAAATCTCAGAGCTGGGAATTGGGACGGCTGTTGCTCGCATTGCATTTGTGCAGAATATGCCTTAGGAAATGGAGGAGTGTCAGACACACTTAAACATGACCAATTTACAGCTCTTTGGGATTCGACAATAACTCACATAAAATATTAACGCAAATGCGAATACATGCGATCTCAGAAAAGTAAGGTTCATCCAATGACACAATAATATCTCTAGATCTTTAGGACTACAGTAGTTAATGTCTCACAGGGAATAAACATTTTCACAATGCATCTCTGAATTAACAACTTTTAATCGCTTCATGCGATTTCAACAAACGCCGTTTCAGATGATAGCATTGCACTATAGATATCCCTGAAAGCTACGTATCTTTATCTATTTTATTTATTGACTTACGACGTATCATACATACACTACTGGCCATTAAAATTGCTACACCACGAAGATGACGTGCTACAGACGCGAAATTTAACCGACAGGAAGAAGATGCTGTGATATGCAAATGATTAGCTTTTCAGAGCATTCACACAAGGTGGGCGCCGGTGACGGCACCTACAACCTGCTGACATAAGGAAAACTTCCAACCGGCCGCGGTGGTCTAGCGGTTCCAGGCGCGCAGTCCGGAACCGAGCGACTGCTTCGGTCGCAGGTTCGAATCCTGCCTCGGGCATGGATGTGTATGATGTCCTTAGGTTAGTTCGGTTTAAGTAGTTCTAAGTTCTAGGGGACTGATGACCACAGATGTTAAGTCCCATAGTGCTCAGAGCCATTTTTTAAAACTTCCAACCGATTTCTCATAGAAAAACAGCAGTTGACCGGCGTTGCCTGGCGAAACGTTGTTGTGATGCCTCGTGTAAGGAGGAGAAATGCGTACCATCACGTTTCGAACTTTGATAAAGGTCGGATTGTAGTCTATTGCGATAGCGGCTTATCGTATCGCGACACTGCTGCTCGCGTTGGTCGCGATCCAATGACTATTAGCAGAATATGGAGTCGCTGGGTTCAGGAGGGTAATACGGAACGCCGTGCTGGTTCCCAACGGCCTCGTATTACTAGCAGTCGAGATGACAGGCATCTTATCCGCATGGCTGTAACGGATCGTGCAGCCACGTCTCGATCCCTGAGTCAACAGATGCGACGTTTGCAAGACGACAACCATCTGCACGAACAGTTCGACGACTTTTCCAGCAGCATGGACTATCATCTCGGAGACCATGGCTGCGGTTACCCTTGACGCTGCATCACAGACAGGAGCGCCTGCAATGATGTACTCAGCGACGAACCTGGGTGCACGAATGGCAAAACGTCATTTTTTCGGATGAATCCAGGTTCTGTTTACAGCATCATGATGGTCGCATCCGTGTTTGGCGACATCACGGCGAACGCACATTGGAAGCGTGTATTCGTCATCGCCATACTTGCGTATCATGCGGCGTGATGGTATGGGGTGCCATCGGTTACATGTCTCGGGCACCTCTTGTTCACATTGACGGCACTTTGAACAGTGAACGTTACATTTCAGATGTGTTACGACCCGTGGCTCTACCCTTCATTCGATCCCAAGCTCTGTCTGACTCAATGCCCAGGCGTATCAAGGCCGTTATTACGGCCAGAGGTGGTTGTTTTGGGTACCGATTTCTCAGGATCTATATATCCAAATTGCGTGAATATGTAATCACATGTCAGTTCTAGTATAATATATTTGTCCAATGAATATCCGTTTATCATCTGCATTTCTTCTTGGTGTAGCAATTTTAATGGCCAGTAGTGTATTTTTCATTTCTCAAATGTTTGTCAGAACATCGTATTTTCCATATTTACACAGCAAATGAATGAAGCATGAATACCTAGTATTTTGTCGTACTTGTGCTTCTATTTAATGAATAATTTACGATTTTTCCGGTACTTTATTTAAGTGTTTGTTGCAATTGGTATTAAAAAACGTTGCTAATGTAAAAGTGGTCATCACTTGTGTTAGCGGACGCCACCTTTGCAAAAGAATACCAAATGACACTTCTGATAAGCAGGCCCAAATAATAGTTGAAACTGTATTTAGCGACAACCCGTTGTCATTTAACCTGAGAGCATTTCCGTAAGAGTGCTGGCTTATTTATTTATGAACCAACTGTTACTTACATTTATTGTAAATGGTCTGATTGTAACCGAATGTTTATAACATTTCTTTTGTTTAAATATTGTTGTAATATATTAGTTTAGGGTATGAAAGTGGTCAAGTGAGTCAAATGATGTTTGTAGAGCTTGGAGCTTGAGAACGACGTATTTCGGTAGGGATGGCTTTCAGCCAGTGAGAGATGGACAGAGGCGGAACAGTACTGGAGTCAAGTGGAGACTGGAACTTTTCGAGGAGAGAGCTCAAGGGAGCTATTCTGGACTTTATGTCGAGTTACTGAAGAAGGCAGACCTGCCTGGGGTAACGTGCGTGGTTCGGTCGTATAGGTGATTGATTCTAGGCGGTGAACGGCCACGCAATACTCCAACTTTTAAGGAGACTTCATATTTGGAGAGGTCTCCGTAGTGGAACTATACCTTATTCCGCTTGTATTAAGGAACTGAAGACAGACAGAGTATAAGTTTCTGTTCTTTGTATCGCGTGTCTTAACTTGTGAATCACCACGTTGAACTATGACCTATATTGAGCTGATGAATCTTTTGTGTATTATGATCACGAAATGGACTTAGTTTTCGCGAGTGTTTGATGATTATTTGTTTGGAGATTTTGCTACCGTTCTCGTATAGCTCTCAACGAAACTTTACTGCATTTGATAAACGTATTTTCTGCCTGCATTTTAACTGAATATCGTAGGACCACTTCCCGTTTATTTGAGACATACTTTCTTGAATAAACATTATTCAGCATAATTCTCTGTCGTCTGCATCAATAACAGACGTTAGAACTCTTGTTATTAAATTATTCATTGAACTTTTATTTCGAATTTCTGTGTATTTTATTAACTTGCAATTCTAGCCAAGGCATAGTCTATTCGATTGCAGGATCACAGCTAAAGATTATTATTTGCAGGAATTAGCTGCGGAGCATGAAAATAGACGTGCGCAGTTCGACCTTATGAACACAACGAGCTATTCTTTTCAAACAGAGCCGTGCGTAGCCCAAGAACCTGAAGTAAGGGTAGCCATAGGCAAAGACGCAGCTGGTTTGCTCGTATGGGATGCTGTTAGACAGAGAAAGTACTCAGCAGTAGCCATTAGGTACTGTCGCAGTCTTTCAGTGCTCTGTCGAATTCTTCTCGCAGCATCATATCTCCCATTTCATCTTCATCTACGTCCTCTTCCATTTCTTTAATATTGCCCTGAAGTACCTCTCCCTTGTATAGCTCCTCTGTATACTCCTTCAGCTTTCGCTTCTTTGCTTAAGACTGATTTTCCATAAGAGCTCTTGATATTCATACAGTCGCTTCTCTTTTCTCTGAAGGCCTCTTTAATTTTCCTGTAGGCAGTATCTATCTTTCCCTAGTGATATATGCTCCTAAATCCTTACTTTTGTCCTTTAGCCATTCCTGCTTAGCCATTTTGCACTTCCTTTCAGTCTCATTTTTTAGACGCTGGTATTCCCTTTCACCTGCTTCATTTGCTGCATTTTATATTTTCTCTTTTCATTAGTTACAGTCAATATCTCTCGTCTCATCCAAGGATTTCTACTAGTCCTTGTCTTTTTAACTCGTAGATACTTTGCTGCATTCACTGTTTCATCACTCAAAGGTCTCCATTCGTCTCCTACTGTATTCCATTTCTCTAATCCAGTTAATCATTGCATAATGCTCCCTCTGAAATTCTCGAAAGCCTCTGCTTCTTCCAACTTATCTAGGTCCCATCTATTACCTTTTTGTAATTTCTTCAGTTTTAACCTTAACTTCATAATTAGTAAATTGTTGTCTCTGACGCCCTGAAAATCTATTACAATTTAAAATCTGGTTCCGAACTCTCTGTCTTACCGCTATACATAATGTCCTAAAAAAAAGCCATCAAACTTTGGGGGCGGTTCCTGATACAGAAGTAAGCAAAAAAGGTCTAGTAAACATGGATTCTGAAATACATACTCTAAGAGGTAGGTGCACTTCTTCGATACTATGAACACAGATCTCTTCTGCTGCAGTGCCTTTGTTTTCCATATATTGGCCAAAACAAGAAAAAAAGGCTAATCAACATGGGGTCTAAATTGCATACTTTAAGAGCTATGAGCACTTGTTCTTTTGTGTTAGTGCGAAACATATTTTTTCTTCTGAACAAGCTCATAGCTCGTATAGTATGCACTTTAGAGCCCGTGTTTGCTGGACTTTTCTTTCTTGCTTTGGTCCGTATTACCTTCTTTCAAAATATGAAAAGCAAAGAGAATCCAATAGAAGAGATGTGTTTCATAGTATCGAAGATGAACAATTGCTCATATCTCTTAAGGTATGTGCTTTAGAGCCCTTGTTTACTGAATATTTTTTTTCTTGTCTTTGTCTAAGGAACTTGTTCCTAATATTTGTCGGTGTTTTTCAGGGATACACTGCATAATGAATCTGAAACCTTCTGGTGTGTTCAGCTATCTTCCAAGTGTACGATCTTCTTTTATGATTCTCAAACCAAGTATTGTTGTTGTTGTTGTTGTGGTCTTCAGTCCTGAGACTGGTTTGATGCAGCTCTCCATGCTACTCTATCCTGTGCAAGCTTCTTCATCTCCCAGTATCTACTGCAACCTACATCCTTCTGAATCTGCTTAGTGTATTCATCTCTTGGTCTCCCTCTACGATTTTTACCCTCCACACTGCCCTCCAATGCTAAATTTGTGATCCCTTGATGCCTCAAAACATGTCCTACCAACCGATCCCTTCTTCTAGTCAAGTTGTGCCACAAACTTCTCTTCTCCCCAATCCTATTCAATACCTCCTCATTAGTTACGTGATCTACCCACCTTATCTTCAGCATTCTTCTGTAGCACCACATTTCGAAAGCTTCTATTCTCTTCTTGTCCAAACTAGTTATCGTCCATGTTTCACTTCCATACATGGCTACACTCCACACAAATACTTTCAGAAACGACTTCCTGACACTTAAATCTATACTCGATGTTAACAAATTCCTCTTCTTGAGAAACGCTTTCCTTGCCATTGCCAGTCTACATTTTATATCCTCTCTACTTCGACCATCATCGGTTATTTTACTCCCTAAATAGCAAAACTCCTTTACTACTTTAAGTGTCTCATTTCCTAATCTAATTCCCTCAGCATCACCCGACTTAATTTGACTACATTCCATTATCCTCGTTTTGCTTTTGTTGATGTTCATCTTATATCCTCCTTTCAAGACACTGTCCATTCCGTTCAACTGCTCTTCCAAGTCCTTTGGTGTCTCTGACAGAATTACAATATCATCGGCGAACCTCAAAGTTTTTACTTCTTCTCCATGAATTTTAATACCTACTCCGAATTTTTCTTTTGTTTCCTTTACTGCTTGCTCAATATACAGATTGAATGACATCGGGGAGAGGCTACAACCCTGTCTTACTCCTTTCCCAACCACTGCTTCCCTTTCATGCCCCTCGACTCTTATAACTGCCATCTGGTTTCTGTACAAACTGTAAATAGCCTTTCGCTCCCTGTATTTTACCCCTGCCACCTTCAGAATTTGAAAGAGAGTATTCCAGTTAACATTGTCAAAAGCTTTCTCTAAGTCTACAAATGCTAGAAATGTAGGTTTGCCTTTTCTTAATCTTTCTTCTAAAATAAGTCGTAAGGTCAGTATTGCCTCACGTGTTCCAACATTTCTACGGAATCCAAACTGAACTTCCCCGAGGTCGGCTTCTACCAGTTTTTCCATTCGTCTGTAAAGAATTCGCGTTAGTATTTTGCAGCTGTGACTTATTAAACTGATAGTTCGGTAATTTTCACATCTGTCAACACTTGCTTTCTTTGGGATTGGAATTATTATATTCTTCTTGAAGTCTGAGGGTATTTCGCCTGTCTCATACATCGTGCTCACCAGATGGTAGAGTTTTGTCATGACTGGCTCTCCCGAGGCCATCAGTAGTTCAAATGGAATGTTGTCTACTCCCGGGGCCTTGTTTCGACTTAGGTCTTTCAGTGCTCTGTCAAACTCTTCACGCAGTATCTTATCTCCCATTTCGTCTTCATCTACATCCTCTTCCATTTCCATAATATTGTCCTCAAGTACATCGCCCTTGTACAAACCCTCTATATACTTCTTCCACCTTTCTGCCTTCCCTTCTTTGCTTGGAACTGGGTTGCCATCTGAGCTCTTGATATTCATACAAGTGGTTCTCTTCTCTCCAAAGGTCTCTTTAATTTTCCTGTAGGCAGTATCTATCTTACCCCTAGTGAGACAAGCCTCTACATCCTTACATTTGTCCTCTAGCCATCCCTGCTTAGCCATTTTGCACTTCCTGTCGATATCATTTTTGAGACGTTTGTATTCCTTTTTGCCTGCTTCATTTACTGCATTTTTATACTTTCTCCTTTCATCAATTAAATTCAATATTTCTTCTGTTACCCATGGATTTCTATTAGCCCTCGTCTTTTTACCTACTTGATCCTCTGCTGCCTTCACTACTTCATCCCTCAGAGCTACCCATTCTTCTTCTACTGTATTTCTTTCCCCCATTCCTGTCAATTGTTCCCTTATGCTCTCCCTGAAACTCTCTACAACCTCTGGTTCTTTCAGTTTATCCAGGTCCCATCTCCTTAAATTCCCACCTTTTTGCAGTTTCTTCAGATTCAATCTGCAGTTCATAACCAATAGATTGTGGTCAGAATCCACATCTGCCCCAGGAAATGTCTTACAATTTAAAACCTGGTTCCTAAATCTCTGTCTTGCCATTATATAATCTATCTGATACCTTTTAGTATCTCCAGGATTCTTCCAGGTATACAACCTTCTTTTATGATTCTTGAACCAAGTGTTGGCTATGATTAAGTTATGTTCTGTGCAAAATTCTACAAGGCGGCTTCCTCTTTCATTCCTTCCCCCCAATCCATATTCACCTACTATGTTTCCTTCTCTCCCTTTTCCTACTGACGAATTCCAGTCACCCATGACTATTAAATTTTCGTCTCCTTTCACTACCTGAATAATTTCTTTTATCTCGTCATACATTTCATCTATTTCTTCATCATCTGCAGAGGTAGTTGGCATATAAACTTGTACTACTGTAGTAGGCATGGGCTTTGTGTCTATCTTGGCCACAATAATGCGTTCACTATGCTGTTTGTAGTAGCTAACCCGCACTCCTATTTTTTTATTCATTATTAAACCTACTCCTGCATTACCCCTATTTGATTTTGTATTTATAACCCTGTAATCACCTGACCAAAAGTCTTGTTCCTCCTGCCACCGAAGTTCACTAATTCCCACTATATCTAACTTTAACCTATCCATTTCCCTTTTTAAATTTTCTAACCTACCTGCCCGATTAAGGGATCTGACATTCCACGCTCCGATCCGTATAATGCCAGTTTTCTTTCTCCTGATAACGACGTCCTCCTGAGTAGTCCCCACCCGGAGATCCGAATGGAGGACTATTTTACCTCCGGAATATTTTACCCAAGAGGACGCCATCATCATTTAATCATACAGTAGAGCTGCATGTCCTCGGGAAAAATTACGGCTGTAGTTTCCCCTTGCTTTCAGCCGTTCGCAGTACCAGCACAGCAAGGCCATTTTGGTTAATGTTACAAGGCCAGATCAGTCAATCATCCAGACTGTTGCCCATGTAACTACAGAAAAGGCTGCTGCCCCTTTTCAGGAACCACATGTTTGTCTGGCCTCTCAACAGATACCCCTCCGTTGTGGTTGCACCTACGGTACGGCCATCTGTATCGCTGAGGCACACAAGCCTCCCCACCAGCGGCAAGGTCCATGGTTCATGGGGGGAAAAAGTGTTAGTGATGATTAAATTATGCTCTGTGCAAAATTCTACCAGACGGTTTCCTCTTTCATTCTTTCCCCCCAGTCCATATTCACCCACTATTTTTCCTTCTCTTCCTTTTCCTACTATCCAATTCCAGTCCCCCATCACAACTAAGTTTTGGTCTTCCTTAACTATCTGAATAATTTCTTTTATCTGGTCATTCATTTCTACAATCGCCTCACCTCTTCAGTTAGTTGGCATATAAAGTATGGTGGGTGTGGGCTTCTTGTCTATCTTGGCTATAATAATGCGTTCACTATGATGTTCACAGCTGCTTACCCGCGTTTCTATTTTCTTATTCATCAGTAAACCTACTCCTACATTACCCCATTTTATTTTGTATTTATTACCCCGTAGTCACCGACCTGAAGCCCAGTTCCTCCTGCCAGCAAACTCCATTAATTCCCGCCAATCTAACTTTAACCTATCCACTTCCCTTTTTAAATTTTCTAACCCGCCTACCCTGCTAATGGATCTCTCACTCCACGTTCCGATTCGTAGAACACCAGTTTTGTTTGTCCAGATGACTACATCCTCCTGAGTAGTCAACGCCAGGAGATCCGAATGGAGAACTATTTTACTTCCGAAATATTTAAACCAAGAGGAAGCCGCCATCATTTGACTGTACAGTAAAACTGCCCTCGGGAGAAATTATGACGGTAGTTTTCCCTCGGTTTCAGTTGTTTGCAGAACCAACACAGGAAGACTATTTCGGTTGATGTTACAAGACTATATCATTCAGTCATCCAGACTGTTGCCCCTGCAACTACTGACAAGTTCGCTGCCCATCTTCAGTAACCATACGTTTTTCTGCTTGCATCTACGGTGCGGCTATCTGTATCCCTGAGGCACTCAAATTTCACCACCAATGGCAAGGTCCGTGGCTCATGGGTTGGGATGTGGGTTGGAAGAGGGGGGAGGGATTACAGGTATACAGGGTGTTACAAAAAGGTACGGCCAAACTTTCAGGAAACATTCCTCACACACAAAGAAAGAAAATATTTTATGTGGACATGGGTCCGGAAACGCTTACTTTCCATGTTAGAGCTCATTTTATTACTTCTCTTCAAATCACATTAATCATGGAATGGAAACACACAGCAACAGAACGTACCAGCGTGACTTCAAACACTTTCTTACAGGAAATGTTCAAAATGTCCTCCGTTAGCGACGATCGCATGGAATCCCTGATGCGCTGATGCAGCCCTGGAGAATGTCGTATTGTATCACAGCCGTCCACAATACGAGCACGAAGAGTCTCTACATTTGGTAACGGGGTTGCATAGACAAGAGCTTTCAAATGCCCCCATAAATGAAAGTCAAGAGGGTTGAGGTTAGGAGAGCGTGGAGGCCATGGAATTGGTCCGCCTCTACCAATCCATCGGTCACAGAATCTGTTGTTGAGAAGCATACGAACACTTCGACTGAAATGTGCAGGAGCTCCATCGTGCATGAACCACATGTTATGTCGTACTTGTAAAGGCACATGTTCTAGCAGCACAGATAGAGTATCCCGTATGAAATCATGATAACGTTGAAACATCCCCTTAGAAAAATTTATACATGACTGTGCTTAAACTGACACACAATATTTTTAGCGCAACGCAATCTGACTTTCAGAAATCCCTACAAAAGAATGGCCCTAACTAACATTAACCTATACCTTTCACAAATCACTTACCTCACAAAAATCTTCGTTACTCAAGCTACAGCAATACAGCGAGCGCCACTACTGCCAGCTAAATAACAGATTCAAACTACGGAAGGCACTAACTACTAGTAGGCATAGTTAGCAAATGAAAGATTTTAGTAGAGAACAAAAAATGTATTTACCTCAATAGTGTTCAAAAGTCATAATGTATATAGCAGTACATGATATCCAGTATTGCAAATTTCAAAACTCCGCCGTCTCTCTCCTCACATCCACCACTGCTGGCGGCTTACCTCCAACTGCGCAACGCTACGCGCTGTTCACATCCAGCTGCCCAACACTACAATGGCAGACAACAATGCAAACTAGCCACAGACTGCACACAGCACAGCCAGTGATTTTCATACAGAGAGCGCTACGTGGCGGCGGCATTACCAATAAAAGAACCTAAACAGCCTACTTACATAGCCCCCATGCTCCCCACAAAAAATTTTACAAATTGTTTTGGGCACTGGGCAATACATATTTGTTAAAATTTTTCATAATCGTAATTACAAGAACAAAGAAATCAAATGCACACACTTATTGATACAATGTTGGTCAAAAGCTAAAATTTTCTCACAGTCCATAAAGATAGTCCTAATCATTCATCATAATAGTAATTACAGTTTTTTTTCACAAAGTCTCATTAGTAAAAGAAATTGCACACAGAAGTAGTGGATTTCCATGCAGTCTTGAAGAAGTAGTGTTGTCCTTCCAACGGAAAGACAGTGCTGACTCTTGACATGCTGACAGGTAATGGGCCACACAGAGCAAACTCACAGCAGAGTCGTCCGCCGCTCGTGGTCTCGCGGTAGCGTTCTCGCTTCCCGAGCACGGGGTCCCGGGTTCGATTCCCGGCGGGGTCAGGGATTTTCACCTGCCTCGAGATGACTGGGTGTTTGTGTTGTCCTCATCACTTCATCATCATCCAGGAAAGTGGCGAAATTGGACTGAGCAAAGGTTGGGGAATTGTACGGGCGCTCATCACCACGCAGTTGAGCGCCCCACAAACCAAAACATCATCACAGCAGAGTCATTCGACGTTTTGAGGAAGATTGGTAGGTAGGTCATCACAGAGCAGACCCACTGTAGTCCTGGTAGAGATTATGGTATTGGTGGGCCACCAGAGCTGCAGACCCACTGTAGTCCTTGTAGAAATAATGGTAATCGTGAGTCATCAAAGGTGTAGACCCACTGTAGTCCTTGTAGAAATAATGGTATTGGTGGGTCATCAAAGATGCAGACCCACTGTAGTCCTTGTAGAGATGGCCAACAGCCATCTGCTGCGACTGTGCAAGTGCACAATCACCATCGAAGAGTCTTGCAGAGAAGATAGCAAGTCCATAAACCACCACTTGTGCACGCACAAAGTTTTTGGAATTGTCCTTAGAAGTCTTGCAGACAATATAGCAAGTCCATAAACCACCACTTGTACACTCACGAAGTCTTTGGAATTGTCCTTAGAACCAGCAATGCTGTTAGCCAGTCCCTTGCTGAATTAGTAACACACGTGCAAACACTAACAGTCCCAACTTCTCACATCCTCGGAGATCTCCCTTCGTTCTTCATTATTTCCAAAAGTCCTATCTATACCTGCTTTCTGTACTTTTCTCGTATAACCTCTCAGTGCATTTCTTCAAATTCATCGCAACTCATTCTCTTATAGGCTACCCCCTCTTAAGCTAACTTAAATCTACTGAGCTCAGATGCTAAACTAAGGGATGAGGCAATGCAGCAGCACAAAACAATTAACGCAAACAGCAATAAAAAAATGAAGATTTGCGAAGCAAGCAGAATTATAGAAATTAGCAAAGCAATTGCAATATTACAACTAATATAAGGCAATGTGCAGCAAACAAGAAAAATAAATCAGTAGTAAACTGGCTTAGAAGAGTAACACAAAGTCAAATTCAGTAACACTATGCCTGGCAAACAGCAGCAGCAAATGAAATAACTTATATCTAAACATGACATAGCTCAAGCAGAAAAAAACATTACACTAAAGACAATAATGCAGACAAGGGAAATGTATATTTACATCTTAATGTCTATATAATTAAAGTGGTGCACCACAAAAACTAATTCTACAAAAAATTACCAAGTACTTGAAAAGAAAATTATATATGCAGTTATTGCTATCAGTCCCTTCTTATGGTCCTTTTTCGAAAAATGTGGATCATAAAATAATTATTTAATAGATCTGTTGACAGAAAGTGTTCACATTAGCAAATGCATCTAAGTTTATTTTATAAAACTAATACTGCAACACAGCTGGAAACCAGATATTAAACAAAATGAGCAATCTCTCAACTACAAAGACAATAGATGTAAAATGTTTCTCATCATTTCATTAGGCATTTTAGTAAATATCATAAATTACGAGCTCCACAGTATGCTTTCAACAAGGAAATGTCAATAGCGAGGATAATGGCCTCCCCTTTTTTTTTCTACCTGTGCCTCTGAAAAGGCACACACTAATGGCTTTTTCTCCAGGCGTCTGACGTAGCTGGGTGCCCACGACGCATTACGTGCAGGTGGTCACTTAACTTTCTTACGGAAATATTTACGACAGCTGTTTTCGCTACAGTGACAGTCTCATACAAAAATATTTCACAGGTGAAGAATTTGCGTTACAAATCTGTAGAAACAAAGTGCTATTGATATAACAGTGTCCAAAAAATTTTCGTCGGCATTGTGATACATTCACACATTTACATACATTTCATAACTCTTAAAGTACGATTCTTGGTTTCCAACAACCTTTTTCACAAATCAGCATCCCTAACCACTACTCATTATTCCTTACCTTATTACACATATACATATTCGTCGACACTTCTTCAATATTGCATCATAACAGATACGTAGCCTAATCAAATAACTCATATAGCATCAGCCTATTAATCATAAACATACCTCAGCAGCATAATACACATCGTCATTGTAATAATAACATCATAACATCTCAGTCAAATCTCAAAAACGTTGTAGCTTTCTGCAATAATTTCAAAACCTAAAGAAAATTCTCTGCTCATTTCAATAGTGTCAACTACCTCAAACGTACTTTAGAAATCATGATCTCATACCAAATATATCATTCAAAGTCCTCATAGTATAACAATGGTTCCGAAAAAATATGAACAGTTCACACAGTACAGACAAAATACAGTTTCATAAGTGTGAAGTTATCCAACTGTGTAATTGTGTAAACATGTGTCACTGATGTAAAAAAAAGTTTATCTCTTAGTTAAATGATCAGATAGCTGTGTAATTTGTGTGTTAGAGAAATATGGTATTGATGTGTAAAGTTGTATAAGCAAATACCATATTAGCTAGGGCTCCTTGTGCTTGCCAAACACATGGTACACAAAGTAGGCGTTTACCCCCCTGAGGATTAATGTAATTATACCCTCAGGTGTTACAGATTACAGCAATGGAATGAAATGTATCACGGAAAACTTTCTTTGTAATTCAAAAATCTTTAAAAATAAATGTTTTAAGTACAAAATTAATCACTGAAATGCATGTCCTGTAGCGCTAAATGTGCGTCTTGTTGTAAGATAATCTCTGTGGAAGTGTCGTAGTTATTTTCCTCCGAAAGCTAAGTTCTGCAGAAGCCAATGTACTTACCTCATGATAAACAAAAGCGAAATGCTTTGCGTATATATATCTTAGTTATTACGCTTATTGTTGTGATGATGAAAGTACTGTGCTGTAACGTGTTGTTGTCCTACGGAAAAAGCTGTCTCCTTGTAGCTATACCACAAAAGTTACTACTAAAACATGTTTTACTTTCCAGAATAATACAGAAAAACTGTGCAGATATGAAACAGAAACACCGCAAAAGCAACATTGTAAATTGTCACTCATTAGTAGCGTCGTGATAAAATCGTGTAGCTGTCACACAAACTAACCACTATGTCATCTGGTATCTCACTGAAAGTACCTTAAATCCAGAATGTATTTTCAAGTAAACCAAAATGTTGCATCAAAATCTCATTAGCAGTACCAGTATATGTTCTAAGTATGTAAGCCTTATAGTCGTTACGTAATCGTGCAACTAACAAACAAGAATGTACACACACAATAACACTGTGATGTCTGTTCACTATAACAATGCATTCGTAATTTCTGTTTAAAAATGTTCCCTAGGTTCTAGACTGGATAGTTAACTTCAAACATTGTTGCATGTTAACAGTTTCTCAGTGTGACAAATTGTACTAGTAGCGTGAAGTGAAAAGTTTTATGGCAAAGACTAAGTTAAAAAGCAGATTATCTCTCAATAAACGGTTTTACATGAGAAACGTGGTGCAGTCCTTTACTCTTCCTAGTACTCAGAGTTTCAACTTGAATGGAATTATCATGCGGTATACGTCGGTGAGGAGTGCTAAAATTTTTCTCAAGGTTAGTGTCTATGTTATTTTTCTCTGAGCCAGCGGGCGCCTGCGGTGCGAGTCATTGTCTGTCTCTTTGTTGGCGCGCGTCGTTACTGGGATTAGGAGACCTAACTTCTACAAATTCGCCTTGCCGAGAGGGCCCAGCTCTGTTAGAATCTCGCCAGTTCTGATGAAATTCACGTCTGTCGTTATGAATATATCGTCTGTCGTCATGTCGGTAGTTCCTGTTGTTTCTCCCTGAATTATCACTGCACGGTGGACCGTTGCGTCTGAAATTATTCTGTCTCCCGTGATAGTAATAGTTCTGGTTGCCATATTGTCTGTTTCTATGATTGTCTCTGTCATATTCATTACTACGGAAATGTGATCTTTCTCTGTAATTATTACTACTCTGCCAATGGTTGTTATATGGGTGGTGTCTGTTTTAGTCACGATTTGTGTTGTAAGAATAGCCTTGTCGTGTCCAGTTATTATTTCTTTCATCGCGGAATTGCGACCGATGTGACCTGTAATTGTTGTGTTCCTGTTTTCGCGTTCCGCGATTGTCAGTGTCAATTTCTAATTCTTGTAAGAGCCCCTGAAAAGCTTCAATGTCGTCTTTGCAACGTCCTGCCAAAATAATATGCCGTAAATGTTCAGGTAATTTGATTAAGCAAATGCGGATGAGTTCTGAGGGGCTGTATGGGTTTGACAGGTACTGATTCTTGTGCAACATGTCTTCAAAATATTTCACAAGACTGGAAAATTCAGATTGTTCGAAATGTTTCATCATTATGATGCTATGTTTTACTCGGTCTTGTGTAGCTTGAGACCAATATGCTGAGAGGAAGGCATGGTAAAATTCTCCTTCACTGTGACAATCGTGAATGACCGATCGCATTCTTACAGTTGGTTCATTCTCCAAGTAGCCACACATAAATTCTAATCTGTGCTCCAATGACCAGTTGGGAGGAAAACAATGAGAGAATTGATGGAGCCACGCTTGTGGATGAATGTCGTTGGCAGAATTCTTAAACGTTTTGAATTTACGAGTAGTAATGAACAGCTTATAGTCAAAATCATCGTGTCGGCGAGTAGCATGTCGGTCATTGTTACGTCGTTTCGGCGGTTCCATCTCAAAATTCGGTGTACCTTGCCAATTTCTTTCATAATTTCTGAAGTGCCCTGAGTTATTATTTTGTGGCTGTTCCGTATTTCTATGTCCCTCTTCCAGTATTAGGGCGTGAGTGTCCTCTGAAATACGTAATTCTTGTATTACCTGTGTCAGCTGATCTTGTACTTCCCGGATTTCTCTTTTGTACTGTGTATTGACTTGATTTTGATTTTGTTTGAATTTTCTAATTTGTTCAAACTCTTTTGTGTCAGTGAAGGCTACGGGTCTTGTGTCATTCAGATCATCATCTACCTTTGTAGATAAGTTAGTGACCTGATCCGAAAGTTCAGCTACTTTCTCCGATAGTGAACTAATTTCCTCCATGTGTCTTTCTACTGTGTCCTTTAAGTTTTCCTGAGTTTTTGCAAGTTGCGTAACCGAATCGGTAGATGCAACTGAGTCCATTTTATCTTGCAAGGTCTCATGATTTTCATGAACAATAGTTTGCAGTTCTTTTATGGCTGCTTCGTGATTCTGTAGTGCATTTTCATGACGCGAAAAAATAGGTTGGAAATGCTCACAAATTTGTGTTTTTACGTCATTACAGACTTTTTGACATTTCGATTCTATTTTGTGTAACTCGGTAGTTAAATCTTCACGTGTTTGTTCAAGGGTGGTGTGAAGATTTTGTTCCATTGCTTAGCTTAAGATTGCTTTGTATTCATTCAAAAAGTCTACTCCCAGTATAATTTCCGTCGACAATAATGGAACACTAAGAAAGTTCATAGAGAAGCTGTGGCTTTGACAAAAGAATTCTAAATTGGTTTGTTGGCGTACATCTACACTTTTTCCAAAGATTGCACCTTGTAATTTAATCTTACGTAACGGAAGTGTGGGGCAATCGTTCGATTTGTTGCACTTGCTAAAAGCTGTTTCACTAATTACTGAAATGGGACTGCCAGAGTCAAGTACTGCCGTAAATTTTACATCATTTACAGTAATGTGAATCACAGGATATGCAATGTTGTTAAGTTTTACGTCGTGTTCCTGGAGTAAGATGTCCCTAATGTCTTCCATTTTTACGTAATTACTAGCTACGGCAGCTGCGTCGTCAGTTTCATAAGTACGTTTTGTGGCTGCCAGTGGTGTGAGTCATTGCCTATTGTCTCTTTGTTGGCGCGCGTCGTTATTGGGATTTGGAGACCTAACTTCTACAAATTCACCGTGACGAGAGGGCCCTGCCCTGTTTAAATCCCACCAGTTCTGATGCAGTTCAGGTCTGTCGTTACGATCATATCGTCTGTTGTCATGTCGGTAGATTCCATAGTTTCTTTCTTGTCGGTCACGTGGTGGAGAATTTCTCCCTGAGTCGTAACTGCGCACTGGACCGTTGCGTCTAAAGTTATTCTGTCTCCCTTGATAATAATTATTTTGGTTCCCATATTGTCTGTTTCTCTGATTGTCTCTGTGATAGTCATTACTGCGGAGAGGTGATCTTTCCCTGTAATTATTACTACTCTGCCAACGGTTGTTGCATGTTAACAGTTTCTCAGTGTGACAAATTGTACTAGTAGCGTGAAGTGAAAAGTTTTATGGCAAAGACTAAGTTAAAAAGTAGATTATCTCTCAATAAACGGTTTTACATGAGAAACGTGGTGCAGTCCTTTACTCTTCCTAGTACTCAGAGTTTCAACTTGAATGGAATTATCATGCGGTATACGTCGGTGAGGAGTGCTAAAATTTTTCTCAAGGTTAGTGTCTATGTTATTTTTCTCTGAGCCAGCGGGCGCACGTGGCTGCCTGCGGTGCGAGTCATTGTCTGTTTCTTTGTTGGCGCGCGTCGTTACTGGGATTAGGAGACCTAACTTCTACAAATTCGCCTTGCTGAGAGGGCCCAGCTCTGTTAGAATCCCGCCAGTTCTGATGAAATTCACGTCTGTCGTTATGAATATATCGTCTGTCGTCATGTCGGTAGTTCCTGTAGTTTCTCCCTGAATTATCACTGCACGGTGGACCGTTGCGTCTGAAATTATTCTGTCTCCCGTGGTAGTAATAGTTCTGGTTGCCATATTGTCTGTTTCTATGATTGTCTCTGTCATATTCATTACTACGGAAATGTGATCTTTCTCTGTAATTATTACTACTCTGCCAATGGTTGTTATATGGGTGGTGTCTGTTTTGGTCACGATTTGTGTTGTAAGAATAGCCTTGTCGTGTCCAGTTATTATTTCTTTCATCGCGGAATTGCGACCGATGTGACCTGTAATTGTTGTGTTCCTGTTTTCGCGTTCCGCGATTGTCGGTGTCAATTTCTAATTCTTGTAAGAGCCCCTGAAAAGCTTCAATGTCGTCTTTGCAACGTCCTGCTAAAATAATATGTCGTAAATGTTCAGGCAGTTTGATTAAGCAAATGCGGATGAGTTCTGAGGGGCTGTATGGGTTTGAAAGATACTGATTCTTATGCAACATGTCTTCAAAATATTTCATAAGACTGGAAAATTCAGATTGTTCGAAACGTTTCATCATTATGATGCTATGTTTTACTCGGTCTTGTGTAGCTTGAGACCAATACGCTGAGAGGAAAGCATGATAAAATTCTCCTTCACTGTGACAATCGTGAATGACCGATCGCATTCTTACAGCTGGTTCATTCTCCAAGTAGTTACACATAAATTCTAACCTGTGCTCCAATGACCAGTTGGGAGGAAAACAATGAGAAAATTGATGAAGCCATGCTTGTGGATGAATGTCGTTGTCAGAATTCTTAAATGTTTTGAATTTACGTGTAGTAATGAACAGCTTATAGTCGAAATCATCGTGTCGGCGAGTCGCACATCGCTCATTGTTACTTCGTTTTGGCGGTTCCATCTCAAAATCCAATGCGCCTTGCCAATTTCTTTCATAATTTCCGAAGTGTCCCGTGTTATTATTTTGTGGTTGTTCCGTATTTCTATGTCCCTCTTCCCGTACTGGAGTGCGAGTGTCCTCTGAAATACTGTATGTAATTCTTGAATTACCTGCGTCAACTGATCTTGTACTTCCCGGATTTCTCTTGTGTACTGTGTATTGATTTGATTTTGATTTTGTTTGAATTTTCTAATTTGTTCGTACTCTTCTATGTCAGTGAAGGCTATGGGTCTTGTGTCATTCAGATCATCATCTACCTTTGTAGATAAGTTAGTGACCTGATCCGAAAGTTCGGCTACTTTCTCCGATAGTGAACACATTTCCTCAGTGTGTTTTTCTGAACCAAGTTTCAGAGTGTCCATTTGTGTTGAAATCGAAACTACTGTGTCCTTTAACTTTTCCTGAGTTTTTGCAAGTTGCGTAACCGAATCGGTAGATGCAACTGAGTCAATTTTAGCCCACAAGGTCTCATGATTTTCATGAACAATGGTTTGCAGTTCATTTATGGCTGCTTCGTGATTCTGTAACGTATTTTCATGCCGCGAAAAAATAGGTTGAAAATGCTCACAAATTTGTGTTTTTACGTCATTGCAGACTTTTTGACATTTCGATTCAAAGTTATGTAACTCAGTAGTTAAATCTTCACGTGTTTGTTCAAGTGTGGTGTCTAACTTCCGAAGATTTTGTCCATTGTGTCTAACTGTTGCTGTGTTTGTCTCTGGTGTTGTTCCATTGTGTCTAACTTTTGAAGATTTTGTTCCATTGTGTCTAACTTTTGAAGCTTTTGCTGTGTTTGTCTCTGATTTTGTTCCATTGTGTCTAACTTTTGAAGATTTTGTTCCATTGTGTCTAACTTTTGAAGCTTTTGTCTCATTTGTTGCATTAATTGTAATAACAATGCACTGGTGTCTGAAACATGTTCCTCAGTGCTTTTCGGCAATGCATTTGAACTGGCAATATTCGCAGTTTGAAAAGCAGAAAATGTGTCTTGACTTATTTGAGAAAAGAGTGAGGACGCAAAACCTGAATCTACAGTATTTGCAAGATTGTGTTCTGTCATTTCGGATTCCTGAGGCAAGCTGTTGCCGACCGATCTATCGATAATGCTTCCCTGTTCACTAATTGTTTCACTGTCTACACCATTGTTTGCAGCTGGCTCCATTTCCCTATGTACAAATACCAAATTACTACTTTGAACATTAGTTAATTCATTACTCGGTGGCGCTAACACACTGCTTTCGTCTACACTGTCATTTCTCAGTTTACTTTGGAGCCTAGTTTTACGTTTTTCACACGCCATTATTGTCACAATATTTCACACGATAAGACAGAAAACACAATTTGAAGAGCAAAAATAAGAGAACACATTAACATAGCACTGAAAATAATATGTAGTTAATTGCAAGCGCAGCTGCGAAATACTTGGTGCAAATCTACATGCATGCCACAACTGTTTTACTGTACAACAATGAAAGGCTGCAACTACAAAGGAGATTCTCTCTACAATTACGCGCTAGCAAGAAACAAAATCTACACTAATTACACAAACTACAAGAAAAAAATCAGAAGATTCCAGAAAGGTATCCTCGGCTACGGGTCGACATATGAAACATCCCCTTAGAAAAATTTATACATGACTGTGCTTAAACTGACACACAATATTTTTAGCGCAACGCAATCTGACTTTCAGAAATCCTTACAAAAGAATGGCCCTGACTAACATTAACCTATACCTTTCACAAATCACTTACCTCACAAAAATCTTCGTTACTCAAGCTACAGCAATACAGCGAGCGCCACTACTGCCAGCTACACTCCTGGAAATGGAAAAAAGAACACATTGACACCAGTGAGTCAGACCCACCATACTTGCTCCGGACACTGCGAGAGGGCTGTACAAGCAATGATCACACGCACGGCACAGCGGACACACCAGGAACCGCGGTGTTGGCCGTCGAATGGCGCTAGCTGTGCAGCATTTGTGCACCGTCGCCGTCAGTGTCAGCCAGTTTGCCGTGGCATACGGAGCTCCATCGCAGTCTTTAACACTGGAAGCATGCCGCGACAGCGTGGACGTGAACCGTATGTGCAGTTGACGGACTTTGAGCGAGGGCGTATAGTGGGCATGTGGGAGGCCGGGTGGACGTACCGCCGAATTGCTCAACACGTGGGGCGTGATGTCTCCACAGTACATCGATGTTGTCGCCAGTGGTCGGCGGAAGGTGCACGTGCCCGTCGACCTGGGACCAGACCGCAGCGACGCACGGATGCACGCCAAGACCGTAGGATCCTACGCAGTGCCGTAGGGGACCGCACCGCCACTTCCCAGCAAATTAGGGACACTGTTGCTCCTGGGGTATCGGCGAGGACCATTCGCAACCGTCTCCATGAAGCTGGGCTACGGTCCCGCACACCGTTAGGCCGTCTTCCGCCCACGCCCCAACATCGTGCAGCCCGCCTCCAGTGGTGTCGCGACAGGCGTGAATGGAGGGACGAATGGAGACGTGTCGTCGTCAGCGATGAGAGTCGCTTCTGCCTTGGTGCCAATGATGGTCGTATGCGTGTTTGGCGCCGTGCAGGTGAGCGCCACAATCAGGACTGCATATGACCGAGGCACACAGGGGCAACACCCGGCATCATGGTGTGGGGAGCGATCTCCTACACTGGCCGTACACCACTGGTGATCGTCGAGGGGACACTGAATAGTGCACGGTACATCCAAACCGTCATCGAACCCGTCGTTCTACCACTCCTAGACCGGCAAGGGAACTTGCTGTTCCAACAGGACAATGCACGTCCGCATGTATCCCGTGCCACCCAACCTGCTCTAGAAGGTGTAAGTCAACTACCCTGGCCAGCAAGATCTCCGGATCTGTCCCCCATTGAGCATGTTTGGGACTGGATGAAGCGTCGTCTCACGCGGTCTGCACGTCCAGCACGAACGCTGGTCCAACTGAGGCGCCAGGTGGAAATGGCATGGCAAGCCGTTCCACAGGACTACATCCAGCATCTCTACGATCGTCTCCATGGGAGAATAGCAGCCTGCATTGCTGCGAAAGGTGGATATACACTGTACTAGTGCCGACATTGTGCCTGCTCTGTTGCCTGTGTCTATGTGCCTGTGGTTCTGTCAGTGTGATCATGTGATGTATCTGACCCCAGGAATGTGTCAATAAAGTTTCCCCTTCCTGGGACAATGAATTCACGGTGTTCTTATTTCAATTTCCAGGAGTGTAAATAACAGATTCAAACTACGGAAGGCACTAACTACTAGTAGGCATAGTTAGCAAATGAAAGATTTTAGTAGAGAACAAACAATGTATTTACCTCAATAGTGTTCAAAAGTCATAATGTATATAGCAGTTCATGATATCCAGTATTGCAAATTTCAAAACTCCGCCATCTCTCTCCTCACATCCACCACTGCTGGCGGCTTACCTCCAACTGCGCAACGCTACGCGCTGTTCACATCCAGCTGCCCAACACTACAATGGCAGACAACAATGCAAACTAGCCACAGACTGCACACAGCACAACCAGTGATTTTCATACAGAGAGCGCTACGTGGCAGCGGCGTTACCAATAAAAGAACCTAAACAGCCTACTTACAACGTGCTCCATTGAGCGTAGGTGGAAGAACATGGGGCCCAATCAAGACATCACCAACAATGCCTGCCCAAACGTTCACAGAAAATCTGTGTCGATGACGTGATTGCACAATTTCTTGCGGATTCTCGTCAGCCCACACATGTTGATTGTGAAAATTTACAATTTGATCACGTTGGAATGAAGCTTCATCCGTAAAGAGAACATTTGCACTGAAATGAGGTTTGACAGATTGTCGGATGAACCATTCGCAGAAGTGTACCCGTGGAGGCCAATCAGCTGCTGATAGTGCCTGCGCACGCTATACATGGTACAGAAACAACTGGTTCTCACGTAACACTCTCCATACAGTGACGTGGTCAGCGTTACCTTGTACAGCAGCAACTTCTCTGACGCTGACATTAGGGTTATCGTCAACTGCACGAAGAATTGCCTCGTCCATTGCAGGTGTCCTTGTCGTTCTAGGTCTTCCCCAGTCGCGAGTCATAGGCTGGAATGTTCCGTGCTCCCTAAGACGCCGATCAATTGCTTTGAACGTCTTCCTGTCGGGACACCTTCGTTCTGGAAATCTGTCTCGATACAAACGTAATGCGCCACGGCTATTGCCCCGTGCTAATCCATACATCAAATGGGCATCTGCCAACTCCGCATTTGTAAACATTGCACTGACTGCAAAACCACGTTCGTGATGAACACTAACCTGTTGATGCTACGTACTGATGTGCTTGATGCTAGTACTGTAGAGCAATGAGTCGCATGTCAACACAAGCACCGAAGTCAACATTACCTTCCTTCAATTGGCGGTGAATCGAGGAAGTACAGTACATACTGACGAAACTAAAATGAGCTCTAACATGGAAATTAAGCGTTTCCGGACCCATGTCCACATAACATCTTTTCTTTATTTGTGTGTGAGGAATGTTTCCTGAAAGTTTGGCCGTAACTTTTTGTAACACGCTGTATAGTGTCCATGATACCATGATAGGTGTACCTAACACTGACTTTTGCGGTATGTAGGTTTTGGTGAGAACGAAATAAAATGTGGTTGCTGATTCTGACAGTGATGCATGGTAATCTCGAAGAGTTGGAGAATGGTCGTCAGTGAAACATGTTTCTTGGAGAGCAACACAGGTCACAGGACAGGAGGAAATTAGTAGTTATACTTCTGGCAGGTGACAGTAATATAATTTGCAATTCTACTGAATTACCATGTTAAATGTATTCTGGTTAGGCGTGAATGGGCCAGGAGTACAGATGATGCCCCAGATCACTGTCACCGGTTGGGGTGGAACAACATCAATAAACACCATTCCGAGTTTGACGGTATGGGAGTTAAGAATTCGTTTGGTAACAGCGCCGAACACGTGTCAGAACTCACAACGGATGTGTTGATGATTTAACTCCATCCTTCAGTTCTTAGACCCGTGTTTTAAAGTAAACTTTGCTGGAGATGCACTTTCTAGGCTCACATAGACATTAGAACTCTTCACAGGATTTCTAAGCCATTTCTGGTGAACGACTAAGTGGTCCCTTCAACTATGTCACCGCTGTGAGACCTGAGTTTCTTCCAGGGCATACAATGTTCATATAACTTAGGGGAATGCAGCCGTGTGACCTTGTCGACAGCCGCCGATATTTCGACAGTAGCACAGCCTGGCATTTTGAAGGCATAACTGCAGCAAGTAAGCGTTGTGCAGGGGAATGTAAAACATCGATTAGAGAGAATGCGTTTGGATGACTCTGACATTCTGGTAAATTTCGATGTGGTCTCTCTTCACTCGTGTTCCTCTGTCTGATTCTTTACGGTTGACTGAGGTTATGTTTGGTGCAGAACTAACAAATGTATTTCGACATGTGTTGACCTCCACTTACATTTCAGTAAACGACTAGACAGATGGAGTTGCGATGACATGCCCGTTGTCACCTATTACTGCCAATTTGGTTATGAAAGACTTCGAGGAACGTACCTTGGAGTCGCCGGCTTTGAAATCTGGGTGTTGTTTCAGATATGTAGACGATGATTTCATTGTTTGGCCTCCTGGCAGTGAGAATTTGAACAACTTTCCAGAGTCAGCTGAGTTAGCCCATTTCGAATTCATCTTTCGTCAGGAAGTTTATAGTAAAAGACAGATCAGACGCGGGTTGCGCTATCGACCAACTGTGCACCGAGTGAGTGGTGATATTCCCGGTGTGGCACCAAAGTCTGCCGCCTTTTTTACCTTACGCAGGAAGCATTTCTGACAGCATTGGTCGTATTTTACGGTATTGCGAAGTGTGTTTTCTTGACCACCTTCTAAGATCAGGGACATTTTAGGTTTTGTAAAGACGGATGGCTACGGTATTTCTTGCAGTTGTGGTGTGTCTATGTCCGTCAGACTATCAGGACTGTGGTGGGCAAGTTTGCTGAGCATAAGCGGCACACACGCTGACAACAGCAGCGCAAACCCGCAGAACATTGTTCTGGCACTGGCCAACCTACGGAAAATAGCTACACGGGGATTCTGACATGCACTTCCAGCTATTGGGATAGTGTTATTAAGGAAGCTGTTGAAATTAAATTAGCATGTAACCTTATAAACGAAGATGGTGAGCTCTGTTTAAATTTTACATGGAATCTTGCTCTCTCCTTTGTCAAAAAAAAAAAAAAAAAAAAAAAAAACGGAGTGTCAGAGTTAATGCTACCTTACCCGTCGATTATTAATTTCACTAAGGATAACTTCCGACGGCTGTCATCTTTGATTTGTGATATTCTAGTGTTTACAGTGAGTGTGCATTCCTTCCGGAGTTTATCTGAAAACCAAAGTTATAAACTCTTACACAGCGTAACTTATGTCAATGTCGCTACTAATTTATACTATCATCTGTCTGAGACAAACGTCGCTAACGATCTAAATGTCGTCAGTCCTTGAAGAGCTTCATGTAGCCAAGTTTACTGTATAAATTATTTCTCTCTACTGACATTATTACGTCTTAATGCCAAACAGTGTCGCCACCAGTTAATAGATGACTGACAAGCAAGTTCCGTATGCATTTTCCTGAGATCAGTTCCTAACATTCTTTTTTTTCAGATCTTAGAATAACCAGATTGTGTTATTTTGTAAGGATGAGGCATTTGGTAAAGTTTAATATCAGAGGCACACGTTCAAAAAATGTGATTCACGGCTTTCACATGTTCAAATGTGTGTGAATTCCTAAGGGACCAAACTGCTAAGGTCATCGGTCACTAGACCTACACACTACATAAACTAACTTAAAATAACTTATGCTAAGAACAACACACACACTCATGCCCGGGGGAGGACTAGAACCTCCGGCGGGAGGGGCCACGCAATCCGTGACATGGCGCCCTATACCACGCTGCCAATCCGCAGCTTTCCTGGTCGGGTAATGTTGAGCTTCCAGGGGATTACGCCCACAACGTGAACTGGCAGTAGGCGTTGACCGAGAAACAGCAGCAATAGGCAAGTAACTGATTTTGTGACATTTTACAAGTTCCTAACCAGGAGCGAATTGTATTGTCTCACCTGTGTGCTATGGTAGTTAAGTTTCTGAATTTCTACATGTCTAATTTATTAGACAGAGTTGTTGCGTTTTCGTCAGTGTCTACAGTAGAGTTTTGTTGGGCACATGAACAGTGTTTTTTTCGTTTTTTTGAAAGCTAGTGGTAGATCATTGTCAGTAGTCACTCAGGCAGTATCCATTGGTCGAGTAACAGCAGCAACGGGGAAGTAACTGATTTTAAGACATTTTACGATTTCCTAATTAGGAGGGAATTATGTAGTTTCATCTGTACGCTTTGGTAACTTAGTTTTTGAATTTCTGCGTGTGAATTAATATTTACTTGACGTAGTTCTCGCGCTTTCGGTTTGTGTCAGAAACTAACCGATTTCGTGACATTTTACCAGTTCCTAACAAGCAGTGAATTATTTAGTCTCACCCGTGTGTTTTGGTAGGCTGGGAGGCCCCATTCGAGGGAGTTCGGCAGCGGTATTGTAAGTCCTTTTTAGTTGACGCCACGTCGGCGACTTGTAAGTTAATGATGATGATGAAAATGATGACGAAGTACACACAACACACAGTACCCTTCCAGGAATTGAACCTGGGCCCTCTGCATGGTAGGCGGTAATGCTACCTCTATGCTCCAGAGGCGGACTATTAGGTACAGCTGTTGCATTTCGTCAGTGTCCACAGTAAAGTTCCATAATGTGTGTCGATAGTCGTTTGTTTGTTTAGGGTATTTTTCCACAGTCTTTAGCATAGACAGGGGCTGCGACAGCTGTATGTGGATGTTATGTTGGGGACACTTCGCTCTCAGCTCCAGGCTGTGTGGCTTCGGTTTCACAGACTGAGGCTTCAGCGGCTGGACGTCACTATTGCGGGCTGGCCACGGAGATCTAACGGACGTCCAGGACGACCAAAGAGTCCGCCGATCGTTCCTCACTGGTGACCAGCCCAGTTACTGAGCGCATTGAGGTTGGCCCCTCATCCGTGTTTGAGTTGGAGGTCGCCTTGGGGCGTGGTAAATTGCGATAGACTTCCTGGGGATCCTAACGTAAGGCCTCTCCAGTTAGTCTGACAAACAGGTTCCAAGTGCTGTCTGTGGCTAACTCTGTCGCTCAGTCAAATGGAGTTTCTTGTCCTGTTTCGGAGGAAACCTCTCAGCTTGCAAGATCCGGGCATTCACAGAGGGTGGGATTATTGACAGTCGGCAGCTCCAACGTTAGGTGCATTATGGGGCCGCTTAGGGATGTGAATACCAAAAAGGTGAAGAAAGTGAATGTGCACTCCTTGTGCATACCGGGTGGAGTCGTTTCAGACGTGGAATGGGCCCATGTGGATGCCATGAAGAGCACAGGGTGTAGACAGGTCGGTACCAATAATGTACGTACCTTTGGATGAAAAGAGATTCTCTCTGGTTTCGAGCAGATGTCTGAAGTGGTGAAGCTTCTAGTCTTGCTTGTGAGACTGAATCGGAGCTCACCATTTGCAGTATAGTCAACAGGACTAATTGTGGACTTCTGGTGCAGAGCCTTGTGGAGGGTCCAGATCAGAGGCTCAGACGGTTCTAAATCCATGTAGGCTGCACAGTCCTCGACTTGGGCCATAGGGTGGTGGGGTTTCTGATCCCGCTAAATAGGCCAGGATTCCATTACACGCAGGAGGCAGCTACACAGGTAGGGGGGGGGGGGCTGTGTGGCGTGGACAGGGCGCTTTTTTAGGATAAAGGATCTCGGGGAAACACAAAAAGAGCTTCAGTCTCAAAGGATGCAGGTCGAAAATAGGAAGAACGTAGATCTAGGAACATTCGGCATAACAGTTGTAAATTGTCGTAGCTGTGTTGGGGAAGTACCAGGGCTCCAAGCCTAATAGAAAGCAGTGACGCTCAAATCGGTATAAGCACTGAAAGCTGGGTAAAGTCGAAGATAATCTCAGCCAAAATGTTTGCGAAGGACCTAATGGTGTTAAGAAAGGATAGGCTAAATACAGTTGGCGATGGTGTGTTTATTGCTATTAGAAGTAGCTTGTCTTGTAGCGAAATTGAAGTAGATAGTTCCTGTGAGTTAGTATGTGTAAAGGTCATTCTTGGCACCAGGAATAAAATAATGATTGGATCGTTTTACCGATCTCCGAACTCAGGTTATAGAACTGCTGAAACCTTCAAAGGAGACCTTAGCCTTATTTCACACACGTATCCAACTCATACAATTAGCTGACGGTGACTTCAATTTATGCTTGATATGTTGGTGAAAATAGATGTTTAAGACCTGACGCCCGTATAAAAGATCGTATAAATTCGTGCTAAACGCATTCTCTGAAAATTATTTCGGGTAGTTAGTTAATGAGCCCACTCGAATAGCAAACTCGAATAGCATGCTGATGCAGTACCTCCTTAGTTAACAATCATACTCAACCGCCGTACCTAAAGACTAGAAACTTGCGTAGGTCACAGCAGTTCAAGAAAGGCAATAGGAGTAATCTCCTGAATTACAGGCCCTTATAATTAACGTCGATATGCATCAGGATTTTGGGACATACACTGTGTCCGAACATTATGAATTATCTTGAAGAGAACGATCTACTGATACACAGTCAACATGGATTTAGAAGACATCGTTCTTGTGAAGTACAAATAGCTCTTTATTCACACAAAGTGCTGAGTGCTATCAACAACGAATTTAAAATTGATTCCTTATTTCTAGATTTCCACGGTATCTCAAAAAGGGCTTGTTATCAAATTGCGTGCTTATGGAATATCGTCTCAGTTAGGCGACTGGATTCCATTTCCTGTCAGAGAGGTCATAGTACGTGGTAATTCACGGGAAATTATCGAATAAAATAGAAGTGATTTCTAGCGTTCCCGAAGATAGCGCTATAGGGTGTTTGCTGTTCCTTATCTATAGAACCGATTGAGGAGACAATCTGAGTAGCCGTCTTAGGTTTTTTTGCAGATGATGCTGTCATTTATCGTCTGGTAAAGTCATCAGAAGGTCAAAACAAACTGCATAAGATTTTGAAAAGACGTCCGTATTGTGCAAAAATTTACATTAACCCAAAATAATGAAGAGTATGAGATCATCCACGTGAGTACTAAACTTCGGTTACATGATAAAGCAATCAAATCTGAAGGCCTTAAATTCAAGTAAATACCTAGGAATTACAACTGCAGACAAATTAAATTGGAAAGAACACATAGATAATGTTGTGGACAAGGCGAACCAAAGAGTCTGTTTTATTGGCAGAACACTTAGAAGATGCTACAGATTTATTAAAGAGACTGCCAACACTACGCTTCTCCGTTCTCTTTTGAAGTACTGTTGCGCGGTGTGGGACCTTACCAGATAGAATGAACCGAGTACATTGAGAAAGTTCAAAGAAGGGCAGCACGTTTTTTGTTATCGAGAAATAGGGGGGAGAGTATCACGGACGTGATGCGGAATTCGGAGTGGACAACATTAAAACAATGGCGTTTCTCGGTGAGGCGGGATATTCTCATGAAATCTGAATCACCTACTTTCTCCTCCAAATCCGAAATTATTTTGTTGAAGCGGACATACATAGTGAGATACGATCATCACAATAATGAAAATCAGGGTTCGTACGGAAAGATATACGTGTTCGTTTCTTTCGCGCGCTGTTCGAGAATGGAATAAGAGAGGATATTGTGAAGATGGTTCGATGAATCCTCTGCCACACACTTAAGTGTGATTTTCGGAGTAGACACGTAGGTGTAGATGTAGATTGTGTGCCGCATCGAGAATCGAACCTGGATCCTTGTCTTTTGTAGGCAACGTAAAACCATTGGCAGGAAGTTCCAAAGTCTGCTGGACGTTTGTGGGCAAACCTTACTTTGCACCATAGTCACGAGACCTTAGAGGCACTTGAGGAATTTGAAAATGTGTAGGATTAGTATGCACTGACTAGCAGTCAAGATCAAAGTCTATACTTCTAGAATATCAATACTGACGTACACTGATGGGCGAAAACATTAAGGCCACCTGCTTAATATCGAGTTGATCCACCTATTGTACCCAATACAGTGGTGACTGTTCGTGACAAGGACTGGACAAGCCCTTTAAAGGTTTCCGGAAGTATGTGGAATCAAATGATTATGCAGTTCCCGTAAATTGCTGGAGCAGTGCTGACGTCCACCAGCGTCCCAAGTATGTTTGTATCAGGTGAATTTTGTGGTCAAGACGTCAACGTGAATGGATATACACCTACTTATTGTCATCCTTGCTTCATTATAGAAGTTAAAGAATACAAATCCTACTTCAAGGTACCTCTCACCTCAAGCCCAACACGATCTTTTACTTATAATAGCAGTAGAGCATAGTGCATTGACATCGTCTATTTTAATTACATCACGCCCTTAATTATTCTTTTCAAAATAAATTTTAAAAAGTGCAAAAATCCCTTTTGGTGCTGAGACATTAAAATATTTTATCCGAAAGCTACCTGAGTGTTGCTACATCTTGGTCAATCCTGTGAGAACAGTTTTAAGTATAGAGACAAGAGAAGGTTCACTAAATGGAACTATGGAATGTCGAATGAGGGACAGAACGGTACCCTGACGGGGAAGTAAGAAAGGAAAAGTAGGACTAAGAATGTTAGAACCTATGAAAGAAAGAAGACAGACCTCAGAGGCAGACACCCTTCCCACCCCGTACCCCAGTATCCCCACCCCCTGGGGGATACTTCACTTGTGGGCTAAAGGATAGAGATTTTTGTGAATCCTATGGAATGGACATCGGCAGCTTCACCCCTGCAGGCAATGAAAATTGGCTCCAAGGCCTTACTATTGAAAGCCTGTGAGGAGAGCAGCAATGAAAATGGTAACTTCTGTCCGAGATATAGACAACTTATTACGTAATTATTCATGTAAAGGAAAGCCAGGTTAGTGTTAACAATAACTGTGGTGACAGTGCTGCTCGATTAATACAGAAACAGGTACTACCGAAAGTGTTGCCTTTTTATTTCAAGCACCTTACACCTATTCTGCTAAATTTCTGTCTCAAAGTTACTAATTATTAAGCGGAAAAGTCATTGCATTTAATATTATCTTTATGTTGTTCATTAAATAAGAAAGGAGAGACATGAAACCTCGATGGGTCATTTTGTAACAGCCCTTGATTAAACCCATTTGCGTAACTTCTCGAGACGAAATTACTTTCATTCTGGTAAGAATAATTAACTTCATTTTTACTGAAAAAATTCTTAAAGTGATCGTTGTAGAAAGAAGTCGTTAAAGATTTTGTGAGTTTCATTCTGGTACTAAAAGTTAAAAATACATTTATTCAAAGCAAAAATCATTAAAAGCTTGATGTCTGATGAACAGAATTATTTTCAAACTTTGTCCCTTCAGGACTGGCGACCGGAAATGGAAAGTAGAAACATTCATTTTCAGAAGAAAATTCTTTAAACTGAGTTAATATTGGTTCCTGGCTTATCTCTGAGTAAAGGCGCTGTGCCTTAGTACGAATATTAAATATCAAAACGATATTTAAAGGTAAGGAATGGAAGTGAAATACTCAAATTTGCTTGTCAATAGAAACGCTACAGAAAAAAAAACGATAGCAAAATGTTATCCAAACAGGTTTATACACTGTTAAAAGAATGCAGTTTAAAGCAAAACCGACCTCAAAGTGTGAATTTATTGTTCATTGTAAGTTTGTAGCGAGACACTACGAAAGCCACTCAAGGGTGTGGGAGAATCATGCAGTGTTGCAGGCATGACCAGCCACTTGCAGTAAAAGACGATAAAAGGATACCAAAATTAAATCAGAGTACAGGGGTGTAGAGTCATTATACGCCGAAAATTTAGCTGCACCCTACGGTAATACTTTAACAGATCATAAGCCACATAAATCCTTTAGTTGAGTTAAGATAAGAGATGACCTTGATTATTTAAATTTAAGGTAACCGCCCCAATAAAGTAAAATACACTAAATTATGTTCTATAAAGTCTTCATTCATAACATGCAATGAGAGGGACATAATCTTTAATTTAGACAATTATCTTAATCTGAACTTCTTATGTGATTGACATTTCTCATACTGAAAGAGTTAGAGGATGTTCTATTTCCTCAGACATTCAAACTACCAACATTACCATTTCTGGTGGACTCTCCTATCTGAGAAAATTCCAGCCATGAACTGGTATTTCTCTGTGGTGGGGAAAAATAGTTTCCCTGCACATTCTACAAAGACCACATAAAGTACCAATAAGACGGTACTTCCCCACAGCAAGCAAAGAAAGGGTTGTTTCTTGCTCAGAAGACTATCGATGCTGAGTACACGTTAAATATTGGTAGACTGTACATGAGTCACCATCCTTTCACACTTCATTAAAGTACATTACATTGGTTCTCTCCCCTAATGGTAAAAGGAAATCGGTTCCTAGACAAACATGTTGATTAATACGACAACTCTTCATGAGTTTTCACACTTTAAAATACATTATACCGAATCCGAAGGGAAAGCAGAAAGGTGGAAGGAGTATATAGAGGGTCTATACGAGGGCGATGTACTTGAGGACAATATTATGGAAATGGAAGAGGATGTAGATGAAGATGAAATGGGAGATACGATACTGCGTGAAGAGTTTGACAGAGCACTGAAAGACCTGAGTCGAAACAAGGCCCCCGGAGTAGACAACATTCCATTAGAACTACTGACGGCCTTGGGAGAGCCAATCCTGACAAACCTCTACCATCTGGTGAGCAAGATGTATGAGACAGGCGAAATACCCTTAGACTTCAAGAAGAATATAATAATTCCAATCCCGAAGAAAGCAGGTGTTGACAGATGTGAAATTACCGAACAATCAGTTTAATAAGTCACAGCTGCAAAATACTAACACGAATTCTTTACAGACGAATGGAAAAACTAGTAGAAGCCGACCTCGGGGAAGATCAGTTTGGATTCCGTAGAAATACTAGAACACGTGAGGCAATACTGACCTTACGACTTATCTTGGAAGAAAGATTAAGGAAAGGCTAACCTACGTTTCTAGCATTTGTAGACTTGGAGAAAGCTTTTGACAATGTTGACTGGAATACTCTCTTTCAAATTCTAAAGGTGGCAGGGGTAAAATACAGGGAGCGAAAGGCTATTTACAATTTGCACAGAAACCAGATGGCAGTTATAAGAGTCGAGGGACATGAAAGGGAAGCAGTGGTTGCGAAGGGATTAAGACAGGGTTGTAGCATCTCCCCGATGTTATTCAATCTGTATATTGAGCAAGCAGTAAAGGAAACAAAAGAAAAATTCGGCGTAGGTATTAAAATCCATGGAGAAGAAATAAAAACTTTGAGGTTCGCCGATGACATTGTAATTCTGTCAGAGGCAGCAAAGGACTTGGAAGAGCAGTTGAACGGAATGGATGGTGTCTTGAAGGGAGGATATAAGATGAACATCAACAAAAGCAAAATGAGGATAATGGAATGTAGTCGAATAAAGTCGGGTGATGTTGAGGGTATTAGATTAGGAAATGAGACACTTAAAATAGTAAAGGAGTTTTGCTATTTGGGGAGCAAAATAACATGATGGTCGAAGTAGAGAGGATATAAAATGTAGACTGGCAATGGCAAGCAAAGCGTTTCTGAAGAAGAGAAATTTGTTAACATCGAGTATAGATTTAAGTGGCAGGAAGTCATTTCTGAAAGTATTTGTATGGAGTGTAGCCATGTATGGAAGTGAAACATGGACGGTAAATAGTTTGGACAAGAAGAGAATAGAATATTTCGAAATGTGGTGCTACAGAAGAATGCTGAAGATTAGTTGGGTAGATCACATAACTAATGAGGAAGTATTGAATAGGATTGGGGAGAAGAGAAGTTTGTGGCACAACTTGACCAGAAGAAGGGATGGGTTGGTAGTACATGTTCTGAGGCATCAAGGGATCACCATTTTAGTATTGGAGGGCAGCGTGGAGGGTAAAAATCGTAGGGGGAGACCAAGAGATGAATACACTAAGCAGATTCAGAAGGATGTAGGTTGCAGTAGGTACTGGGAGATGAAGAAGCTTGCACAGGATAGAGTAGCATGGAGAGCTGCATCAAACCAGTCTCAGGACTGAAGACCACAACAACAACAACCGAGTCCTTATAGATGCCACCCCCTAGCTAGGGCGCAAATCATTCATAATTACACACACACACACACACACACACACACACACACACACACATATATATATATATATATATATATATATATATATATATATATATATACCATTTTTGACTGCGTTTCGATGATTTGAAAAGCGGTCCCGGTCCGATACTAGTCATCACGTCAATAAAAAAGTAAAATTTGCAACTTTGGACTTGTTTTTCGATGTTCCGCAAAAGAAATTGTTGACAGATGCTCAATCCCCTCTGTTTCATGTCAGGAGCCAGCATTCGAGGGATCCATCATGCACATAATTTTCTGCAATGGTGGCCTGTGCACACGCTCGTGATATGCCACACTTACTTGAGAATGTGTCCGTATTATCCAACGATTTTCTCTGGTAAGTTCACCAACCTAGTTTCGATGAGCCTCGGTGGTTGCCATATGTGGTCATCCACTCCAAGCTTTCTGTCACACATGCTGAGGTTAACATTACCATTTTCTTCATAACAAGTACGAATAATCCAACGTCGCTCATTAGCGGTGTCGATACATTAATCACCGCATAGAGCTTTCACTCTTCGCTGGATTTCAATTGCAGGCACGTTTTCTACCGTTAGAAACTGGATTACAAGACGTTTTTTCTCACGCACTGACATAGTTACATTACGCTCTGCCATGTTATATGCTGCAATGCGGAGCCCTATAGCGAGCAGAGGGTTGCAATTTGCATCAGCAAGGAGGGAAAGTTGAACGAGTAATATGCATGACATGTAATACCTCAACCTTGGAACAAAATAAAAAGTCTGGAGGCATTACTTTTTGCACACCCTCATAAAATGCCCAAATATAATAACTGTTGTCATGATATGATATAGACTACAATTTCTCACTGTTTTGTTCACAAGACTAAACTTTAATATATAAAGTAATCATATTTCCTCGCATGGAGCACACAGTTTTTGTGTGCGAAGTATAAATCATATAATTGTTTGCTTATATAATTTAATAAAATCGAAGCTGATGTAAGTAATAATATCTCCAAACTGTGTAATAAGACTCTTAGTAATAACATTATACAGTAATATGTTAATAGCTGTTAAAGGCATTAAGTTACTAGGAATGACAGACAAAGATAAAATGTCAGTAATTACTGAAGATAGTAACATATCAGCATTAAAAAATATCAATAAATTCCAGTAAATTATCAACAGTAACAAAGGCAGCAAATTCTCAGTACTAATCGGTGACAGAAAGCTCACTGAAGTACTGTAATGTAACAATTTGTCACTAGTAACTGAATCTATTATGTTATCAGTATTAATTGAAGAAAATGCCTTATATCTACAAAACTGTCATTATAGTCAGTTTGGCCTCTACCAAGAGATCCAAAGCAGGATCCTTTCAGTTTGAAAAATAGCAACAGTCTTTGATTCTTAGTTCCTAATAATTCTGTTTCTAAAATTTGTTCTTCAAAATGTTCAAATGTGTGTGAAATCTTATGGGACTTAACTGCTAAGGTCATCAGTCCCTAACCTTACACACTACTTAACCTAAATTATCCTAAGGACAAACACACACACCCATGCCCGACGGAGGACTCGAACCTCCGCCGAGATCAGCCGCACAGTCCATGACTGCAGCACCGTAGACCGCTATTTGTTCTTCATTTACTGGAATAGCTTCCACTATCTTCCATTAAATATAAGTGATCCCCGAAATCCTGTATCCGGTTTTCTCCTAAATATATATATTTTTTTGTTTTCCTATTCTTTCATGAAAATTTAGAACCTTTCTCGAATAGTGCTTTCTCCATCTGAGATAATTTGCTACTTATTTCTGCAAATTAGTGATTCATTTTTTCTTTAATTCCTGTTGACTGCTTGTCTTAACTCTACTGATTGCATTACACTCATCTGTGCTATTGTTACTACTCCTTCTATATGAATCGTTATACCAGTATTCTAACGAACGTTAATGTAGAAAATATTTGGATTTACTTTGTATATTTCGGTAATGACCTAAAATTCCTTGACGAATTTTAATTCTAAATTAAACTTTGGTTGACAGATGGGTTTTATACACTGAAGCGCCAAAGAAACTGGTGTAGACATGCGTATTCGAATACAGAGATATGTAAACATACAGAATAGGAACTGCGATCGGCAACGTCTATACAAGACAACAAGCGTCTGGTGCAGTTGTTAGTAGGTTACTGCTGCTACAACGGCAGGTTACAAGATTTAAGTGGGTTTGAAAGCGATGGGACACAGCATCTCCAAGGTAGCAATGAAGCGGGGATTTTCCCGTACGACTATTTCACGAATGTACCGTGAATATGAGGAATCCCGTAAAACATCAAATATCCGACGTGATGCGGGCGGAAAAAGATCCTGCAAGAACGGGACCAATGACGATTTAAGAGGTGCAGCCCTTCCGCAATTTGCTGCAGATTTCAATGCTGAGTCATCAGCAAGTGTCAGCTTGCGAACTATGCAACGAAACATTATCGATATGGGCTTTCGGGGCCGAAGGCCCAGTCTTGTACCCTTGATGACTGAGCAACACAAAGCTTTACGCCTCGCCTGGGCAGTAGATAGGAAATGTATGTTCTGCCTCAGTTATCGAAATCGACTATTTTTTATCAATTTTTATGCTATTTTAAGGTCATTTTATATCAAAATTGACTTTTTGATCATTTTTTGGTGTTAACTACATCTGAAAATAGGGAAATGCCAAAAAGTGTCCCAAATTAGTTTTAGTCCTATGAAATGATTAATCTAACACAAATATATACAATGAAAGAATATATGCAATACAACATATACTATTGTAATATACATACAATATATTAATGAATAATATCTATAACAATATATACAATATGATATATGTACAATAAACAAATATAAAATATATACAATATAAAAATATATACAATATCTATAATATACAATATCTACGATATACAACTATGTAATCTGAATTAACATATACTATAATGTCCAAGTGGTAATGTATTTATTCCATCACCCATAATATGCCTTTTATCATCATGTGGACTTAATGCTATCTTATTTAGTTCAACTGTATATATTTCATGTTTAATGGTTCTAATTAAATTTATCATCCTTAAATAAAATATTATATATAAATGATGGAGCAATTTCAAAAAGCAGTTCAAATTGATATACCTGATGAACGTATACCAGATGAATATAACCAACCTGATTTTTGTCAGAATTGTTATCAGTGGTGTAGTTATAATAATCACTGCTATAATTGTTATCCTAATAAATTAAGTGTTCATAATAATAAAGAGTATAGAACTAAATACTTTCATAAACATTTACTAAATTTGTATAAGTATGATAGTGATGGAGTATATGTGTTTATGTTTAAACCAGATGAAATGGATCGTATAGAAGAATTATTTAATATATTCAACCATTTTTATAAAGGTAAAGCACTACCATATATATATTTTATTGCTAAAATAGCTGATTTGTTAAATATTGAACATGAATTAAAAGTAAGTAATACAAAACATAATACTAAATTATGGAAACAATTTTTAGATATGAAACCATTTGAAATTATTCAAAAACAAAATGAATATGATGAGTACATGGAAGCACAAATTAAAGCTAATACAATATATGTACAACCAAACAAAATTAGATTAGAAAATTTAGATGGATCATATGTTTAAAAGTTTTCAGTTAATATTCTGTGTTGTGTATCATATGTTAGATTTTTCTTAACATACATAATTATATAGGCAAATGTATTATCTGGTATTTTATCATTAAATGTAGCACATAATTTCATTGTTGTTTTTTGTACTGTTACTACATTTTTTCTACGAGTCATATTAATAACATATATAGGATAATTACTAATAAAATTATATGGATTAACATCAACATCACCTTTTAATTGTGTAATTCTTTTAAATTCACGAAATGCATCATATGCTTTAAGATAATTATTTGGTGGTTCAATATTCCACATTTCCTCTGGAAATATTTCATTACGTCCATTTTTCACATAAATATTATGTAGTTTAACATGATCAAATAATGATGAATCAATCAACTGATTACTTTTACGATTAGTTTGAAATACAACAAATATAAAATAAGGCATATCAAATTCTACTGAATTATAATAATTTGTAATATCTAGTTCAATATTTTTCTTACCATTTAAACCAGCTATTTCAACAGTCTGTAATTCATAGAATGATATTGGTATTTTAGGATTATTTAACATATTTTCTCTTTGTTCAATTTCATAATTAGGTTCATATTTTACAATTGGTGTTCTTATTTCCATATTATCAACTACAATTTTACCTTCATTTGGAAGTGTATCTTTTATTTCAACACCAGCATCATTGTAATCAGACCATCTAAATATACAATCATTAGCAGTTGAACTCCATGTAAAACATATAGTTAAATCACCTTCCCAAATTACTTCTTTATAATCTTTAAAAAATCCACCAAATAATTCTAACGGATATAGTACTTCATTTTTCTTACTTTTAATTTTACCATTATTAATTATATGACCTTCTATACATATATTATCTAGAAGTGATGAAGTTAATCGTGTTAATACAGATGATGAAATAAATGGATGTTCTATTACTGATAAAATATTATTTCCTTTTTTTATAGTTATAATATCAAATAATTTAGCAACATAGTTATCAATTAGTTTTTTATTTGATTTTCCATCGTATGTTGGATAATCAGTTCCATCTGATTTAACAATATTAAAACTCATATATAATTGTGAATGATTAGGATGTAACCAACCATCACCAACATGAATATTAATTTCAGTAACCTTGTTAGGAACACAAAGATTATTTTTTGTTTTATCATTTACTGGAAATGATTGAAATTGATAGCTTTCAATCTTATTCATTTATAAAGAACAAAAATACATCATTTCATTTCCAAAATAACTGTTACTTGTGCACCATTAAAATCAATTAAATTATCATTGTCATTAGTTATAGTTACTTATATATTATTGGTGCACCAAATTCAACATTTGGTTTAAAAGAAGCAATAATATTAGTTTCTCTATGAAAATGATCATTATGCTTTATATACATACCATCAGCTAAATTAAAATTAATATTAATTAATTCAAATGGTATAATTTTAGGTACATCATTAGCAACAGTTCTTTGTTTTGGATTAATTGTTTGATTACTAAAACCTAACAGAGGTGCTATATTATCTTCTTTTTGTATATCCATATATATTTTTTTATCACTATCAATAACAACCCTATTTAAAATTTCATCTGCTTTAATATTTATATTAGGGTTTTTTGCATGAATAAATTTTTCTATATTTTTTAAATTATATTGACCAATAGGAAATACAATTGTTTCATTATCACAATATAATTTATTATTTTTAGATGTTATATTAGGTGTTAAAAATGTTGTGTAAAATCCAACTAATGCAACATGTTTATATTCATTTCTAATAGGTACATTTAGTCTTTTTTTAAGTACTGATGAATTACCACTTAATTGAAATATTCTACTCATTTATTAGTAATTAAATGAACAAAATAGATTGGGAACCAAAAATAAGATTAAAAGAAAAGAAAATAATTAAAAAACATGGTAAACTATTACCTAATTCAATTAGATGTGGTATTATTGGACCAAGTGGATGTGGTAAAACAACATTAATGATAGATAACTATTTATTAGCACCAGGATGGTTAAATTGGAATAAAATAAACCATGTGTATATTTATTCTAAAAGTTTAGATCAATCGAAATATCAACAGCTAATTAAAAAATGTAATGAAATTGAAGATATCATAGGTCATTCATTAGCCACATTTATTAGTAACAATGATGATATTGTACCATTAGATGATTGTGATGATAATTCAGTTGTAATATTTGATGATTTTATATTAGAAAATCAAAATATTGTTCGTGATTATTTTACTAGAGGAAGACATAAAGAAATAGATTGTTTTTACTTAGCTCAAACATATTCAAAAATACCAAAACAATTAGTTAGAGATAATCTCAATTTCTTAAATGTATTCAGACAAGATGATACAAATCTAAACCATATTTATCATGAATTTGTTGGTGGTGATTTAAAATTTAATGAATTTAAAGAATTATGTTCTAATTGTTGGAATGATGAATTCGGTTTTATAACAATAGATATAACAAGAAAATCTAATGACGGAAAATATAGAAACAAAATTAAATCATTTATCAACACAAACACAAAACACAAACAGAAACATAAACACAAACATAAACACAAAACACAAACAGAAACATAAACACAAAACACAAACACTTTTTTCTGTTATATAAATTTTTACAAAATATGATCCAGCTGTAATAAAACAAGCTAAACGAAATAGAAAGAAAGTAGATGAATTACATCAAAAATTTAAACTATGGAAAAAACAACCACATACAGAATATGAAAAATATAAAAAAGAAGATCAACCTGTAATTGATGCAATTAAAGACGTAAAACAAGAAATTGGTGGGTTTGGTGATAATGTAATAAAAGCAATTGAGGAAAACAGAAAAGTTGAAAAACAACTAATACCATATCATGATTTATTTCCAATTCCATCTACACCAACTGAATCATCATTTGAAAAAAGGCTATTTCATAATGAATCATCATCTGTAGATACACCAATAAACAGAAAGAAATTAGAAGAAATAGAACAAAAAGAAAAAGATAAAATGATTAAAAAAGGTCAGTTATCAGATTCACCAAATATAGTACATATTGGACCAAATTTAAAGAAATATCTTATGAATGTTAAAGATAATACTTTTGGTATTAGGCCTGAAAATAATGATTATTTTATTGGAAATACAAAGATTACATTTGATTATGATGATATAATTATTAATGATAAAAAATATATTGGTGCAGATGGTTTATTACAATTATTAACTCAAAAAGAATTGAATGATACTGATTATACTGAAGATGATTTAAATAACTATAAAGAAATAGCAATTAACACAAATCTGATATATGATAAATATGATGCTAATAGTAATAAAGTAAAATCCAGTAGAGGTTATAAATGGATGGATATATTAGGACCAATGTGGAATGATATAAAAAATAATAAAAAAACAGGTACAGGATTTATTAAAAAATATAATAACAAACCTATTGAATATGTAAGGATGAATGATGTTAGACAACTAATTTATAGATTAGTAGTAATTCATGGTGAAGAAATGGCTGGTAATAATAATTATTACAATGAAAAAGTAGGAATAACTAAAATGTTAACAAATAAATTTAATGACTTTATAATTAATGATCCAAAAGGTATTCCATATTTAATTAGGTTTTTGAATAATATACCACATACATTTTGGAAATTAGAAAAATATGGTAAGGGATTAATTAATACATTAATCAATAAATTACCATTTGAAATGCATCTACCTGGTTATAATTATTGAGGACCAGGTACAAAATTAGATGAAAGGTTATCTAGAGGTGATAAAGGTATAAATCCATTAGATGAAGCATGTAAACAACATGATATTTCATATAGAGATAATAAAGATATAGAAAAGAGACATATAGCTGATAAAATATTACAGAATGTAGCAAAAGAAAGAATGTATAGTTCAGATGCATCATTAGGTGAAAAATTAGCTTCTACTGCTGTTAGAGGCATAATGTATAGTAAAAGAAAATTAGGTTTGGGTATTGATGTTGATGATAATGGTTTTGGTTTGTAACATTTTTATTGTATATAAATGAATAACTTCATTATTGATTATAAAACACTACCTAATGGTAGAATTAAAGCTAAAGGTATTAAAATTAAACTAAATAATGATCAATTAAATGCTATTGATACATTTTTAACTGATGCACAAAAAAGAAAAAGAGATAAGAAAATTGGTGGTAATTTACTAATAACATTAAGTATTCCAGTTGTGAAAAAGATTATTGAATATCTAACAAAAAAGAAACATGGTTCTGGTTTAAATCAACATGAAGGTGGATTTTTACCACTATTATTGGCTGCATTGCCATATTTAACTGCTATTGGTACACTAGCCGGTGGAACAGCTACTGTAGCAAATGCAATAATAAATAAAAATAAAGGTGATAAAGAATTAGCTGAATTAAAGAGGCATAATATGGAAATGGAGAAAAAAGGTACAGGGTTAAAAAAACGATGCAAAAAATAATGAAAATGTATCCAAAAGCATTGAGTAATATTGATTTAGAAAAAATAGCTAAAAAACTAAAAATTAAACATTTTAAAGGTGTTTTATGATAGATGAATTATCTAATAAACCTAAAAATAATGAATGTGGAATAGTAAATTTAGACACATCTGATCATGTTGGTACACATTGGATTAGTTATTATAAAAAGAATGATAACAAATATGTATTTGATTCATTTGGTGGTAATATACCGTATCAACTAGTTAATTATTTAGGATCAAATAATTTATATTATAATGCATTGAGAATACAAAATTATGATGAAATAATATGTGGCCATCTATGTATATTTGTGTTAAAATTATTATCAGATGGTTATAAATTCAGTGATATTTTAAATCTAATAAATGGACATATTTGGAAATAAAATAAAATCAGAAAATATAAAAAACAAACAAATTAATAAACTAAACTCAATATTGGATTCAAAAATTCAAAATGTAATTCATGAATTTGAAAAAGAACTGATTACGATTTTTGAGATTACCAAAAAATATATTAGTTTTAAAGGTAAACGGTTAGTAAATATAAATGACCCAGTTAATGACTATGATGCTGTTACAAAAAGATACTTAGAAAAAGAATATGTTACGAAACCTGAATACATGTCTATTTTAACACAATTTAATAACTATATTACCAATACAAAATTTAATGAAAAAATTAATCAGATTCAACAAGATAACTACAACACTTTTAAGAATTTCTTTACAAAAAAGGAGATTATTTCTCAAAGTCAGATTTATCACCATACATAAATAAAATAAATAATCTTGAAAATAAAATCTGTGATAAACAAATAATTGAGTTTTCATTCTTAACTGGTGATGAACTACAAGTGTATAATTTCGAATATGATTTTACACTTAGAAAAATAATTATTATTGGTAAGAATATAAACAAAGAATTGAAATTTGATGACTTTAATATTATGGTAAGTGTAGCTGATAAACTATATGAAGTAAATAATGGTAATCAATCAATAATTGTACACAAATCAAATTTTCTAACTATAACATTAAAAGATACAGTTAAAACTGTACCTGTAGATGTTAAATTAATAATATTTGGTGAAATTGATGAAGAATAATTTTTAGCTATATAAATGAATGATCATATATATTGTTTAAAGTGTAAAACATTTACTGAAACATATAATTTACATAGATCAATAACTAAAAATGGTCGTAATAGGTTAGAAGGTATATGTACCGTATGTAAATCTAAAAAAAGTAAATTTGTTAAAAAAATTTAATTGTAACTAAAGAAAGTATTATAAATGAATTACATAAACCAGTTAGGCGAAATTTTATTAGAAGAAAAATAATAACATATGGAATAGATGATTTATGGCAGGCTGATTTAGTTGAAATGGATTCAGGTAATTTAAAAGGTATTTCTAAAGTAAATAAAGGCTATAAATATATATTAACTGTTATAGATGTATATTCTAAATATGCATGGGCTATTCCAGTTAAAGATAAATCAAGTGATAGTGTAGCAAATGCATTTAAGTCTATATTAAAAGATAGGAAACCAATTAATTTACAAACTGATAATGGAAAAGAATTTTATAATAAAATATTTAATGACTTAATGGAAAAAAATAATATTAATCATTATTCTACATTTACTGAAATTAAAGCATCAGTTGTAGAACGATTTAATAGAACATTAAAAGAAAAAATGTGGAAACAATTTAATTTTCAAGGTAACTATAAATGGTTTGATATATATATAAAATTAGTAAATGACTATAATAATACTAAACATAGTACTATAAAAATGAGTCCTATAGATGTTAATGATAAAAATTATAAACCATCTGCTACTGTAATATATCCATATGAAGCTAAATATTCTACTGGTGGTCAAGTTAGAATAAGTAAATTAAAAGGAATATTTGAAAAAGGATATACTGCTAATTGGTCAACAGAATTATTTGAAATTGAAGATGTTATATATTCAGATCCAATTACCTATAAATTAAAAGATATAAAAGGTAATTTTTATGAACATGAACTACTAAAAACAAAATATCCTGATGTATATCTAGTTGAAAAAGTATTAAGAAAGAAAGGTGATAAAGTATATGTGAAATGGTTAGGATTTGATAATTCACATAATAGTTGGGTTAGTAAAAATAAAATTATTTTATAGATGGTCATATTGATTGATTTAAACCATATTTATTAATATAAATTGTATGTTAGACCCGACAAAATGGAGGGTCTTATTATTTTTCTTATATATAAATGGCTAACCTAATAAAATTAGCTATATCATTTTTTCTGTCAGTATGTTATCCTGATGATGATGTATCTGTATTCATAAATCAACTAACTGATAATAGTTTGAATTATCTTTTTGATCTAAATGGTGATGAAGTATGTATTGTTTATGAATATTTTAAGAAACAGAATACATTTTAGTATAAATAAATGAGGTTGATAGATATCATATCTAAACTTGAAGAATATAACATAGATTTCTATTTACATAATAATCTTAGAATTGGTTATATAAAACATGAAAAAAGGTTGTATACAACTTATAGAATCATTATTTATAATTATGATGAAAAGGTATTTCTAAATTTTAAACAATCAATTACATCATCTGATTGGGATTTTTCTTCAACTATAGATAACCATATTATTGATTTATATTTCAATGATGATAATGAATATATAAAGATTGAATTTTTTAAGTGTACATAAATGAAAACAATAATATTCTTAATGTTGTTTAAAATTATATATGCCAATGATAAGAGTAAAGCAATAAAATATTTAAGTGATTATGAATATTTAGATATTACAAATGTTAATGATAATACTCATGTTAGTGATGATACATTTAGAGAAGCATTAATGTTATTTCAATTAACATATAATTTAGAAATAAATGGCGAATTAAATGATGATACTATAAATTTAATGAATAAGCCTAGATGTGGTGTAAAAGATGAATTTGGTAGCTATAGTACTAGTATATATAAATGGAATAAGAAACATATTAAATGGCATTATAAAGGTGCTACTAAAAAAGTATTACAATTAACTGATGCAGCATTTAAAATATGGCAAGATAAAATAGATATTCAGTTTAAACATGATAGCAATAATCCTGAAATCTTAATTACAAATAAAAGACGTAAACATAAATTTGAAATTGATAAAAATATTCAATGTTCAAAGGATTTAGATGGTAAAGGTAATGTGTTAGGTCATGCATTTTTTCCAGATATGAATAATAATCCTGTAGAAATACATATGGATGATGATGAAATATGGTATTTAGAGATGAATACTAATACACCAAAAGGACAAACAAATCTATTTGAAGTATTAATACATGAGATTGGTCATTCATTAGGTCTATGACATTCAGATGATTATGGTTCAATAATGTATGCATACTATAATGGATCGCATTTAGAATTATCTCAAGATGATATTGATGCTATTCAAAGTTTATATGGTAAACAATCAACACAACCAACACAATTACCAATTAAACCAATTTCACCACCTTTACAATCAGAACCTATATCATTATGTCAAACTAAACATATTGATCACATATTATTTATGAATGGGATTTTATATGTTTTTTATCAGAAATGGGTGTGGATAATTCAAAATACAATACCAAAATCACAATTAATAACTGATTGGTTAACATTTTTACAAAATGATGTAAACCATATAGATGGTATATATCAGAGGCCTAGTGGTGAACTTGTTATATTTTTCAATAATATGATATATATGATACATTTACATACATTACAATTGATATCAGGATATTAAAAACCACTATCTAGTACTGGTTTACACAATAATTTCAAATTAAATGGTATAGTGAACACTTATTCTGGTAGAACATTTATTTTCTTTAATGACTTTTTCTATGCTGAAATAGATGAATGTAATTTTAAATATAAAGTACGTGGTATTATAAGTAGAGAATATTCTGGATTACCAACTGGTATAAATTCAGTATATAGGTACATTAATGGTATGTTGTACTTTTTTAGAGATGATGCTTTTTACGAATATAATGAATTCACCAAAAAAGTAGTAAAGTATGGTATATTTGATTTATCACTATTTGGTATAGACTGTATTAAATCATCTTCGTTAATATCAGAACTAATAATTGTACTAAACAATACAATCCAACAATTAAAACATTTTTCTTCTATATAAATGGAACTATTAACTAGACTTAATAGTGTTAATAAAAATACACCATTGGTGAAATTATGTGACATTGAAGTGGATAAAGTGTATCATATTACAAATGTAGAAATCAAAAATACTAAATTAGGTTTTAAAACACTTATTGAACTTGATAATGAATTTAATATAATACTACCAGATAGATATGCAAAAATGATTGGTTGGGATGATTGTACAACTATAATTGGTTGTAATATTGTATATAAAGGAATGATTGACAGATCAGATAAAAAAGTACATGTAATTGAATTTTTACCAAATTGAGTTTTTTATACCTAATAAATGGAATACATCAAAAAGTGCAGTCGATGGAAAAATCTAAAAAACATTAATGAATTTTATCTTGACAAATATAGAAAAGATGGTCGTCGTAATGCATGCAACCTATGTGCTATATTTTATACTAGACAGTATATAGAAAATATTAAAGATAAGATATATGAAATAGTAACATGTGAATGTGGTAGAAATTTATGTAGATGTTATCTTAAAAGGCATGAAAAATCATTAATTCATAAAAAACTCATGGATATTAAAAATACTGAATAATAATTATATACATAAATAGTTGTGAAAACAACTGAACATATATAGCTATTAAAAATTATATACATAAATAGTTCTGAATATATAGTTCTAAAAATACTTAATAATAATTATATACATAAATAAATCTGAATATATATAGCTATTGATAATAATTATATATATATAAATAAATCTGAATATATATAGATACTAAAAATACTTAATAATAAAAATATATAGAAATAGTTGTGAAAACAACTGAATATACAGACACTAAAAATACTAACTAATAAAAATATATATAAATAGTTGTGATAACAAATGAATACAAATAGGTATTAAAATACATAATTATAAATAGTTCAGAAATTAATTTAATATATAGCTACTAGAAATACAGAATTATAATTATATACATAAATAGTTGTGAAAACAACTGAATATATAGACACTAAAATATTGAATAATAATTATATACATAAATAGTTCGGAATATATATAACTATTAATAATAATTATATACATAAATAGTTGTGAAAATAACTGAATAGTATTTATATATATAGCTACTAAAATACTAAATAATAATTATATACATAAATAAATCTGAATATATATAACTACTAAAAATACTTAATAATAATAATATACATAAATAAATCTGAATATATATAGATACTAAAAATACTTAATAATAATTATATACATAAATAGATATATTTAACTGTATCTATTTGTTACATATTGTCTATATAAATAGACAACAAAAATTTTAGTTTTCATCCTCAATAAATAGATATATCTGTATCTATTTGTGAAAATACAGCTACTAAAAATACTTAATAATAATTATATACATAAATAGACAACAAATACAGACAACAAAAATAATAGTTTTCTTCCTTAATAAATGGAGTCAATTAAAGTTAATGAGCTTAAAGCTATCGCTAAAAGCTTAAACTTTAAAGGTTACTCTAAAATGCGTAAAAATGAATTGATGCAATTATTGTATCCATCTACTACAGATGTGTTTGATAACAATCATAATAAAAGAAAAAGAACAACTAAAACAGTACAGTTGAATAATATTGAAAATAATGATCCATCATCAATGAATGTTAATGAACTTAAAGCATTAGCTAAACATTTAAAGCTTACAGGCTATTCTAAATTACGTAAAAGTAATCTATTAGAATTGATTCAAAATAGTCAAACAACATTTCCATTTGCTACAGATATATTTGAACAACCTAAAGAAAGAAAAACACATAAATATCATTCAATTGAAAAAGCATTCCAAAATAGGCTACAAACATACAACATTGAAAACAATATTGAAATTAAAGACCCACAACATATTATGACATCAGCTAAACCTATTATACATAAGTTAATAAAAGATAATCTTAAAATATACAATGGATTAAAAGTTAATTTAATATTGTATTGTGAATTCAAATTGAATACTACTAATGAAATGAAAGAATTTAGATTCTCAACATACAACTATACAATCACAAATGAAAAAGATCTAAATAAATTTTATACAAATGGTAAACGTGAAATGTTAAAACGTATGTATGATTTTCAAGATAGAGGATCTGGTTGGATGTTAAATAGAATAATTGGATTACAATTAGGCATTAACAAATATACACCATTACGTGGTTCATCTTATATGGAATTACCACTTAAAATACGAAATAAGAAAGCATGTATAAATGTTAAAAATAATGATCAAAAATGCTTTTTATGGTCTATAGCATCAGCATTAAATCCAGTTGACCCTACAAAATGTAAAAACCCAGATAGAACTAGTAATTATATAGAATGTATGAAACAATTAGAAACTAAAATTGGTCAAATAGACTATCCAGTTAAAATTGATAACATACCTAAATATGCAAATAAGCTCAATATAACTATTAATGTATATGCATATAATGAAAAATATGAAATATATCCATTACAGACAACTAAAGATGAAAAACCAAAACATGTTGATTTATTATACATGAAAAATAATAATCAAACACATTATTGTTGGATTAAAAATTTATCACGATTAGTTAGATCTCAATTTACAAAACATACTGAAAATATTTATATATGTAAAATGTGTTTACAGTATTACAGATCAGAAGATAAATTAAATATACATAAAATCGATTGTTCAAAACATGAATCATCTAAAATTATTATACCTCAAAAAGGTGAATATATAACATTCAAAAACTATAATCATACCATGCATGTTCCTTTTGTTATATATGCTGATTTTGAAAGCTTATTATTGAAAATGGATAACTCTACACCAAACCAAAATAAATCATATACAGTGAAATATCAAAAACATGAACCATCCGGATTTTGTTACTATGTGAAATATATACATGGTCATTATAAAGATCCAGTTGTATATAGAGGACAAAATGCAGCTAAAACATTCATAGAAACAATTAAAAATGAAGTTGATGAAATTGGTGAAATATATTCACAAATTGAACCAATGAATAAGTTAACAGAGGAACAAATAAAAATACATAATGAATCTAAAAATTGTACATTATGTAAATCAGTATATACACCAGATAATAAAAAAGTACATCATCATGATCATTTAACTGGTAATTATATAGCACCATTGTGTAATGAATGTAATCTTAAACTTCAACAACCAACATTTGTACCAATATTCTTACACAATCTAACTGGTTATGATTCACATTTATTTATTAAAGAACTTGGTTACGATAATAAAGATATTGATTTGATACCGAATAATGAAGAAAAATATATTAGTTTTGGTAAACAAACAAATAAGTTAAAAATGAGGTTAATTGATACATTTAGATTTATGGCATCTTCATTAGATAAACTATCATCTAATTTATCAAAAGATAAAATGCTTAATATTAAACAATTCTTTAATGATGATGAAATAGATTTAGTTATTAGAAAAGGTGTGTACCCATATGATTATATGGATGATTGGAATAAATTTAATGAAACACAATTACCATCTAAAAATGAATTCTATAATAAACTGAATGAGTGTAATATAACTAATGATGATTATAAACATGCACAATTAGTATGGAATAAATTCAATATTAAAAATCTAGGTGAATATCATGATTTATATCTAAAAACAGATGTGTTATTATTAGCTGATGTATTTGAAAACTTTAGACATACATGTATGAAATCATATGATTTAGATCCAGCATGGTATTATACAGCACCTGGTTTATCATGGGATTCAATGTTAAAAATGACGAATCAACCATTAGAATTATTACATGATTATGATATGATTTTAATGGTTGAAAATGGAATAAGAGGTGGTATATCACAATGTTGTAAAAGATATATAAAAGCAAATAATAAATATCTAAATGATTATGATAAAAATAAAGAATCAAATTATCTGATGTATTTAGATGCTAATAATCTATATGGTTATGCCATGTCACAATATCTACCTTATGGTGGTTTTGAATGGTTAAATTATCCTGAATTTTATATAAACTATTGGAATAAATTTATAATGAATATGAAAGTTGATTCTGATACTGGATATATATTAGAAGTAGATTTAGAATATCCAATTGAATTACATGATAAACATAAAGATGTACCATTAGCACCAGAAAACATGGGTAAACTATTAACTACATTATATGATAAAACAAAATATGTTGTACACTATAGAAATTTAAAGCAATATCTATCATTAGGAATGAAATTAAAAAAGATACATCGTGTTTTAAAATTTAATCAAAGTGATTGGTTGAAAAAATATATTGATTTTAATACAGAAATGAGGAAAAAAGCAAAAAATGAATTTGAAAAAGATTTCTATAAACTAATGAATAATAGTGTGTTTGGAAAAACAATGGAAAATATACGTAATAGAGTTAACATAAAATTAGTATCAGATGGTAGAAAATGATAAATTAATAGCTAAACCTAATTTTAAACATAGAACAATATTTAATGAAAATCTAGTAGCTATTCATATGAATAAAACTGAAATTAAATTTAATAAACCAATATATATTGGTATGAGTATATTAGATTTATCAAAAGAATTAATGTATAATTTCCATTAGAATGTAATGAAACCTAAATATGATACAAATATTGAATTATGTTATCAAGATACAGATAGTTATATATACAATAAAAAAACAGATGACTTTTATGAGGATATGAAAAATATGATTGAACATTTTGATACAAGTGATTATGCAACAAATAATGTGTACAATATACCACAAATGAACAAAAAGGTATTAGGAAAAATGAAAGATGAATGTAATGGTAAAATTATGAAAGAATTTATTGGATTGAGATCTAAAATGTATGCATATAAAGTAAATGAAAAAGAAACTAAAAAGCTAAAGGTGTTAAGAAATGTGTTGTAAATAATAGAATAACATTTGATGACTATAAAGATTGCTTATTCAATAAGAATGAGCAATATAGAACTATGAATTTAATTAGAACCATTAAACATGAAATATATACAGTTGAACTAAATAAGATAGCATTAAGTCCACATGATGATAAAAGGCATATTATAGGTGATGGAATAAATACATTACCACTTGGACATTATAGTATATGTTAATTCAGATTACATAGTTGTATATCATAGATATTGTATATTATAGATATTGTATATATTTTTATATTGTATATATTTTATATTTGTTTATTGTACATATATCATATTGTATATATTGTTATAGATATTATTCATTAATATATTGTATGTATATTACAATAGTATATGTTGTATTGTATATATTCTTTCATTGTATATATTTGTGTTAGATTAATCATTTCATAGGCCTATAACTTATTTGGGACACTTTTTGGCATTTCCCTATTTTCAGATGTAGTTAACACCAAAAAATGATCAAAAAGTCAATTTTGATATAAAATGGCCTTAAAATAGCATAAAAATTGATAAAAAATGATCGATTCCAAGATGTGGGGTAGAACATACATTTCACTATCTACTCTGGGCCCATCAACACCGACCGACATTGGACTGTTGATGGCTGGCAACATGAGTCTCGTTTCAAATTGTATCGAGCGGATGGACGTTTCCGTTTATGGAAACAACCTGGAGAATCCATGGCCCCTGCGTGTCTGCAGGGGACTGTTCAAGCTGGTGGAGGCTCTGTAAAGGCGTGGGACGGGTGCAGTGTTAGTGATATGGGTTCCCTGATACGTCTGGATACGACTCTGAGAGGTGACACGTACGTAAGCGTCCTGTCTGATCACCTGCATCAATTCATGTCCATTGTACATTCCGACTGACTTGGGCAATTCCAGCAGGAGAATGCGACACCCCACACGTCCAGAATTAGTACAGAATGGCTCAGGGACAATCTTATGAGGTTAAACACTTTCGCTGGCCACCACACTCCCCAGACATGAACATTAGTGAGCATATCTGGGATGCCGTCCAAGGTGTTGTTCAGAAGAGATCTCCACCTTCTCGTACTCTTACGGATTTATGGACAGCCTATAACGCTATCGTGCTGTCTGGCAAAAAGGTTCTACCGAGTAACTGACTTTTTCTTTTCACGGGGAAGCCAAGTATAACACTATCGCGCAATGTAAAATGCCAAATATGACCTTAATATTCAGTAAGCGTTACCCTCTGGGAGGAATTTTGGAAAGTTTGACCGTGCATTAACCTAACGGTCAGCGGGTATCAAACGTGAAATTCGTATTGTGGTAATTAGTAGACAGCAGAAAGTCTATAATTTAGAAAATAATGAAAGTAGTAAAAATTTACGTAAATGAAACAAAAAGAAACGGCCGCCAACCTAATTAGGCATAATAAGGTGAAAACCTTGATCTCAATGAATATATCGGGTGATCAAAAAGTCAGAGTAAATTTGAAAACTTAATAAACCATGGAATAATGTAGATAGAGAGCTAAAATTGACATACATGCTTAGAATGACATAGGGTTTTATTAGAACAAAAAAAGTTCACAAAATGTCCGACAAATGGCGCTGGACAGCAAAACTGCTACCGTTACGGGTGAGAGGTACGCCGATATGTTACAGAATCGCATCATCCCGAGCCTGGCTGATAAACACCTGCTGGAACGTACGATGTTTATGCAGGATGGCGCTACACCCCATATTGCTAGACGCGTGAAAGATCTCTTGCGCGGCCAGGTCCCAGGACCTCAGTCTGTGCGATTATTGGCTTTGGGCTTACCTGAGGTCGCAAGTGTATCGTGATCGGCCGACATCTCTAGGGATGCTGAAAGACAACATCCGACGCCAATGCTTCACCATAACTCTGGACATGCTTTACAGTGCTGTTCACAACAATATTCCTCGAATCAGCTATTGTTGAAGAATGATGGTGGACATATTAAGCATTTCCTGTAAAGAGCATCATCTTTGCTTTGTCTTACTTTGTTATGCTAATTATTGCTGTTATGATGAGATGAAACGCCATCTGTCGGACATTTTTTGAACTTTTGTATTTTTTTGGTTCTAATATAACCCCATGTCATTCCAAGCATGTGTGTCAATTTTCACCTCTCTATCTACATTATTCCGTGATTTATTCATTTTTAAAATTTATACTGATTTCTTGATCACCCTCTATATATATTCTTTCAAAAGGGACTTTCACAAATTATTTCTTAGTAAAGTGCAATGGACACACACACACAACAACCAGCCGAATTGCACGGTGGGTAGCAGTAGTTATCAGATAATCAGTTGCAGCAATATAAATGAGACTTTCCCCTTATTAACAACAGTCATTAGCTCAACCTTTAACTAATTCAGCACTAAGTGGCACCAGACAAGAGTTCAATTTTGACCAAGACAGACACATCACAAATGCAATAAAATAACACTATAATATCACATTTCATATTCATTTCACTGTAGAAATGTTTCAGATTTCAACAGCAAAAACGGAATTGAAATTAACCTTTTCCTATTAACAAAGATTAAAGTGGGGACCCTTAAACTGTCCCTTCGTTTATAAGCAAGCTATGCACATATTTCAGAAACGATTTGCATCACATAAATGCTGAATTACAATCCCACTTAAGATTATTTAGCCCTGAATGCTTTATAACAATTTACACTAGCAATATTCTTATTTAGCTTCGGAAATAAATTCAAGGTAAAGTAAAGTTTCGAATAGGTTTAGCATTATGTGTCTTTTTAATTACTTGAGAAGCAAGTGATTTTAATTAACAACATTTATATCCTTTAGCACTAAACTTTGGCACAATCAAAGTAGTAGCAATTCAGAGCCAAATAATGTGCCTCTCTCTTTATCTATGAAACAAACGATTTAACTAGCAACTTTTATATACTTTCAAACTGAAACTTAGGCACATTTAAATAGAAACAAATTTGTATTTCTTCATAAAGATGATACTCGGTCTTTACCACTTTTAGGATAGGACCCTACTTGGTATCATGAAGAGGACAGTTTCAAAGTTCAAACAGAAATTTTGCAACTTTTGAATTATTATTGCAAAAGCACACAATGCACACTGATTCATACTGGCATACATATCTGTTTCCCAAATTAGGGGAAGCAGTGGCGCAATGACATCGACAGCATGGTTTTTCGATAGTTTGTATAGATAGTCACATTTCGACCTGCTTATTCCTTCGATGTTAAGTCGGCGAATAGATGGTCCAATTCTACGAACTTGTGCGTCCTGAGAAGGACTTTTTGGTTCTTTGCTCTGCATTCTACGACTGGGAGGCCTTTTCCGGCAGTTCGGTCTCATCCTGTTGTTGTTACTCATTTAGCACCACTCAGGAGGCACGTGTGACTTAGGGTATGTCACGGACGCGAGTAACCTTGCCCCCTTGTCTGAGAAGAAGTTAGAAAGCCATTTGATAGTTTCTGGTCCACAGTGTGTGAGAAATTCAGGGCACATCCCAGCTGGATTCGATGGGATACACCCCGTATTTCTCACACACTGCGGACCAGCAGCTATCAAATGGCTTTCTAAATTCTTCTCAGACATTTTCTCCACTGGAAATCTCCCACTATTATTCAAGAAAACCAGGCTAATAGCAATCCTTAAACCGAACAAAGACCCAACAAAAGTAGAACGTTAACGCCCAATAGCCCTGTTAAGCGTTACTTACAAACTACTTGAACGACTCATCTGCAACAGGATCTATGAAACAAATTCAAATGGCTCTGAGTACTATGGGACTTAACATCTGAGGTCATCAGTCCCCTAGAACTTAGAACTACTTAAACCTAACTAACCTAAGGACATCACACACATCCATACCCGAGACAGGATTCGAACCTGCGACTGTAGCAGGCGCGCGGTTCCGGACTGAAGCGCCTAGAACCGCTCGGCCACACGTGGCCGGCGATCTATGAAACAATTAATAAACAAATACCCATAGACAAAGCTGGATTCAGGCCTGGTAGAAGGTGTAATGACCAAGCGTTTGCATTAATAACCCATATTGAAAATGGATATGAGGAGAAATGTGTAAGCATAGCTGCTTTCTCGTATCTATCCGCCGCCTACGACACCGTATGGCGAGAAGGCCTTCTCTTAAAATTTGTGAGCATCATTCAGTGTCGGAAACTCACAATCCTACTTAGCAACATGCTAAGCAACAGACTTTTCCAGATTTACTTTGATAACGACAGAAGCAAAGTCCTCAAAGTAAGTGTCAGACTACCTCAAGGATCTCCTTTTCAACTTATACGTTTATGACCTGCCAACTACAACCTCAAGGAAATTCATATATGCTGATGACATCTGCTTGGTAACCCAGAGCTCCAGTTTCACCACTGCTGAAAGCACATTAACCGCCAACATGGAAATCCTGGACACATACTTCAGGAAATGGTGCCTCCGCATAAGCCCTCAGAAAACTGTTACCTCAGCATTCCATCTACGGAACACACACTCTGACTACAAGCCAGACGTTAAACTCCGAGGACAAACCGTGAAGTACTGCAGCACATCGAAGTACCTCAGAATAACATTCGATAGGTCCCTAACTTTCCGACAACATCTCTCCAACGTGGCCGCAAAAGTAAAGACATGTAATAATATCATTCAAAAGTTTGCTGGTACCTCCTGGGGTTGCAGCGCTCAAACCCTAAGATCAACTGCTTTGGCACTATCATACTCTGTCGCTGAATACTGTTGTCCAACTTGGATGAACAGTGCTCACCGTAGCAAGATAGATGTGCAACTCAACCAGACAATGCGACTTATCACAGGCTGCATACGTAGCACTCAAACTGCATGGCTACCAGTTTTAAGTAACATCCAGCCTCCAGCACTACGAAGATCAGATGCTCTCCTGTTGATCTGGAGAAAAATTCAGAAGAACCCCCAGCTACCAGTACACAGCGATATATTAATTCTACATCTACATAAATACTCCGCAGTCCACCACACGGTGCGTGGCGGAGGGTACCTCGTACCACAACTAACATCTTCTCCCCCTGTTCCACTCCCAAACAGAACGAGGGGAAAATGACTGCCCATATGCCTCTGTACGAGCCCTAATCTCTCTTATCTTATCTTTGTGGTCTTTCCGCGAAATATAAGTTGGCGGCAGTAAAATTGTACTGCAGTCAGCCTCAAATGCTGGTTCTCTAAATTTCCTCAGTAGCGATTCACGAAAAGAACGCCTCCTTTCCTCTAGACGCTGATACCCGAGTTCCTGAAGTATTTCCGTAACACGCGCGTGATGATCAGACCTACCAGTAACAAATGTAGCAGCCCGCCTCTGAATTGCTTCTATGTCCTCCTTCAATCCGACCTGATAGGGATCCCAAACGCTCGAGCAGTAGTCAAGAATAGGTCGTATTAGTGTTTTATAAGCGGTCTCCTTTACAGATGAACCACATCTTCCCAAAATTCTACCATGAACCAAAGACGACTATCCGCCTTCCCCACAACTGCCATTACATGCTTGTCCCACTTCATATCGCTCTGCAATGTTACGCCCAAATATTTAATCGACGTGACTGTGTCAAGCGCTACACTACTAATGGAGTATTCAAACATTACATGATTCTTTTTCCTATTCATCTGCATTAATTTACATTTATCTACATTTAGAGTTAGCTGCCATTCTTTACACCAATCACAAATCCTGTCCAAGTCATCTCGTATCCTCCTACAGTCACTCAACGACGACACCTTCTCGTACACCACAGCATCATCAGCAAACAGCCGCACATTGCTATCCAACCTATCATTTATGTAGATAGATTGCAGAACATCAGCGTCTTAAGTCAAGGAAAACCACCTTGGCGAACTGCACAACATCTTGAAGCCTCCGACTTTAAAATCAACGAAATATGGAGAAGTCAGTGGGAAGAATCGTCAGTGTTCAACGATCATCTGGTTGAAAAGCTTTCCGTGCGAGTTACTGGTTTCACACTTCCCAGACGCCAGTGAAGATCCATCAACCGCATCCGAACAGGACAAGGGAACTGCGGATATCTGAAGCACAAATGGGGCTGGGCAACATCTTCCAGATTGTGACTGTGGAGCTGCCCTGCACACCATAAATCACATTGTTGGTGAATGTCCGAAACGAGCCTTCGGGGGATCAATAAATCCACCATGCGTCACCTGAAGGGCTCAACTGGATCAACAGATCGGACTTAGAAACCTAAGAACTTGTGTAATGTGTACATAATTTAGCATAATACTTTGGACATTTGGTTCTGTACCTCTATTTTGCTTGTCATTTCTTACACTGTATACTCTTAAAATTATGTATTTGATCCAAGCTCTGTATCATCATACGATAAATAAATAAAAGTGGCGCAATAAAGGTGGCAAGCACGTGGTGGCTATCAGGTCTCCTTCTGGCGGTTTTAAGCTCTATTTAATTCTTCTTGGCGACGTATTCCTCGTCTTTAGAGCCTTTCCAAATGTGTGAGCACCATTTTACAGCCGGAACCACACCCGAGGCCATTCCATCATAAATTCGGTTTCTGAATGCCTCAGTCGGCCCCTGCGGTGTTGACTGCACAACTGCTGGACACTGACTGCCTCATAGTGGTGGGCAGGAATTCGCGTATCTGTTAGAAATCACAGTGACTGAGAAGTCACAGATATCACAGTAGCAAGTTTACAGAATCTAACTGCGATTTCAGTCACAGTTAGCAGTCGCAAGTAGTATTTCATATTCAAAGACGTGAGCCATCTATTGGTCGAATTTAGCACTGCTTTCTGCGATTTCAGTGACAAGTCGCAACTAAGAGTCGCAAGTAGCAACTAAAAAGCGCGGTTAACAGTGGCATCTGTTGGCCAAAGTTCGTACTACGTCCATCTCTGCGGTACGCTATGGAGTCCAACTGCGATTTCCGTGACAAGTCGCAACTAAGAGTCGCAAGTAGCAACTAAAAGGCGCAGTTAACAGTGCCATCTGTTGGCCAAAGTTCGTACTACGTCCATCTCTGCGATACGGTATCGAGTCTAACTGCGATTTCCGTGACAAGTCGCAACTAAGAGTCGCAAGTAGCAACTAGAAAGCGCGGTTAACAGTGCCATCTGTCGACCAAAGTTCGTACTACGTCCATCTCTGCGATACGGTATCGAGTCTAACTGCGATTTCCGTGACAAGTCGCAACTAAGAGTCGCAAGTAGCAACTAAAAAGCGCAGTTAGCACTGCCATCTGTTGAGCAAAGTTCATACTACGCTATTCGCTACCGAGTCAAACTGCGATTTCTGTGACAAATCGCAACTAAGAGTCGCAAGTAGCAACTAAAAAGTGCAGTTAACATACTTTTCCTAGTGTCATCTGTTGACCGACGTACGTACTTCGTTATGAGAGCCTTGTGCCTCACGAGATCGATGTGCTGTGTGTGCATATGAAGGGCTTATTTCAATAGTGGTACAAGTCCATTTTTGTTCATTTCGAGATACAGAGTCGTAAAGTTAAATGAGCACTGACAAATCTGCATTTGAGATACTAGAAATATTCAAGCATATGGCTTCTTGCTAGAGATGAACCTTTATTTATGTTTGTTTGGATCACTAATTTCAGAAGCATTATAGACAGAAAAGTGGAGGTAATGGACTTGTACCACTATTGAAATAAGCCCTTCATATTATATGACGACATGCACATTCAGCATCAGTTATGGTTGGTCAAATACTGCTGTGACTCTGAATGTATTATATGAATAAGAAACAACATTGCCTTTTTCTCCTGAAAATATCAAGTAACGTAACAAATGTGTTGGTTCTGCTTCCAATATGACAGTTTTGGTTAATACTCCACATGCCTACAGGACTTTGCAATGTTAACACAGCAGAACTCAGACATCTGTATAAGTGTAGAGAAATGAAAACAGTCATATGAATGCCTCACTTTTGTTCCGACACAGTTCAAGACTCAGGAGAAAAGTTTTACACCTGGTGTTCTACATGGCAACTTCACACACAAGAACCTTTTGCCGACACTACTACCACCTACATAAGTAAGCTTTTCCTGTGTTACTTTCAAGTAATGCACTTAAGCTATTCCTGATTTAACTGGAAGAACTGTACTTCCCACTTTCATATCAACAGCCTCAAAATGCATATTGTAGACTTCGGGATAAGTTACAGGTCAGTGTCACACCAATATTGTGGAGAAAGGGGGGGGGGCGGCATGTCACTCTGCAACAAGTGTTTACCAATAAGTAAGTGGCGGAAAATTATGGGTATAGGACGGCTTAAACATGTGGAAAATGATATTTTTACTATTCACTCACTGTATTTGACATTTATTATTCCTTTAAAATCGCACAACAACTTCAATAAAGCACAGTTTAATCATTCACACACTTATTTCACAATTACTTCACTTTTAAACTGCAAATCCTCTAAGAACTGTCTTGAATCTTCACGAGTCTCTCTCAAAAACAGCCTTGATGTGGATAGATACGTACAGCAACCAGTAATCAGAGTCAGAACTGTGTCTGCAAAAACACAAGGATTATTAAACAATTTTTGCTGTCATTAATTACTAGCAATATAATTGACAGAGTAGATTGCTAATATTTGCTATGATGAATTTCACATTTGCAAGAACGATCTCACTGAAGTAATTAAGTCCATCGAAACGCTTAGAAACTAACCTCTCGTCTGACGAAAACGGTCTAAAGACGCAGTGGCAATTTCTTCAGATCTGTTGACAATGATATTTTGAGTTATCACTTTACTGAGTGACTGAAATGTAGTTCAGGTACCTGTGAACATAACAATATGTTAGAATTCATTTTCTAAATACGAACTATTACGGTACTGTACGGCTACTTACATACAGGGTGTTTCAAAAATGACCGGTATATTTGAAACGGCAATAAAAACTAAACGAGCAGCGATAGAAATACACCGTTTGTTGCAATATGCTTGGGACAACAGTACATTTTCAGGCAGACAAACTTTCGAAATTACAGTAGTTACAATTTTCAACAACAGATGGCGCTGCGGTCTGGGAAACTCTATAGTACGATATTTTCCACATAGCCACCATGCGTAGCAATAATATGGCGTAGTCTCTGAATGAAATTACCCGAAACCTTTGACAGCGTGTCTGGCGCAATGGCTACACATGCAGATGAGATGTACTGCTTCAGTTGTTCAATTGTTTCTGGATTCTGGCGGTACACCTGGTCTTTCAAGTGTCCCCACAGAAAGAAGTCACAGGGATTCATGTCTGGCGAATAGGGAGGCCGATCCACGCCGCCTCCTGTATGTTTCGGATATTCATTCACGAAAATAAAGACGTCGGCCGTGCGATGTGGCCGGGCACCATCTTGCATAAACCACGAGGTGTTCGCAGTGTCGTCTAAGGCAGTTTGTACCGCCACAAATTCACGAAGAATGTCCAGATAGCGTGATGCAGTAATCGTTTCGGATCTGAAAAATGGGCCAATGATTCCTTTGGAAGGAATGGCGGCCCAGACCAGTACTTTTTGAGGATGCAGGGACGATGGGACTGCAACATGGGACTTTTCGGTTCCCCATATACGCCAGTTCTGTTTATTGACGAAGCTGTCCAGGTAAAAATAAGCTTCGTCAGTAAACCAAATGCTGCCCACATGCATATCGCCGTCATCAACCCCCTGCACTATATCGTTAGCGAATGTCTCTCGTGCAGCAATGATAGCAGCGCTGAGGGGTTGCCGCGTTTGAATTTTGTATGGATAGAGGTGTAAACTCTGGTGCATGAGACGATACGTGGACGTCGGCGTCATTTGGACCGCAGCTGCAACATGGCGAACGGAAACCCGAGGCCGCTGTTGGATCACCTGCTGCACTAGCTGCGCGTTGCCCTCTGTGGTTGCCGTACGCGGTCGCCCTACCTTTCCAGCACGTTCATCCGTCACGTTCCCAGTCCGTTGAAATTTTTCAAACAGATCCTTTATTGTATCGCTTTTCGGTCCTTTGGTTACATTAAACCTCCGTTGAAAACTTCGTCTTGTTGCAACAACACTGTGTTCTAGGCGGTGGAATTCCAACACCAGAAAAATCCTCTGTTCTAAGGAATAAACCATGTTGTCTACAGCACACTTGCACGTTGTGAACAGCACACGCTTACAGCAGAAAGACGACGTACAGAATGGCGCACCCACAGACTGCATTGTCTTCTATATCTTTCACATCACTTGCAGCGCCATCTGTTGTCGAAAATTGTAACTACTGTAATTTCGAAAGTTTGTCCGCCTGAAAATGTACTGTTGTCCCAAGCATATTGCAACAAACGGTGTATTTCTATCGCTGCTCGTTTAGTTTTTATTGCCGTTTCAAATATACCGGTCATTTTTGAAACACCCTGTATTAATTACACTATTAATATTTTCACAGTTGTTTCTTTAATACAAAATTAAAGCCAACGGAAGAAAAAACGTAAAACATACTTGCCAATGACAGGTTTGTTGAGATGCAATTTTTTGTGTTGACAGATGTAACTTTTTCATACGGTGGTAAGTAGCAGAAATCGCAGGAATCACAGAAATCGCAGAAGTAGCAGAAGTCACAGAAATCGCAGAAGTAGCAGAAATCGCAGAAGTAGCAGAAGTCACAGAAATCGCAGAGGTAGCAGAAATCGCGGAAGTAGCAGAAATCGCAGAAATAGCAGTGGCGGAGGGATACACGACCTATGTTCCTTAACTGCGACTCTTAACTGCGACAAATCACAATTAAGAATAACAGATACTCAAAAGTAGCATTCACAGAAATCACTGATATCGGAAAATCGCAGTTTAGCCCATCACTACTGCCTCACGTGCTCCCTCTCTTGCCGCCCAAATTTACCGCCACTTCCACCTTTTCCCGCGCGCCAACCCCTTCCGTTGCGGAGGGGGTTCTCTACGTCTTTTCTATATCAGAATACAACATCCCTAAGTATGAACCAGTTTCCTACATGCAATTCTACTTTTACAAAAAGACATATTTTATAAAATTCTACTATTTAAACTCACCGCTAAATATTTACAAAGTATACATCGCAAATTTCCACTTCCCCCCAACAATTTGAGGCGTAGTGCCCTCGCATCGCGCCAATCTATGCTGGGAACAAAGCCTTTGGTGTGATCTAGGCGGGTCGGGGCTGAGGGTTCGAACTAGTAACATATCATTGAAAGCAGCTCCGACGAAATAACTGTCGATATCGTTGTAGGCATGAGTGGTCGACAGATGTCACCAGCTGACATGGACCTGAGTTACAAAGCTGCACGTAGTTGTACTAGTAGGCGGCAGAGGTCAGCAGTTGACGGGCAGTGCTAGCAGTCGTAGTCAAAACAATGTTGTAAAGTTATGTTTGATTAATATTTAATATATTTACATAATTATAATTGTTTTATATGTGTAGTAATTAGCAGTGTGAGTGTTGTATGAGTGAAGAAGAACAGAAGTAAATGAAAATTGTTTTGTTTATTCACGAAGTACCAGTTAAACTATACAGGGGATTTACTATAGTTAAATGTGCAGTCAGTTTATGGTACTAATAAATCGTGAGTAGGACACAAATTAATCGGTAATTTCAGAAGGAGTAATTTTATATTTGATACTTTTCTAAATTTATTTATTTAGCAATTGCCATAGAAAGAAATGTTTTACTATGATTGGTCATTGAAGTAAAGCACGGGTTAGCGCGGGATAATACTGCAACCTGATTTGCTGTTTGTGATATCAGCCAATCCGAAAAATGTAGGCTCGCGCCAATCTATGCTGGGAACAAAGCCTTTGGTGTGATCTAGGCGGGTCGGGGCTGAGGGTTCGAACTAGTAACATATCATTGAAAGCAGCTCCGACGAAATAACTGTAAAATCGCGGAAAAATGCTAATTACGAGTTCGCAAAGTAGAAAAAAGTGTATTTAAGTGAACGGTATAGAGGAAGTCGTGTGGAATTTCGGACGGAATATCAAAATTATTGCTTTTGACTGTTAATTAAAACCGCGTGGCGTGTTGTGCGATCTAAGACTGTAACAGGTATTACGTGTAGAGCAGAGTGCACAACATTAGAGGGAGCATTTTCATAACTAAACGATCCGGTGGCCCGTATCTCGTGGTCGTGCGGTAGCGTTCTCGCTTCCCACGCCCGGGTTCCCGGGTTCGATTCCCGGCGTGGTCAGGGATTTTCTCTGCCTCGTGATGGCTGGGTGTTGTGTGCTGTCCTTAGGTTAGTTAGGTTTAAGTAGTTCTAAGTTCTAGGGGACTTATGACCACAGCAGTTGAGTCCCATAGCGCTCAGAACCATTCGATCCGGTGAACTCTATTAACTTCGGTAACGGGTGTAAATACCATAAGCTGGCTACGTGTGTGATTGTAGTGCGCGTGTGAACTTTACATTGTGTTGCCACTTAGTACGGACTTGGCAGTATTAACTGTGATCTTTATCGTAAAAATACACCTGAAAATTTACATTGCCAAGTTAAAACTTTTTTTTCAGTAGCTAGCCTAGCCACATCCCGTTTACCAGACAATTATATGTATGTTTTGACCTGCAATAGACAGTAGTGGTCTAGTATTTTCTACTACAGCTTTTAGCTAGACAAATTAACATTGCTGGACACTGGCAGGACAGTAAAAAGTAACGTGCCGCGCCGCAAATTCAGAGATCTTAACTCATACAGAATAAACACTTCATAATGAAATGACGCTGTACCAATTGCTCACAATCGAAAAATGGTGTTAGGAGCCCTGTGGGATTCATCGCGTCAATTCCCTCCAGCACTACTTCAGACATTAGTGGAGTCCCCGCCACGTCGTGTTGCGGCACTTCTGCGTGTTCGCGGGAGCCCTGCACGATATTAGGCAGGTGTACTAGTTTCTTCGGCTCTTCATTGTAGTTAAGTATTCACATAACCTCTTGTCTCTATTAACTGATTACATTATTTGCAATTGAGAACTCACTTGACAGTGCGATTTATCTTAAAGGAACTGAACCCACCGGATTTTAATAACGTGGACTCCGCTGGGATGTCGTATGCTAAGCGCCGACTGTGTCTGCTGCCCCTACAGTGCATGCAGATCACCTGCTGCGTGTCATCTGCGACGCCCCACCGCTTGTAGCTGCTGTGTTTTCTACACCGCCTGGCCGACTCATCCCCGAAGTTGCGGACAGAAGATCGCTGGCTGCCAACCGACGTTAAATTAGTAGAGCCCACCTGCTGCATACTCTGCCATTGCCTTTTTTGAACTAATCTTCTCGCAGATTCATCTAACCTTTGATGAACTCACAGTGCATGCAGATATTCTGTATTTGCTTCTCACATGCAATATTTGATTAAGTTTTTCTTGAGAGCAATGTATAATCGCTTGATCGTATTTAAAATCTTATTTGTAATTGCTGTTGGAGGCCAAAAGTCGCCTGATAGACTCTAATGGCGTATTTGTCATATTGTTGGTTTACTTGATAATAGCTTTTTGAGCTATGTTGTCAAGAAAAATCAGCTTTTATTTCTTCTTTGCAGAGAATAATAAGTATTTAAAAACTGTTTTCAGTGCACTGAATGAATTCTTGACGTAAGTAATTAGCCTTTACCGTTTGCACATAACGATACCTCTTCTGTGGTGTAATTATCGTAAATATATAAATAATCCTCCATAATCACAGTCTTCAATATAAACGTCAATTACTCCTTTAATTCGCTTCAAACGTTACTTAAAGTTTAATCTTGATACACACTTTTCACTCGAAGTTATTGCAAAGAGTGAAGTTAATTTTATTGCATGAAGTGACCTAGTCGTCTTATTCACTGTGTGACAGCTCTCGTCTACGTAATGATGCTACATGCAATTAGCAATTCGTATTCACACGTTTCACACAGAAACAGTGAAATATTCTTCAATCTTGAGTAACACAAAATAATTTTTTCATAATGCGGGGCCACAGCCATAATATATTTCTTTAGAGTCAGTAACGCCATTAGACTGTTGTTTATTTACAGTGTTACATTTACAAAATGGTTCAAATGGCTCTTAGCACTATGGGACTTAACATCTGAGGTCATCAGTAATCTAGAACTTAGAACTACTTAAACCTAACTAACCTAAGGACACCACACACATCCATGCCCGAGGCAGGATTCGAACCTGCGACCGTAGCAGTCGCGCGGTTCCGGACTGAAGCGCCTAGAAGCGCTCGGCCACCGCGGCCGGCTTTACATTTACACTTACACAATCATGATGTCGGCTTCAAAGTGCCAGTATCAAGTGTTTTAAGTTTTATAAAGGAAACAAAAGAAAAATTCGGAGTAGGTATTAAAATACACTATTAGACAATGTGTCAGTGTATTTTAATACGACAGTATGCCATCTTAGGTAATTTATAACACTTCATGTCGAGAGACATGAAAGGGAAGCAGTGGCTGGGAAGGGAGTAAGACAGGGTTGTAGCCTCCCACAGATGTTATTCAATCTGTATATTGAGCAAGCAGTAAAGGAAACAAAAGAAAAATCCGGAGTAGGTATTAAAATGGATGGAGAAGAAATAAAAACTTTGAGGTTTGCCGATGACATTGCAATTCTGTCAGAGACAGCAAAGGACTTGGAAGAGCAGTTGAACGGAATGGACAGTGTCTTGAAAGGAGGGTATAAGATGAACAACAACAAAAGCAAAACGAAGATAATGGAATGTAGTCGAATTAAATCGGGTGATGCTGAGGGAATTAGATTAAGAAATGAGGCACTTAAAATAGTAAATGGGTTTTGCTATTTGGGGAGCAAAATAACTGATGATGGTCGAAGTAGAGAGGATATAAAATGTAGACTGGCAATGGCAAGGAAAGCGTTTCTGAAGAAGATAAATTTGTTGACATCGAGTATATATTTAAGTGTCAGGTAGTCGTTTCTGGAAGTATTTGTATGGAGTGTAGCCATGCATGGAAGTGAAACGTGGACGATAAATAGTTTAGACAAGAAGAGAATAGAAGCTTTCGAAATGTGGTACTACAGAAGAGTGCTGAAGATTAGATAGGTACATCACATAACTAATGAGGAGATATTGAATAGAATTGGGGAGAAGAGGAGTTTGTGGCACAACATGACCAGAAGAAGGGAGAGGTTGGTAGGACATGTTCTGAAGCACCAAGGGATCATCAATTTAGTATTGGAGGGCAGCGTGGAGGGTAAAAATCGTAGCGGGAGACCAAGAGATGAATACATTAAGCAGATTCAGAAGGATGTAGGTTGCAGTAAGTACTGGGAGATGAAGAAGCTTGCACAGGATAGGGTAGCATGGAGAGCTGCATCAAACCAGTCTCCGGACTGAAGACCACAACAACAACAAACAATGATACTTTGAAGCTGAAATCATGACTGTGTAAGTGTAAATGTAACACTGTAAATAAACAACAGTCTAATGGCGGTACTGGCTGTAAAGACGTTGAGTAAGACAGTCGTAAAAAAAGTATTTTTGTAGAGAGTGTTCCTTCTCTTTTAAATGTTTGAGTTTTCTTCATACATTTTTTTTCTTTTCCACTATTCTTCGAACCGAAATCCTTTAGCTGCCGATCCTCTCTTCATACACAGTAGCGTATGTGCTGACCTGATACATAATAAATAATTGCAGTAGAATTGTTCTTATTTAGTTTCGTCTTGTATTTTAATTTTCAATGCGAACTTTTTTCCTTCCAGATTCGTATCTTACTCCAGTGTCGCCACATAACAGGGTTCCGGGCGGCAAAATCGTAATAATAACACTGAAGTGTATTTAGTTTGAATATATAACTATAATTTTTTTTTTGATCGAGGGTGGGGGTAGAATTGTGGAGTGAGAACAAGAGACGGGTGATCTGCGTTGCTGTAGTTATTATGAGATGAAGAGGCTTGTGCAGGATAGAGTAGTGTGGAGAACTGCATAAAAATGGTCTTCGAACTGAGACTGCGACAAGATATTAGTTATTTACTTTCTCTCCTATGTACTTTAAATATGTTTTCACTGGGTTTTATAAGCATGTACATTATGTGCATATATGAGGGATGTTCAAAAGAAAAGGTACGAAACCACACTGTGGGCATAGCTGAAGTCATTACTCCGAAATAATCGCCAGAAGCATGAGGACAACTGTCCCATTGTTTCACGGGTCAGAGGTTTCCCTGTTTCCAGAATTTATTTATTTATTTATTTGTGTAGCGGAGCGAGTACACGGACGTCGCAGTGCGACTTGTCCGTGCTGTGGGGCGAACGTATATACGAGCTGCTCCGACTTGAACTTGGCCGTTACACTTCGCGTGGACGCGCGGTGTCGCAGAGCGGAATCACTCCCTCCATGAACAGCCGAGACCGTTTGTTTTTGATGGACTTCGTAGGCTACGGAGTGTCTCACAGTACACGGCACTGTCAATGGTTTTTCCGTGCTCGAGTGATTCGATGACTATTGGACCTCGGACGTCGAAAAACACGGTGAGTATCACTTTGTCTGCTGAGAGCACAGCTTTCAATATTTTAGGAGAGGTGAAGACGCTACATTCGCTTCCGTAGGCATCTCAGTGCGTTATCCCAAACAAACATATGCAAGCTACAAATTTCAGTCGGTCTGGTTGTTACGACGTTTCGTACATTTTCATTTAAACACTCATTATACAATGTGATGTCAGTGTGGCGGCATCGTTAACACCCTCTACACAAGATCTGCTGATATTTTACAAAACGGTGGACATGTTCATTGCTGATGACTGTTTTTAAATGAAGATTAACATTGCTTGTTCAGAGGCTCTCTCCTTCATCTACATCTACACACATACTCCGCAATCCACCATACGGTGCGTGGTGGAGGGTACCACGTACCACAACTAGCATCTTCTCCCCCTGTTCCACTCCCAAACAGAACGAGCGAAAAATGACTGCCTATATGCCTCTGTACGAGCCCTAATCTCTCTTATCTTATCTTTGTGGTCTTTCCGCGAAAAGTAAGTTGGCGGCAGTAAAATTGTACTGCAGTCAGCCTCAAATGCTGGTTCTCTAAATTTCCTCAGTAGCGATTCACGAAAAGAACGCCTCCATTCCTCTAGACGCTGATACCCGAGTTCCTGAAGTATTTCCGTAACACTCGCGTGATGATCAAACCTACCAGTAACAAATCTAGCAGCCCGCCTCTGAATTGCTTCTATGTCCTCCCTCAATCCGACCTGATAGGGATCCCAAACGCTCGAGCAGTAGTCAAGAATAGGTCGTATTAGTGTTTTATAAGCGGTCTCCTTTACAGATGAACCACATCTTCCCAAAATTCTACCAATGAACCGAAGACGACTATCCGCCTTCTCCACAACTGTCATTACACGCTTGTCCCACTTCATATCGCTCTGCAATGTTACGCCCATATATTTAATCGATGTGACTGTGTCATGCGCTACACTACTAATGGAGCATTCAAACATTACAGGATTATTTTTCCTATTCATCTGCATTAATTTACATTTATCTATATTTAGAGTTAGCTGCCATTCTTTACACCAATCACAAATCCTGTCCAAGTTATCTTGTATCCTCCTACAGTCACTCAACGACACCTTCCCGTACACCATAGCATCATCAGCAAACAGCCGCACATTGCTATCCAGCCTATCCAAAAGATCATTTATGTAGATAGAATAGAACAGCGGACCTACCACACTTCCCCGGGGCACTCCAGATGATACCCTCACCTCCGATGAACACTCACCATCGAGGACAACGTACTGGGTCCGTGCGGTGTGGACACTCCATGATGTACTTGCAGTATGATGAATGCATCTTTTGGGAAACTCCAACTGCCGAACAGTGCCCATGCAGTACCTCAAAGAAGTATAACCAGACACTGGTACTAACTCACAACGTCATATGAATAAAAATACGCACCTGTGCTCTATTTGAAACAGGCCCTCTAACATAGCATAATAAACAACACATTTACCCATTTTTAGATGACGATGGTGCTGAAAACGTCGCACCTCTGACAATTGAGGAAAAAATCTTAAATATAACTACGAAAAATTTCGTACCCTGCCACCAGCACCTTCGCTTAAGAATCATCATGCATTCTGTATCTCTGCTCATGAACGAGCTGTATTATGCGTACTGGGACGTAAAAGAAAATAATATGTATTGGAAATTACAGCTATTCCATTGCTGATACGGTTGGGGGAAACATATATTAACTGATACCAAACCCTACCAACACCAAGCAAAAATGGTAGTTGCTAATCTAAGTCGTGGAGATGAATGCCTATCGCAAGTTCTGTACTCAGAGGAAATTTTCGGTGCTTTGAACTATTCCTTTCAGTCACTGCTAGAAGAGGATGGCGACTGTTAAAATTTGGTGTTATCGCGGATTATATTAAACCCAGTCGTTCTAAATATCCTCAACAAATTTTTCCAGGAGATTTCACGATGCTGTCGCCGGAAGACAGGCGATTTTGGAACTCTAATGCAGGTCTTTACTACTTGTCTGAATGGGTTAAATATAAAATTTGTGTAAACTGCTTGTTGAAATTTATAAAGAACTTATAGAAGAGTGCTGTAATTTGAATGCAATTGGTTATTCTTTGGTCATCAAACAACTGTTATCCTCATTATGTGATATTTCATACAGCTTTCATAAGCTACTTCAAATGTTTCAGAATGCTGTTTTTATTTCTAAGTATCAGCATTATTATATGCATTAAATGTCAATGTACGGTGTCAAATTATTAGTCCTCCTCCTACTATTAAACTGAGCTTTCTTCTATTGATCAATTTTAGCCGACTTTGCATCCCATGGTCATTTCGACGATCTTGAAAATCGGAATTTAGTACTTTGGAATTCTCTTTTAAAAATATCAACGACCGACAAGATATTAGATATTGTGGTAAGCGATAGGAGGCTAGAAAATCAAGTTATTAGAGGAAAGGCGATTGTATCTGATGGCAGAGTGTGAGTGTGAATCCCTAAGGGACCAAACTGCTGCTGCGTGGGATGAGCCGAGCGGTCTGAGGCGCTGCACTCATGGACTGTGCGGCTGGTCCCGGCGTAGGTTCGAGTCCTCCCTCGGGCATGGGTGTGTGTGTTTGTCCTTAGGATAATGTAGGTTAAGTAGTGTGTAAGCTTAGGGACTGATGACCTTAGCAGTTAAGTCCCATAGGATTTCACACACATCTGAACATTTTCAACAAACAGCTGAGGTCATCGGTCCCGTGGACTACTTAAACTAACTTATGCTAAGAACAACACACACACCCATGCCCGAGGGAGAACTCGAGCCTCTAGCAGGAGCGGCCGAGCAATCTGTGCGGCGACCCCGCGCGGCTCTGATGTCAGAGCTGAGGATTTTCTACAGATTGTATGAAAGAACATACTCTCCATAACCACAAGGGAAGACAGCCTTTTTTGCTAAAAAAAGTCTACAAATTTCAGAGAACGCACATCTGGAGTACAGCATTTTGTAGAAGTGATAGTGTATGGAGCGGAAACTGGGAAATAAGAGAATCAGTGTTTGGGGCGTTGTGTTTTCGTGTCAAACGAAGATCATGAAAATTAAGAGTGTTGAGAGGAAACGAGGTTCACTTAGGATTCTCGATGATAGTGATAAGTGAGAAAAAAGTAACTAAAAGAATTGACAGAATGATTGTAGATGTCTTAAGAGATCAGAGAATAATTTATTGGAGGGACATGTCCGAAAGAATTGATATTACACGTTCATGATTCCGCGGCCGTATATATACCTGATGAAAGAGAAATATCGACGTCAGCCGCATGAGGGCGATAAATGAAAATCTGTGCTGGCCCGGGACTGGAATCTGCATTTTCTACGTTACCCTATCGGTCTCTCTGACCATTTTTGCTATCCGACCATACTTCACGACCTGCCCAAATTCTCAACTTGATGCACACAATAAAGGATGGTGGGCAGGAGGTCACTAAGGAAGTTGTCTGGGACAAGTTGAGAATTTTAGCAGGCCGTGAAGTGTGCTTGGATAGCCGAAACAGATAAGGGGACTACTCATTTAAAAGTGCGATATCTGGGTTCGAGTCCTGATCCGGCACAGATTTTCATTTGTCACCATCGAATTATTTCAATGTCCTGACGTCGGTATTTTTCTTTCATCATACCCTTCTCCATTGCAAGAGCAACAGGCATTCTTCGGCAGAGCAAAATGTATGGTAGACGCCTGCATAAGCTTCCTCAGTGGTGAAAGGAATCTCGCCGAAGTGATTACTTTCTTGAGAAGGGAGTCATGGGGCGTTTGATGTGTTGGGTTATGCGTGGGAATCATTGTATATAAGGTAGCCCCTCAACGGACTGTACAGTGATTGCCCTTGGTTTCTGGAGTAATATGCGTTTTGAGACAGAGACATGGCTGGAGACGTCATACCTACAAGAGTAGTAATGTATTTGAGGGCACTTTGGCTGAGACCTCAGGGGGACATGGTTGTAACTGTGCTAAAACCTGATGAGTCAAAGGGAACCTGGTCTCGAAAGTGAGCAAATCTCACCAACAACAGCCTTTCTTTGGGCTATAGTTCGACCCGATTATCACTGAATGGATGCCGACGCCCACGATGCAGTGGAGCAGTGTGACTTCGCTAAGCTGGAGGACACCACCATATTCGGCCCTCGTGAGCGCTGGCCACAGGTGTTCCTTTTCGGTAAGTGCCTAAGTGTGCTCCTACGATTGGTTACCTAGGGTAGTCTTCCTCGTACTAGTACCAACTGGCAGTGGGCAGCGCCGTTGGTAGTTGAAAGCAAGATCCAAAGCAGTTGATCAGAGAGGGTACAAAGGTGCGAGGGGCGTTCAATAAGTAATGCAACACATTTTTTCTGAAAGCAGGTTGGTTTTATTCGGGATTCCAATACACTATACTGTTCCCCACGCTTTTTTGCTACAAAACCGTATTTTTCAACATAATCTCCGTTCAATGCGACGGCCTTACGCCACCGTACTGGAAAGGCCTGTGTGCCTTCATGGCATCACTCTACTGGTCGATGTCGCAGCCAGCACGTTGCTGCATCAGTAACGTCACCATCATCCATGTACTGCTTCCCACGGAGTGCATCCTTCATTGAACCAAACAGATGGGAATAGTGTGGTGTCACCGCCAGACACCACACTTGCTAGGTGGTAGCCTGTAAATCGGCCGCGGTCCGTTAGTATACGTCGGACCCGCGTGTCGCCACTATCAGTGACTGCAGACCGAGCGCCGCCACACGGCAGGTCTAGAGAGACTTCCTAGCACTCGCGCCAGTTGTACAGCCGACTTTGCTAGAGATGGTTCACTGACAAAATACGCTCTCATTTGCCGAGACGAGAGTTAGCATAGCCTTCAGCTACGTCATTTGCTACGACCTAGCAAGGCGCCATGTTCAGTTACTATTGATATTATGAATAATGTACCGTCAAGAGCGACGTGCACCATTTATGGATTAAAGTTAAGTATTCCACCAGCTACGTCCGTTTTTTCTAAATTCTAATTTCCTTGTCCTGTTCCAGACCTCACGCCAGCCTGCGTGAGCTAAAACGCGTGCCTTTCGGCTTCCTCTAATAACCCGGTGTTGGCTCTCCTGCCAACCCACAACAAGTAGGAAGGTGTGAGATCCGGGCTGTAGGATGGATGGGGAAGAACAGTCCAGTGAAGTTTTGTGAGCTCCTCTCGGTTGCACAGACTCATGTGAGGCCTTGTGCTGTCATTTAGGAAGTTCGTGTACATTTTTTGGGCAACCGATACGCTGAAATGGCACGATATACTTCAGAGTTGATAATTGCATCATAAGGAAGGACGTCAAATAGAATATCACTGTCAGAGTCCCAGAAAACCATCGCCATGAGTTTACAGGGTAAGGATGCGGCTGTGAACATCTGTTTCCGGTTCGAAGTGATGAACCCGTGCTTCATCGCCTGTCACGATGTTCGACAAAATATTGTGACGGTCAGCCTCGCAATGCGCAAGCGATTCCGCACAGACGGTCCTTCGTTGGTCTTTATTGTCTTCTGTTAGGTGCTGAGGAACCCGCCGGGACACGCCTTTGAGTACTTCAGTTGGTGGACGAGTGCGGCAGCACTGGCGACAGAGGCGAGCTGGGGCACCGACAATGGCTTTCGTTTATCCACTGACAAAACCGTCTGTATGAATTTCTGGCGGGTGCAATTGGTTTCTCCCACCATCTTTACGTCTTGGGCCTGTTGCTCTTCCGTAACTTGGAACTACGAAATTCGTGGGGCTCATGCTCGATGGGAAACACTCTTCGTCCTCCCATGTGTATTACCTGGCAGTCACTCAATGTCCTACGTGTCCTCATGGTACTTCCTGGGGTGCAGATCGAACCACCCTCCTCCGTTTGTGCCGTTCGAAGCTAGACCATGTTGTTTATGCGTCTGCACGTCCGTCCCTCTTACGCCGTTTCAACACTACGCACCATCGTGGCATCCGTTTGGCCGCTGGCGCCTTTTACACTAGCCCGGGTGAGACCCTGTATGCCGGCCGCGGTGGTCTAGCGGTTCTAGGCGCTCAGTCCGGAACCGCGCGACTGCTACGGTCGCAGGTTCGAATCCTGCCCCGGGCATGGATGTTTGTGATGTCCTTAGGTTAGTTAGGTTTAAGTAGTTCTAAGCTCTAGGGGACTGATGACCACAGACGTTAAGTCCCATAGTGCTCAGAGCCATTTGAACCATTTTTTAGACCCTGTATGCTGAACTACCACTGCCCTACCGCCGTGACTTTCTCTTGAGCATGTATGCATGCCGTTTGTCTGCCATGTGTGGCCACCTGTCGTATGTCTCCTTCTTCGATGGTTGCTTTGATTGCCAGTATGGGGCACGTCCCTCTTCTCTGTTACCTCCCGGAGTCCGCCTTCGGCACTTGCTCCGGCGGCTTCACTTCACACTACTTGCACCTTTGCGGGTGGGTGTGAACGATTCACCACTTTGGCTTCGGGAAGCGGCCCATGTTAACCTTGACCTTCATTCACTTCCTAAGGACACTGCCCCAGCCTCGCTCTATTGCCTTCAGATTGACGACCTCCGCATGGAACTTCGCGATAGTACACTGATGGCTCTCGGACTGCCCGTGGTATCGGGTGTGCTTTCGTCATTGGCGACCACGTCTTTCGACATTGGCTTCCGGCACACTGCTCAGTATTTACAGCCGAGCTCTTCGCCCTGTATCAGGCCATGGAGTATATTCGGCGACACAGACCCTTTCAATTGTGTCCTCTGCTCAGACTCTCTCGGCGCCGTTCAAAGTCTGTGTGCACTGAACATCGCCCAACCCTTAGTGCAAGGGGTCCAGGAAAACTGTCACTTGCTCACTCTTTGTGGAGCCACTGTGATGCTTATGTGGGTTCCTGGTCATGTTGGTCTGCCAGGAAACGAGGCTGCTGATGCTGCTGCCAAGGCTGCAGTCCTCGTACCTCAGCCACTCGTCCGTGTATTCTCTCCAATGATCTCTGTGTTGCCGTCTGTCAGGAGGTGGTGTCCCTTTGGCATCGCCATTGGTCTTCCCTTTATGGGAATAAGCTCTGGATTATTAAGCCTCTACCAGTGGCTCTCACGCCTGGAGGAGGTCATTTCAACCAGGGTGGGTATTGGGCACTGCATTTTTAGCCATCATTATTCCCCCCCATGAACCATGGACCTTGCCGTTGGTGGGGAGGCTTGCGTGCCTCAGCGATACAGATAGCCGTACCGTAGGTACAACCACAACGGAGGGGTATCTGTTGAGAGGCCAGACAAACGTGTGGTTCCTGAAGAGGGGCAGCAGCCTTTTCAGTAGTTGCAAGGGCAATAGTCTGGATGATTGACTGATCTGGCCTTGTAACAATAACCAAAACGGCCTTGCTGTGCTGGTACTGCGAACGGCTGAAAGCAAGGGGAAACTACGGCCGTAATTTTTCCCGAGGGCATGCAGCTTTACTGTATGATCAAATGATGATGGCGTCCTCTTGGGTCAAATATTCCGGAGGTAAAATAGTCCCCCATTCGGATCTCCGGGCGGGGACTACTCAAGAGGATGTCGTTATCAGGAGAAAGAAAACTGGCGTTCTACGGATCGGAGCGTGGAATGTCAGATCCCTTAATCGGGCAGGTAGGTTAGAAAATTTAAAAAGGGAAATGGATAGGTTAAAGTTAGATATAGTGGGAATTAGTGAAGTTCGGTGGCAGAAGGAACAAGACTTCTGGTCAGGTGACTACAGGGTTATAAATACAAAATCAAATAGGGGTAATGCAGGAGTAGGTTTAATAATGAATAGGAAAATAGGAGTGCGGGTAAGCTACTACAAACAGCATAGTGAACGCATTATTGTGGCCAAGATAGACACGAAGCCCACGCCTACTACAGTAGTACAAGTTTATATGCCAACTAGCTCTGCAGATGACGAAGAAATTGACGAAATGTATGATGAAATAAAAGAATTTATTCAGATAGTGAAGGGAGACGAAAATTTAATAGTCATGGGTGACTGGAATTCGAGTGTAGGAAAAGGGAGAGAAGGAAACGTAGTAGGTGAATATGGATTGTGGCTAAGAAATGAAAGAGGGAACCGCCTGGTAGAATTTTGCACAGACCACAACTTAATCATAGCTAACACATGGTTTAAGAATCATGATAGAAGGTTGTATACATAGAAGAACCCTGGAGATACTAAAAGGTATCAGATAGATTATATAATGGTAAACAGAGATTTAGGAACCAGGTTTTAAATTGTAAGACATTTCCAGGGGCAGATGTGGACTCTGACCACAATCTATTGGTTATGACCTGTAGATTAAAACTGAAGAAACTGCAAAAAGGTGGGAATTTAAGGAGATGGGACCTGGATAAACTGAAAGAACCAGAGGTTGTACAGAGTTTCAGGGAGAGCATAAGGGAACAATTGACAGGAATGGGGGAAAGAAATACAGTAGAAGAAGAATGGGTAGCTTTGAGGGATGAAGTAGTGAAGGCAGCATAGGATAAAGTAGGTAAAAAGACGAGGGCTAGTAGAAATCCTTGGGTAACAGAAGAAATATTTAATTTAATTGATGAAAGGAGAAAATATAAAAATGCAGTAAATGAAGCAGGCAAAAAGGAATACCAACGTCTCAAAAATGAGATCGACAGGAAGTGCAAAATGGCTAAGCAGGGATGGCTAGAGGACAAATGTAAGGATGTAGAGGCTTATCTCACTAGGGGTAAGATAGATACTGCCTACAGGAAAATTAAAGAGACCTTTGGAGATAAGAGAACCACTTGTATGAACATCAGGAGCTCAGATGGAAACCCAGTTCTAAGCAAAGAAGATAGAGCAGAAAGGTGGAAGGAGTATATAGAGGGTCTATACAAGGGCGATGCACTTGAGGACAATATTATGGAAATGTAAGAGGATGTAGATGAAGATGAAATGGGAGATACGATACTGCGTGAAGAGTTTGACAGAGCACTGAAAGACCTGAGTCGAAACAAGGCCCCCGGAGTAGACAACATTCCATTGGAACTACTGACGGCCTTGGGAGAGCCAGTCCTGACAAAACTCTACCATCTGGTGAGCAAGATGTATGAAACAGGCGAAATACCCTCAGACTTCAAGAAGAATATAATAATTGCAATCCCAAAGAAAGCAGGTGTTGACAGATGTGAAAATTACCGAACAATCAGTTTAATAAGCCACAGCTGCAAAATACTAACGCGAATTCTTTACAGACGAATGGAAAAACTAGTAGAAGCCGAGCTCGGGGAAGATCAGTTTGGATTCCGTAGAAATACTGGAACACGTGAGGCAATACTGACCTTACGACTTATCTTAGAAGAAAGATTAAGGAAAGGCAAACCTACGTTTCTAGCATTTGTAGACTTAGAGAAAGCTTTTGACAATGTTGACTGGAATACTCTCTTTCAAATTCTGAAGGTGGCAGGGGTAAAATACAGGGAGCGAAAGGCTATTTACAATTTGTACAGAAACCAGATGGCAGTTATAAGAGTCGAGGGACATGAAAGGGAAGCAGTGGTTAAGAAGGGAGTAAGACAGGGTTGTAGCCTCTCCCCGATGTTATTCAATCTCTATATCGAGCAAGCAGTGAAGCAAACAAAAGAAAAATTCGGCGTAGGTATTAAAATCCATGGAGAAGAAATAAAAACGTTGAGGTTCGCCGATGACATTGTAATTCTGTCAGAGACAGCAAAGGACTTGGAAGAGCAGTTGAACAGAATGGATGGTGTCTTGAAGGGAGTATATAAGATGAACATCAACAAAAGTAAAACGAGGATAATGGAATGTAGTCGAATTAAGTCGGGTGATGCTGAGGGAATTAGATTAGGAAATGAGACACTTAAAGTAGTAAAGGAGTTTTGCTATTTGGGGAGCAAAATAACTGATGATGGTCGAAGTAGAGAGGATATAAAATGTAGACTGGCAATGGCAAGGAAAGCGTTTCTGAAGAAGAGAAATTTGTTAACATCGAGTATAGATTTAAGTGTCAGGAAGTCATTTCTGAAAGTGTTTGTATGGAGTGTAGCCATGTATGGAAGTGAAACATGGACGGTAAATAGTTTGGATAAGAAGAGAATAGAAGCTTTCGAAATGTGGTGCTACAGAAGAATTCTGAAGATTAGATGGGTAGATCACATAACTAATGAGGAAGTATTGAATAGGATTGGGGAGAAGAGAAGTTTGTGGCACAACTTGACCAGAAGAAGGGATCGGTTGGTAGGACATGTTCTGAGGCATCAAGGGATCACCAATTTAGTATTGGAGGGCAGCGTGGAGGGTAATAATCGTAGGGGGAGACCAAGAGATGAATACACTAAGCAGATTCAGAAGGATGTAGGTTGCAGTAGTTACTGGGAGATGAAGAAGCTTGCACAGGATAGAGTAGCATGGAGAGCTGCATCAAACCAGTCTCAGGACTGAAGACAATAACAACAACAACAACAACAATTTGGTAAGTGGCGCTCCCTCACCACTTTGTACACATTGCGGCCAAGTTTTAACTGTCCACCACTTCCTGACGGAATGCCTATTTTTTAACCGTTTACGTTCCTGCATGTGTTTGCCGTCTGAGTTATCGACCGTTCTAGCAAATGACGCACGGGCTCTCGACCGCGTTTAATTTTTATCCATCTAAGCAATATGGTAAAGGCCATTTAATTTTTAGTTTTGGACCTCAATTTCTATACGGTGTCTTTTGTAGCCCTTTCTCCACTTCCCTGTTTTTAGCTGTCTTACGTCAATTGGGACTGACGTATAGTTGTTTTTTACCTCCTCTCTCTCTTCGAGTTCTATAGTTTTGACTTGGGCGCGTATGACTCCAGTTGTTCGTGCACCCTGAAACAAAACAAACACGTTCCGACATTGCAGGGGTCACAGCTGTGTCCCGCCGGCCGGCACGCGGGAGATGGGACGGGTTTGCGCGACCTTTTTGCCATGATGACAGACGCCTCGCCCAACGACTCACCGTGCTTTTGTTCTTTGCCAGGCTACCGCAGGCATTCTGCAAGCGCCTGTGGATATCTTTTCACCAAAAGAAACTGAGTGACATCTCTCTGCTTGGAATGCACCTCCGTTAAAGACGCAATTTGGAGAGTATCGTATAGTAACTTAATGTATCGGAACTTCATGAAACTATAGGGGCTGAAGCAGGAATACTCCACGATGTCCCATAACGAATTCTGCATTGTTTTCAGTCGAAATTTTCCGTGGAAAAAAATGTGTCGCATTAGTTTTTGAACGCCCCTCCTGTGTTAACACTAACAGGATTACGAATGCTGGGTCTGCGTTGTAACATTTGTAGAATCTCAAACCCATCATGCTACACGTATGGTACTAGAGAGAGTAAAAAAGTGTAGCGGAATACACACAATAGGATTTACAACACGTAACTGAGAATATTGATTGTACATGCTACTCTCACACAAGGAAAAAAATGTTCAAACGTGTGTGAATTCCTAAGCGACCAAACTGCTGAGGCCATCGGTCTCTAAACTTACGCACTACACAAACTAACTTATGATAAGAACAACACACATACCCATGCCCGAGGGAGGACTCGAACCTAAATCGGGCGGCCACTCCGCACGGCTGACGAAAGGAGATCGGCACATGAGAGAAAAGTGTGATGGGTCGCACGAAACCAGTCAGCAGACTGACGAGAAAATAAAATGGAAAAAAGTTATCCTTAGTAGTAATGACTGCCAGTCTCGTACAATATTTCCACACATAAGTTGGGTTGTTTGGGGGAAGAGACCAAACAGCGAGGTCATCGGTCTCATCGGATTAGGGAAGGACGGGGAAGGAAGTCGGCCGTGCCCTTTCAAAAGAACCATCCCGGCATTTGCCTGGAGCGATTTAGGGAAATCACACAAAACCGAAATCAGGATGGCCGGACGCGAGGTTGAACTGTCGTCCTCCCGAATGCGAGTCCCACACATAAGTCTAAGTTTTTTCGAGAGATCATGATGCCTTTGTCTTTATTCCTTACACTATAATATCTGAGTTTTTGACTGACTGTGTTGTGGCCGTACTGCACGCTCTATCGAATTGGGCTGACTGCCAGTAGGCTCAACAATTCTTCATCCGCATCCTCCCCAATTTGTTCTACCTGCGATCCCTTTTTCTTGTAGTTTTTTTTATTGCTAATGTTTTCTCTGTAATGTCTTTGCATGTTGTCGCTCTCATCCTGGTGACGTTAGGCTGCGATGGGTGTTTGTGCGTCTCGTCTTGTTCACGTCTGGTTGTACTCTGTTGCACAAAACGCAACAACGGCGAAATAGGTTGGGGCCGTCGCTGAGAGACAAGTACGAGCTCTCAGGCCACGCAGTATAATAAATTTGCCCGCGCCCATGTCGTGTGTCCACTAGCCGTCTCGTTTCGGCAGCAGCAGCAGCTGGGTGCCAAATTTTCGCTCCAGCGCGTGGCGGCGGCGCGTCCCATAACGGGTGCGAGGTGGGGGCAGGCGGGGGCGGACGCATTGTGTCCCAGGGCTCGCGTCCGAGGAATGCAATCTGCCCCAAGTGGCCTTTAATCGAACCCAGCGGCACGTAGGTAGGCGAGCCGAGGGCGCGTCAATATGCGCGGCAGTGGCGCCGGCGGCCGCAGCTGGCCCGGACAGCAGATGGTGGGCCTCTGAGGAGCGCAATAACCCAGACACTTTGCCTCGCCGCCTCCAGCCAGCTGTCGCGACAAAGTGTTTGCTACAGCCAGACGGGGCCTACGTGAATTTCGTTTTTGTAGTCATTGCCAGTCGACGTGTTTGGGGTGATCCTATTCTGACCTAATGTGTTCATCTCTGCGTCATCCACAATAAAGTTTCGATTTTTTAAATTTAATATTGAAGCTCACCGGACAAGACAGTAAGTCTCCACCACGAGGCATTATCCTAATACCGTGTTAATACCACTTCTAGCTTTGATAGTGACCGTGATTTGGGGAGGAAGAGGCTTCACAATTTCCTTCGAGGTATGCCATATCCAGCTGAAGCCATACATTGATGGTTAGATTTCACAGAGCTACCAGATTGCGGAGTGTCATTGCTACGCTTTTTACTATTGCAAATAGCCCCAGAAATGCGATTATCGTTCCGCATCAGCTGCAGAATTGTAAGTAGGCTCTTTAGGTTTTTATGTTGGTAACGCCACGTAGCGCTCTGTATGAAAATCACTGACTGCGCTGTGTGCAATCTGTGGCTGGTCGGCATTGCTGGAATATTCGCTATTGTAGTGTTCGGCAGTTGGATGTGAACAGCGCGTGGCGTTGTGCAGTTGGAGGTGAGCTGCCGGCAGTGGTGGATGTGGGGAGAGAGATGGCAGAGTTTTGAGAGCGGACGATCTGGACGTGTGTCCGTCAGAAAAACGAAATTTGTTAAGACCGGATGTCATGTACTGATATATATATATAGGCCTATCAGTAGTTAGTGCTTTCAGTAGTTAGAATCTTTTATTTAGCTGACAGTATTGGCGCACGCTGTATTGCAGTAGTTTGAATAACGAACATTGTTGTGAGGTAAGTGATTCATGAAAGGTATAGGTTATTGTTAGTCAGAGCTGTTCTTTTGTAGGGATTATTGAAAGGCAGATTACATTGAAAGGATAAAAAAAGAAAAAGAAAATGGCTGTCAGTTTACTGTTGATCACAATAAATAAAGAGAGAAATTTCTGGGTACGTTCAGTTTTGCTCAGCTGTTTGAAAATCAAATAACATAAGAGTTTTACCAGCACTGGCATTCTTAATTTTTCTAAGGGGATGTTTCATAACAAATGAACATTTGTGCCAGACCGGTACCCTAACGCGATTTCCCGCTTGTCGTGAAATGTCGCCAAAACTACTTCGGCTATCCGATCACGCTTCCACCAGAAACCGCCAAGTCCCTTGTGCTCGCACTACATTTCCACGATTCCTGCACAGGATGAGACACTGTTTTCTTTCGTCATTGGCTTGCTATGGTATGAAGTTCTGCAATGCAGTGTTTGAGACAAGGAAGTGAGGAGAGGATACAGCGTCGCACCTTGTGCAGGAACCTCGGTAATGTAGTGCGAGCATAAGGGAGAGTAGACACCAGGACAAATGGAGATTTGGGCCGCTCCTGCAAGCGTGCCCGGATAGCCAAAGTTCTTAAGGCGACCGCTCTCGACCGTCAGGAAATCCGGGTTCGAGTCGCGGTACAGTACATACTTTAATTTGTTCTGAAATATTCTGCAGCTGATTCATAACTATAATCGCACTGCGAGTTCACTCTTAGCTGAACGCCGCTGTTGACTGTCAACGGAATGTCTCAGAAACTGCACTCCAGTTTTCTATGGATTAAAATCGGGTGGCTTAGCAGGCTAGTCGGGGTGCGGTAGCATACCTGAGTATTACCCAAACCAGGAAGGTATGTGCGCAGCCTTGTGACTGCAGTTGGTAGCTTGGAAGACAGAAGAGCCACAGTAAGCTCATCAGGAAGATGCAGGAAAAAGGGCAGCACCTGTTCACTGGGAATGTTGAACTAAACACTCTAGTTGAAGTCCACGGTAATGTGGATGGGTGGGAACAAGTCCCCGCGACCTCTCAATGTCATTTGAAAAGTCGAAAAACCAGGACTCGTTGGACCACATTATCCTTTTAGAATGGGAAGAGCATACGATATAAGCGAATGAAAGTAAGCAAAGTAGAGTAATTTTCGTGCCGGACGATCACTTACTTCAAATACCGTTCGAATAGTAAAAATGGCAGCATTAAGTCTTTCAACAAGATTTTGAACGTAGACTTTCCACGACATTTTGCTATCTATCTAAACACCTAAAAATTTTAACTGTTCAGTTTCACTGATCATATGCCCATTCTGTGAAATTAAAACGTCGGGTTTTGTTGAATTGTATGTTAGAAACTGTTAAAACTGAGCCTTCCTGTGATTAAGAGTTAGTTTATTTTCTACAAGCCATGAACTTAACTCATTAACTGCACTATTTGAAACCGAGCCAATGTTGCACACAACATGCTTTACTCCCCAGCTAGTGTCATCAGCAAACAGGAATCTTTTGGAGTTACCCACAATACTAGAGGGCATATCATTCATATAAATAAGGAGCAGGAGTGGTCCCATCACTGATCCCTGGGCATCCCCTATTTGACCGTACCCCACTCAGACCCCACATCACAGCCATTCTCAACACTGTGGATAATGATCTTTTGCTGTCTGTCGTTAAAGTAAGAGATGAACCAATTGTGAGCTAATCCCCGTATTCTGTAATGGTCCAACTTCTGGAGCAACATTTTGTGATCAACACAATTAAACACCTTAGTTAAATAAAAAAAATATACCTACCGTTCGAAACATTTTGTACCTTACAGAGAAAAGAGAATATAGCATTTTCAGCTGTTAAACGACTTCTAAAGCCGAACTGTACATTTGATAACAAATTGTGTGAGATAAAATGATCAATTATCCTTATATGCACAGCCTTTTCAATACTTTAACAAACAATGATGGCATAGAGTTAGGTCTAAAATTGTCTACATTATCCCTTTCTCCCTTTTTATACAGCGGCTTTACTGCTGAGTACTTTAATGTTTCAGGAAACTGACCGTTCCGAAAGGAAAAATTACAAATATGGCGAAATACAGGGCTAACATGTGCAGCACAGTACTTTAATATCCTGCTAGGCACTCCATCATATCCATTAGAGTCCTTAGTGATTTAATTATTGACTCCGTCTCCCCCTTGTCTGTATCACAGATGATATTTCAGACAACAACCTCGGAAAGGCATTTACCAAGAGAGTCACATGATTCCCTGTAGCAACTAAATTTTTATTTAATAGATAACTCTTACGTTTTGTAAGGTATGAAATTTCACCTTTTAATTATTTTAAAGGGACTTCCCTGTGTTAATATGTGTGTTTTGAAACTAGATTGTAACCTGAGGACTGAGTCAAGGAAACACCGTTTGTAATGCCTAGTCACTGAGTATTCCCTTCGAGCGGTATGCTTAGTCATTTATTTGCTCTATCTGCTTGACTCAAGTAGGCACTTGGGCCTGCAATTTTGGTGTAAAGTTTACGTAAATTGTTTGGGAAGACATTAATTATTATATTTTTAAAACTGTTTTGAAAAGGCTTTAGGAATAAAATTCACATTTGATAAATTATATCTTGATATTTCGAGGGTGCTTTTCTGCTTATAAATTTTAAATCTGTTTTTGAAAAGGCTTTATGAATAAAATTTCCATTGGTTGAAATTTAATATGTCGTATTTTCACGTGCCGCTGCGGGACAGACATTCTACCATTATTTAGCGTGGCGTTTGATGAACATTATCATCAAATTATGGCGAGCAATCTCTTAAACATTTGGTTTGAACAGTTATAGTTGCATCAGCGCATTAGACTCTGAACTGCTGTGGTAGTTGGATTGTGTGGATTCTTTTTGGTCTGTGACTTTCAGAATATAGTGAACATTTTTGAGAGAATCGTTTTTTTTTATTATGAATCCCAGACAATCTCCTAATTCCTCAGAGCTATAAGCTGTAGCTATAAATGTATTTATCAGATGAAGTGGGCGCTAGGAATTCTAATTACAGGCTTCACGTTTTGTTAATCACTTTCTGGTTGCCAATATTGTAGTTAGAGAGCCAGTGTTGAGAACGGTAAAAGACTGCATAAATAATAGGCACATTTAACAACAATTAATTCCACCCGCCGCCCCACATATGGTTAATCAGCCAGGAAATGTATCTTTTGTACATAACATTCTACATATATATCAACAATTAAATTCCACCCGCCGCCCCACACTGGTAGCAAACAGTGGTTTGCGTTCTGCCTACTACTCTTTGAGTAACTGATGGAATTATAGTTGTACTTATTTTATAATTTAGTAATATTTCGCTTTGGCCAAGTGACTGTTTAGCTGCATGCTAAAGGTTGTCATGGCGGCCGGAGAATGTCCAGGATTCGGCCTGCTGCGCAAACAGCAAATATTATACAGGGTGTTTCAAAAATGACCGGTAGATTTGAAACGGTAATAAAAACTAAACGAGCAGCGATAGAAATACACCGTTTGTTGCAATATGCTTGGGACAACAGTACATTTTCAGGCAGACAAACTTTCGAAATTACAGTAGTTACAATTGTCAACAACAGATGGCGCTGCGGTCTGGGAAACTTTATAGTATGATATTTTCCTCATATCCACCATGCGTAGCAATAATATGGCGTAGTCTCTGAATGAAATTACCCGAAACCTTTGACAACGTGTCTGGCGGAATGGCTTCACATGCAGATGAGATGTACTGCTTCAGCTGTTCAATTGTTTCTGGATTCTGGCGGTACACCTGGTCTTTCAAGTGTCCCCACAGAAAGAAGTCACAGGGGTTCATGTCTGGCGAATAGGGAGGCCAATCCACGCCGCCTCCTGTATGTTTCGGATAGCCCAAAGCAATCACACGATCATCGAAATATTCATTCAGGAAATTAAGGACGTCGGCCGTGCGATGCGGCCGGGCACCATCTTGCATAAACCACGAGGTGTTCGCAGTGTCGTCTAAGGCAGTTTGTACCGCCACAAATTCACGAAGAATGTACAGATAGCGTGATGCAGTAATCGTTTCGGATCTGAAAAATGAGCCAATGATTCCTTTGGAAGAAATGGCGGCCCAGACCAGTACTTTTTGAGGATGCAGGGACGATGGGACTGACTGCAACATGGGGCTTTTCGATTCCCCATATGCGCCAGTTCTGTTTATTGACGAAGCCGTCCAGGTAAAAATAAGCTTCGTCAGTAAACCAAATACTGCCCACATGCATATCGCCGTCATCAATCCTGTGCACTATATCGTTAGCGAATGTCTCTCGTGCAGCAATGGTAGCGGCGCTGAGGGGTTGCCGCGTTTGAATTTTGTATGGATAGAGGTGTAAACTCTGGCGCATGAGACGATACGTGGACGTTGGCGTCATTTGGACCGCAGCTGCAACATGGCGAACGGAAACCCGAGGCCGCTGTTGGATCACCTGCTGCACTAGCTGCGCGTTGCCCTCTGTGGTTGCCGTATGCGGTCGCCCTACCTTTCCAGCACGTTCATCCGTCACATTCCCAGTCCGTTGAAATTTTTCAAACAGATCCTTTATTGTATCGCTTTTCGGTCCTTTGGTTACATTAAACCTCCGTTGAAAACTTCGTCATGTTGCAACAACACTGTGTTCTAGGCGGTGGAATTCCAACACCAGAAAAATCCTCTGTTCTAAGGAATAAACCATGTTGTCCACAGCACACTTGCACATTGTGAACAGCACACGCTTACAGCAGAAAGACGACGTACAGAATGGCGTACCCACAGACTGCGTTGTCTTCTATATCTTTCACATCACTTGCAGCGCCATCTGTTGTTGAAAATTGTAACTACTGTAATTTCGAAAGTTTGTCCGCCTGAAAATGTACTGTTGTCCCAAGCATATTGCAACAAACGGTGTATTTCTATCGCTGCTCGTTTAGTTTTTATTGCCGTTTCAAATATACCGGTCATTTTTGAAACACCCTGTATGAGTTGCGCATTCGTAATACAAACAAACAAGGCTCTGTTCCTGAGTTGCTTGTGGATTTAAAAGATACCTTGCTCAATCCGGTCCAAATTTCACCGGAAGTTATTGGTTCCTTTCCGACAGCCATGGCAGCGGCGGCAGGAGAGGTCGGTGAGTTCCAACAACATTTAGACTGGTTTTGTGTTGATCAACCGAGTCGCAAGCAAGTAGCTAGACTACGCGCGCATTTGGTGCACGTGTTTAACCGGGTCTCTGATTTAGAACAACTTGTAAACGAGGCTGATCGTAACTAAGTGGTTGAGTTACAGCGAAAGGTGGCTGCGTTGCAGATTAGGTTAATCGGGTTAGAGTCTAGCTCCGAAGAATCTAGTGGGCACGTCCAAGTTGATGCGGCACAGGCAGAAAGCGAACTAAATAGCATAAACCGCGGAATTGAGTATAACTCGGAGTTTTTCGCAAAGCTACCTAACCCGATTGCACTTCTGTTAAAGGATGTAGGAGACTTAAGTGTAGAATCGTTGGCGAAGATACAGGAAATTTTATGGTTACTGGTTTATTTTGAGCAGCATTCGTGTGCTTTTCAAATCTCTCACTCCACCCTTTTAGCTTTGCTATACCCGTTAGCAAAGGAGAAGTGTAACGAATTAATTTCTAGAGCTCTTTCGGAGGGGTTCTCGTTACGACAACTTAGGCAACTGATTATCGCTGAGAGACTTACAGAGGGCTTTAGGAAACATCTAGATTGTCAATATATTTGGAAGGTGCAGGCCGCTAGTGAGAATTTGTCAACGTATGTGAAAAGGGTAAGGGTGGTTTCGCAGGTCTTGCTAAATGATTTATCAGAAGAACAATTAGTTGCAGTAGTTTTGGAAGGGATGGCGACGGCTGACAAAATAAATTTTGAAACTTCCTGGCAGATTAAAACTGTGTGCCCGACCGAGACTCGAAATCGGGACCTTTGCCTTTCGTGGGCAAGCGCTCTACCATCTGAGCTACCGAAGCACGACTCACGCCCGGTAGTCACAGCTTTACTTCTGCCAGTATCTCGTCTCCTACCTTCCAAACTTTACAGAAGCTCTCCTGCGAAACTTGCAGAACTAGCACTCCCGAAAGAAAGGATATTGCAGAGACATGGCTTAGCCACAGCCTGGGGGAGGTTTCCAGAATGAGATTTTCACTCTGCAGCGGAGTGTGCGCTGATATGAAACTTGCCCGCGAAAGGCAAAGGTCCCGAGTTCGAGTCTCGGTCGGGCACACAGTTTTAATCTGCCAGGAAGTTTCATATCAGCGCACACTCCACTGCAGAGTGAAAATCTCATTCTGGAAACCTCCCCCAGGCTGTGGCTAAGCCATGTCTCCGCAATATCCTTTCTTTCGGGAGTGCTAGTTCTGCAAGTTTCGCAGGAGAGCTTCTGTAAAGTTTGGAAGGTAGGAGACGAGATACTGGCAGAAGTAAAGCTGTGAGTACCGGGCGTGAGTCGTGCTTCGGTAGCTCAGATGGTAGAGCGCTTGCCCGCGAAAGGCAAAGGTCCCGAATTCGAGTCTCGGTCGGGCACACAGTTTTAATCTGCCAGGAAGTTTCATATCAGCGCACACTCCGCTGCAGAGTGAAAATCTCATTCTGGAAACCTCCCCCAGGCTGTGGCTAAGCCATGTCTCCGCAATATCCTTTCTTTCGGGAGTGCTAGTTCTGCAAGTTTCGCAGGAGAGCTTCTGTAAAGTTTGGAAGGTAGGAGACGAGATACTGGCAGAAGTAAAGCTGTGAGTACCGGGCGTGAGTCGTGCTTCGGTAGCTCAGATGGTAGAGCGCTTGCCCGCGTAAAGGCAAAGGTCCCGAATTCGAGTCTCGGTCGGGCACACAGTTTTAATCTGCCAGGAAGTTTCATATCAGCGCACACTCCGCTGCAGAGTGAAAATCTCATTCTGGAAACCTCCCCCAGGCTGTGGCTAAGCCATGTCTCCGCAATATCCTTTCTTTCGGGAGTGCTAGTTCTGCAAGTTTCGCAGGAGAGCTTCTGTAAAGTTTGGAAGGTAGGAGACGAGATACTGGCAGAAGTAAAGCTGTGAGTACCGGGCGTGAGTCGTACTTCGGTAGCTCAGATGGTAGAGCGCTTGCCCGCGTAAAGGCAAAGGTCCCGAGTTCGAGTCTCGCTCGGGCACACAGTTTTAATCTGCCAGGAAGTTTCATATCAGCGCACACTCCGCTGCAGAGTGAAAATCTCATTCTGAAAATAAATTTTATTTTCAAGTCACCCCCGAAGACCTGGGAAGAGCTCTCTGTTGCTGTTACTTCAGCATCTGCGCTAAAGTTAAACGAGGACTCTAGGAATGTTAGTGTGCCGGGACAAGCGAAGGAAAATTTTGGAGTGGAGAGCGATCGGCCAGGTAGTAATTATCAAGGCGTACACAGGAAATGTTTTCGGTGTGGGGCTAGTACGCATTTGGTTAGGAGTTGTCCGGTTTTACGTGGGGCAAGAAGTACTAAGCGACATGAGGGCAGGCGGCACGTTTCCAACAGTAACTTATTGTTTAGTGAGGGGCGTGCCCTAGCTGCTGATTCCCGGTTCTGTCTACCTTATATTTGTCTTAATTTGAATCAGGAACCTCTGTGCGCTTTATTAGATACTGGTAGCACATATTCATTGCTTACTGAGGCTTAGTTTCTGGAATTTGGCAATCTTACCAAACTGAAACCTAAAAAAATCTCGCTTCGGAGATGTCGTGTGGCCAATGGTCAGGTGTTGCCTCTGACGGGGTGGGTTAAGGGTAGTGTTACGGTAGGGCAGTTTTCGTGGCCAATGACCTTTGTTCTCGTTGCTAGCTTGCCGGTAAATATGGTGCTGGGTTGTGATTTCATTTCTAAAACTCAACTAGTTTTGGATTATTCCGGGGGTAAGTTTTCTTTTAAGTTTGCGCCGAATCAGAAGTTTGGATTTTGTGAATGTCGAGCGGCGTTAACATCCACGCCTCATTACTTGTCAGTCACTCTTGGTAATGATATTGATCGTCATCTTTCTCCGCGGCAGGGCCAACAGGTCCATGAGTTTTTGGATGCCTTTCCTGGCTTATTTAGTGATAAGCTTGGGGTAACGAATAAATTAGAATATGATATTCGTTTGACTGACAATATTCCTGTTAGACAGTCCCCATATCGTCTCTTACCACCTAAGATGAAAATATTGCGGGAAAAGGTACAGAAGATGTTACATTAAGGGGTTATCCGTCCCTCGACTTCTCCATATGCCTCTACGATATTCTTGGTACCCAAGGATCAGGGTAGTGATTTCAGGGCGGTGGCAGATTACCGTTGTTTAAATGAAAAGGTGATTTTGGAATCAGTCCCATTGCCTGATCTACACAATTCCTTTACTTGGTTTTCAGGCGCATCTTGGTTCACGGTTCTTGATTTAAATCAGTCTTATTACCAGATCCCGTTGACAGAGGAGTGTAAACATGCCACAGCGTTTTGCACCGATTGGAATCTATTTGAATTCTACTGGGTGCCCTTTGGCCTGGCCGCCGGAGCTACTGTTTTGACTCGCTTTTTAGATAGTATACTGGGTGAATTTAAACTGGATGACCTTGTCGTATACAGCAAGTCGTTTGAAGAGCATTTGAGTCATTTGCACCAAGTATTTACTAAACTTCAGCAGGCTGGTCTAACCGTTAAACTCTCCAAGGTCACACTCGCGAGGCCCCATATTTCCTTCTTGGGCAATATTGCTTCAGGCGATGCGGTTCGGATCGATCAAGATCGTACTAAAGCCTTGCGCGCACTCCCACCTCCTACTGACAAGCGGGGAGTCGCTAAGTTTACTGGTATGGCAAATTATTTCAGGAGGTTCGTTCCGAATTTTGCGGCCTCAGCTGCCCCTTTGAATCAACTTCGTAAAAAAGGAGTTAAATTTACTTGTGGTCCCACCCAGCAGGCGGCCTTCGAACAGATCAAAACCGCCATCGCTAATCCACCGGTGCTTGGGGTCCCTGATTTTGATAAGCCTTTTGTAGTTCAGACGGACGCGTCAGGTGTGGCTGTGTCAGCCGTCTTATTACAAGAATGGCAAGGTCAGCGGCAACCTTTGGCGTATGCCTCGCGCCGTTTGAATGATGCTGAGGCAAAGTACTCGGTCTACGAGTGTGAGGCCTTGGCGGTCCTATTCGCATTAGAAAAGTTCCGGTTTTACCTTGAGGACAAACCTTTTTTGCTGGAGACCGATAATCAAGCCTTGAGTTGGGTCTTGGCTAGGCCACGTAAGACCGGTCGGATCGCACGTTGGGCCGTGAGAATCTCAGCCTTTGAGTTTTAGGTTAGGCATATCAAAGGTTCCGAGAATGTGGTCGCGGATGCCCTCAGCCGGATGTCTGACCCACCATCCAATTGTTCGGAGGAGCACCACCAAGGCTCACTTCAGGGTCAGCTTTTGGTTTTGGGGGAAGTACCCCAACTGTTTAGTAATCTCGAAGAAAACGAGGAACAGGATGTTGAATTGGGTTCCATCAAGCAGTGGATTAGGTCAGGTGAGGTAGTCGAAGGTTACAGCTTGAGGAAAGGTATTCTGTGTAGGGCAGTGGGTCGAGAGCGAATTTGTCTGCCACAAATATTAATCCAGCCAATATTTCAGTATTATCTTTGCTCTTCGGTGGGAGGTCACTTAAGCACATGTAAAACGATTCAGAAAATTAAGCAGTATGTGACCTGGCCTCATCTTGAAATTAGTAACCAGTTGTCATTTGTGCCGGGCCGCGAAACCTAGCAATGCCCTACAGCGAGGTCTATTGTCTTCGGAACGTGAAAATTATCCGATGGATCGTCTTTATATCGATTATGTGGGTTCGTTGCCACTTTCCAGTAAAGGGAATATGTATATTTTGGTGGTAATTGATGCCTTTTCTCGCTTTACTTGGCTTATTCCCAGTAGAAGTAGTACTGCCAACGTAACTATTTCTCACCTTACTAACATTTTTTCGATCTTTGGGCCTCCTAAGAGCTTGGTTAGTGATAATGCCCCTGCTTTTGTGTTAGATAAGTTTAAGGCCTTTTGTTTTGGGAACGGCATCAAGCACATAAACACAACATCATATTACCCTCAGGGGACCTTTGCTGAACGTGTGAATCGCAACCTAAAATCAGCTTTAATAATTTACCGTCAAGTTAAACCGAGTAAGTGGGATACTAACTTTCCCTGGATTAATTTTGCGTTTAACACTGCGATCCATGAGGCATTGAAGACTACTCCGCTCTCTCTCTTATTGGCCTATCCTATTAATTCGCCTTTGTGTAACTTATGGCGCATCCAGGACTTACTTCCTGAGCGGGTATCCCCGGGGTTAATTAGAAAGAACTGGAATCGGGCTCGTCGCCATATAGCGGCTGCCCATTGTCGTCAAGCCGTGCGGTACAACCGCAATAGGCGTCCTTATCAGGGAAAACTGAGGGATCAAGTCTATGTTAAGAATGTTCAGGGTCGCGGAAGGATGGGGGGTCGAGCAGGGAAGTTCACACCCCGCTATATAGGTCCATACACGGTGCTCCGTGTGTTGGGGCCGGTTAACCTGTTAGTCAGACGCGATCAGACCAGTAGGGAATATCGAGTCCATTTGAAGTCGGGCGCATGTTCTACCTTGAGGGGAGGAGGTTGAGTCGTGGTAAAAAATTTGCTGTTTTGAAGAGCGCGCCGCAGCGCGTTGTGTGAAGCAGTCACCCTCCATTTCTGGCGGTGGCGCCGCAGTGGTAATCGCAGCTTTGGTATCTCCCTCTGGCGGGAAAGCGGAAAGGCCTGTTCACGTGCATTTAAGGGGCGCTATGAGCTCTGTAGAGGAGAGTCGGTCAGTCGAGGCGAGTCTAGCCAGTTGGTCAGCCGGCTCAGTGTGGGACAGTCAGTGTCTGTCTGTCGTCGGAGTGCGAGTATGGCTGTCGTTTGCATCAAACTTTAAGCCAGAAAAAGAGACTATTGGCACTCCGCCAGTAACAGAACTCAGTTAGTGGTCGCCCGGTCGGGGCTGAGTTTCTGCATCTGAGTCTGCGCGTTAGGCCGCCAGTCTGCTCGAGTTGCTCGGGCAACGGTCATTGGCGGTTGGATTGGTCGGTTGGGGTTGGTCGCGCACTGAGACACGAGATGACTTGTCCGCCTTGAGCGTCGGCGCCCACGTGAGTTCAGTGGGCAGCACCGTATAGAAAGGGGTAGTGGCTTCGTGGTTCACAAGAGAGAAACAGGAGCGGAACCACGACATCGTGCTGGCCGGGGCGAGCTGCGACGCCGTGCGACGGGAGATCGGCGCGCCTTTCTGCGTCCGTTGAAGCGGCTGGCAGCGGACGGTTCGGGAGAGCGTTGTGGGTGCTGCGCCAGGTCTTCGCCAGCAATCGCAGTTAGAAGTTAAGTGATTGGAGATATGTAGTTTCATTTACTTGTTAAATTCTACTTGTTTTCTTGGCGAGGTCACCAGCCGCTTTGTTTTGGGGTCGTCCCACCGTCCTTCTCCGTTTGCCCACCTGCGGGAAGGTGGTTATTGTGAACTGGGTGGTCCGTTTTTCCCTTGTGGAATTGGGGAGGTTTAGAGCAATCTGCGGTTCGGGTTGTTTAGTAACCCCCCTGTCAATCTGCCATACGTTAATAGCTGCCTCTGTCATGTTTGTCGGATTCGGTGGTAACGAATTTATAGAATTAAGGTAAAGGCCGAATTCCTGAAATATGTTTTTATCTTGCCTATCATCTTGCGAGGCGGTATTTGTATAATGTAAAGCATGTTGTACACTTTATGTAAGTCTGAATTTCATAGGTTTTATTTAAATAGTCATTTTTATAAAGTTGCCACCCTTCTACCGTAAGAGCCCTCTTAAAAACAAATTGCACTTTTGGCAGAAAATAAGTTCTTAGTGTGAGTGTTTGTACCACTTCCATCCCTCTTACGATAATGTGACGTGTGAGTTGTTAAAAATTTTAGTTTAAAGTAATCTGGTGTGGTGCAGATTTGCACCAGTGTAGTTTTTCAGAGGTCATTGTGAGCGGTCGTGACTACGGCCGTGTTGAAAGGGAGCGGAAGCTCCTACTGTAACAAATTTTTTTTTGTTCTGCCTCTGAGTAATTGTAATTTGATATTTTGAGGGTGCTTTCTGCTTATAATTTTAAAACTGTTTTGAAAAGGCTTTAGGAAAAAAGTTCACATATGTTAAATCATAACTTGATATTTCGAGGTTGCTTTTCTGCTTATAAATTTTAAATCTGTTTTTGAAAAGGCTTTATGAATAAAATTTCCATTGGTTGAAATTTAATTTGTTTCCATCAGTTACTCCTTGGCAACTACTTCCACGCTCACATAGTGTGTTAATGTTCTTGATGAATCGCTAGTAAATAAAATAAATTCTTTAAGAAAAGATTTTGAAATTAAATTTTCACGGTTCATATTCCAGTCTCGTATTGTTCTTGGAAAGAAAAATGGTCGGTATGCCTCTGTGTGGGCTCTAATCTCTCTGATTTTATCCTCATGGTCTCTTCGCAAGATATACGTAGGAAGGAGCGATATACTGTTTGACTCTTCGGTGAAGGTATGCTCTCAAAACTTTAACAAAAGCCTGTACCGAGCTACTGAGCGTCTCTCCTGCAGAGTCTTCCACTGGATTTATCTATCATCTCCGTAACGCTTTCGCGATTACTAAATGATCCAGTAACGATGCGCGCTGCTCTCCGTTGGATCTTCTCTATCTCTTCAATCAACCCTATCTGGCACGGATCCCATATAGGTGAGCAGTATTCAAGCAGTGGGCGAACAAGTGTACTGTAACCTGCTCCCTTTGTTTGCAATCTGCATTTCCTTAGGATTCTTCCAATGAATCTCAGTCTGGCATCTGCTTTACCGACGATTAATTTTATATGGTCATTCCATTTTAAACCACTCCTAATGCCTACTCCCAGATAATTTATGGAATTAACTGCTCCCAGCTGCTGACCTGCTATATGGTAGCTAAATGATAAAGGATCTTTCTTTCTATGTATTCGTAGCACATTTTACTTGTCTACATTGAGATTCAATTGCCACTCCCTGCACCATGCGTTAATACGTTGCAGATCCTCCTGCATTTCAGTACAATTTTCCATTGTTACAACCTCTCGATATACTACAGCATCATCCGCAAAAAGCCTCAGTGAACTTCCGATGTTATCCACAAGGTCATTTATATCTATTGTGAATAGCAACGGTTCTACGACACTCCTCTGAGGCAACCTGAAATCACTCTTATTTCGGAAGACTTCTCTCCATTGAGAATGACATGCTGCGTTCTGTTATCTAGGAACTCTTCAGTCCAATCACACAATTAGTCTGATAGTCCATGTGCTCTTACTTTGTCCAATAAACGACTGTGGAGAACTGTATCAAATGCCTTGCGGAAGTCAAGAAACACGGCATCTACCTGGGAACCCGTGTCTATGGCCCTCAGAGTCTCGTGGACGAATAGCGCGAGCTGGGTTTCACACGATCGTCTTTTTCGAAACCCATGCTGATTCCTACAGAGTAGATTTCTAGTCTCCAGAAAAGTCATTATACTCGAACATAATACGCGTTCCAAAACTCTACAACTGATCGACGTTAGAGATATAGGTCTATAGTTCTGCACATCTGTTAGACCTCCCTTCTTGAAAATGGGGATGACCTGTGCCCTTTTCCAATCTTTTGGAACGCTACGCTTTTCTACAGACCTACGGTGCACCGCTGCACGAAGGGGGGCAAGTTCTTTCGCGTACTCTGTGTAAAATCGAACTGGTATCCCATGAGATCCAGCGGCCTTTCCTCTTTTGAGCAATTTTAATTGTTTCTTTATCCCTCTGTCGGCTATTTCGATATCTACCATTTTGTCATCTGTGCGACAATCTAGAGAAGGAACTACAGTGGAGTCTTCCTCTGTGGAACAGCTTTGGAAAAAGACATTTAGTATTTCGGCCTTTAGTCTGTCATCCTCTGTTTCAGTACCATTTTAGTCACAGAGTGTCTGGACATTTTGTTTTGATCCACCTACCGCTTTGACATAAGACCAAAATTTCTTTGGATTTTCTGCCAAGTCAGTATATAGCACTTCACTTTCGAATTCATTGAACGCCTCTCGCATAGCCCTCCTCACACTACATTTCGCTTCGTGTAATTTTTGTTTGTCTGCAAGGCTTTGGCTATGTTTATGTTTGCTGTGAAGTTCCCTTTGCTTCCGCAACAGTTTTCTAACTCGGATGATGTACCACGGTGGCCTTTTTCCATCTCTTACGATCTTGCTTGGCGCATACTCATCTAATGCATATTGTACGATGGTTTTAACTTCTCAAGGGACGCTCTCATGGCATTCCGTGAGCAGCACTTCTGCCTCCGCTCTATGCATAAAAAGTTCGAATCCATATCTGACACGCCAGTGTTGTGTTTAACGCGAATGCTGTCTTCTCCCTACACCAGTTACAGAATCTTCACAGTGAAATGTTGGACTGCTGTTTACCCTTACCTCTGGTATTAATACTTGGGCTGTAGACTGGCCCTACTTGGAATGTTCCTACATCAGGTTTGTTATGTGTCGACAGAAGTGCCGACACAGTGTTATTTTGAGGGGGCCGTTATGCACGCTATAAGCTCACCCAGAATATCGTGAAGTCTGAAACAGGATGCTCAATGACTGCTAATAAGAAAAGTACGTTGCTTTGGGAATACTTAACTTTAATCCATCCTTTTGGTATACATCGTTTATGGTGAATACAAGTAAGACTCTCTCCAGATATGATTAACTGCGCCTTGCTAGGTCGTAGCTATGGACTTAGCTGAAGGCTATTCTAACTGTCTCTCGGCAAATAAGAGGAAGGCTTCGTACGTCTAGTCGCTAGCAAAGTCGTCGTACAACTGGGGCGAGTGCTAGTCCGTCTTTCTAGACCTGCCATGTGGTGGCGCTAGGTCTGCAAGTACTGACAGTGGGGACACGCGGGTCCGACACGTACTAATGGACCGCGGCCGATTTAAGCTACCACCTAGCAAGTGTGGTGTCTGGCGGTGACACCACAAGGTTCCGCCTTAGGCTATGAAGAATGAACTGTTCAGGGCTTATTATTGTATCTCTCTCCGCTTCTCTACCGTTTCTACTGTCCCACCGTAATAAATTGGTGCCAGTACACAAACAAACATTGTGCTGTCATAAAATTATTTGTGTTTTTCAGTTCGTCGCCAAGAGTAGTTCAGCCAAAGCTAGTGACGGTTTTTAAGTAGTGTATTTTATCTTTTTCAATGGTTAAGATACGAAAGGCTGAGTTCGAAGGTGCCTGCGTTTCTATTGAAGCTGATACACGTGAAGCGCCTTCCATAACTACTTTCGCAGATAAAAACATCGAGATGAACAGGGCCAGATTAGTGTCTAAATGTTAGACATAATCAAGAAATGAGAGCGTATACTTAAGCAGCATGTTGAGACCTCTACAGAACAAATTAGAGCTTAATCGCAGAGAATGTAGTGCAAAGCAATGCTCTAATCATCAAAAATACGACTGTTCTTAAACTGAAAATATAGATCAATTATTAACAAAACCAAAAAATCTCTACCACAGAAACAAACCTACTATCAGGGAATATGGCTGCTTGTACAGCTTAACACACTGCATAATGACCTCTCTACGTGGTGGCTGAAGAGCTCTGCTGGTAATCAATGAAGAGACATAGCTTAGCGGTTAAGACACTGAATTGACAGTCAGGAGAACTGGGGGTAAAATACTCATCTGAGGACTTAGATTGAGAATTTCTGTGGCTTCCCTATCTCACATAAGACGAATACTGGAATGAGTCCATAGAAAAGGGCGCAGTCGATTATCTTACACACCAGTCTCTAATCCGAGTTTGTGTTCTGTCTCTAATGTAGCCGTTGTCCATGGGACAATGGATAATAGTTTTCTTTCTTGTATTGTAGTCGATCACTTTTATTTAATGAGAAAGGCACACGTGTCAGAGAGAGTTCTTCACAAAGCTTATGGGCTGTAGCTCGTCTTCTGTACGTACTCGAGACATTCTCTGCATAAATGAGAACAGATAACCTCCCAGGCCAATCAAGGACGGAGATATCTTTACCTGTTAACAATTAACCAGAGAAATTCATTGTTGACAATCATTATTTCCAAGGAAGATGACTTTTGCATCAACAGAATCGTAGAAATGTCCAACAGAAGTATAGAAACGTCTTATATGTAGTCGCAGTATATGTGTCTACACGAACGTTAACGATATTTCTCTGACTTAAAAAAAATGTGAAGCCCAGAACGTCCAACTCCAATAACAACGCTATCGTCATTAAACCAAGTGACTGATGTTATACTGTGTCTGGAGGGGGGGAGGGGGGGAGGGGGGAGGGGGGGGGGAGCGGTCCCAAGTGATACCTAGAGACAATGAACCCCAGATACGTACACAACCCAAGCACTTGTTTCATAAATAGAGATCCCTCCCTTCTGTTAATCGAGAGATAATGCAGAACGAAGGTGATACTTTAACGATTTAAAAAAAAGTGACATAACATAAATTTTGCAGATTCCAATAGACAGAGGCAAATTAAACACTTGTGATAAGTGGAATGCTTTTAGAACCGAACATTCTAAGCAAGTCATTGCTTCTTTTCAGTATGGGAAATGAGAGCGTTACGCGCCGACAACAAAGTTGCTAACGAATCCCTCGACTGACGAGGTGAAGTGCTGCTAAGCTGCGTTGTCAGACCCAAGTCAAAGCTGATAGCAAATTTTGTTATACTCTGGGGCAGAGTGGTTTTGTGACTGCGGGAAACTATGCTGTTTGGCATTCAATAAGAGATCCGCTGACATACTGCTCAAGACTTCTAAGCACAAGCAATAACTACAAGAGTCAATGTCTCTAGACCACTACCCACTTGGACGGGGCCACAAAGCAGTGTCCAGATCATATGAACGATTATTTCAGCGAACTGATGTGGAACGAGTCAGTTTATAAATGATGTATACGTAATTAGTGTTAAAATTAATGAACACACAATTTTTTAGTCCTAATCACTCATCGACACTTAAAACCAAGGGTTTTATCGAGGCTAACAGTTTTTAAACAGAAATTTGTCCATGGAATAGAATAAGATGGCCAGGAGAAATGATTTTAGGTTAGAATTAGAACTTACTTTGCCACCAGTTAGACATTTTATGTTATTGCGCAAATGATCAAAAATTTTTCTGAGCCGCTGACTTCTTTAACAATGGTAATAAAGGTCATTTTTTCCTCTAGTGTGTAGGCATGGACATTACTGCTCTTCTCAAATCGTGATGGATTATTTATGACGAATATCATTACCGAACCTACGTACTGCGACGGTGCAATTAAAATACTTAATTCCTTGGAGAGGTACCTACATGATGACCGCAGGTGGACACCACATATTATTCTTGTTGTTGTTGCGGTCTTCAGTCCGAAGACTGGTTTGAAGCAGCTCTCCATACTACTCTATCATGTGCAAGCCTCATCATCTCCGAGTAACTACTGCAACTTACATCATTCTGAATCTTGAATCTGCTCATTGTATTCATCTCTTGGTCTCCCCCTACGTTTTTTACTACCTGCGCTTCCCTCCAGTACGAAACTGGTATTCCCTTGATGTCTCAGAACATGTCCTGCCAACCGGTCCCTTCTACAAGTCAGATTGCACCACAAATTTCTCTTCTCCTCAATTCTGTTCAGTATCTCCTCATTGGTTACATGATCTACCCAATTAATCTTCAGCCTCCGTCTGTAACACCACATTTCAAAGGCTTGTATTCCTTTCTTGTCCAAACTAGTTACCGTTCATCTTTCAGTTTCATACATGGCTAGACTCCATATACCTTCAGAAACGACTCCCTAACACTTAAATTTATATTCGAAGTTAACAAATTTCTCTCCTTCAGAAACGCTTTTCTTGCCATTGCCAGTCTACATTTTATATCACCTCTGCTTCAGCCATCATCAGTTATTTTGCTGCCCAAATAGCAAAACTTATCTACTATTATAAGTGTTTCATTTCCTAATTCTGTCAGCATCACTTGATTTAATTCGACTACGTTCCATTATCCTCGTCTTACTTTTGTTGATGTTCATCTTATATCCTCCTTTCAAGACACTGCCCACTCCGTTCAACTGCTCTTCTGAGTCTTTTGCTGTCTCCGACAGAATTACAATGTAATCGGCAAACCTCAGACTTTTTATTTTTTCTTCATGAATTTTCATTACTACCCCAAATTTTTCTTTTGTTTCCGTTATTGCTTGCTCAATCTACAGATTGAATAACGCAGGGGATAAGCTACACCACTGTCCCATTTCCTGCCCCTCAACTCTTACAACTGCCGTCTGGTTTCTGTATAAGCTGTAAATAGCATTTTGATCCCTGTGTTTTACCCCATCTGTTTAATTTTCTGCTTTTTACAATTTATTCAGTTTTAAACTACCCTTCATATCCACTAAATTGTTGTCAAAGTCCACATCTTCCCCTGGAAATGTCTTACAATTTAAAATCTGGTTCCGAAATCTTGCTGTTATATAACGAACATGGAACCTTGCGATGTCTCCAGGTCTCTTCCACGTATACAACCTCTTCGCTCTTCTGAAATCTATCTTTCTAAGAAGTGAGTCACCCCATAAAACTATTCCATAGGACGTTATTAAGTAGAAATATGCACAAAATATATGGAGGTTGATTAGTTTACTCTAAAAAGTAGCAATAATACGAAGAGCAAAAGTAGCTGAACTTATCTGCTTAACAAGCCGAGTAATTTGCTTCTTGCAGTTCAAGTTTTCCAAGGTATGTACACCCAAAAAATTTGGAGCATTCTATTTACTGATTACTATTCATGTGATACATCAATTATTATTGGTACGAACAGTTGTTGTGTAGAGTTTAGTGTGTTTTCTTGAACTCTAGGGAGGGACCATTTTCAGATAACATCGTAATTGTAAACGTAGGCTTCCGCGGCCGTTGTCACAGTCAATAAAATTCTTCTGGGTTTGGGACCGCATTGTCAACTATAAAATTCCGATGTTTCGGCGACTATTGCAAGACGCCTTCCTCAGGGTGTATTGCTAACTGCAAGACATACACCCTGGGGAAGGTGTCTTGCAATTTTTTAGTTGACATTGCGGTCCCAAACCCAGAAGAATTTTATTGGCAACGCTTAATTCTTTGTAAAATATCATTAAAAATCACTTGTGTGTTTTCTCGGTAATATGAAGTTTATCATAACACTAGTATCGTCTGCAAAGCGTACCAATTCTGTTTGTTGAATTTTAAGTGGTAGGTCATTCACATATATATAAGGAATTGGAGTGCACCCAAAATTGATCACTGTGAGACTCTCTTTATGATTTCTCCCCAGTTACTAAAATTTTCTACCATTCCAACATTCTTTGAATCATTAAGCACAACTTTTTGCTTTCTGTTTCTTAAGTAAGATTCAAATCAGTTGTGTGTGAAGCCATCGATTCCATATAACTTGAGTTTTTCTAAGAGTGTAACATGAATTTAACTATTTAAGGCTTGTAATATTGTGTGACTGAATGTATAAATAGTTTTCTCAGTCGAGGTGCCCGTCTGGAATGCTAACTGTGATATCGTAAGTAAATTGTTTGTACGAAAATGTGAGATTACTCTTGAGTGCATTACTTTTTAGAATATTATGGTAAAAGATATCTGTAAGGAAACTGGACAGTAATTATTTCAGTCTTACTTTTCAGCTTTATTATGAGGAGGTTTAACAACTGTTTATTTTAATCTGTGTCGAAAAATTCCCTGTGCCAGTGGAGCATTGCATGTATCACTAAGAACATTACTTCTTAAGTTAGAACAGCTTTTCAGAATTCTGTCGGAAATTCCATCGACACCATATGAGCTTTTGTTTTTTACAATATTAATAATTCTGTTAATTTTGGTGAAGGATGTTATTGCTACTTCTGGTTGCTTAAAGTTTTGTGGAATGACATTTTAATATATTGTCTTGCATCTTCTGCTGAAACATTCAATCTTATTTTTGCTGCTACATTCCGAAAGTGAGTGTTAAAGTATCTGAAAATTCTTAATTATCAGTCACAACATTGTCATGTAGTTCGATTCTCACTTAATCGTGTACACTCACTGGCTGTCCAGGCTCCTGTTTGGCAATATCCCATATAATTTCATCGTATTATCTGCATTATACTAGATACTGCCTACAGGAAAATTAAAGAGACCTTTGGAGATAAGGGAACCACTTGTATGAACATCAAGAGCTCAGATGGAAACCCAGTTCTAAACAAAGAAGGGAAAGCAGAAAGGTGGAAGGAGTATATAGAGGGTCTATACAAGGGCGATGCACTTGAGGACAATATTATGGAAATGGAAGAGGATGTAGATGAAGATGAAATGGGAGATACGATACTGCGTGGAGAGTTTGACAAAGCACTGAAAGACCTGAGTCGAAACAAGGCCCCCGGAGTAGACAACATTCCATTGGAACTACTGACAGCCTTGGGAGAGCCAGTCCTGACAAAACTCTACCATCTGGTGAGCAAGATGTATGAAACAGGCGAAATACCCTCAGACTTCAAGAAGAATATAATAATTCCAATCCCAAAGAAAGCAGGTGTTGACAGATGTGAAAATTACCGAACAATCAGTTTAATAAGCCACAGCTGCAAAGTACTGACACGAATTCTTTACAGACAAATGGAAAAACTAGTAGAAGCTGACCTTGGGGAAGATCAGTTTGGATTCCGTAGAAATACTGGAACACGTGAGGCAATACTGACCTTACGACTTATCTTAGAAGAAAGATTAAGGAAAGGCAAACCTACGTTTCTAGCATTTGTAGACTTAGAGAAAGCTTTTGACAATGTTGACTGGAATACTCTCTTTCAAATTCTAAAGGTGGCAGGGGTAAAATACAGGGAGCGGAAGGCTATTTACAATTTGTACAGAAACCAGATGGCAGTTATAAGAGTCGAGGGGCATGAAAAGGAAGCAGTGGTTGGGAAGGGAGTGAGACAGGGTTGTAGCCTATCCCCGATGTTATTCAATCTGTATATTGAGCGAGCAGTGAAGGAAACAAAAGAAAAATTCGGAGTAGGAATTAAAATCCATGGAGAAGAAATAAAAACTTTGAGGTTCGCCGATGACATTGTAATTCTGTCAGAGACAGCAAAGGACTTGGAAGAGCAGTTGAACGGAATGGATGGTGTCTTGAAGGGAGGATATAAGATGAACATCAACAAAAGCAAAACGAGGATAATGGAATGTAGTCGAATTAAGTCGGGTGATGTTGAGGGTATTAGATTAGGAAATGAGACACTTAAAGTAGTAAAGGAGTTTTGCTATTTGGGGAGCAAAATAACTGATGATGGTCAAAGTAGAGAGGATATAAAATGTAGACTGGCAATGGCAAGGAAAGCGTTTCTGAAGAAGAGAAATTTGTTAACATCGAGTATAGATTTAAGTGTCAGGAAGTCATTTCTGAAAGTATTTGTATGGAGTGTAGCCATGTATGGAAGTGAAACATGGACGGTAAATAGTTTGGACAAGAAGAGAATAGAAGCTTTCGAAATGTGGTGCTACAGAAGAATGCTGAAGATTAGATGGGTAGATCACGTAACTAATGAGGAGGTATTGAATAGGATTGGGGAGAATAGGAGTTTGTGGCACAACTTGACTAGAAGAAGGGATCGGTTGGTAGGACATGTTCTGAGGCATCAAGGGATCACCAATTTAGTATTGGAGGGCAGCGTGGAGGGTAAAAATCGTAGAGGGAGACCTAGAGATGACTACACTAAGCAGATTCAGAAGGATGTAGGTTGCAGTAGGTACTGGGAGATGAAGAAGCTTGCACAGGATAGAGTAGCATGGAGAGCTGCATCAAACCAGTCTCAGGACTGAAGACTACAACAACAACACATCTGCATTATTAATTTGTCAGGATGCACGTATTTGCTACTGTAATGGATTGGGTAGATGACATTTAAGAAAAGCGACTTTTAAATGTTGATACAAACTTACTATGGCATAAATTGCATTTGACATTAGCATCTCTTTCTGCATATACCTGATGCCGTGCCACCTCTTTTAACTTACTGTTAAAATACTGTATTCTGTTCTCATTAATAAGACTCACTGCTTTGTATGAGTCTGTCTGTGAGGAATGTAAGGTGCTGTATTGTTAACTTTCGTTAATTGCGTATTATGATCGGATAGTTTATTAACTATTGGGTACACATGAATTTTTTCAGCATGAGAATTGTCTATAAAATGTTACCAATCAGTGTCTTACTATCTTGCTGCACACAATTAGGAAAAGTGACTAGTGAAATTAGATTCAAACACCCAAATAATGATTCCAGTTCATATTTTCTTTTTGTATCCTTTATGGAGCCTTCATTGAAATCTCCGCAAACTGTAATTGTTTTTTCTTGTCTGACAGGTTAATTGTCATTTACCACCTAGTAAAGTCATCGAAAGATCTAAACCAGTTGCAAATTGATTTAGACGATGTATGTATGGCGTGAAATGTGACAATTGACTCTGAATAAGAAAAAAATGTGAAGTCATCCACATGAGAACTAAAAGAAGTCCTTTAAATTTCGGTTACACGATAAATCACACAAGTCTAAAGGCTGTTAATTCAACTAAATACCTAGGAATTGCGATTACCAACAACTTAAATTGTAACTATCACATAAATAACATTGTGCGGTTAATTGTCTGACCACTTAGAAGATGCAATGAGACTTCACACACTACACTTGTCCAGACGCAAAAAATTCCAAAGAAGTACCGCTCTTTTTGTACTGTCGTGAATTAAGGAAGAGAGCATCGCGGTGAGAATCGAGTTGGAATGACAATCATTAAAACGTAGGAGTTTTTCGTAGCGGAGAGATATGTTCACTAAATTTCAGTGACCATCTTTCTCCTCTGAATGATAAAATATTTTACCGCCGCCGGCCTACACAGCAAGAAATGATCATCATAATAAAATAAGAGAGATCAGACCTTGTACGGAAAGACTGAAGTGTTCATTTTTCCCCATGCACTGTTAGGGAGTGAAACGGCAGAGATTTCTGAATGAGGGTGAAAGAATCCTCTGCCAGGCACTGTGAACTGCAGAACAATCATGCATACGTAGACGTTGATGTAGCCCAATAATGCATCTACATTTCACACAAGTAGGTGAATGTTTCCTAGAGGGGTTAAAATTATCGGAGAAGTATTCCGCAGTAACAACTTCGAAGCACATGATTCTAGTTGGTGATCTAAGCAAATCTGAGTTTTGTTCAGATTTTACGTATGTTGCAATTCCTCCTTCCTCCGTGTTTACTCTACATGAAAATTATGCCAGTATATAATCCTTGACATTTAACTTCTCCTTCCCTGCTGTTACATGGCGTTCAGAGGAGCACAGTGCATCTATCACTTCAGAACTTTCCAAGTCTTCTAGAAATGCAAGAAGCCCATATACGTTGTTTTCAACCCCCTACTATTCTGATGAAACAAAATAGTCTTATTTCCCTGGAAACTGTTACATATAGTTAGGCCCTGTTCTACTGTAATTCCTTTCAATGCCGTCTGTCAGTAACATGACATTAGTCTAAAATGGATGCCTCTCTGACGCCAGTAGTCACAGCGATTTTGTCTTGTGTGTTTCCTGCAAGATGCTCAGCTAATCTGTCCTCCCCCCCCCTCCCCCCATCTTACTCAGGTGCAAGCCACGATTAGTGTAGCCTCATCTCCCAATTGCAGTAACAATCACGGCACAGGTATGAGACATTTTTTTAGTTAAGAGCAATCCACTCAGCTCTTTGTTTACGTAGCTAACGCTCAGGATGGTCACGGCGATGTAAAACCGCCACAAGCCCCAGACGAGTGTGTGCTGTTTCTGCTCCTATGTCTTGCAGGTCGCGTTTAATACTGTAAGTTGCTAGATCTTTAAATTTTACCAACTCTTTTCTGTGTGTCTCTTCTGTTTCAGAAATGTTCTAGTAACATTTGTAGCTAAATGTCCATTGATTAAAGTTTAACTTTGTCTGTACCCTTTCCGATAGCCTGTTCCGGAAACAGTTTTGAAGTTTTTCTTCATTCATATTTGTTGTTGTTGTGGTCTTCAGTCCTGAGACTGGTTTGATGCAGCTCTCCATGCTACTCTATCCTGTGCAAGCTTCTTCATCTACCAGTACGTACTGCAGCCTACATCCTTCTAATCTGCTTAGTGTGTTCATCTCTTGGTCTCCCTCTACGATTTTTACCCTCCGCGCTGCCCTCCAATACTAAACTGGTGATCCCTTGATGCCTCAAAACATGTCCTACCAACCGATCCCTTCTTCTAGTCAAGTTGTGCCACAAACTTCTCTTCTCCCCAATCCTATTCAATACTTCCTCATTAGTTATGTGATCTACCCATCTAATCTTCAGCATTCTTCTGTAGCACCACATATCGAAAGCTTCTATTCTCTTCTTGTCCAAACTGTTTATCGTCCATGTTTCACTTCCACACATGGCTACACTCCATACAAATATTTTCAGAAACGACTTCCTGACACTTAAACCTATACTCGATGTTAACCAATTTCTCTTCTTCAGAAATGCTTTCCTTGCCATTGCCAGTCTACATTTTATATCCTCTCTACTTCGACCATCATCAGTTATTTTGCTCCCCAAATAGCAAAACTCCTTTCCTACTTTAAGTGTTTCATTTCGTAATCTAATTCCCTCAGCATCACCCGACTTAATTCGACTACATTTCATTATCCTTGTTTTGCTCTGTTGATGTTCATCTTATATCCTCAAGACACTATCCATTCTGTTCAACTGCTCTTCCAAGTCCTTTGCTGTCTCTGACAGAATTACAATGTCATCGGCAAACCTCAAAGCTTTTATTTCTTCTCCATGGATTTTAATACCTACTCCGAATTTTTCTTTTGTTTTCTTCACTGCTTGCTCGATATAGAGATTGAATAACATCGGGGAGAGGCTACAACCCTTTGTCACTCCCTTCCCAACCACTGCTTCCCTTTCATATCCCTCGACTCTTATAACTGCCATCTGGTTTCTGTACTAATTGTAAATAGCTTTTCGCTTCCTGTATTTTACCCCTGCGACTCTGGAATTTGAAAGGGAGTATTACATTCAACATTGTCAAAAGCTTTCTCCACGTCTACAAATGTTTGAAATGTAGGTTTGCCTTTCCTTAATCTATTTTTAAGATAAGTCGTAAGGTCAGTATTGCCTCACGTGTTCCAACATTTCTACGGGATCCAAACTGATCTTCCCCGAGGTCGGCTTTACCAGTTTTTCCATTCGTCTGTAAAGAATTCGTGTTGGTATTTTGCAGCTGTGGTTTATTAAACTGATAGTTCGGTAATTTTCACATGTCAACACCTGCTTTCTTTGGGATTGGAATTATTATATTCTTCTTGAGGTCTGAGGGTATTTCGCTTGTCTCATACATCTTGCTCACTAAGTGGCAGAGTTTTGTCAGGCCTGACTCTCCCAAGGCTGTCAGTAGTTCTAATGGAATGTTGTCTACTCCGGGAGCTTTGTTGCGACTCAAGTCTTTCAGTGCTCTGTCAAACTCTCCACGCAGTATCATATCTCCCATTTCATCTTCATCTACATACTCTTCCATTTCCATAATATTGTCCTCAAGTACATCGCCCTTGTAGAGACCCTCTATATACTCCTTCCACCTTTCTGCTTTCCCTTCTTTGTTTAGAACTGGGTTTCCATCTGAGGTCTTGATATTCGTACAACTGGTTCTCTTTTCTCCAAAGGTCTCTTTAATTTTCCTGTAGTCAGTATCTATCTTACCCCTAGTGAGATAAGCCTCTAAATCCTTACATTTGTCCTCTAGACATCCCTGCTTAGCCATTTTGCACTTCCTGTCGATCTCATTTTTGAGATGTTTGTATTCCTTTTTGCCTGCTTCATTTACTGCATTTTTATATTTTCTCCTTTCATCAATTAAATTCAATATTTCTCCTGTTACCCAAGGATTTCTACTAGCCCTCGTCTTTTTACCTACTTGATCCTCTGCTGCCTTCACCACTTCATCCCTCAAAGCTACCCATTCTTCTTCTACTGTATTTCTTTCCCCCATTCTTGCCAATTGTTCACTTATGATCTCCCTGAAACTCTGTACAACCTCTGGTTTAGTCAGTTTATCAAGGTCCCATCTCCTTAAATTCCCACCTTTTTGCAGTTTCTTCAGTTTTAATCTACAGTTCATAACCAATAGATTGTGATCAGAGTCCACATCTGCCCCTGGAAATGTCTTACAATTTAAAACCTGGTTCCTAAATCTCTGTCTTACCATTATATAATCCATCTGATACGTTTTAGTATCTCCAGGGTTCTTCCATGTATACAATCTTCTTTTATGATTCTTGAACCAAGTGTTAGCTATGATTAGGTTGTGCTCTGTGCAAAATTCCACCAGGCGGCTTCCTCTTTCGTTTCTTACCCCGAATCCATATTCACCTACTATGTTTCCATCTCTCGCTTTTCCTACTGACGAATTCCAGTCACCCATGACTATTAAATTTTCATCTCCCTTCACTATCTGAATAATTTCTTTTATTTCATCATACATTTCTTCAATTTCTTCGTCATCTGTAGAGCTAGTAGGCATATAAACTTGTACTACTGTGGTAGGCATGGGCTTCGTATCTATCTTGGCCACAATAATGCGTTCACTATGCTGTTTGTAGTAACTTACCCGCACTCCTATTTTCCTATTCATTATTAAACCTACTCCTGCATTACCCATATTTGATTTCGTGTTTATAACCCTGTAGTCACCTGACCAGAAGTCTTGTTCCTCCTGCCACCAAACTTCACTAATTCCCACTATATCTAACTTTAACCTATCCATTTCCCTTTTTAAATTTTCTAACCTACCTGCCCGATTAAGGGATCTGACATTCCACGCTCCGATCCGTAGAACGCCAGTTTTCTTTCTCCTGATAACGACTTCCTATTGAGTAGTCCCCGCCCGGAGATCCGAATGGAGGACTATTTTACCTCCGGAATGTTTTACCCAAGAGGACGCCATCATCATTTAACCATGCAGTAAAGCTGCATGCCCTTGGGAAAAATTACGGTCGTAGTTTCCCCTTGCTTTCAGCCGTTCGCAGTACCAGCACAGCAAGGCTGTTTTGGTTAGTGTTACAAGGCCAGATCAGTCAATCATCCAGACTGTTGCCCCTGCAACTACTGAAAAGGCTGCTCCCCCTCTTCAGGAACCACACGTTTGTCCAGTCTCTCAACAGATACCCCTCCGTTGTGGTTGCACCTACGGTACGGCTATCTGTATCGCTGAGGCACGCAAGCCTCTCCACCAACGGCAAGGTCCATGGTTCATATATAAGCCTCCGAATTTGTCTGGCATACGATACAATCGGCTGTGATTATGTGTACTTTGTTGTCGGATGGCACCTATTTTTAATAAAACTGACCAAAAAAATGTGAAAAATTGTGAAACTAATCATCAGTATGGCAGCTGAACACGCTGTCCTAATAATGACTGAGTGCAAAGAAAGGTAGTTATAAACGTCGTTTTAGATTGGTTAATCGAATGTATTACTAAAAAAAATTGTATTTTTAAAGAAACTTCAACCATTCAGTGAAATAGTTCTGCCGCCTTTCCTAAAACGGTCAATTTATTTCTGATACGAATTAATTACAGTCGGACTTAACTTCATGTAACAATCAGTTGCTCATGTGTTGATGACGTCCGCATTGTATGTGCGTGAATAACCGCCGGTATTCAGGGCATCAGAAAGGTTTAGTGAAGTCAAATTTCATTCTCAATACTTCAGAATTGTTTAAGGTAATCATAAACAAAATTAAAACTGAGTCGGTTATAGTAGTATGTGGCACGGTAATAATAACGTGGCGTGACCCCCCTACAGTCTTTACTTTTATGGTACGAATTTTGGTAGACACACTTTTCTAAATACTTAAAATTCGCACTGTATAGAACTTCATGTAAAGGCCAATCACACCAAAGCAACAACAAAACACCATAGCAATGTCGTAATACGACACCCAAGACATCGATACAGAAAATTCCCAAGATCATAATGAAATTAATTAATATGATTAAATAAAAAAATAAAATTTAGTATGGTTTGCCAGATTCAATACTATGAAAATATGATTTGAATGTTAACTCCAAAAGTCTGTAGTTATTATTATCACACCAACTTTTGTTAATGACTAATTAATTAACAACATTATGGTCTTTCAGACATAATAAAATTTTTAGTTTTATTTTCTGGCAAAGTTAATGTCCTTAGTATTAATCAAATTGAGCAGTCATAATGTGACACTCGGAATACAGGAAAATAGGACATGAGTGCTGTGCCAAGTGATAATGATCAGGGCTGATGATGAATTCTAAAATTATTGTTAAAGTTCATACAAAAACTATATTGTCCAAATCATGTAAAACGACAACAAGCTTCCCACACTTAGACAGTTTCGGTGACTCACCATTAATACGAAATCCCTGTTTTTCACCGTTTGTCTACTTTAAAGATTTTATAAAATGGCATCTAACCATTTCAAACGACATTTCGGTTATAGCAACTGCATTTCTCATGTTTAATTTACGATTTTTACCCAGCAGTAAAAGTGAGCATACATAAAGGTATAAAAACAAGGTTAACGTTCACGAATGAGAATAAAATTAACCCTGTTGTTGTCCTACTTCCCATAAAACATTAAACTATCGAAAGAACATAATTCTGTTCATTTTAATTTTTTTTATATTTGAAATTGTTAGATGTATGTTCCTTGGAGTACTATGACACGATTGCTTTTAATACTCATTTCTACACTTCCTTTACTGTCACGTTCCACTGCATCCAAATCCATATGTATATAAATGTACACAACAATGGAGGCCACTGCTTGCTTTTGGAAAAGTAGACATTATATTGTTGCAGATGTAAATGTTGGAGAGTGAGAAATTAATTACGTCCGATTCACTTTCCTGACTTTCGCCTGACTGAAAATGAATTAGAAGCAAGAGGTAATGCGTCTGATGGTGGGGAGGATATTTCAGAAGAAGAAAACCGAACTAGTGAAGACGGTATTCATCCCAAGTCATAATCGGAAGACTGTGCTTTAGACAGTGAGGTTAGAAGCGACAATTTGCTAATAGTAGATGTAGTACAATCGAAAGATAAGAAGATCTGTTTGCGTTTCGTATCCTTTGCACATCATGGAAGGGCATTCAGTGCAAACATAATGAAAGAAGCGTCTGGTCCAACCAAACAAGCAACGTCCAGAGTAAATGATGTCAAATCTGCTTTTCAAGTAATTGTGAAAAAAAGTTTCTGCAGTTGTATGTTGCAAATGACTAATATTGAGGTCCGAAGAGTGTACAGTGGCAAATGAGAAGGGGCAATTAATGGGTTTTAGGAGTCGCTATTCATCCAGACAATATATTCCAACAAACCCGCCATGTATGTGAGAAAGATACGGACACTGTGAAACAGTGCTACTTAGTATGCTCTGAAAAAACAAATCTACACAGGTAAATCACCCGTAGTAGCAATGAGAAAATCCAAGATTTGCGTGTTGTCATGGATCTGATGTACAGTTTGAACTAACAGGACAGAATGTTCCATCTGATAATTTTTTTACATTCTATATGTTGGGTCAAGCACAACTCAAAAGAAAGGTCGTGATGTTCGGTATAGTTAGAAAAAACAAGACAGAACTGCCTAAGTTATCATGCAAAGACGTAAATATTTTAGAATTCCATTTCAACAAAGATACCACAGTTGTATTGCATTGTGTTGTGTGTTAACCGGGGGCCTAGAAACGACGGAGAGGCTCCGTCCCCGCCGCAGCCACAGTGGTCCACAACCCCATGACGACTACCGCTGTCAACTTCACTCCTCCACCGTCCCACAACGAATCACTCTTTCAGGGTTACTGTGCGGTTCGGCCCCCGGTGGACCTCCCCAGGGAACGTCTCACACCAGACGAGTATAACCCCTATGTTTGCGTGGTAGAGTAATGGTGGCGTACGCGTACGTGGAGAACTTGTTTGCATAGCAATCGTCGACATAGTGTAGCTGAGGCGGAATAAGGGGAACCATGCTGCATTCGCCGAGGCAGATGGAAAACCGCCTAAAAACCATCCACAGACTGGCCAGCTCACCGGACCGCGACACAAGTCCGCCGGGCGGATTCGTGCCGGGGACCAGGCGCTCCTTCCCACTCCGGAAAGCCTGCGTAAGACCGCACGGCTAACGGGGTGGACAAAATACCACAATAGTGTCCCACAATCCAAAGAAATATAAGAACATTGTACTGCTGAGCAGAAAGCATTATGATCAGAAAGTAGGCAGGAGAGAAGGTGGGAAGCCAAAAAACTACAATGACACCAACGGTCAGTTACATGCTCGACCACCTTATTGCCACATAGACGTGCAAGACAAACATCAGTTGTTGGCCTGTATTTGAATTTTACGATATGCCCTGACACTACTGCCTTCAAAGCTTTTGTACTCCGGAAAGAAATCAATCCAGAGTGGAAAAAAAGTATTCTTCACAAAATAATAATATTCATCGAGGTACTAGAAAGACTTCCCGTTACTGCGTACATTTAATCAAGGAAACGGTTGCTACGAAATGCAGCATCCATTGCTATTGTGGGAAAGATAAGAACATAGGAACAGTCTATATCAGGCTCTATACTAAGCTGTAGCAACTCCAAGCAAAGCTGCAAACGTGCCAGGGTAAATTTTGTTGTTCTAGTTGTGACAATAAGACTCGTATTACGTGTTCAGATTGTGAGAAACACGTTTTTAAAGGTCATGTTGCATATTATTGCCCACACTGTATGAAGTAACATGTATTAATTGTTCTGTCTCCAAAACTAACATTTCAGCTATTATTTACTTGTATTCAATGAACGGGATGCACTGAACAAACACGTAATTTGCTGAACGAACAAAAAGACACAAGCACACATATTTTTAAAAATCTGGTGTTTCGTGTTCAAAACTAATATATCCATAATCATTTGCTTGTATTTTGCTGAATGTTTTGTGTTAAAAGAAGCTTACCTGTGGCAGTTTTTGGTAGTTAGATCGATCGTCTACGAACAAAAGAAATAAAAATATTGTCATTTATTTATATAGTGATATTCTTTGTTGAAAATAAATTTATACATTATTATTGTATCGCATTTTCATCTGATGTTCTTTGTCTTTTAAAGAGAAGTGGCCACGTTTCTTTGTTTGAATTTTGCTCTATATCAATATTACGCTACAAAATAATGCTCTAACTTGGTAAAACAAGAATTAAATTATATTAAATTTTATGTAATAATATTTCCTTAATGCACTCTCCTAGAGTTTTGGCCATTGGGGCACTATGAGCCGAAGTACCAAGATTTTATAGTATTTTTAAGAACAGAGGTTAAATATTTGAGTCGTAAAGCTGTGTTATGGTGTCCCATATTGTGCTGCAGTGTCACGGCTTCTGGCCAATAGCGTAATATATTGTCAGATACGTAAACTGCCATATATTGGCGAGCGGTTGGTTTTGTAGCTTCCTAAATTCTGATACCTACTCGGTAGTTAAAATTTTAGATGAATGTCTACAATATATATCAGAGATTGATACAAAACTGTCTCTGAAAAATTGCGGGTCCATTAGCTGTTCACGATCCCTCCCATTCATAACTATCGCTCGAATTTTCTAGTATGACTGCCCTGCAATGTCGCACTGAGGCAGACTCTCCCATCACAGTGACAGGCTGCACTTTGTCAACGCCGGCAGCAAATGTATGCCAGACCCATCTCCCCTGTACAGAGACCAATTTGAATTTGGGTATGAAAGCCGCCGGTTTTGGAGCCAGACCGTCAGCGCAGTGGTGTGTTTGAGTGCAGCAGTTATGCCCCATTACATTTTGCCACTGACTGAAATGCAGGAAGGCGTACATAGCGTATGAACGAAACGTGTGCCTTTCGCCGTACAATTAGAAGATATTAATTTCCCTCCGTTACTCCTCTGTCGATTGCATCCGCATGCACCGCTGTGTGCTACGAATTGACATCCCATTATTAAAATGAAGCTGATTTTCATGAGAATAACGCCTGCACGTTCATTACTTCCGCTCGCCTTTCCAATACTACGCTCAAAAGGGAAGCGAAACGAGCCAATTCAGTCGGAAAGTGATTGATATTCAGGTGCGGTTGGTAGTCCGTACTATATTCGGAAATACAGAGACCCACAAAAATATCATCACGGAAAATTGAACTTTTATAGTGATTTAACCCTGAGGATGTGCGATAAAAGATTTTTCAGGGATCAAAGCCACAAAATTTACATGCGGGATTAGGTACGAGCTCTGCACAATCTGACGTGAACAGAGTACGAAAAGCATGATTTCAGTTAACCAAATTCCCACTATTTCGCCACACATTTTGGAGGTATACGGAGGGTCTAAAAATACTTTTAAGAAATTCGGTCACATTTCTTACACAAAGAAGATAAATTCATGTGAACACGTGTCGCAAAAGAGCTTATTTATGAATTGTTGCTAGAAGTTTTTACAATAACATATTACATGTTTCCAATCGTCAGTTTATATTAATTTTTCACTGCATCATAAAAACACAGAAGATAATTAAAAGATCCTTCTGTTTTTACATACTCTTTCGTGTTGGCATGTAGACCATCATACTCTGTGAAGGACTGCTAAAGTGACTGCACATGCTATTCTGCATTTAAAAGTTAGATTTTTTTCAAGTGTCTCGATTACGAAGTTTCAAAAGTTGACTTGACGTGCTGGCTGTGGAACTGCTCTTCTCCTACTCCTTTGTTTGTTATAACTGACATCAGACAAATCAACTCCAAAAAAGACACTAAAATGCGCTGGAACTCTCTCTTGCATTCACCATATGCTTCTCTTTATAGCTCTGTAAGCAGTGCCTTTGAGGTGTATCGAGAGTACGTACAGGCTGTTTCACAATTTCTGTTAGAGCCTTCTAGGTGTTGCGGAGAGACTCATTACATGAAATTCTGATAAGCTACCCATGTCCGAAAATGTACGCTTTGGAAATGAAGTAGGCATGAAGAACGCGCCACTTCACGGTATATGCGCAAAGTGAGAAGAGCGCCCTGTCTTCAGTCCCTGTGGTAATTGTGACACTACATACCGTTTTCATCCGACTACGGCAGTGTCTGCGAGAGACTGGTAGTTAACAACTAGGAGGGCTGACTGTGGTGCTCTGTGAACGGTCCGCACTCTCGAGTTCGAAGGGAGACGTTCTTCGTCACGTAAAAGAAAATCCGACGACGAGCAGTACTCGAAACATTGTCTAGTGCTATGGGCTTCTGTAGAGCGCACAGGTCGACAGAGTTTATTTTTCCCGCTGTGTGCATGCCGTCAGTCTGGGAATTTTAAAGTGATCCAATGTTTAATTTTATTTCCCATCTAAACGGTATGTTTAGAGACGTGAGTTCCTTATCAAAACGTTATCTGCTGTGTTCCCCCTATAGCCCCTAGACGCTTCTAATAGGAATTATGAAATACGCTCTATATGATGATGATGACGTTAGGTATGCGTTTGGATGAATAATGTATGGGGGGAATCACCTAAAACTAGCACTGCAAACATTGCGGAAATGGAAATTTCTATCGACGTGAGGTTTTCACAGAATGGACTGGTAGGTAGGGGCTCATTTTGCTAGCGAATAAATAGACTGTGATAATACTTAGAAAATGTAATTTCTGTGTGAACATACAGTATTTTAAATTTAACAATACCTATTGACATTAACATACTAAGAGTTGGGTAATTCAGAACAGCAGTGGTGTACGTTGCAGGAGTCTACTGCTAGTCGTTTAGGAAGATATCGTATTTTGAAAAGCTTCCACACTGACACTCGTTTGTGTCCTTTCGCCTCACACTTGCAAACAAATACACAAATGCACTTGAAAGGGAGAATAAATTCTCCAAGCTCGTTGTGCTAAGCATCAAAACATAAATGACCAGTGCATCTTCATTGTTTGTCATGAATGACACTCTCCTGAAACATCTGACATGACGAACGCAATTATTTTATTGTGTTTGCTTACAACGTACTCGTATGTTCCTAGAGTGCTCTGGTGTGCAGTTAGTGTGTGACAGTCAAAGCAGTGCGTGGTGAGTGCACCATGGGATATACGACTGTAGAAAAAACCGACATGATCGTGGTGTATGGAGATTGTAGGAAGAATGAAATTCGTTCTTGTAGGGCGTATACGGCAAGATGTCGCGATAGGTGTTAACAATCTCGCTAATTATTTATCAATCTCTTCAGCCATTTACGTGAAGCTGGTAGTGTATCACTTTGACAACGTAAGAACAGGAAACAAGCGATGACAGCAGAGGGGGAAATTAATGTTCCGCTTACTGTTGCAGCTGATCCCCACTTAGTTCCCAAGTAATCACACGAGGAAATGACACGAGTCAGGCAAGTTCAAATGGTTCAAATGGCTCTGAGCACTATGAGAGTTAGCATCTGAGGTCATCAGTCCCCTAGACTTAGAACTACTTAAACCCAACTAACCTAAGGACAAGACACATATCCATGGCTGAGGCAGGACTGAACCTGCGACCGTAGCAGCAGCGCGGGTTCCGAACTGAAGCGCCTAGAACCGCTCGGCCACAGCGGCCGGCTGTCAGGCAAGTGTCCGACGTATTCTCCATTGACATAGGTTCGACCCCTATCACACCTCTCTGCACCAAGAGTTGCATGTAGACGTTTAAGAGAATCGTGTTAACTTCTTTTCATGGGCATTAAGACACGATCCTCCAGATGTATCACGTATCTTATTTAGTGATGAAGCCCCATTTACCAATCATGGCCAAGTAAACGGCCACAACATGTACTGTTGGTTGTTGACAGTCCCCGTGGGCTTCGTCAGGTGGAAAGCAAGCGTGTATGGAGTGAAACGTGTGTTTTGGGATAGTGAACCATCAGCTCATATGCCGGTTTTTGATAGACGAAACACTAAACGCGCAGCTTGCTAACAGGCCTTCTTCAACGGACGCTAGAAGACGTTCCTCTGCAGAGTAGGAGGAATCTGTGGTACCAACATCATGGCTGTCCAGTCCGTAGTGCACGAACTACTACAGCATGTCTTCACGAATTGCTTCCAAATCGTCGGATTGGACGTAGAGAACCTGTGCCTTGGCCGGCCCCTTCACCGGATTTGGCTCCTGTAGACATTCTTTTGTGGGGAAAGCTGAAAGACGCTGTCTACAAGGACATACCAACTACACGCGATGATCTGCAACGACGTATTACTGCAGCCTGCTCGTTCATCTCCGTCGAGATGGTAGGACGTTTGTAGCAGTTGTTCCATACCAGACTGGAGGGGTGTTTCACCACTGCCGGTGGTCACTTTGAACACATCCTGTGATGGTCAACTGCCTCGTTACTGGTCAGAACTAGTGTATGCATCTGTTTTGTTCTTTAGTGTGTGCTATCACAGGTATTGTACATGTGTGCAATATCTCGTAAACGGCTCGCTCTAGAATCCTGCAACAATCACCCCTGCCATTCTAATTTATTCTACTTTCAGTCTGTTAATGTCAATAAGCGCTGTTCCATTTAAAAAGTGTACGTTTGTGCAAAAAATGCATTTTCTAAATATTATTATAATCTGATGATTGGCTAACAATACGAGTCCCTGACTACCAACCCATTCTGTGAGAAACACACATCAACAGCATTTTTCATTTCCCAAGTTTTCGCAGTGGAAGTTTTGGGTGATACTCACACGAATACTAACAGGGGAAACACACAGAACTTCATGCAATAATCTGCCAGTGTAGCCTAAACATTGACCACAAAGTGATGATTGTGTTTGGCCCAAATTATACCGTGACAGTCTACAAACTACCTCTTCAAAATATTGTTTTGCCTATGAAGGGGATTAAACAGACAAACAGACGTTGAATTAACAACGTCCTGGCAGATCAGAAGTGTGTGCTGGCCTCTCGACATAAAAGTTTTCTGGGTACGGTACCGCGTCGTATGTCGACTGACTCTGGCCGCCGAAGCCTGCGCAATTATATTCACAGTCCTCCTGCATATTGCGGTACTCGTACTTCAGGTAGAGAGAATATGAGGAGAATTAGCTTAGCCATAGCCTGGGGAATAATTTTCTGAATTAGTTAGTTGTTTCCGCAGCAAACCGCTGGCAAGAGTTCTCGTATAATGTATGATCAGGTGAAAGACCCTGGAGACCTTGAAGAATACGAATACAACAGCTGTTTCATGCGCTGTTACTGTTAATTATAATTTTTTGATGTGTGTATCTTCATCGACAGCGTGTTCACTGTTTTCTTTCGGTCAGCTTTACAAGTGTTGCTTGGTCTACCTAGATCCGCATCTGTCGATGCTAAGCATTGTTTCTCTGCAGGTGGGCGATAGGCAGCAGAAAAGGCCTAATTACTTGGCTGACTTCGAACTAGAAACGCTATGTGGCATAGCAATGCAGCAAGGAATACTTTATCATACAAGCGACCCAATGTAAAATTAATGTCTGCCTGCTAACGAAGAAAGTGAAACTTCTTTATTTAAATGTGTGAATCTGTACTTAAATTGCTGAATGACTGAGAATATGAAACTTCTACTTTATTTGATTTTGAAACACCTGAGTAAAACTGAACGCACTGAGCCTACTTTCTCTTTACTTTTTCTTGTGATGTCAACACTGTCCCACAATATTCTAGCGCAACGCAATCTGACTGTTAAAAAAAAAAAAAATACAACCTGACTTCAAATAATTAATACGAAAGGATGGTCCCGAATAAGAAGCAATCCTAACTATAACCTATACATTTCATTAAGCACTTACCTCACAAAAATCTTCATTACGCGAACCACTGCAATACAGCGAGCGTCAATACAGATTCTAACTATTAAAGCCACTAACTACTAATAGGCGTGTGGTTAGCAAAGGAAAGATTTTGTTGCAAACCAAATAATGTATTTTTTTTACCTTAATAATGCGACATCCAGTTCAAACACGAGTATAAATCGTCACTGACATCCAGTACAAAGATATATAATTATGAATAATTTTCAGTCTCCAAGTCAGATACTTCCAGATTGTTAGCCTACACTAACATTTCAGATCTCTACCCTCCATCAGTGCTAACTTCTCACATTTAACATACATCACTGCTGGCGACTAACTTCCAACTGCCCAACACTACTGGCGATTAACTTCCAACAACGAGTCCAACCAGCCACACAGTCTCTTACAAAGAAAGCGCAGTCAGAGATCCAATGCAAAGCGGTAACAGCGCTGTCAACACAGAAACAGCCCACTTACAAAAGTAGCTATGTTTAGCCAATATACGAGTCCGTGCTGTAACGCAATGCTTCCGAATTTCTTATTCTGTTCTCAATATCGATTGAGGTACCGCATGTCATGCGTATTACTCGGTCCACTTTCAGGCTTCGCTGATTTAGTTGCAGCCCTTTCCTGCTAGAGGGCTCCGAACTGAACGTGTAACACGGCGCTGTGTTACGTAACTATGTCGGTGCGTGAGAAACGGCGTGCTGCAATCCAGTTTCTAACTGCAGAAAACTTCAGCATGACAATGCCAGAACATAGACGAGGACTGCGACATCTGCAACAATCCGGCGCCTTGGTTCCATCGTCTTTGCTCATTCCCCATACAGTCTCGACTTGGTCCCATCCGTTCATCATCTGTTTCTGAAACATAAAGGCGACCTTTATTGTGATGAAGCGGTGCAACGCCGCTCGGAGTGGCAAGCGGTTTGAGGTGCCATGTCACGGATTGTGTAGCCCCTCCCTCGGGCCTGGGTGTGTGTGTTGTACTTAGCATAAGTTAGTTTCAGTAGTATGGAAGTCTGGGGACCCATGATCTCAGCAGTTTGGTCCCTTAGGAATTCACACACACTAGAGAAGCGGTGCAAGTAAAGGGGAGATTGTGTCTGGTGCAACAGTCAGACGTTCTACCTTGACGCTATCAAGAAAGTGGTCTCTCATTGGAGAAATGTGTTCGTTGCCAGAGACACTATGTTGAGAAAGAAACATTAGACATAAATAATAAAGACACGGAATTGTAATAAAGTTTTTTTATTTAGAATCCTTTAAGAGCTTTCACATAAAAAATTGAGGGGCATTACTTTTCGGTACGACCTCGTAGCTACAGTGGATGCACAATACAGGCAGTACCATACGGACTAGCTGCTAGTGACTAGCACAAATGTAAAACGTTTTCATAACCTCAAGTCGACATTCACGACACAAAGTCCTCTGCAGATTCACTTGCATCGCTTAACATTACGCGCTATAGGTAATCATTAGGTTTTCATTATCAACTGTAATGACAGTTACATCCTTTTCATTCTGGAACTGCGACTTAACTGATAGGGCAGTAATCTCGAAGATTTAGCTACGTTTGCAATCGATGCCTCTCGCTGCCTTTCTTTTTGGGTGGAGCACCTCCATCTGTCTTTTAGAGCCGTTCCGCTCATCTCTCGATCTGTGATTATCTCTTGCACCGATCGGACAAGCTAAGCTAGCGCTAGCGGAATCCTATTTGAATGGTACACTACTGGCCATTAAAATTGCTACACCAAGAAGAAATGCAGATGATAAACGGGTATTCATTGGACAAATATATTATACTAGAACTGACATGTGATTACATTTTCACGCAATTTGGGTGCATAAATCCTGAGAAATCAGTACCCAGAACCACTACCTCTGGCCATAATAACGGCCTTGATACGCCTGGGCATTGAGTCAAGCAGAGCTTGGATGGCGTGTACAGGCACAGCTGCCCATGCAGCTTCAACACGATACCACAATTCATCAAGAGTAGTGACTGGCGTATTGTGACTAGCCAGTTGCTCGGCCACCATTGACCAGATGTTTTCAATTGGTGAGAGATCTGGAGAATGAGCTGACCAGGGCAGCAGTCGAACATTTCCTGTATCCAGAAAGGCCCGTACAGGACCTGCAACATGCGGTCGTGCATTATCCTGCTGAAATGTAGGGTTTCGCAGGGATCGAATGAAGGGTAGAACCACAGGTCGTAACACATCTGAAACGTAACGTCCACTGTTCAAAGTGCCGTCAATGTGAACAAGAGGTGACCGAGACGGGTAACAAATGGCACCCCATACCATCACACCGTGTGATATGCCAGAATGGCGATGACGAATACACGCTTCCAATGTGCGTTCACCGCGATGACGCCAAACATGGATGCGATCATCATGATGCTGTAAACAGAACCTGGATTCATCCGAAAAAAATGACGTTTTGCCATTCGTGCACCCAGGTTCGTCGTTGAGTACACCATGCCCTGCCCCAGGAAATCCTAGGCCTTATCTCAATGAGGAACCGCCTCAGGAGATACTGGCAGCGTACCAGGCGCCCGTTCTATAAACTGCACGTCAACAGACTCCAGGGCATAATACGGAATAAAATACAAACATTCAGAAACGAGCAATGGGGACAGAAACTCGCTGGGCTGGATACCACACGTCCTGGCGTGTGGCAGCTGGCCAGACACTTCACCAGGGAGAAACATTACATTTCCACGTTACAAGGACCAGACGGCCCGGCCTACTCCGCGACGGAGAAGGCAGAGCTTATGGCCACAACACTTGCAGCGTCCTTCATGCCGAATCTGGTTCCTTCAGACCCAGCATTCACACTTGAAACGGACCAGGAGGTTACACGACTTATAGCCCAGCCCTCGCACAACAAAATAAGACGTACTAGCACAAATGAAATCACATGGGCTATCAAGCACACCAACGCTAGAAAAGCCCCTGGGCCTGATGGCATTGAAAACCGTGTCCTCCAGGAGTTCACGGATAAAAGCCGTAGAATACCTCACACACTTACCGAATGCCATCCTGACGCACCAACACTTCCCTGACTTTTGGAAGGCGGCCAATGTCCTGATGTTCAGGAAGCCAGGGAAAGACCACTCCCTCCCACAAAATTACCGACCCATCAGTCTGCTGTGTTCGCTCAGCAAGATTGTTGAGAAGGTAATACTAAAAAGTATCACTAGGCATTGCATCGCCAACGACACCCTAAGACCGGAGCAATTCGGCTTTAGGAATCACCACTTGACAACACAACAACTCCTCCGCGTAGTCGAACATACACTCCTGGAAATTGAAATAAGAACACCGTGAATTCATTGTCCCAGGAAGGGGAAACTTTATTGACACATTCCTGGGGTCAGATACATCACATGATCACACTGACAGAACCACAGGCACATAGACACAGGCATCAGAGCATGCACAATGTCGGCACTAGTACAGTGTATATCCACCTTTCGCAGCAATGCAGGCTGCTATTCTCCCATGGAGACGATCGTAGAGATGCTGGATGTAGTCCTGTGGAACGGCTTGCCATGCCATTTCCACCTGGCGCCTCAGTTGGACCAGCGTTCGTGCTGGACGTGCAGACCGCGTGAGACGACGCTTCATCCAGTCCCAAACATGCTCAATGGGGGACAGATCCGGAGATCTTGCTGGCCAGGGTAGTTGACTTACACCTTCTAGAGCACGTTGGGTGGCACGGGATACATGCGGACGTGCATTGTCCTGTTGGAACAGCAAGTTCCCTTGCCGGTCTAGGAATGGTAGAACGATGGGTTCGATGACGGTTTGGATGTACCGTGCACTATTCAGTGTCCCCTCGACGATCACCAGTGGTGTACGGCCAGTGTAGGAGATCGCTCCCCACACCATGATGCCGGGTGTTGGCCCTGTGTGCCTCGGTCGTATGCAGTCCTGATTGTGGCGCTCACCTGCACGGCGCCAAACACGCATACGACCATCATTGGCACCAAGGCAGAAGCGACTCTCATCGCTGAAGACGACACGTCTCCATTCGTCCCTCCATTCACGCCTGTCGCGACACCACTGGAGGCGGGCTGCACGATGTTGGGGCGTGAGCGGAAGACGGCCTAACGGTGTGCGGGACCGTAGCCCAGCTTCATGGAGACGGTTGCGAATGGTCCTCGCCGATACCCCAGGAGCAACAGTGTCCCTAATTTGCTGGGAAGTGGCGGTGCGGTCCCCTACGGCACTGCGTAGCATCCTACGGTCTTGGCGTGCATCCGTGCGTCGCTGCGGTCCGGTCCCAGGTCGACGGGCACGTGCACCTTCCGCCGACCACTGGCGACAACATCGATGTACTGTGGAGACCTAACGCCCCACGTGTTGAGCAATTCGGCGGTACGTCCACCCGGCCTCCCGCATGCCCACTATACGCCCTCGCTCAAAGTCCGTCAACTGCACATACGGTTCACGTCCACGCTGTCGCGGCATGCTACCAGTGTTAAAGACTGCGATGGAGCTCCGTATGCCACGGCAAACTGGCTGACACTGACGGCGGCGGTGCACAAATGCTGCGCAGCTAGCGCCATTCGACGGCCAACACCGCGGTTCCTGGTGTGTCCGCTGTGCCGTGCGTGTGATCATTGCTTGTACAGCCCTCTCGCAGTGTCTGGAGCAAGTATGGTGGGTCTGACACACCGGTGTCAATGTGTTCTTTTTTCCATTTCCAGGAGTGTATAACACACGGCTACAACATGAACAAAGCCACAGGGGCCGTGTTCCTAGACATCGAAAAGGCTTTCGATCGTCTCTGGCACAACGGACTCATACGCAAACTAAGCGAAGCTGGTTTCCCGGACGGACTCGTACGTCTCATATACTCATATCTCACGAACAGATGTTTTAACACTAACGTGCAGGATAAACAATCAACACAACACGGTATCCAAACTGGAGTACCCCAAGGGAGCATCCTAGGGCCCATCTTGTTTAACCTGTAGATTAATGACTTCCCAGCGACACAAAACACGACGTTAGCCGTCTACGCGGATGACACAGCCATCCTCGCGCAAGACTGGAAACCGTCGAACACCAATTCACGAATACAGACAGCACTCAGAACAGCTGAGCCTTGGTTGGAGCGATGGCGTATTAAAGTAAACGTCGACAAGTGCGACGCAGTTCTGTTCACACGCAGACCGAAACTACTCCGCAAACACCAACACTGTAGACCAATAACACTACATACACGCCCAATACGTTTCCGAGAGAAAGTCAGGTATCTTGGTGTCTGGCTGTACCGGAAACGTACATGGGGGGACCACATCGAATACGTTTCCAATCGAGCGCACGCGAGGCTCAAACAGCTCTACCCAATGCTCAACAGGGAAATCACACTGAATAGGAGGGTGTCGAGGTCCATATACATGACACTGATTAGACCTCTGATGACGTACGCAGCTCCCGTCTGGGGATATGCAGCTCCTACACGACTGCGCCGCCTGCAGATCATACAGAACAAGGTGCTACGAATCATTAGCAACGCTCCACGCTACACACGCACCGTGGATCTTCACCATGAATACCGCCTTGATACCCTCAAGGAAGTATTCAAAAAACACGTCACACGACTATACAGGAACTCGAGACACTCGAACAATCCTTTCATCTTCACTCTGGGAAACTACGATCACAACCACAGGTGGAAGCACAAGCGGCCAAAGACACTGCCAGCTAGGGCATAGCCACCTATGGTAAACTAACATACGCAAACAGCGACAAACGTCGGCAAGCCCCTGCATATCAGCAACACTGACTGGCAACTACCAGCTGCTATTAGAGCCGACCAACAGGCCACAGCAGGGACACCGACGAGCTCGCCCACAGACGCACAAACAATCTGCCAACATTCCCTCACACTGTGCCTCCGGTATATGACCTATCGGACACAACATCGATAACAAACCTAACTGTTGCAGGTTGCTAACGCTGAAAGAGGACTCTGTACCAGCACCCAGCGCCAGCCGCCGAGCAGCACAAACGCACAACGTCATGGTATCGACATGCATGATACCCACTACTAACAAAGCCTATCCTTGCACAACCTATCGCAGGCAGCAAGACAACCGCTACTGCTCTTACCACCCGACCTAACTTACGCAGATGTATTTTTCCCTTGGCTCTTGCCTTGGCACTTTTTTTCCTCTGCCCTTCAAACCGCTACCCTTCGTCAGATTTCGACCAATCTATCTCCAGATGAGCGCGTATTAATGGTTAATCCTAACCAGACGTACGCAAACATCGCAGTACCCAAATCCTGCGACACCTTACTTTAGTGAATACTAACCCTTATGCAGAGATGGCAGTAGACCTTTTGTGTTGGCCATCATGCCGGTGTGGGCGTGGAGGGGCTCCACCTCTTAAGGAAAAAAAAAAAAACCATCGCAGACGCTCCTGTCTGTGATGCAGCGTCAAGGGTAACCGCAGCCATGGTCTCCGAGCTGATAGTCCATGCTGCTGCGAACGTCGTCGAACTATTCGTGCAGATGGTTGTTGTCTTGCAAACGTCCCCATCTGTTGATTCAGGGATCGAGATGTGGCTGCACAATCTGTTACAGCCATGCTGATAAGATGCCTGTCATCTCGACTGCTAGTCATCCGAGGCTGTTGGAATCCAGCACGGCGTGAACCCGATTCCATATTCTGCTAACAGTCATTGGATCTCGATAAACGCGAGCAGCAATGTCGCGATACGATAAACCGCAATCGCGATAGGCTACAATCCGACCTTTATCAAAGTCAGAAACGTGATGGTACGCATTTCTCCTCCTTACACGAGGCATCAAAACAACGTTTCACCAGGCAACGCCGGTCAACTGCTGTTTGTGTATGAGAAATCGGTTGAAAACTTTCCTAATGTCAGCACGTTGTAGGTGTCGCCACCGGCGCCAACCTTGTATGAATGCTCTGATAAGCTAATCATTTGCATATCACAGCATCTTCATCCTGTCGGTTAAATTTCGCGTCTGTAGCACGTCATCTTCGTGGTGTAGGAATTTTAATTGCCAGTAGTGTATAGTAGTCCGACAGGCTGTTTTCAATAGATTTTTGCTGTCCCATTTCTTTCTGTTTCTTTCTGTGGGCATAGTCATTTTTTTAGCGTTTGCTTTTATCAATCCGTTGTCGAATGAGTGTAACACTGTAGATATCACAAGGAAGAGGGAAGGGGGGGGGGGAGGGGAATAGCGAGTTTATGCAAAAAGGTCAACGCCAACAAGAACAGAATTTGCCATGTGAAGAACAGATACACGGTCCAGTCGCATTAATTTGACCACCTCCTACGTTCGACGTCAACGTGTAATAACCAGTACCAAACAGCAGGTAGCAGCACTAACGGTGGAAGGTGTATAAAGCGCGTCGGGGAACGTAGAAAATAGTGCAGTCATTGCCCTAAAGCGAAAATGACATGATCATTGGCATTCGGGTCAAGGGTGGAAGCATTTCCAAAACGAAAAAGTATGTAAATTTTTTGTCGTACCACCGTGGGCAAAGTATGTTGTGCATGGCAAAATGGCGCTATCCAAAAGCGGCGCCGAGACAATTGCTGTGTACCATGGGCCATATATGACAGGTGTGAACGACAACTACAGAGATGTATTTTGGCGAATATACGCTCAACTGTTGAGCAAATGAGCTCGCATATGAACCAAGGGACTGCAGCGCGTGAAACAGATGTTGTTTTGTTATTCTTCAAGACCTGCAAGGTCTTTCACCTGTCATCCACTACAGAACGATTCTTGCCAATGGTCTGCTGCGGAAAGCAGCTAAGCCAATTCTCCACATATCCTTTCTTCCAGAAGTACGAGTGCCCCAAGAAATGCAGGGCACGTGTGGAGGGGGTAAAGTTGTGAGGGCGGATCGTGAGTCGTGCCTGAATTGCTGAGCCAGTAGAGCATTTTCCCTCGGAATACAAAGGTTCTCGGTTCATGTCACAGACGAACACATAGTTCTGATTTGTCAGGAAATTACTAATTCAGCGTTTTGTCTGCTTAGCCCCGTTCATTTTGAAGAGATGGTATCGAAAATTGTCACGATCTAATTTGGGGTAGCCCCTGTCATCAGTTTGTGATCAGTATGTGTATTGTACTAGTACCTCACTGCATGGAGGTACATATGTTCTCCCCTTTTGGTATTCATGTGAGTATACAGTGCGAATCACCTTTAACTTGCACCGCAGTTACTGCGTACATGGATAGTGCTATTGATTGACGGTTTTCACTGAATAGATTGATAGTCAGGAGCCGTATCGTTACCGAAGAAACTGACTGCGATAAAACTCAGAAAGTTTATTTTTTGTGCGGATGTACGGTTTTTTAAATGGTACGATGCCTATTGACATTAACAAACTTCACTTTCTTGCCCTTATTTCAAGCTACAAAATCTCGTTCTGATGCCATAAGTCTTTCTTTTTCTAAATTTAACATTTTTCTTTTCACTGTGAACCGACCAGCAGTTTTTAACATCTTTTCAGGACTTCACATTTTGCAATATTTCCTTTTTGGAACGTTGCCACTGCATCAAAGATCCCAAAATTCAATGTACTAATTGATACAAAGACTGTCTTTGGAATTAGGGACCACATAACGCTGTTGATGGACTTGTTAGGCTCCTAGGTGCCACGAGGACATTTCCTGTCATAACAAGAAGCAAGGCACTGAGGACGTTGATGACGACTTTAAATCAACTGCGTTCCTTCCATACGCCGAGAATGTGTCGTCGAAAATAGGCTGACTACTGAAGAAAAATAAAATAAAGGTTATCTTCCGTCCACAAGCAAAGAACCGGGCCCTGGATGGATCCATTAAAGACGATTTACAACTGAAGAAAGCAGGCGTCTACAAAATTCCCTGTGAATGTGGCTCTCCATATATTGGCCAGACGACAAGAACTGTCCATGAACGATATACAGAGCATGAAAGATACACCCGTCTGCGGCAACCGTCAAAATCGGCAGTAGCAGAGCATTGTATTTCTTTGGGACATTCAATGGAATACAATGGAACAAAAATTTTAGCTCCGGTTTCCGGATTTTGGGATTCCATTATCAAAGAATCAGTGGAAATACGTCTTGCCGATAATCTTATAAATCGTGACAACGGCTTTCTGCTGGATAAAAATTGGAATCCTGTTATTAAAATCATACAATCACAGCGGAATCGACAGCGTCATTCGATACTCAATGACTAGATGATCTTTTACTTTCACCACTGAGGGCAGCACGTACAACTCGGCTATGCCGCGCATGTCAACACCTGACGCATGCGCTATAGGATGCCAGTACATTTCGCATGCGCGAGATTCGGCATAAATACCGCGACTGCACCTGGGCTCTTCAGTAGTTGTGTACTCACCTGGTGATGGCCGGACGTCTCTGGGCTGAAATATCGTGGCAGAATGTCAACGGGATCCGGCTGCATACCCGGAAATTATTAGATTTCCTCAATAGTTTACGTCCGAAAAATCTTAAGTTTCTTTCAGGATCTCCACTATGGTAAAAGATAGAGATTGGTTTGTGAACAAATTTCTCTCTATTTTGTTGTGCTCTGTTGTATTTTCCTCGTGAATCACTTCCCGGAAACCATAGACAATGAGTGGATTTATTGTCCGTTGAAAAGAGGCCAAACGAAACTGCCCATTAGTTTTCTGTATATGTTATACGATATTAACGTTTTGTATGAATGCGTTGTGTCAATAATTTTGAATTTTATCTTTGACAGTTTTTGTGAGCCTGTTCTTACCATCTAATCCTCTGCCATCTTCCAGTTCCTCTCCCATGTACGCAGTTCTTAGTCGTCACAGCCTCATACCTATGCGCTTTTGTACATGATCTATGCACTCCAGTTTAGTGATAATTATGTTCTCCACAAATGGCTTCTCTTCCTAAACTGTTTCTAAAGCTTTTGAATCCCCATCGCCTAAATATTTGACCAATCTTACCTTCAACTGTTCAGATTGTTGGAAAATCTTGAGAACCCCTACCACCTCCATCCCTCCATTGCTGGCGCTGTACTTTTGCAATACAGTTCTCTGCATGTTCGTTTTTATTTTTATTTTAACTCATACAGTATTTAGACACGATAGCAACACGTAAAGCTTTTACTGTGTCTGCACTTGTACTTGTTTCAGCAGAGTTGAAAGATGTATGACCCCTTTTCGCGAAGATCCGTCGAAGGCTACTGAAATATCTCTGCTGTTGTTATTGTCAGCTTCAGCCTCTCCTGTATCATAATGCACAGATTCTGTGGCAACATCTTCATCAATACAACCAGTCTGTTCAACAGTTTTTGCAAATCTAAGAGGAGGGGCGGGCAAGTTCATTAAGCCACACAGCACTGCATTACCCGCTGCACCCTTACCAACGGTCTTCAGTGCATACACCAAATTTACCCTTATCTCATACACCTTTGATCTTCGATTATCGCATTTCTGAGAAGCCGGGGAGTTACGGAAAGTGGTATTTTTCACTTTTTAACGTGAATATAGTTATCAATCAACCCCTCTTTCAGTTCAAAGTTGGAGACCACAGTGACCACACTGTTAACAAACTGTGTTACCTAATAATACTACACAAAAATCCACATCATTTTTTTGATTTACATTATTTTCACTACATTCTTCTTAAAATGTATGATACTGCTGTAAATTCTTTAATTTTTTTATGCGAACCGCTACGTTGAGTTTGTGGTTGAACATGTGGTTTCCCAAGTTTTTTTCTTTCAGATTTTTAGATGACTCCTACCAATGGCTTGTATATTTGTAATAAATTATATGCCAATAACACTAATAAATTCACTTAATAATGAAATCGAAATGAGCGTTTGGCGTCATTGGCCAGGAGGCCCCTTACAGGGCAGGTCCGGCCGCCTTGGTGCAGGTCTTATTACATTAGACACCACATTGGGGGACCTGCGTGCCGGATGGGGATGAAATGATGATGAAGACAACACAAAACCCAGTCCCTGAGCGGAGAAAATCCCCGCGCCAGCCAGGAATCGAACCCAGGCCCCTTAGGACGGCAGTCCGTCACGCTGACCATTTTTAAAAAATTTTTTAAATTTTTTTTTTTGAGAGATGGATGAGGCAGTGGGATGGCGGAGGCAAGATGGGCAGGGGTCGCAACCGTAGGCCTGGCCACGATGTCTCCTCCCTCCCAACCTGGGGATGTGGTACAAAGGATTCAGTTGGTGTATTATTGTGAATGTTTTTTTGTTATTTTATTTATTTTTAATTTTTAATTTTTATTTTTTTTAACATTAAGTAACTGAAAACTAGTAAGTACCCTCGGTGCGTCGAGTTGGGGACGCACATAACTAAAAACATGCTTATAGTTGTAGCAAAAGGCATAAAAAAAGACAGCAAAGTGCGGAGCTAAGGAAGCCATGAAACAAAACCTAAGGGCGAAATCCACACCACCATTAACCGGTACTACATCTTGCACCGGATGGGAAACAAAAACTGCGAAGACCTTTTCGCACGGGGACAAAAAGAGAAAATGGGGCAAATACTGCTATAGAGTGCGAGGTTCACGTCGAAACTCTTCATCTGCTGCATCATCCAGGTATGACTTCTCATAATGGCCAAGGTAGATCCCACGTTGTACCGTGTAGTGTTCTATCATCGTCTTGTAATTTTACCTTCTCTTACCCGTGATGTTCCAGCTACGTGGAGGGTCGTGGAACGCACTCCACAAATAATTGGAAAAATATTGTCGATACTTTGGGTTACGGAGGATCTTGCAATGTCGTTCCTGAAAATAGTTCCAAAAGTCCAAAGTGTCCTTAGTGCCATCTTGAAACAAATAATGCATTGCATGTTCACGAAGCCACGTCTTTTCGTGCGTGGGTAATATGTCTCATCCGGGAATAAGATAGTTTTGGGGTCGATATGATTCGGCGTTACTCGAAGGAAGTATGCTCACATTTGCCTCACTAAGTGCCACACTGCTGTAGACTCGCCACAGCTAAGACGGTGTTCATCGTTGTCTTGAACGCCACAGCTCGTGCACGTGGGTGAGTCTATCATATGGATCGCTTATAGCCTTGATCTGGTCACCTGCTTACCGTTGACAGTGATATACCACATCGCCGTGACGTCAGTGTTCAGTGTTACGTGGTGAATGGTCCTCCACACTACTCGTCAGTTGACGTTCGGGTGCTTCCTCTCCACGTCACGACGTTATCGGGTCGTCGACGTTGCAGGACCCGATAAACCGTCTTTGCCGTCGCCAGTTGAGTCGCTGATAAGGCAAGTCGAACGTAACTGAGTTCGAAATAAAACACACCGATGTAGAACAGCGAGGAGGGGACGTGGTGTATCGGCACAGGTGGCAACAGGGAGGGTGGTGGTAGTTCTTCTATTAACAAACTCGTCAGACTGTCCGGACGGCGGTGCATTAGTTTGACTAATGTGCTCACAAATAGGGCGACCGCTCTGTCATGAACGTGATAAAGGCCAAGCCCTCCCCGATCCGGGGGAAGGGTGAGAGTCTCATATTTGATCTTGAAAAGCATTCCTGAACTCACGAAGGACCCAAAAGCCCCAAGTATACGGCGAGCTAACATCACCAGTATAGGTAATATCTGGGCGATCTGCGGAATGCGTGACGCTAAATGTGTGTTTACATACTGGGTCCGTTTGACGATGTCCAGGGCTCGTAAGCGGTTGTTGGCAATCCCAGTCCGAACATTTCGTGAAAGCCGTCGAAAGTTGTGAGCAGCGGTTCGTCGTATATCGTCTGTAAAATCAATGTCGAGCTGTAAGGGGGTGACAATCCGACCCCGATGTTCATCGCCACCGATTTTGCGACATTGATACGACTACCAGTGGCCATGCTATATGTCGCTGTTCAATTCAGTGCGCTAGCGGTGTCGTCGCCGTTGCGGATGACAATCACCAGGTCGTCAGCGTACGCTTTACATCGGAAAGTGTGGCCTCGTAACTTCATACTCGTTAATCGTTGGCGCAGGCCGCGTAGGAGTAGTTCCATGGTCACAGCGTAAAGTAAAGTGGACAGAGGGCAGCCTTGGCGTATCGATCGAGAAATGATGAGGGGCTGCGTAGGTCGGCCGTCGACGATCACCTTGGATGCCGCGCCACGCAGTAGTCGCATGACGACAGTGAGGAATGGCTGTGGGTACCGCATATGTTGGATGACCGCTTCCAAATAGTCGTGGCCCACTCGGTCGAAAGCTTGACTGAAATCGATTGCCGCCAGTTCACCCTTCAGACGACATGCCCTAGCCAGTGAGATCAAGTCACGATATTCACTGAGTGCTGTTTGAATATTACTGTCGCCTCCTAATGACGTTTGATCGGGCGAGATCAAAGGTGCGTAAGGTCTGGTGTATCCGCGCCGCGAACAGTCGAGGAAAGATCTTAAAGTCGCAGTTCAATAGCGTCAGAGGGCGGCAGTCCTGCAGCCATGAGCCACCGGACGGTTTGTGAATAGGAATAATCATCCCTTCCACAAGGGCGGCAGGGAGCGGCACTTCCGGGGATAGTAGTTCGCGATAGATGTCCGTTCATCGGGTGGCTAAGAAATATTGAAAAGTCCGGTAAAATTGCAAGAGAAGAGAAGGCCATCAGGACCCGGAGAATTGTTGACAGCTCCTTTTCTAATGGTGTCGATCACTTCTTCTTCCGTAATTTCTTCCATCAAGGCCGCTTCCATTGCCGGGGTGACGGTGCCGTAAATCGTCTAAGAAACGTCCTCCAGTGCTGTCGGATCAGGAGTCTGAACGGAATAGAGCTGGCAATAACGATCGTGGAACGCTGTGTTTATGTCTTGTTGTGTGGTGAGGCGACGACCGTCCTCCGTGTCGATGAAGCGTATCAGCGCTCGTTGGCGTCGTTTACGTTCACGAAGTACGTGGAACATCGACAGGCGATCCGGCGTCCCCCTCTAGGTGGCGTCGCATATTAACGATGATCTGAGCCTTAGCACGGTGGACCGCCGTTTGTCATTTCGGAGACGGCGCCATAGCATCGCAGTCGCGCAGTACCCTGAAGTAAAAGTCGAGTGTATGTCTACGCCAAGCAGCGTGATCGCGATCATAGGTTATCAACGTTCGCCTCAGTGCCGGTTTGGCGCAGTCCAACCACCAGCGGATCGTTGTGGGATACGCACGGAGGCGATTGTCACACGAATGCCACGTATCCTCAACGGCTTGGCGGCAGTCCGGGTACGACAGGTGAGCGATGTTTAATTTCCACGGGCTGCAGCTTCTCCACACCTGTTGCCGCCGCAGGGTGACGGCACAAATGTAAGCTGAGTGGTTCAAGAAAGCTGTAGGCCATAGTTCCGCACCCTGTGTTCCAGCGGCGAGAGAGCGTGAGACATAAATCCGGTCTATGCGACTGGAAGAGTGACTCGTGAAGTATGAGAATCCCGGTCGGTGGCCGTGAAGATGTTCCCAAGTGTCCACCATCTGCAGGTCTCGAATTAGCGTCTCGAGTTCCGGGCACGGATTATGTCGTGGGAGTTGGTCTCTGGGCGCCAGTACGCAATTGTAGTGACCTCCAAACACCAGATGGTCGTGGCGGCCTTGGAAGAGCGGGCGACGTCTTCCGCAAAGAATCGTGAACGTTCGCGACGTTTGTCCGTCCCGGAAGGTGCGTAGATATTGATAAGGCGGACACCTAGTACTGTGAATGCCATTCCTCTTGCTCCAGGCAGAAAGAAGATATCGTCCGCTACTATCCCTTCCCGAAGAAGTACAGCGACACCGCTGCCTGTGGGGAAAGCTGGAGAGACGCAAGCATCATAATCGTACATGCCTGGGAAGTCGTCGACGTAAACTTCCTAGAGAAGGGCTGTATCGATGAAAGCAGAATTCAACATATCCTGAAGCAAGGATAACTTAGCGCGCGTCCGTATAGTGTTGATGTTTATAGTCGTAACGCGATAAATTTGAGGTCTATCCATAGCACCCGTGTTGGCCATCAATACCCTTGTAAGGCTGTCTCGTCACTGTATCTGATGGCGGGAAAGGATCAACACTGATGGGGTAAATTACCCCGCGTGTCGTCCGACACGATGGGCGAGGAGTTTTTCTCACTGTCGTCCGCCCAGTCGCCATGAAATACCATCGGCTGTTGGTGGCTGTTAGTGACTGCTGCGGCACTCGGCGCTGACTCCATCGGCTCTACTGGCTCGGAATCGGCAGCAGCTGTCCGCTTGTGATCCTGCTGTTCTGTGAGGTCGGAGGGATTGAAGCCGTCACCATGGCGATCTGTTGGGTGGGATGTTACTGCGACCTCTGTACCGCCGCTACCGTCGTCGGAGTGTCCACAGTCCATGTCAGACGATCGCTAGAAACACTCGTCCGATGGAGCACGCCGCCGTCTCTTGTGTTTCCACGGGGAACGCTGTTTACGAACGTGTGTTTCAGTATCCGGATGTGGGTGGATTTCTTCTGCTGCTCCGATGTCTGGAAGAAAAGCTGCTGTCGGCACAACCCGTGGGTCAATGTCCATCGTGGCATCCATGCCTTCTTGCAAGGTCGGTCGGTGATTATCTTCAGGTGGGGGCGCCGTTGTAGAGGCCGGATCCGGTACTGCAGAACCCATCATGGCCTCGCTGTCGGGAGCGGCTATCGAACTAATGTGGTCAGCATCGGAAAGGGTTGCTGCCCTTGCAACCTCCGCATAATTGAGAGGAAGGGTCGGCACCGTAGAAGGAGTCATAGATTCACCTGTCGGGATTTGAGTAAGCCATCGTCGGAGACAATCCGACCGGACGTGCTCTTCTTGGCCACAACCGGACCAAGTGCGTGGCTGACCGTCATACTTTATGATCGCCCTACATCCACCGATGATAAGATACGATGGTACATGTTTGGCGAGTTCAATTTTAATCTGTCGTACCCCGTTAAGCACGGGGAAAGCAGACTGTGCCCATTCAGCCATCCGGGCGGACTTTATAATGAAGAAAACTGCAACTGTATACAGAAGAACTAACTTTCATACTTTCAAGCTTACCCAAACAAAACCACCAACAAAAAAGTTAACAAATGAAGATCAGAAGGCGATGTTGTGCTTACAGAGACATTTTTGCAGTGCAGCCAACGGAATAATGTCACTGGTGTCTAATAAATACACCATCGGAGGCGGGTGATCCAAAAAAATCAAATTTCAGTCTGAGAACAATCTAATGTACATGGTCACACCCACACAGTGTTTTGTTTAAATGAATATAAACCAGAAATATGGCACTAACCTATATGTATTATACGTAACAGGAAAGGGTAAATTCTGTAGATTAAGATCAATGAAAAAAACAAAAATTAAAATTTTCAAGATTTCAGTGTGTCTGGAGTGCCTTATATTTTGCGAAAGGGAAAGAGTAACGGATGTGTTGGCAGCACGAAGTAGAGATCCAAACTATATAAACTACTCAAAATTACTAAGAAAAGTTATTAAAAAATCAAGGTCCATGCACATAATGTCAGAAATCAGTAATCCCGACAACAGACTTAAGGATATATTAAATGCAGTGAAATAAGAGGACAGCCAGCCACTAAACAGGATAACCTCACTGTTGAACTGAATTAAATGGTGAGTCACAGAAAGAAAATATATTTAATTATCATTACTTAAATGCAGTAGAAAGTACAGGGGCAAACAGAGCAAGAGAAGAACCACAGTACAATGTTGAAAAGCAACTCTCATAAAATTGAGTCATTTGTGTCACCTACTTCTCCTTCTAAACTTAAGGAATGTATTCTCACAAAAATAATAGCTCGTCTGGATTTGAATGTATTTGCAATAGAGTACTAAAGATTTGTCCCCGTATAATAAGCCCTGTCTTATCTCAAATATGTAATGCATCATTGACTCAAGCCATGCTTTCAGGGAGACTGAAATATGACGTTGTTAAACCTCTCTTTAAGTAAGGTGATAGGAGAGATGTCAATAACTACCGACCTGTTTCAATACTGACGTCATTTTCCAGAATTTTTGATAAAGTGATATATTCTAGAATAGTATCTCATCTGAACAGCAATGCAACAATAATATCCTCAGCAAATCACAGCTTGCATTTCAGAAGAGCGGCTCTACTGAGAATGCCATTACCATGTTCACTCACCAAATTTTACGAGCATTAATTAACAAAATGGCACCAGTTGGTGTTTTCTGTGAACTACGTAAGACATTTGACAGTGTAAATCACAATATTCCCCTGGATAAAATAAGGTAGTATGGGGCTGATGGTATGGTAGACCAAATAAGTACAACTTCAGGATGGCACATATGCATTAATAAGATCACAAAACGTAAGTAGAAACAAACAGTAATTTAGCTGCACGAAACATATGCTACAATAGATTGTTTCTCACCTGGCAACAAGAGAATAACAAAAACTGTAAGACAGTAACAGATTTTTAATTCATATATAACGAAGTTGTAATATGCAGTAACAAACATGTATCACAGGCCGACGAAGGTGCTTCAAAAATAAAAAAACGAAACGCGCATAGCAAAATAAAAACAGCCGTTGATATATCTGATTTTGTGCATTATAAATGGTTTTTTTGAAAGCCTGCGACTGTGAAAATAATGGGTTTCTTTATAAATAAATTTCTGCTACCAGTCACTATTTTGTTTTATTTATGTTTAACACGACGGGTTTCGGGAAATAGTACCTGTTCTGGCTTAACCACAACTGCCAGAATGAAGAAGAAGAACGCAAGAACAGAGAAGGCGGTTAAACGACGTCTGCAAGCGACATCTGCCAGTCTCGGCCGGACATTAGTGGACAGTATTAGCACGGCCTAGCAGAGAGTGCCACGAGAACAGTTAGTAGTGACCCACAAACTGTGTGACAGACTTGCTTCAACATAGTGCATAGCCAGGACTCTGATTTATGTTGCATGTCGCCCATCGCTTGCGACACCTTTGTACATTAAAGTTAAGTATTGTCAATCTGCTTTATAGAAATAAAACTAGTAATGTTATTTGCTTGATCTGTTGTATAACACTCGGAGTACGCAGAAATCCCTTAGGTACCCCATACGAGTCGAGTGGGCAAGACCAAACAATTCCAATTTTCAAGTGTGAATTTCTTCGTATTATGCTATTTTTTCGTAATGTTTTCGATGTCTAGGGTTCTGCTTTGTTCTAATGAGATTACTGTTATGTATGAAAAAAGCGCAATTTTTAGTTAGTTATCTATTTTTATATGTAGTTAGCGGTGAAGTTTGGAAGAACTTGTACGTACAGTTTTTTTATGGTCCATTTGTGCAGAGTCTCACACTTGTTGAACATTACACACAACTAAGACAAAATGATAAACGAAAAACTAGAAAGTGAATCGGTTGATTTCTTCAGATGCTTCGACAATATACAATATATGTAAATAAAAGTGGTTTCGCATAGAAATAAATGTTATTGTACAATAGATGTAAGCAAATCCATATTGTTAAGATAATCGTTATCTGTATATAAGCGTATCTCTGGACGACATGTAACATTACCTCTGTCAACTACGTCTAAAAACATGTTTGTGACTTTTTGCTTATGTATGTTATTCTCGATATGTACTGCGCACTGAAGGCTGTGAGTGATGTTTAACATGTGTGAGACTGCACAAATGAGCCATAAGAAAACTGTAAGTACAAGTTGTTCCAAATATTGGCACTAAGTACATGTAAAAATCGATAACTAACTAAACTTCGCGTTTTTCATATGTTGCTCTAAAGTTAACAAACGAGGCACACTCTCACTCTTCGAAAACATTACAAAAAATGGTACAATACAAAATAATATACTTTTGAAAATTGTAATTATTTCCCGAAATGCGTCGTGTAAAACATAAATAAAAGAAAACCGTTATAACACTACCATGTGCTACTACTGTTATACCATAACCTCAAAGCTGGGGGTAGTTCGTATAAATGAAATAATTTGTATTAAAGCAGTTGCAGTATAAAGAAGCAGAGCAGTGTTACCGTCTGAAAGGAATTAAGTTGTGTTGAGCATGATGTACCTAACGGAGGTGGCTTATCGGAAGTGAAAGTTAGAATTACGTAAATATTTAAACAGTCACAAACAATAATTTACCTATCCACAGTGTCCAAATGATAATAACAACGGTCGCCAGCCTAATTAGGCATAAGAATGAGTAACATTCTTGTTCAAGATACTGAAAATAAGTAACTTCAACGGGAAATCACAGCCTATACTTTGTCACACGGGAGTGCAATGAACTCTGGCACCTGCATATGTTTATTTTAAAGTTGGAGCTGACAGAGCTGAACAAACTATTTGCATGAATATAACAGATAACGAAACACACTATTACCTTGAGAACTTAGTCAAACTGAATGGTCACAATTATGTTACTATTAATATTCACTGTAGAATCGTAAATTGGGCACAGGTTCAATATTACTTTTCAAACATATTCCTATCTGACATGAAATATGGATATGGTTCACAGCAAAATTTGTTATTGTGCATAGATTAAGTCTCTCACTACTCAACACCTTTCTACTTAGAATGAAAATTAAATGGAATTCACTAACAGATTTTTTCTCATTGTCTTTTGAATAAAGAAGTTATTGTTTTCATAGATAGTGGTCTTTCTGTTAATCGTTATATAGCATGAGCATAATAGACAAACTGTGTAGTCTGTTACACCATTAATATGCACTTTTAATACACAAGAGGAATCAAATATTGTACAGAATTTCACTTGAATAGCAAGAGTAACTGAAACTTTCTATAATTAAATAACTTTGTGCATTTTAACTACTTTCAATGGAGGAGGCCCTTAATCTTGACCGCTGTAGCAGAGCAGACTAAACACACTTTCAATACACTAAAGAAACAAGCATGAACATGTAACTTTCGACAGTAAAAGTTCTCAACTTTTACTGCAGTAGAACACAGCTTGATGTAGTTATAAGACAATAGCTCACCTTTGGGTGATTTTCAACAGACTGCATTGTGATGATTTAATTTGCAATACTCTATAAGCCACAGTTTTGAGAACATTCACTTTAGAAGTTGGCAACAAAATATTAATAAGCAGTTTTAATAGAAATAATATTTTCAGCAAGCATCATCTAGTATATTAGTCAGTTCTGCTACATTAACTTTAACTTAGTTTCTTCTTACTATCTTCAAGTGGCATTAATTAGTAAAACACTGAGCTTTAATGTTCTTTCAATAAGGACACTCGGTAATCACTTTAGCATGGGAAGTATCCTAAGCGGAAATGTGACAGAGGATAAATCAAGATAAGTTTTCATAAATTGTCTTTTGGTTACCTTATTATTGAAAACAAATAAATCATCCACATGAGCTGATCCTTCACTGTACATTTTTATAATTTCTTGGTTCCTTTTCAGTGATTGCGCAACGTGGTGGCGATTGCATGTTGGTAGGTGGATTTGCAGGTAGAACTGCTGGACTCTGTCATTTCTTGGTGGCGATGATAGATACCAATTCCAGAATAGTTCCAGCTCTTTATCCATCCATCCGAGGCATTGGAAAGCGTCAGGTAAAGCCTCTCTCGGAACCAGCACAACACACAACTTTTACATGAGCAGTTGATAGTTTGGTAGCTCGTCCCCAACTGACTCTCCCTTCCACCTTTCTGTCCATGCCAACCACATTTTGCGAGCGCTACGAAGTTTCGTTCCCGATAGGAACCACAACACCTTTTACATACGAAATAACTAAGAACCATAAATGAAGGTCAGCAGTTTACATAACAGCAACCAAACATATTAAATAAAACAGAAAATTTGCACGTACTGACATTTCTACAAAAAATTATTCATCGAAATTTCAAATATATACAGTTAGTTTTGTCTCCCTGCAAATGAGACAAAGAATTTAAATGATTGGTACACTATACTACATAGAATCAAACCATGACATCAAAGTTTTTTACAAAGGAAAAAGCAAAGACTCTTGTGCTATTAATGCAATCAAACAATATTTACAATACCTTAATGATAGAAGGTAGAACAGACAAAACAGAAAAATTTATGTCAGTAGAGCTTGGAGCTCTGGTGTTACACAGTGACTGGTAGTAGAAAGTTATTTATAAGCAAACCTATAACCTTTGATTTAGTTGCATTAGATAAACCACATCCCCAAGAAAAAATAATGTGCAACTTCCATTCAGCTATTCCAACTCGCAAAGTGATTGCACCCAAGCAATGCTATTCTATCCTCGCCACAATAATTAAGCTTCATCAGGGGATGTGAACCGAAACGACCTCACCCAATTTTTCATTCATTGAAGAATATTCACAGCAGCGAGGATCTTAACTAGAGAAAGGCATTTTCTTTCCAAATATCGCCTCATCATTAGCAGCCGAACCCGGAACAGCACACAGGCACGAATGTAAAGTAAATTGGGAATTCTCTTTGAAATCAGAAAGATCTCGTTGGGTGCTACCCGCGACTATTCTCATTGTCCGAAAGCAAACTCACTCCCCTGAGAAGTAAAACTGCTTTGGGGACCAAGCAAAAGGTTGATACAGTGCTTGTATCGAGTAATCGAAAGTGATTACAATAGGCTTATGTAAAATAATGCAAGGATAAATATTGCGATCTTCTAGAAACAAAATGTAATGGGTAGAAATGAAAGAGCCAAGTGAAGAGTCATCTTTCAATTGATATAGATAATAAATATGGATAAGAAACAGCTAAAGTGGCTAAAACTGAACAAGACCCTATGGCTAGACCTAATCCGTATCAGATTACATTCAAGAGTTTGATGCTGAGTTAGCACTTCTTTTAATAATAACATAACATAGATCCCACGAACAGAACAATAGTTCGCAATAGCTGGAAGAAAACACAGGTCACGAGCTACCACAAGGTAGGTAGTAACAGTGATCCAGAAAACTACTATCCAGTATCTTTGACACCCATCTGTTTTGGGATCTTAAAACATAGCCAAAGCTGAAATGCAGCGAGGTAATTCGAACAGAACGACCTCTTCGAACCCTGGCAGACAAATTAACAGTGACCTCACACTTCTTACACATGATACATCTATTTATAATGAAATGTGGCACAAATATCGTCGACTATCCGACCACCTCCACCCCTGGCAGAAAAATTAACAGTGGCCTCACACTTCTTACACATGATGCATCTGTTTATAATGAAATGTGGCGCAAATATCGTCGGCTTTTCGTAAGATTTAAAAGCGGTGGAGATGTCGACAGCTTTAGGTAAATGTTCAGAAGTGTAAAATTATATGCGACTCAAAATATATAATCGTTGTATCGAATGACTAGAGCATCAGTGAGTCACAGCTGGAAATAGTCAGGGCATTCAAACAGCTGGGTGTAACAACTGAATTGGATATGATGTGGAATGATCACGTAGGTACAACTGATGGCCGATTTTGGTTCATTGGTAGGATAGTGGGAAAATGTCTACAAAATACTTGTGCGACCCATCCTAGAATATTGATCAAGTGTCTGGGACTCATACCAAGTAGCATTAAGAGGGGACATTGAAAGCTTACAAAGAAGACCAACGTGAATGCTCACAGCTTTCTTTGACTCACGGCAGAGCGAAAAGCCTGACTTGGCAGACGCTACCCGCAAGAGCTTGCGTACATTGTTTCAAGAACCGTCATTAAGAGAGGAATCTGGGAGTATACTACCGAGCAGAGAACATAAGGAAAAGATCAGTCCGATTACAGCGCTCACAGATGCATTGTAGTAGTAATTCTTTCTCCGCTCCATAGGCTAACTGACCTGGAAGAGACCCTTATACACTGTCCAGTCACATCAGTGTGACGACCTGCCAAAAGCCTGAATGACCACCGGACCGCTGCGGGACGTGTTGGAAGAGAGTCAAGGAGGTTCCCGAAGGTCCCGACAGCGATGTGGAGCCATGCCAGACCCCAGTAGCGTGGCCCGCTCCTCGCTAGGGTTCTCAGTTCAAGACCCGTGGCTCGAACAGCCCGACCGAATTGGTTCCACAGATTCTACAGTGGGTTTAAATCCAGGCAGTTTGGTTGCCAGGAGAGTACGGTGAACTAACCCAGGTGCTCTTTGAATCACGCACGTACACTGCGAGCTGTGTGACACTTTCCACTGTACCTCTGGTGATCGCCATCGTGCCGAGGATAAACTAACTGCATGTACCGGTGGACATGGTCATACGTACTTGGTTTGATCCATTGCTCCTTTCAGCACCATGAGAACACCCAGAAAATGGTATGAAAACATTCCGTAGACCACAACACTCTATTCTACTTGCAGCGTGTTTATTTTCAGACGTTTCACACTCTATACGCCAACAGCCATGTCTCCGTTGGAGCATAAAACACGATTCACCTGAAAAGGTAACTTTTCACCACTCAATGGACGTCCAGTTTCGATGCTGGCGTGCCAATTCCAGCCTTCGTCGCCTATGAACAGCAGTCAGCATGAGTGCATGAAACAGGCGCCTGATGCAGATGCCCAGGTGCCCGTTCGCTGAACGGTCGTTGAGGAGACACTGGTAGTAGCCCCTTGGTCCATGCAGGCCGTCAGTTACTCGAAAACTGTATGTCTAGTCGCTCCTATACGTTTCAGTAACCGTCGTTCACCCATCGGCGACGGTTTTGGATAGCGCCATTTTGCCATGCGAGGTATACAGGGGCGTCCATTAATAGCGACCGGGTCAAATATCTCACGAAATAAGCATCAAACGAAAAAACTACAAAGAACGAAACTCGTCTAGCTCGTAGGGGGAAGCCACATGGCGCTATGGTTGGCCGTAGGTCAAACGGATATCAACTGCGTTTTTTTAAACAGGGACTCCCGTTTTTTATTACATGTTCGTGTAGTACGTAAAGAAATATGAATGTTTCAGTTGGAGCACTTTTTTCGCTTTGTTATAGATGGCCCTATAATAGTCACAAACCTCGTGGTATCACGTAACATCCCGCCAGTGCGCAGGGTATTTGCTTCGTGAAACATTACCCGTGTTAAAATGGACTGTTCACCAATTGCGGAAAAGGTCGATATCGTGTTGATGTATGGCTATTGTGATCAAAATGTCCAACGGGCGTGTGCTATGTATGCTGCTCGGTATCCTGGACGACATCATCCAAGTGTCCGGACCGTTCGCCGGATAGTTATTTAAGGAAACAGGAAGTGTTCAGCCACATGTGAAACTTCAACCACGACCTGCAACAAATGATGATGCCCAAGTAGGTGTTTCAGCTGCTGTCGCGGCTAATCCGCACATCAGTAGCAGACAAATTGCGCGAGAATCGGGAATCCCAAAAACGTCGGTGTTGAGAATGCTACAACATCGATTGCACCCGTACCATATTTCTATGCACCAAGAATTGCTACGGCTTTGAACGTCGTGTACAGTTCTGCCACTGGGCAAAAGAGAAAGTATGGGACGATGACAGATTTTTGCACGCTCTCTACTTAGCGACGAAGCGTCATTCACGAACAGCGGTAACGTAAACCGGCATAATATGCACTATTGGGCAACGGAAAATCCACGATGACTGCGACAAGTGTAACATCAGCGACCTTGGCGGGTTAATGTATGGTGCGGCATTATAGGACAAAGGGTAATTGGCCCCCATGTTATCGATGGCAGTCTAAATGGTGCAATGTATGCTGATTTCCTATGTAATGTTCTACCGATGTTACTACAAGATGTTTCACTGCGCGACAGAATGGCGATGTACTTACAACATGATGGAGTCCGGGACATAGTTCGCGTGCGGTTGAAGCTGTATTTCATGACAGGTGGATTGGTCGTCGAAGCACCATACCATGGCCCGCACGGTCACCGTATCTGACGTCCCTGGATTTCTTTCTGTGGGGAAAGTTGAAGGCTATTTGCTATCGTGATCCACTGACAACGCATGACAACATGCTTCAGCGCATTGTCAATGCATTTGCGAACATTACGGAAGGCGAACTACTCGCTGTTAAGAGGAATGTCGTTACACGTATTGCCAAATGTATTGAGGTTGACGGACATCATTTTGAGCATTTATTGCATTAATGTGTTATTTACAGGTAATCACGCTGTAACAGCATGCGTTCTCAGAAATGATAAGTTTACAAAAGTACAGGTATCACATTGGAACAACCGAAATAAAATGTTGAAACGTACCTACGTTCTGTATTTTAATTTAAAAAACCTACCTGTTACCAACTGTTCGTCTAAAATTGTGAGCCATATGTTTGTGACTATTGCGGCGCCATATATCACAAAGCGAAAACGTGGTCCAACTAAAACATGGGGGTTCCTATTAAAAAAAAAACGCAGTTGATATCCTCTTGATCTATGGCAGCGCCATCTAGCGGGCCAACTATAGCGCCATCTGGTTTCCACTTTCAAGCTGGACAAGTTTTGTTCTTTTTTTTCGTTTGACGCTTACTTTGTGAGATATTTGGCCCAGTCACGATCAATGAACCACCCTGTATATTAACTACGGCTGCACGCAACAGTTTACAAACTCAGCCGCTTCGGAATTGCTTCCATCCTTGGCTCGAAACCCAATCATGATGCTCTTTTGGACTTGAAATAATTCGCTTCATTTGCCATCACAACAACGACTGCACTGTATTCCGCGTCCCCCCTCCCTCCACATGAAGTGTGCCCTCCACTGGTAGTGCTGCCACTTGATGTCTTTGTGTGGATATTGTACATTCACGTTGAACATACGTGGTGGTCTCATTAATGTGACTGGACGGCGTATACGTTCTCAGTTCACAGAGGTTTTGAGCATGGATGTAGACGTAGTTACAGAATTACAGAGGCATAATTACATAGAATAATGAAAGGAATATTAACATGTGAACTACGACAGTTTCGAAATTTTTATCTGCAATATTCTTAGATTCCTTAGTGGAACAATTTACTCTGCTGGATAAGGAACTTTGCTTTCAGAATGGACACTTGCTGAAGTAAAATATTGTACACAAATTATGCAGGTAAAGAGATACCGTCCCTGTGGACACACTTCATCGCAGAATGTTTAGTGGAGATTAGTTACACAGATGAATTAATAAAAAAATCAGCCTTTATTTGGGGCAGAAAGATCTGGTGTGGACAATTTCGGTGGGTGATGGAATGGTATTAAAGGGTAGGGGATGGGAAGGAGGCCAATTTCAGACTCAAGGGAAAGGGCAAAGCTATGAAAAACAAGTGTGCCAGAATGTTGAAAAATTAAATTCACTGCCTACGATTTTAGCTTCGTTTCCGTGATTTAATTTAGCTGGGCTCAGAGAGGGACCTCTGCGATTAATTACACTGAAATCCGCCCCCGCGCGGCGCTAGAAGCGCTCGCTGCAGTAAGCTGGAAGAGACCCGGCTGCGTTCTGCTCGCGTCGTCGGGCCAAAAAAAGTTCTGCTGAATATTTCCAATCTCGGGACAAATGCTCGGTGCATTAACCTACCCCTCCTCCTTTTTAATTGAATTTTTTATAATATTTTATTTAAAATTGCGTTGGAGCATGCACGAGGGAAGTGACAACTAGCGAGCTGTTTCACTGTCAATGTTTGACTCGTAACTTGTGCAGATTTCGACCTTTACTGACGCCACGAATGTTAATTAGTCTATGACGTGTGATTCTGTGATCAAAATGATCGAGGCACGGTCCCTCTCAATTGAGAAGAGAGAGAAGTGGAATAATGTCCATAAATCGATGGAGAGTTACGGAAATAACGATAACTAAAAAATAAGCTGGGTGGAAAACCTGTTGCAATATAGTGTAACACATCACACGACACAAATAAAATAAGATTAGACCATATGTTAAGATGAATAATATATAAGAGCTACAACACACGTTTCGTGCCAACGGCTATGATGACAACATCATAAGAAAGGTAGCTAAAACCAAAGGGAGCACAACACGAGAAGAAGGAAAAGAAGAGAAACTTCCGCTGGTACACTTACCATATGTAAAAGACGTCAGTGAACGGCTAGGCAACGTCCTCCGCCGACGAGGTTTCAAACCAATTTTTCGAAGCAGTCACTGGATCCACGAAATGATAGGTTCCACCAAGGATGTAGTCAACAATCTTAACACTACAGGTGCTTACGAACTACGGTGTGAGTGCGGAGCTGCCTACATAGGAGAAACAGGGAGACCTGTCAGCTTACGAGTAGCAGAACACGAACGCTATGTACGATTACAACAACATAATCGGCGATAGCGGAACACCACCGTGACTGTGGACAACCTATCAGGTTCCAGGAAGCCCGAGTACTGGCGAAAGAATCGTGGATGCGAGAACGCAAAATACGGGAGGTGATCGAAATTATTTAGCAGCCTGACAACATCAACAGAGAAGATGGCTACAAACTCCCGGCGTCCTGGCTGCCGGCCATCCCAGTCCAACGGGCCGCGAGCGGTCGCGGGGCAGAAGCTACACGGGACACGGGCGTATCTGCACAAACAGCTGTAGAGCAACTGTCAGTCCACTTCCACGCACACCAGGAGGAAAACTTGCCGACCAGAAGCCGAACGTTGATTGGCGGACAGCTACCAATCGTTGACGACATGGACATCCACGAATAGCCTCTTTCCTTCCATCTTCCCTTACGTCATTAGTAGCCAATCATATTAGTGGGCCAATTAAAAGTTTTACAACAGTGACGTCAGACAACGATAGTCTGTAATAAATAGAAGCACCTATCCCCATGCAAAACCAGTCGTGCCCTGAGGAAGGCCGTTGCAGTTCGGCCGAAACGTCGGTTTTAGTTTATTATTTTCGTTAGTTTTTAGCAATGACGCGGCATAATACCCAGAAGAATTTTAATCACTATGAATGGTTCATGATGTGGGTTCCTGTAGTCATGTCCTAGTTCATGAACCACGGGCAACGTACGAGTGGCCAAGTAAGTGGTCCCGACAGTCGGGATACCAGTTACTTTGGAATAAGGCTGGGCATCTCGGACATATTCTGAGTCGTGGTCACCTTTGTGCTCATACGGCAAAGACTACCAAATCCACCGGTTAGTCCCTCAGCCGTTAGGTGTAAAACCCAGTGGGACTCGGGGCAAGTAAGGCTAGCAACCTGCTTCCCTGGTACTTTAAATATGATGCTGGCAACAATCAGAGCAAAATTCCTCGGACCTTTGGAGGTGACGGAGTCCCACCTCTAACTGACAAACCAGGGACTCCTAAGATACGACATGGCAAACAAATGGTAATGAGATGGGGAGCTATTAATATCAATGGGGGCTACTCTGGGAAGAAGGTAGAGCTGGTAGAGGCTGCAAGTAAGATGGGGCTGGACGTTTTAGCTGTTAGTGACATTCGGGTAAGGGGTGAGAAAGAAGAGGAAGTGGGAGAATACAAGGTCTACCTGTCAGGAGTCAAAGCAGGAATAGCACAATGGGGTGCAGGGCTTTACATCAGGAAAGAAATGGAACCCAGCGTAGTTGCAATAAGGTATGTAAACGAACGACTGATGTGGATAGATTTGACAGTGTCTAGCAAGAAAATTAGGATTGTGTCAGTATATTCGCATTGTAATGGGACAGATCAAGATATGATGGATAGTTTTATGAGGCACTTAGTGATGTAGTTGTTAGAGTAAAGGACAAGGACAGTGTTCTGCTCATGGGTGATTTTAACGCCAGGATTGGAAATCGAACAGAAGGGTATGAAAAGGTTATGGGTAAATTTGGAGAGGATATGGAGGCCAACAGGAACGGGAAACAACTCTTGGATTTCTGTGCCAGTATGGGCTTAGTAATCACAAACTCCGTTTTTAAACATAAGAACATTCACCGGCATACTTGGGAAGGCAGGGGAACCAGATCTGTCATTGACTATATAATAACAGATCAGGAATTCTGGAAGGCTGTGAGGGACACACGTGTATTCAGGGGATTCTTTGATGACACTGATCATTATTTAATCTGCAGTGAAATTGGGATTGTGAAGCCGAAAGTGCAGGAGGTCAGGTCCATATGTAGGAGGATAAGAGTGGAGAAACTTCAGGATAAGGAAATCAGGCACAAGTACATAACAGCGATCTCAGAAAGGTACGAGTTAGTTGAATGTAGTCAATTACAGTCATTGGAAAAGGAATGGACAAGGTACAGGGACACAGTACTAGAAGTGGCTAAAGAATGTCTTGGAACAGTAATGTGTAAAAGTAGGATGAAGCAAACAGCTTGGTGGAATGATACAGTCAAGGCAGCCTGTAAAAGCAAAAAGAAGGCGTATCAAAAATGGCTACATACTAGAACCCAGGTAGACAGAGAAAGTTATGTTGAAGAAAGAAACAAAGCCAAACAGATAATTGCAGCATCCAAGAAGAAATCTTGGGAAGACTTTGGAAACAGGTTGGAGACTATGGGTCAAGCTGCTGGAAAACCATTCTGGAGTGTAATTAGCAGTCTTCGAAAGGGAGGTAAGAAGAAAATGACAAGTATTTTGGACAGGTCAGGAAAACTGCTGGTGAATCCTGTGGATGCCTTGGGCAGATGGAGGGAATATTTTGAAGAGTTGCTCAATGTAGGTGAAAATGCGATCAGTAATGTTTCAGATTTCGAGGTAGAATGGGATAGGAATGATGATGGAAATAGGATCACATTTGAGGAAGTGGAGAAAATGGTCAATAGATTGCAGTGCAATAAAGCGGCTAGGGTGGATGAAATGAAGTCGGAACTCATCAAATACAGTGGAATGTCAGGTCTTAAATGGCTACACAGGATAATTGAAATGGCCTGGGAGTCGGGACAGGTTCCATCAGACTGGACAAAAGCAGTAATCACACCAATCTTTAATCATGGAAACAGAAAAGTTGTACCAACTACAGAGGTATCTCTTTAATCAGCGTTGTGGGTAAAATCTTCTCAAGTATTGTTGAAAGGAAAGTGCGAGTATTAGTTGATGACCAATTGGATGAAAATCAGTGTGGGTTTAGGCCTCTTAGAGGTTGTCAGGACCAGATCTTTAGCTTACGGCAAATAATGGAGAAGTGTTATGAGTGGAACAGGGAATTGTATCTATGCTTTATAGATCTAGAAAAGGCATATGACCGGGTTCCTAGGAGGAAGTTATTGTCTGTTCTATGAGATTATGGAATAGGAGGCAAACTTTTGCAAGCAATTAAAGTTCTTTAATGGATAGTCAGGCAGCAGTTAGAGTTGACGGTAAATTGAGTTCATGGTTCATAGTAGTGTCAGGGGTAAGACAAGCCTGCAACCTGTCTCCACTGTTGTTCATATTATTTATGGATCATATGTTGAAAACAATAGACTGGCTGGGTGAGATTAAGATATGTGAACACAAAATAAGCAGTCTTGCATATGCGGATGACTTAGTTGTGATGGCAGATTCGATTGAAAGTTTGCAAAGTAATATTTCAGAGCTAGATCAGAAATGTAAGGACTATGGTATGAAGATTAGCATCTCCAAAACGAAAGTAATGTCAGTGGGAAAGAAATATAAACGGATTGAGTGCCAAATAGGAGGAACAAAGTTAGAACAGGTGGATGGTTTCAAGTACTTAGGATGCATATTCTCACAGGATGGCAACATAGTGAAAGAACTGGAGGCGAGGTGTAGCAAAGCTAACGCAGTGAGCGCTCAGCTACGATCTACTCTCTTCTGCAGGAAGGAAGTCAGTACCAAGACTAAGTTATCTGTGCACCGTTCAATCTTTCGACCAACTTTGTTGTATGGGAGCGAAAGCTGGGTGGATTCAGGTTACCTTATCAGCAAGGTTGAGGTTACGGATATGAAAGTAGCTAGGATGATTGCAGGTACTAGTAGATGGGAACAATGGCAGGATGGTGTCCACAATGAGGAAATCAAAGAAAAGCTGGGAATGAACTCTATAGATGTAGCAGTCAGGGCGAACAGGCTTAGATGGTGGGGTCATGTTACACGCATGGGAGAAGTAAGGTTACCCAAGAGACTCATGGATTCAGCAGTAGAGGGTAGGAGGAGTCGGGGCAGACCGAGGAGAAGGTACCTGGATTCGGTTAAGAATGATTTTGAAGTAATAGGTTTAACATCAGAAGAGGCACCAATGTTAGCACTGAATAGGGGATCATGGAGGAATTGTATAAGGGGATCTATGCTCCAGACTGAACACTGAAAGGCACAATCAGTCTTAAATGATGATGATGATGATGATGATGATGATGATGAATAATATATGTTTGAATTTGTATCTTATTTAAAATCTGCATCTGGATGTGTCAGTTTGAAATAGTCTAAGCAAGGTGGGTGTATGAATTGTAACTTTTGGTGCGTCACATAGGCTTATGAAAAACGTGCTCGGTGGGATCGAGGTCGGCAAACTGAACTGGTCGCTCTATTCCCTGGACTTTCCTGCTATAGATATTCATTCACAAAATTAGCTGTTTTCCCAAACTTTGTAACATTTTTTTCTTAAAATAATGCTTCACAGCCTTCATAAAAGAAATTTTGTTGTAAGTAACTACCACAAAGAAGCTAAGAGATTTTATTTTCATTATTTACCCTTGCAGTCATCATTTGGAAGGACTTTTAAAACTTTTTGTAATGAATACCACATGTGTACAGTTTTAAGAGTAATTATTTATTATTTTGTGTGTGTATGCTATGGTGTCATCAAGTTTGGAGTTTCAGCTTCTAGGTTTTATTTCAAGGAGATCAAAGTTTTAATATAATTAGTTTTAGTTGTCCATCTTCCATTTACATTTAAATGTAGATGTAATGGTGTTTAATTAAAAGACGATACTATTTCTTCGGAGCTTGGCCATTTTTCTATCTTCCCATGACTTGCTGCTGCCTCTATTTTCTCAAACAGAAGTTGATGTATTGTCATACATTCCTACCTTATTAATCAATGAATCAATTAATTAGATTCTACAGAGAGTACGCGAAAGAACTTGGCCCCCCTTCTAACATCTGTGTACCGCATGTCACTAGAGGAACGGAAGGATCCAAATGATTGGAAAAGAGCACAGGTAGTTCCAGTTTTTAAGAAGGGTCATCGAGGAGATGCGCAAAACTATAGACCTATATCTCTGACGTCGATCTGTTGTAGAATTTTAGAATATGTTTTTTGCTCGAGTATCATGTCGTTTTTGGAAACTCAGAATCTACTATGTAGGAATCAACATGGATTCCGGAAACAGCGATCGTGTGAGACCCAACTCGCTTTATTTGTTCATGAGACCCAGAAAATATTAGATACAGGCTCCCAGGTAGATGCTATTTTTCTTGACTTCCGGAAGGCGTTCGACACAGTTCCGCACTGTCGCCTGATAAACATAGTAAGAGCCTACGGAATATCAGACCAGCTGTGTGGCTGGATTGAAGAGTTTTTAGCAAACAGAACACAGCATGTTGTTATCAACGGAGAGACGTCTACAGACGTTAAAGTAACGTCTGGCGTGCCACAGGGGAGTGTTATGGGACCATTGCTTTTCACAATATATATAAATGACCTAGTAGATAGTGTCGGAAGTTCCATGCGGCTTTTCGCGGATGATGCTGTAGTATACATAGAAGTTGCAACATTAGAAAATTGCAGTGAAGTGCAGGAAGATCTGCAGTGGATAGGCACTTGGTGCAGGGAGTGGCAACTGACCCTTAACACAGACAAATGTAATGTAGTGCGAATGCATAGAATGAAGGAACCTTTATTGTATGATTGCAAGATAGCGGAACAAACACTGGTAGCAGTTACTTCTGTAAAATATCTGGCAGTATGCGTATGGAACGATATGAATTGATTGTTGGTAAGGCGGGTGCCAGGTTGAGATTCATTGTGGGAGTCATTAGAAAATGAAGTTTATCAACAAAGGAGGTGGCTTACAAAAGACTCGTTCAACCTATACTTGAGTATTGCTCATCAGTGTGGAATCCGTACCGGGTCGGATTGACAGAGGAGATAGAGAAGATCCAAAGAAGAGCAGCGCGTTTCGTCACAGGGTTATTTGGTAAGCGTGACAGCGTTACGGAGATGTTTAACAAACTCAAGTGGCAGACTCTGAAAGAGAGGCGCTCTGCATCGCGGTGTAGCTTGCTGTCCAGATTTCTAGAGGGTGCGTTTCTGGATGAGGTAACGAATATATTGCTTCGCCCTACTTATACCTCCCGAGGAGATCACAAATGTAAAATTAGAGAGATTCTAGATCCTCCTGTCTTTTAATCTCGGACATTTGCACTTCGACGAGAATTGTGCTGTCACCGCCAGACACCACACTTGCTAGGTGGTAGCCGTTAAATCGGCCGTGGTCAGTTAGTATACGTCGGTCCCGCGTGTCCCCACTATCAGTGATTGTAGACCGAGCGCCGCCACACGGCAGGTCTAGAGAGACTTCCTAGCACTCGCCCCAGTGGTACAACCGACTTTGCTAGCGATGGTTCACTGACAAAATACGCTCTCTATTGCGGAGACGATAGTTAGCATAGCCTTCAGCTACGTCATTTGCTACGACCTAGCAAGGCGCCATTACCAGTTACTATTGATACTGTAAAACATGTACCGCCAAGAGCGACGTTCACCATTAATGGATTAAAGTTAAGTATTCCACCAGCTACGTCCGTTTTTTCTAAAATGTAATTTCCTTGTACTGTTCCAGACCTCACGCCAGCCTGCGTGAGCTAAAACGCGTGCCTTTCGGCTTCCTCTAATAACACGGGGTTGGCTCTCCTGCCAACCCACAACAAGAATCATGGAAGATCAAGCGACAACTTCCATGTCGTTTCAAACAAATGATTACTTTTTTTCAAATAACACCTTAGGTATGACAGTTGTCTGTTACAAGGTATTGGTTCTTCAAAGACTGGTCCTTTTGTAGATCTAAACTCCTTAGCCTTCAGACATCTATTGTACACAAATACAGTATGGCATAACCATGGGCGTTCAACTGTTACCAACGGAGTGGTAAGTTTCCGTGCAACGGTAACAGCGGCTGTACGGGAGCCGGTGGACCCAATGGAGCGCGCCCACTGAGCCACGCCTCCAGCGACTCTGGACTACGAGCATCCTCTGCCGCCAAGATACACTGTTGTTGTTGTGGTCTTCAGTCCTGAGACTGGTTTGATGCAGCTCTCCATGCTACTCTATCCTGTGCAAGCTTCTTCATCTCCCAGTATCTACTGCAACCTACATCCTTCTGAATCTGCTTAGTGTACTCATCTCTTGGTCTCCCTCTACGATTTTTACCCTCCACACTGCCCTCCAATGCTAAATTTGTAATCCCTTGATGCCTCAAAACATGTCCTACCAACCGATCCCTTCTTCTAGTCAAGTTGTGCCACAAACTTCTCTTCTCCCCAATCCTATTCAATACCTCCTCATTAGTTACGTGATCTACCCACCTTATCTTCAGCATTCTTCTGTAGCACCACATTTCGAAAGCTTCTATTCTCTTCTTGTCCAAACTAGCTATCGTCCATGTTTCATTTCCATACATGGCTACACACCATATAAATACTTTCAGAAACGACTTCCTGACACTTAAATCTATACTCGATGTTAACAAATTCCTCTTCTTGAGAAACGCTTTCCTTGCCATTGCCAGTCTACATTTTATATCCTCTCTACTTCGACCATCATCGGTTATTTTAGTCCCTAAATAGCAAAACTCCTTTACTACTTTAAGTGTCTCATTTCCTAATCTAATTCCCTCAGCACCACCCGACTTAATTTGACTACATTCCATTATCCTCGTTTTGCTTTTGTTGATGCTCATCTTATATCCTCCTTTCAAGACACTGTCCATTCCGTTCAACTGCTCTTCCAAGTCCTTTGCTGTCTCTGACAGAATTACAATGTCATCGGCGAACCTCAAAGTTTTTACTTCTTCTCCATGAATTTTAATACCTACTCCGAATTTTTCTTTTGTTTCCTTTACTGCTTGCTCAATATACAGATTGAATAACATCGGGGAGAGGCTACAACCCTGTCTTACTCCTTTCCCAATCACTGCTTCCCTTTCATGCACCTCGACTCTTATAACTGCCATCTGGTTTCTGTACAAACTGTAAATAGCCTTTCGCTCCCTGTATTTTACCCCTGCCACCTTCAGAATTTGAAAGAGAGTATTCCAGTTAACATTGTCAAAAGCTTTCTCTAAGTCTACAAATGCTAGAAACGTAGGTTTGCCTTTTCTTAATCTTTCTTCTAAGATAAGTCGTAAGGTCAGTATTGCCTCACGTGTTCCAACATTTCTACGGAATCCAAACTGATCTTCCCCGAGGTCGGCTTCTACCAGTTTTTCCATTCGTCTGTAAAGAATTCGCGTTAGTATTTTGCAGCTGTGACTTATTAAAATGATAGTTCGGTAATTTTCACATCTGTCAACACCTGCTTTCTTTGGGATTGGAATTATTATATTCTTCTTGAAGTCTGTGGGTATTTCGCCTGTCTCATACATCGTGCTCACCAGATGGTAGAGTTTTGTCATGACTGGCTCTCCCGAGGCCATCAGTAGTTCAAATGGAATGTTGTCTACTCCCGGGGCCTTGTTTCGACTCAGGTCTTTCAGTGCTCTGTCAAACTCTTCACGCAGTATCTTATCTCCCATTTCGTCTTCATCTACATCCTCTTCCATTTCCATAATATTGTCCTCAAGTACATCGCCCTTGTATAAACCCTCTATATACTCCTTCCACCTTTCTGCCTTCCCTTCTTTGATTAGAACTGGGTTGCCATCTGAGCTCTTGATATTCATACAAGTGGTTCTCTTCTCTCCAAAGGTCTCTTTAATTTTCCTGTAGGCAGTATCTATCTTACCCCTAGTGAGACAAGCCTCTACATCCTTACATTTGTCCTCTAGCCATCCCTGCTTAGCCATTTTGCACTTCCTGTTGATATCATTTTTGAGACGTTTGTATTCCTTTTTGCCTGCTTCATTTACTGCATTTTTATATTTTCTCCTTTCATCAATTAAATTCAATATTTCTTCTGTTATCCAAGGATTTCTATTAGCCGTCGTCTTTTTACCTACTTGATCCTCTGCTGCCTTCACTACTTCATCCCTTAGAGCTACCCATTCTTCTTCTACTGTATTTCTTTCCTCCATTCCTGTCAATTGTTCCCTTATGCTCTCCCTGAAACTCTCTACAACCTCTGGTTCTTTCAGTTTATCCAGGTCCCATCTCCTTAAATTCCCACCTTTTTGCAGTTTCTTTAGTTTCAATCTGCAGTTCATAACCAATAGATTGTGATCAGAATCCACATCTGCCCCAGGAAATGTCTTACAATTTAAAACCTGGTTCCTAAATCTCTGTCTTACCATTATATAATCTATCTGATACCTTTTAGTATCTCCAGGATTCTTCCAGGTATACAACCTTCTTTTATGATTCTTGAACCAAGTGTTGGCTATGATTAAGTTATGCTCTGTGCAAAATTCTACAAGGCGGCTTCCTCTTTCATTCCTTCCCCCCAATCCATATTCACCTACTATGTTTCCTTCTCTCCCTTTTCCTACTGACGAATTCCAGTCACCCATGACTATTAAATTTTCATCTCCCTTCACTACCTGAATAATTTCTTTTATCTCGTCATATATTTCATCTATTTCTTCATCATCTGCAGAGGTAGTTGGCATATAAACTTGTACTACTGTAGTAGGCATGGGCTTTGTGTCTATCTTGGCCACAATAATGCGTTCACTATGCTGTTTGTAGTAGCTAACCCGCACTCCTATTTTTTTATTCATTATTAAACCTACTCCTGCATTACCCCTATTTGATTTTGTATTTATAACCCTGTAATCACCTGACCAAAAGTTTTGTTCTGCCTGCCACCGAACTTCACTAATTCCCACTATATCTAACTTTAACCTATCCATTTCCCTTTTTAAATTTTCTAACCTACCTGCCCGATTAAGGGATCTGACATTCCACGCTCCGATCCGTAGAACGCCAGTTTTCTTTCTCCTGATAACGACATCCTCTTGAGTAGTCCCCGCCCGGAGATCCGAATGGGGGACTATTTTACCTCCGGAATATTTTACCCAAGAGGACGCCGTCACCATTTAATCATACAGTAGAGCTGCATGTCCTCGGGACTACTAGCCATTAAAATGCTACGCCACGAAGATGACGTGCTACAGACGCGAAATTTAACCGACAGGAAGAAGATGCTGTGATATGCAAATGATTAGCTTTTCAGAGCATTCACACAAGGCTGTTGTCGGTGGCGACACCTACAACGTGGTGACATGAGGAAAGTTCCAAACCGATGTCTCATACACAAACAGCAGTTGACCGGCGTTGCCTGGTGAAACGTTGTTGTGATGCCTCGTGTAAGGAGGAGAAATGCGTACCATCACGTTTCCGACTTTGATAAAGGTCGGATTGTAGCCTTTCGCGATTGCGGTTTATCGTATCGCGACACTGCTGCTCACGTTGGTCGAGATCCAATGACTGTTAGCAGAATATGGAATCGGTGGGTTCAAGAGGGTAATACGGAACGCCGAGCTGGATGCCAGCGGCCTCGGATCACTAGCAGTCGAGATGACAGGCATCTTATCCGCACAGCTGTAACGAATCGTGCAGCCATGTCTCGATCCCTGGGTCAACAAATGGGGACGTTTGCAAGACAACAACAATCTGCACAAACATTTCGACGACGTTTGAGCAGCATGGACTATCAGCTCGGAGACCACGGCTGCGGTTACCCTTGACGCTGTTTCACAGACAGAAGCGCCTGCGATGGTGTACTCAACGACGAACCTGAGTTTACGAATGGCAAAACGTCATTTTTTCGGATGAATCCAGGTTCTGTTTACAGTATCATGATGATCGCATCCATGTTTGGCGTCATCGCGGTGAACGCACATTGGAAGCGTGTATTCGTCATCGCCATTCTGGCATATCACACGGCGTGATGGTATGGGGTGCCATTTGTTACCCGTCTCGGTCGCCTCTTGTTCACATTGACGGCACTTTGAACAGTGGACGTTACATTTGAGATGTGTTACAACCCGTGGTTCAACCCTTTATTCGATCCCTGCGAAACCCTACATTTCAGCAGGATAATGCACGACCGCATGTTGCATGTCCTGTACAGGCCTCTCTGGATACAGAAAATGTTCGACTGCTGCCCAGGCCAGCACGTTCTCCAGATCTCTCACCAACTGAAAACGTCTGGTCAATGGTGGCCGAGCAAGTGGCTCGTCACAATACACCAGTCACTACTCTTGATGAACTGTGGTATCGTGTTAAAGCTGCATGGGCAACTGTACCTGTACACGGCATCCAAGATCTGTTTGACTCGATGCCCAGGCGTATCAAGGCCGTTATTACGGCTAGAAGTGGTTGTTCTGGTTACTGATTTCTCAGGATCTATCCACCCAAACTGCGTGAAAATGTAATCACATGTCAGTTCTAGTATAATATATTTGTCCAATGAATACCCGTTTATCATCTGCATTTCTTCTTGGTGTAGCAATTGTAATGGGCATTAGTGTATAAGATGGCCGACGGCAGCGACTGAGCCCAATTACACTTGGAGCCACGACGCTGTGACACCTTCATTCGTGCTTCTTCCTTGTGATATCGACAGCTGGAGTCAATTTCTTTTTGCATCATTTGTAACGAGTCTTCATACGTTTTGAGAAATATAAGTTAAGTAAATGTTCTGTTTTCTGTGATATTTGTCCGTTGCTCATTTCGGCTTCTTTCTACTAGGACAGTTGCTGCACCTCTCTGTAGGCCAGCTCTCCTTACCGTTTCGTACGAAATCGTACACAACATACAATTTTACATGCAAATGATCTTTATGATGGTAGAACAGACAAAGCGCCATATTTAAAAACCGTTTCTAACTGGTTATAGCCTTCGAGTTAGTCTCCTTCTGTTGACATTACTAGCAACAGGAAATATTATTTCAAATGTAACCATTTATGGAATTATTTGTTTAAAAATTTCGTCGCAAGTCATTGCAGTGATAACCACGCCATCCCCCCCTCCCCCTCCGAACTACTACTCTTGTGTACCATGTGCTTACAGTTAAACTGTTGCTACTCGCAGAGGTCCAGTGTGGGCTGTAATTGATAGATATTCTAAGATGTTAATGTTGTTGTTTTGGTCTTCAGTCCTGAGACTGGCTTGATGCAGCTCTCCATGCTACTCTCTCCTGTGCAAGCTTCTTCATCTCCCAGTACCTACTGCAGCCTACATCCTTCTGAATCTGCTTGGTGTACTCATCTCTTGGTCTCCCTCTACGATTTTTACCCTCCACGCTGCCCTCCAATACTAAACTGGTGATCCCGTGATGCCTCAGAACGTGTCCAACCAACCGATCCCTTCTTCTAGTCAAGTTGTGCCACAAACTCCTCTTCTTCCCAATTCTATTCAATACCTCCTTATTAGTTATGTGATCTACCCATCTAATCTTCAGCATTCTTCTGTAGCACCACATTTCGAAAGCTTCTTTCTCTTCTTGTCCAAACTATTTATCGTCCATGTTTCACTTCCATACATGGCTACACTCCATACAAATACTTTTAGAAACGACTTCCTGACACTTAAATCTATACTCGATGTTAACAAATTTCTCTTCTTCAGAAACGCTTTCCTTGCCATTGCCAGTCTACATTTTATATGCTCTCTACTTCGACCATCATCAGTTATTTTGCTCCCCAAATTGCAAAACTCCTTTACTACTTTAAGTGTCTCATTTCCTAATCTAATTACCTCAGCATCACCCGATTTAATTCGACTACATTCCATTATCCTCGTTTTGCTTTTCTTGATGTTCATCTTATGTCCTCATTTCAAGACACTGTCCGTTCCGTTCAACTGCTCTTCCAAGTCCTTTGCTGTCTCTGACAGAATTACAATGTCATCGGCGAACCACAAAGTTTTTATTTCTTCTCCATGGATTTTAATTCCTACTCCGAATTTGTCTATTGTTTTCTTTACTGCTTGCTCAGTATACAGATTGAATAACATCGGGGAGAGGCTACAACCCTGTCTCACTTCCTTCCCAACCACTGTTTCCCTTTCATGTCCCCCGACTCTTATGACTGCCATTTGGTTTCTGTACAAATTGTAAAAAGCCTTTCGCTCCCTGTCTTTCACCCCTGCCACCCTCAGAATTTGAGAGTATTCCAGTCAACATTGTCAAAAGCTATCTCTAAGTCTACAAATGCTAGAAACGTTGGTTTACCTTTCCTAAATCTATTTTCTAAGATAAATCGTAGGGCCAGTATTGCCTCACGTGTTCCTACCTTTTCCCGAGGTCGACTTCTACCGGTTTTTCCATTCGTCTGTCAAGAATTCGCGTTAGTATTTTGCAGCCGTGGCTTATTAAACTGATAGTTCGGTAATTTTCACATCTGTCAGCACCTGCTTTCTTTGGGATTAGAATTATTATATTCTTCTTGAATTCTGATAGTATTTCGCCTGTCTCATATATCTTGCTCACCAGATGGTAGAGTTTTGTCAGGACTGGCTCTCCCAAGGCCATCAGTAATTCTAATGGAATGTTGTCTACTCCCAGAGCCTTGTTTGGACTTAGGTCACTCAGTGCTCTTTCAAACTCTTCACGCAGTGTCATATCTCCCATTTCATCTTCATCTACATCCTCTTACATTTCCATAATATTGTTCTCAAGTACCTCGCCCTTGTATGGATCCTCTTTATACTCCTTCCACCTTTCTGCTTTCCCTTTTTTGCTTAGAACTGGGTTTCGATCTGAGCTCTTGATATTCATACAAGTGGTTCTCTTTTCTCCAAAGGTCTCTTTAATTTTCCTGTAGGCAGTATCTATCTTACCCCTTGTGAGATAAGCCTCTACATCCTTACATTTGTCCTATAGCCATCCCTGCTTAGCCATTTTGCACTTCGTGTCGATCTCATGTTTGAGTCGTTTGTATTCCTTTTTGCATGCTTCATTTACTGAATTTTATATTTTCTCCTTTCATAAATTAAATTCAATATTTCTTCTATTACCCAAGGATTTCTACTAGTCCTCGTCTTTTTACCTACTTGATCCTCTGCTGCCTTCACTACTTCATCCGTCAAATATACCCATTATTCTTCTACGGTATTTCTTTCCCCCATTCTTGTCAATTGTTCCCTTATGCTCTCCCTGAAACTCTGTACAACCTCTGGTTTAGTCGGTTTATCCAGGTCACATCTCCTTAAATTCCTACCTTTTTGCAGTTTCTTCAGTTTTAATCTACAGTTGTGGTCAGAGTCCACATCTGCCCCTGGAAATGTCCTACAATTTAAAACCTGGTTCCTAAATGTCTGTCTTATCATTATATAATCTATCTGATTCCTTCTAGTGTTAATTTTGACCCAATTTACGACGGAAAAAGTTAGTTCCAATTTCGGCCACCAGGTGCAAATCTGGCACTATGAATGCAAGAAAGAGGTGTAGAAATGTTTCCATACGTAATGGATTAGGGACAAGACTTGGGCACAGAGGCATAATGTTGATTTAATTATTCACCGCCACTTACATAATTTATTCAATATGAGCACCGGAGACGTCAACGAGCTGCTGCATCCGTTAAACGACGTGAATAACAGAGCCAAAAGTCACAAGGATTCAGATTAGGTGATCATGCAGGCCATGTATTTTGAAAACCTCTGGAGATAAAACGTTCGTGGAAGGTTGCAGATCTTTCACTGAGAGAGCGACGTGAGGTGTTGTTTCGCATGGAAACCGTGGTTTCCACATAGTTTCCCTCTTCCACAGCAGTAATAAAATGCTGTACAACGAGATCTCGATAACGTGGATACGTCACGGCACACCTGACAGGACCTCTGGTTGTATTCTCTTCAAAGAAGAACAGACCGAGAATGAATGTTTTGGTGAATCCACATCTCACAATCTCATATGACGGGCACAATGGCTCTTCGTGTACAACACGCGATTTAACAGTACCCCAAATTTGGCGGTTCTCTATATTTGCATCGTGTAGTGTAAAATGTGCCTTGTCGCTTCACAAAATGTTGCCCGGCCACATGTATTAACTTTGATCTGTGCTAGAAACCGAAGAGCGCATTCAGAACGTTGCTGCGGATCATAACATTTTCGTTGCAGCACAGTGTAAAATACAATGGAAAGTTTCCGTACTGTTGACCTTGAGATGGACAATTCTCGTGGCACACCATGAACCCTAGCACTCCCCGGAGTACGTGCTGCATGGTCAGTTACAGCAACAGCAACCTCGTCAATAAATTCCACCGGGATAGGATGCCGTCCTCTTCCAGGTGCTGCGCCAAGGTCACTCGTGTTTTCGAATTTCATTATAATATTCTTTGAACTATTTAATGACATTAGGCCTCTCCTCAAACCTTTCACCTGGCGATACTCTTTCAACGCAGCATTGTAATTGCTGCCGCTCACATAAAACAGTTTCACTAACAACGCACGACATCATTCCTCAATAGCAATACTATTCACTAACGTTATGGCTTGTCAAATGACAAAGTGGATGTCATACAAACAGGGTACAGCATCAATTTGCACTTGGAGGCCACAACCGGAACTAATTTATTTTCCAATGTAAATCGCTATCGCATTAACACATTAGCATTTCTGCCAAGCTTCGCTGCCATACGATAATTACATCCCACACTGGAACTCCGTGAGTACCTGCATTTCAATTATAACCACCGGGAACAATCAGGATTCATGGTATTAAAAAAAAATAATGTAATTAAAACGCAATTTATATTTTTTAAATTTATTTTTATTATGTTGTAAACATGAGTTCTTAAATCACATCGATTAAGAATATCTCTTTCCGTTAAAATTACGATCGTATTTCGATACGTCTTTGAACAATAAACGAAGCAATTTTACTTGTTGTTTACATATTTCACATTAATATAAGAAAGATAATCACTGTAAAGATTTTTCATCCAATCCAAATACAACAAGTTTATTAAACATGTGTAATGGTCGTTTGAGTTACAGCAAAAGATTCCATAAAACAGCAGCGTTAGACGTATTAAATCATTATCAGTTTTGAAATGTGTAAATATTGTATACACGACTATTCAACCTTGACGTATCATTTCTTAGTAAAAAATCTACGATTGCGAAAGAGTGATATGTTTAATTCTCTCACGCTTTTGCCTAGATATTATATGAAAAGGGAGTCTGGAAAACGAAAACTTCTAATTATGCTTTCCATCTCCTCTATAAAGAGGCTCACTGTGTAGGCTACGAAACGTATGAATGAAATGTGGGATTTTCGCTCTACGCGATGTAAGAACTTGGAATTTCCTGTTGCCGTAGATTCAGACTATTTTCCTCAAAACAGTCTGGGTATAAACAAAATCACTTATGCAACAAAATATCAGTATGTACTCACCTTTAAGGAGGAGACTTTTGTTAAAGGTTAAAACCATTTAACAAATTCTGGAATCCAATGAAAAGAACATCATACGTTCTGTTTGTTCGTTTTGAATCTACAGTTTGGTGTCATTATTGTTGACCTGCGACGGTGGAGGACCATAACTTTTGTTATTGACAGCGTAATCCAGACGTCAGGGCTGCACTCTGCCTCAGTTCACCCCGAACATGTAAAGATATGCAGTCCACAGCGGCTATTAGAACAGCACGTTTATTCCGATTCCTCACCAGCTACACCCACCATATATAGTCTAGTGCTCATCATCATATTTCATAATACCACGAATTATTTACATCGTCCCGTTTTCCGTCTGATTACTAACTTACAGTCTCCTTCCTGGATGCCTCCCGCAGCCATTGCTCCATACACACCTTTCTTCCATGTTCCTCTCTTCCTTCTTCCTTGTAGAGTCCATCCCCAAATCTGTTTGAGCCACCGGTCGTCATTCATTCATACTAAATCGCCGAGCCACGTAGTCTTTTCTTTCCCATTGCATCAATCTTCGTCTTGCTGGCTCACACAACCTATCAATTTGAAATATTCTTCACTTGACACATCCTCGAAATACCACTACTTCTTCTCTAAAAGGGTATTTCCAGTGCCAATATTTTCTCTCTCTGTAATTCAGCTCCTATGTCTCTGCGGCATATGTAGTAGTAGTCTCAGCAACGGTATTATAGATGATTTGCTTTCTTCTTGTGGTTAGATTGCTATTTTAGGTAATGGAGTTGATGTGCTTTAACGCTCTTTTCCCTTAGTCTAATATGTTATATGTACCAACTCTGGCTCTGCTGTTGAATGACAGCGATACTCCATAGTATCTGAAAGCGTTATATTGTAACGCCCCAAAATCTGGGTTGCGTTACATCAGCATTGCTAGTGCGTGTCGACACATCTTATTAAAATTTGGTGTTATGAAAAGAAAGGAAGATTTTATTAGTTGTGCATCTTCATGTTTTCGTGGCGTAAAGACGGTTGCATAAAATTTCGGGCGTGCAGCCGCATAAATTCAGTTTCTTCTTGTAATATTTCGGCTGAATACCGTCCAGCCACCTTCAAGGTAAGCCGAGGTGACTAATGCTCCAGCACTTGCTCCGTGCTTTTAAAGCCGTGGACCGAACCACTGCGCTTGCGGCCACAGGTACACAAGGCGCCAGAGACGTTGATAGGTGGCAAAGAGGTGTAACATGGGCATGGAAATTAAATCTATGGCGGCGCAGTCGATCATGGCAGTGATATCCATGTGTCACAGGGAGCTGTACCATCGCGTCGTGTTTCTGATGTAATTACAGAAATTGACGGATTCCATGATTTGTCCAAGCTGAAGCCACTATCTCTATTAATTAAATTGGTCGCCAACTGAATTTCAATTGCTTCTTTCACTACTGAGTCGCAGAAAGATGAAATCAAGGATAAAATTACGACATTATCATACACCATAGAGTGCCCAGTGTCAATACAGTGCTCTGCCACCGCAGATTTATTGGGTTGTAAGAGACGGGTATACCTGCGGTGCTTTGAAGACAAATGACAGAAATAAAACCACTACGATAAAAATAAACAGTGCAACCATAATTCATGTACACAAAAGAAAATATTGCTTGAACGGCTCCACTTACGAATGAAATGTGATTCCTTTAAACTTCAGACTACGTTCGGATTGATTAGTACATCCATAAACAAAGCAAGCTGACATTTTTTATGCAACAACTACCTCTCCTCTCAGTCAAAAACCCAACCCGGTCGAAATTGGGCATGGACAAGTCAGAGTGACGTCACGGAGAAGTGTCAACGTTGTGAACCATGGAGGTATGAATGCGGTGAGCCCAATGTTTTGGGATATTTAAGATGACGAACGTCAGCTTCAAGTTTGTGAAGCAATGACGACTCCCTTTTTTTTTACCTCCATGGGTTGCTAGGCACAGAAGTTATCTCTGATTAATAATAGCAATGAAACAAGAAAGTAAATTACATCTCTGAAAGAGCAACGTAAAATAAATATTATTTAAAAGTGCAGACAAGCACACTGCTGTTAGCTGGTTCTGCGTAATATGGTTGTGGTTTTGAATTGAAAAGATATTTACACGGCATTGCCAAGTGCTACAGCTCGTTTTTTTTATTTTATTTTTTTATGGAAGAGGGGAATACTGAAGAATGGGACACAACCCGTCTCGGCTTTGACCAATGACGTCACCAGTAACCACAGATGATGCATCGCAAAGATTTAAAAGCATAGACGAATGCTGAGAAACAAACGATTGTAGTACAGAGAAAACAGATTGTGGACTTGTATCACGTACATCCATATTTCTGTCCGCCCCAGTAGCTGAGTGGTCAGCGTGACGGATTGCCGTCCTCCGGGCCCGGGTTCGATTCCCGGCTGGGTCGGAGATTTTCTCCGCTCAGGGACTGGGTGTTGTGCTGTGTTCATCATCATTTCATCCCCATCCGGCGTGCAGGTCGCCCGATGTGGCGCCGAATGTAATAAGACCTGCGCCAAGGCGGCCGGACCTGCCCCGCGAGGGGCCTCCCGGCCAGTGACGCGAAACGCTCATTTCCATTTCATTTCCATCCATATTTCTAACGCATTGTTACGTACATCACTTCTTTCACAGTAGAAAAGCCTAGTATCCTATCCTTCAGTTGCCCTACATAGGTCCGTTGAAGGATAGGGTACTAATGCTAGCGAAAGAAAAAATAGCGACATACGACACTTTGGCATGGAGTACCTCAATTGACATATATACAAATTTCAAGTATGTCTTTTTTCCGCCTTTTCTAGTACTAGTATCAACTGAAGAATAAGATACTAGTACTAGCGAAGGTGGAAAAAGCGACAAACGTAAAATTTGTATCCTATACTTCAGCTGACCTATATAGGTCAACTGAAGAATAGGACACGACGTTCGCAGTTCATCTGAGGGTCAGGAAGCCAGTGTTATGTACGTCGCTTTTTTGCTTTCTCTAGTACTGGTGTCCTATTCTACAGTTGGCCTACATAGTACAAGATACGAATCAGTTGTAGAGGAAACAGCAAGTGGAATAACCCACTAACAGCCATAGGTATTGTTCAAAATATGTGCACAAGTGATTTAAAATTACCATAAGCGACAAAAGATGTACACAATATCTGTCTCTTAATAACGCATTCATTTATTTCTATTTGCGATAATGACGCTTCGCTAAAGAACATAACCGATTTATTATCTGTGGCTCGAAAACAAACAAATTAATATCCGTAACTAAAATCTGAAGCCATTGGTCAAAGCCGACGACTTGTATCTCACCTTCAGTTGACCCAATTGGTTGTTTCTATCACGCCATTGCTTAGCGAGGTGCGTTGTCGTGTAGTAGAGTTACACACTGGAAGACCTAATTTTGTTGATGTGATTGGTATGGTCCTGTATCTGATTCCCTATCAAACGTTTGTTATAGTGCATAGCATTTTCCATTGAAACTGAGATCGTCTTTGGTGGCAGTTATTCATACTAACATTGAAGATCTTTTGGTAGTCGGTTGAATTATGAATATCATTATTGTCATATTCCGGTAGCTACCACTAGCCCGTCAAAAAACAAGTATCAGTGGCAACTCTATAGTGCACAACATCTTCGTAGTGGTACATAGTGTGGGCCGTATCGAGAGAATTTCAACATCCAAGTGAGAGTGTCTATGTAGTAGTCTGGACAGAGAATATTCCAAATACAGAAATTTATTTTCGCTGGTTACCTTAGGCGTACTATTAACTGTGAAGTAGATTAACGTACTTCCACAACAGCGCCAACATAGCAGATTCTTGTGTTGTGCTTTTTGAGTATAACTGAGCGAAACTAAGGTGTTGACGTCCCCTTACATGTTACTGTGTCTGTGTAGTGTCTATTCGCTTTGTTAATTCTGAGAGAGTGGTCATGTCTGTATGGTGGCGCAGCACGATATTCTTTGATTTTTGTCTTTAGCAACCATGTCCTGTACATTTCTTTCTGCTAAAGCTAAACATTAAATTTCTGCATGTTACTTGTCACTACGCATTCTTTGTATCCATCCTTCAGCTTTCGCTGCACGTAGCTTGTGTCGCCCTTGCCTTCTGATTTAATAACATGATCTTCTTCGAAGAGAATAATGTAAAAAGCTTTATGTTCTACGCGTATTCCCATTCCGCAGCACTTTCTCTCCGTCCCGTGAAGGCTCACTCAAGGTAGATTCTGCTACGTAATTCCCATATCGTTTTCTGGACACTGAAACTGGTTGGGAAGTGTTTCCTACTGCAAGTCTACTAATATAACCTGTGTAAAATTACCGTATAGCTTTAACAAATTTGTGTGCGATGCTCCGAAACTTATCACGCTGGTCCACATTTTGTGAAATAGTGACATAGTTCTTTTTATTTGCAAATCCCACAAAGATTAAAAGAGTCAAAGTACCCTCAGATATATGTTTCTCCATAAGATTGAGTAAAGTAAATATCTCACATAATGTGGACACCCCGCCTTCTATGATTACGAGGGCATGCTGGAAAGTAATGGCTCCGAATGTTTTATGTCAAAACTGTTAAATCTTTTTAAATAAAACAAACGTTACTAACATTCTACATCTTTATTCTTCAATTCTACATATTTGCAGCTCCGAATTGCAGCTTGTAACATGGCGGTGTGTAACCTAACTATGTCCAGTTGAGGAACAGCATGCTGCAATCGAGTTTCCAATACGAAGAGTTCGTCCACAGAAGTAGCAGCCTCTGCTTCAGCATGACAATGTCAGAACACACACAGCAACGTCTGCAACAATCCGACAACCAGGGTCACTCCCGCCCATCATCCTCCATACACTCCCAAGTTGACCCTATCCGACTTTCATCTGTTGCCAGAACTTAAAAAACACCTTCGTGGATTTCACTTTGATAGAGACGAAGCGGTGCAAGCGAAGGTGAGGTTGTGGCTCCGTCAACAAAGCCAAACCTTCCACAGTGACTGTGTCAACAACCTGGTCTCTCGTCGGGAGAAATGTGTTCGTCGGCAGATTGATCAAAATGGTTCAAATGGCCCTGAGCAATATAGGACTTAACATCTGAGGTCGTCAGTCCCCTAGAACTTAGAACTACTTAAACCTAACTAACCTAAGGACATCACACACATCCATGCCCCAGGCAGGATTCGAACCTGCGACCGTAGCAGTCGCGCGGTTCCAGACTGAAGCGCCTACAACCGCTCGGCCTCACCGGCCGGCAGCAGATTGACTATGTTGTGAAATAAATATATCGAAACTTCTTTATTTAATAATTTTTTTACTTAAATTGCAATAATTGAGAAGGTGAAACTTCTTTATTATTTAATTCTGAAACTGCTGAGTAAAAATGAGCGTACTGTCTCTTTTCGTGTCTTTTATCATTTCATCTCTGACCTACAGAATTATTCCTGACAAATACAACTCAAACGCAATCTGAGAGCTCAATTAACACAAAAGAATGGCCCTGAATTAGAAGAAATCCCAACAATAACCTATACATTTCATAAGACACTTACCTCACAGAAAATATTCATTACACGAACTACAGCGATACAGCAAGCACCAATACAGCCAGCTAAATAAAATATTCTAAGTACTGTAGGCTCTAACTACTAATAGACATGTGGTTAGCAAATGAAAAATTTTGTTGCAGAGCAAACAATGTATTTAGCAAATTTTACCTTAATAATGTGACATCCAGTCTCAAAAATTATATAATCGTCCGTGACATCCAGTTCAAAAAATTATATAATCATCAACAATATTATATTTCCATGAGGGACACATGACCAGAACGTCCGCTTGCGCTAACACTTCAGAACACTTACCTCCAACACTGCCAACAATTAACTTCCAACATTCATCACTGCTGGCTATTCACAGCCAACTGCCATCACTGCTGGCTATTTACTTCCAACTGTGAGTCCAACCAGCCACAGCACTTAAGAGGGCGCACAGTGCTGTCAGAGTTATTAATGCAGTCTATCGCGCTGCCAACACACACATATATAAACAGGCTACTTACAATATAGATATGAAGAATAAATATGTAGAATGTCATTAACGTTTGTTTCATTTAAAAATCTTTAAGGGTTTTCACATAAAAAATGCGGAGACATTACTTTTCAGCGCTCCTTCGTGTGTTATAACATCAAAAAATGTTTTGCATCACCTTGGATCCTAGAGTTCCCGAATCTGTACAGAAAATTGAAATAGAAATTAACATAAACATCATTTCCGCCCTTTTTATTGCTCGTGAAAACCACACATTGCTTGTTGTACCACCATACAGCGAGACCTTCAGAGGTAGTGGTGCAGATTGCTGTACACACCGGTACCTCTAATACAATGTAACACGTCCTCTTGCACTGATGCCTGTATTCGTCGTGGCATACTATCCACAAGTTCATCATGGCACTGTTGGTCCAGATTGTCCCATTTCTCAACGGCAATTCGGCGGAGATCCCTCACAGTGGTTGGTGGGCCCTGAAGGAAGTCATTCACAAGATGTGCACGATGAGGGAGCGAATTGTCGCCCATGGAGACGAATACCTTGTCAATATGCTGCCGATATGGTTGCACTATCGGTCGGAGGATGGCATTCACGTACAGCCGTTACGGCGCCTTCCATGACGACCAGCATCATACGTCGGCCCCACATAATGCCACCCCAAAACAACAGGGAACCTCCACCTTGCTGCACTCCCTGGACAGTGTGTCTAAGGCGTTCAGCCTGACTGGGTTGCCTCCAAACACGTCTCCGATGATTATCTGGTTGAAGGCATATGCTACACTCATCGGTGAAGAGAACGTGATGCCAATACTGAGCGGTCCATTCGGCTTGTTGTTGGGCCCATCCGTACCGCGCTGCATGGTGTCGTGGTTGCGAAGATGAACCTCGCCATGGACAACGGAAGTGAAGTTGCGCATCATGCAGCCTATCGCGCACAGTTTGAGTCGTAACGCGACGTCCTGTGGTTGTACGAAAAACATTATTCAACATGGTAGCGTTACTGCCAGGGTTCTTCCGAGCCATAATCCGTAGGTAGCGGTCATCCACTGTAGTAGCCCTTGGGCGGCCTGAGCGAGGCATGTCATCAACAGCTCCTGTTTCTGTGTATCTCCTCCATGTCCGAACGACATTGCTTTGGTTCACTCCGAGACGCCTAGGCACTTCCCTTGTTGAGAGCCCTTTCTGGTACAAAATAACAATGCGGACGCAATCGAACCCCGGTATTGACCGTCTAGGCTTGGATGAACAACACGAGCCGCTTGCCTCCTTCCTGGTAGAATGACTGAAAGTAATCGGGTGTCGGACCCCCTCCGTCTAATAGGCGCTGCTCATGCATGGTTGTTTGCATCTTTGGGCGAGTTTAGTAACATCTCTGAACAGTCAAAGGGACTGTGTCTGTGAAACAATATCCACAGTAAACGTCTGTCTTCAGGAGTTCTGGGAACTGGGGTGATTCAAAACTTTTTTTGATGTGTGTATATGTGTTTAAGACTTTACCACTTCCTTTCAGCTACTTTTGGCATCCTGCTCTCCTGCTGAAGTTAACAGGTGGCCTGCTTTTCTTCCAGGCTATAAAAATGTTCAGCTATCAGTCAGATTCCACTGAAATATCTGATGCTTTTCTTTCGTGCTGAACACTGAGTTTCATTTGACATTCAACAGCTTTCGTTTCGTTCTAAATGGTATCTATACTTGCATCTAAACTCAGCAAACTAACGTATAGTACGTGGCGAAGGGTACTTTTTATTATGTCTTACGACACGTTTCCTCGTTTCCTTAGCGATGTGCAACGTAAGATATAGGAATGCCTCGTACTTCCTTCGTCGACACAAGAGTATAAGGTGGAGCAAAGAATAAAATATTCGTAGTTTCCTGCATGGAAAAGGATTCTTGGTGTTTTAAGTTCCTTTCAGCAAGATATTTGTGGTGTCCTGCGATTGAGAGGAAAGAACTAATGATCAAGTTTGAACGCACTTCATTTAACTAAAACGCCTCCTTCACATGCACTAATTTCCAAACTCAAGAACAACAAGATACACATCCTGGCGGATTAAAACTATGTGCCGGACCGAGACTCGAACTCGGGACCTTTGCCTTTCACGGGCAAGTGCTCTACCAACTGAGCTACCCAAGCACGACCCACGCCCCGTCCTCATAGCTTTAATTCCGCCAGCACCTCGTCTCCTACATTCCCAACTTCGCAGAAGCTCTCCTTTCTTCCAGGAGTGCTAGTTCTGCTAGGTTCGCAGGAGAGCTTCTGCGAAGTTAGGAAGGTAGGAGATGAGGTACTGGCGGAATTAAAGCTGTAAGGACGGGGCGTAAGTCGTGCTTGGATATCTCAGTTGGTAGAGCACTTGCCCGCGGAAGGCAAAGGTCCCGAGTTCGAGTCTTGGTCCGGCACACAGTTTTAATCTGCCAGGAAGTTTCATATCAGCGCACACTCCGCTGCAAAGTGAAAATTTCATTCTTGAAGGTACACAATAATTCTTGAGGCAAAAGCCAGATAAATGTTACAAGACAATGAAAAGAAATAATATCAACCAAAATACTACGCTATTCAATTCCCAAGTGGAGTTACGCCCAACAAGATCAAATTCCTGCAGAAGACTTCGGTGGGTGTCTACTGGGGTAGAGCTGGCGTAGGTATCGGCTGGAGCTGTCCTAGCTGTAGGTACACAGTGGCGGTCTGACTCTGCTGGCGTGCTTATAGCACCGATTCTGCGGAGTGCTACAATTAGTCACTTTAGTTCTAATTGCTGAATCTCTGTCACATGGTTTTTCACGAAATAGGGCCATGTTAATGCGGAAAGTCTGTTGATGTTTACATTCACTGGCGATGTTTTGATATGAGCTCTTGAAGGGAGGTCGGCAGCCCACCTTGCTTACCTGTTGTGCAGGCCCTCTAACTGATAAGGGGCCGCTACGACAATATTGACAGTTTATCAAATGTCTGCCATTGCAGTATCACACGAATATTACATTTTCGATTGGTTATTTATTTAGCGTATGGCATTTAGACACAATTGTTATTACAATCAATATGCAAAATTGTAATGATTTAGCATTAGATATTCTTACGGTTATTACAATAGTTATACAGAATTATACAAAATTATACAAAATTACACATAATACACATGTTACAGTAGTTATACAAAGTTATAGTAGTTTGGAAGTAATTACAAACAAACATCTAATGAGTTAATATATGCAATTGATTCTGGAGTCGCCATCAGGAAATCTTCTGGAGTCCCATCATAGGCTGTCCTGGGGCAGTCTTCTATTATGTGCTGGATAGTTTGATTTTCTCCACATTGACATAGCGGCGATTCTGTCATGCCCCACTGGTAGAGGGAATAGGCGCATCTGCCATGTTTAGTTCTAATTCTGTTTAAAGTTGCCCAGGTTTTGCGTGATAAGTCAAAACCTGGAGGCTTCTGGGAGATACATGGAAGTTTGCTGATGTTCTTTAAGGACCATTCTTGGTGCCAGGCGCTGGTTATGTTGAATTCTTCCTCTGTTGCAGATGTGGCTATTGCGGTTCTGATGGGTGACCTTCTGGAGCGGAGGCGGCTTTGGGTGGCATCTTCAAAATTCTCATGGATGGGTAGATTCCGATTGCTCATTATCTTTTTGTACTCTCTTATAAGAGCGTTTGTGCGGCGTAGGTTAGGGGGTGGTATGTGGCTTAGTACTGGGAGCCATTCCACGGGTGTAGTCTTTATTACACCAGCGATCATTCTCATTGTGTTATTGAGCTGTGCATCGATTCTATGGGTGTGGGGGCTGTTTAGCCATACCGGCGCACAATATTCGGCAGCTGAGAAGACGAGACTTAAGGCTGATGTCCGTAACGTAGTAGCTGCCGCTCCCCATGTCGTTCCACAGAGCTTCTGTATAATGTTATTCCTTGTTTTTAGTTTCTCTGCTGTTTTCATTAGGTGACCTTTGAAAGAGAGTGTTCTATCGAGGGTCACACCTAGGTACTTTGGGGTTTTATTGTGGGTAAGCCATGTGGTCTCGAATTTTATTCTGAGCTCCCTCTTAGCCGCTTTATTGTTTAGGTGAAAACATGATACTTCTGTTTTGTTGGCATTAGGTTGCAGGTGCCATTTTTCGGAAATATTCTCCCATCTTCTCCAAGTCAGCTGTTAGGGTCTCCTCTGCCCCTTCAAATGACTGACTTCTCGTTGCAAGGACCCAGTCATCGGCGTAGCCAAACTTCTTTGATCTTGTTTCCGGTATGTCTGCAATGTAGAGATTGAAGAGGAGTGGTGCAAGCACCGATCCTTGAGGTAGGCCATTTTTTAATTTCCTCGGTGAACTAATATCTGAACCCATGGTGACTTGGATCGTTCTGTCATTCAGCATGTTGTTTAGTAGGCGAGCTGTTAGTTTACATGGGATTATGCGGAGGAACTTATAAATCATGCCTTCTCTCCAGACTGTGTCGTAGGCAGCTGACAGGTCTATGAATGCTGCAGTGGTTTTAAGCTTTCTTTGGAACCCAGCTTCAATGTACGTCGTGAGTGAGAGAACTTGATCGACACAGCTGCGGTTTGGTCTGAAACCTGCTTGTTCGATTGGTATAGCATTGAGTATTTTCTGGCAGATTCTATTGTATATGAGCCTTTCTAACAATTTATATATTACTGACAGTAGTGCTATGGGCCTGTAGCTCTTCGGTGAGTTTGTTGGTTTCCCTGGTTTTAAGATGGCTATTATTTTCGATCTTTTGAGGTCACTAGGCACATTACCGGTTTGGATGATGTCGGTGAAGAATCTCGCCAGCCAGAGTTTTGTGTATTTACCGCAGTGTATCAGGAGTTCTGGGTTAATGCTGTCGAGTCCTGGTGCTTTCCCTGGCTTGACCTCTTTGAGTGCTGTTTCTATTTCTTTGAGTGAGAAAGGGAGAGCGTATTCAGTTTCTGTCGCCTTATTCCTCAGATTCCTGAGTTCTCGTTTTATCTTGATCGTGTGTGCTCTGTCACTAGGGGCTCTGGACGTGGCCACTATATGAGATGCCATGGTGTTTGGGGAGACGTTTGCTGTCTGTCTTTGAATAGGTGCTCCACTTCCTAATTTCCTTAGCAGGGTCCATGCTTGTCGGCTTGAAGTCTGGAAATTCAGGCTCTCCATTGCTTCTGTCCATTTACGTTGTCTTGCAGTATCAAGACTGTGGAGAAGGTCATCGGCCAGTTCTTTGTCGCCCGTCTTGAGGAAGCGCTGGTAGAGCTCGTCACTGTTTTTGGACCACCCTGGGACATACTCTCGTCCGTATCCCCTAGGGATGTGCTTCTTGGCAGTGCTTATTACTGCTCCGATGAATCTTCTATAGTTTTTATGGGTAGGTGGAATCCATCCTAGACATTTATCAAGGTCTCGAGAGTACTTTTCCCAATTTGCTTTCTTGAAATTCCATCTGGGGCAAGGCATGGAAGTCACCAGTGGGATTTGGCTGCCAATTTCAATAATGACTGGTCGGTGCTGGCTATGAGGAAAGTCGCACAGGACTTTACGGGTAGCTGGTAGTGGTTGGTTATTTCCGTCAGTTGAGGTGAAGCATAGATCCGGGTTGTATTCCTGCTCCCAGGCAGCTGATCTGAATGTGTAACGGTCTTTCGCATCAAAGATAAGGTTAAGATTTTCATTTTCAGCCCATTTCACCAAGGTTTCACCATTAGCATCACACTCCTTATATTTCCACTGTTCGTGGTGGCTATTGAAGTCTCCCAGATAGATTGCTGGGTGAGGTTGAGCCTGAATTACTGATCTTGGCCATGGGGTGGTTGGAGGTTTATAAATATTTGTAACGGTTACGCTCCCAATTTTTACTGTGACATTATGGATTCCATCACCTGACGACGTGGAGATAAGGGAGGCATTTTCTATATCATGTCTGATGTAGGTTGCAACACCATGGGTATGGTGGTAAGTGGCACCAAGTAATTCAAATCCGGGTATTTTGCCCCTTTTCCGCAGTTGTACTTCAGTACTACAATGTGTTTCCTGAATGGCGATCAGATCAATGTTGTCTTTCTTCAGTAGTTTTGATAAGTATTGGCACTTAGAATAGCTTATGCTCTCTATGTTGAGATGGCAGATTCGGACCGTAGGTCCAAGTTTCCTTGTTGGCATATCCTTAGGAGGACGTTTTTTGTGTCTACTTGCATAGTCAGGAGAACCTTTCACGGTTTGTCTGACTGCCATTATGTGCTAGCTCATTTAGCGTTACCCGGGGTGCACCACGTGGAGGCGAGCTAGCTTTACACCCCTTTCGATTGGTTAAGAAAATGAATGACGATTAGTGTAGCTCCTATTTCTGTGTACATTTGATGACTATGTTTAAACTAATCTAATGTCCAACCCCCACACTTGAGCAATATTTCAATACAGGCAGTAAAATGTTTTGAGTTATCTCTTTTTTTATATAAACTATAGTTTCCCCAACTTTTCTTGAGATCAACTGTTTATTTTAGCTGCAACTTAGTATATGTGATAGTTTCACCTTATATCGTCATATATTGTTATTTCCATGTGTATGACATGATTATCTTCTGCTGTTTTGAAATTGTACTACATTTTTCATCTACATTTCAAGCTAACTTGCAGTATTTGCGCCAGGTTGGTAGTCTGTCGAGATACGATTGGAAACTGCTGGAGTTTCTATCGGTCAGTAGTTTGTTGGCAGAGACGGAGCTCCTGAAAAGTGTTAAGAGAGGAAGAAACACTACTTACTGCCATTTATGTACAGCAAAGATGACACTAACAATAGCGAGCTGCATTCGTTGTTTTAGTAACAATAGTGTCTCTTCATGGGTAAGCAGAAGCGACTTTAGCCTCCCTCATATCGTTTACAATAATATCTTATGCAACCGAAATTATTCTTACAGTGATACTGAAAATGAACTGCAGGGTACATCTTACTCGGTAACATGCGTTTTATGAAAAACTGCAAAGAATAAACGAGTCAAAATACCCTTAGCTATTTTTTCTCCAAGAGATTTAGAAAGTAAATATCCCACACAAACGTAGACGTTCCTGTCTTCCGCGCTTGGTGCGGTATATGTAATGCAAGGAAAAAAAAGTTATATGTTATCATGCTGCTTTTCTCATCGAGTTCTCATTCGTGGCGTTTTTTGGAGAGCTTTATATGAATATGTTCTTCAGTTACCCTGGAAGAAGAAGTGATGAGTAAAGAAGCGCAATGAATAAAACGGGCAAAAGATCAGTGGCTTGTCTCGACGTTTCTTGAAAGGGGTAATATCTTACGCAGAATTTTCTATATTTTGCTCGTACAGTGAAAGTGAAGTCATATGAGATTTTGTTTAAAGAAAAGGCCGTCTGCAATATTAAGTTTGGGCTGCGGTATCTAGAGAGAGCGGAGACAGGCGCCCCCAGCATAGATATTTAATATACTTGTACTACAGGAAAGGAAATTCCGAAGCTAGATCGGTCTGACTTTTGGAGACAATGTATCAGTCTTATTTCCTTTAAAACGTTGTTGGCAAATAATGAATACTCGTTATAAGAAAATCTGCTTCAGAGAAAAATGGTGTTTAAAGTCTGAAGTATGTGCTACTAAATTTGTTCGGGAAGGGGGAGGACCATATTTAGGACGCAATTACACTTATTCTAGAAAAGTAAGGAGACAATGATCATCGGAGAACTACACAGCTGACAACAGAATATGCTCTATAGTAAGTCGCATCTCCGATAACTAGTCTTGAAATAGTGTTTCTAAAAGCAGAGGAAACAATATTTAGAATAAATTTTACAATAGAGCCACTTACCGTAGCAGATCGCACTTAGTACTTACACTACTGGCCATTGAAATTGCTACGCCAAGAAGAAATGCAGATGATAAACGGGTATTCATTGGACAAATATATTATTCTAGAACTGACATGTGATTACATTTTCACGCAATTTGGGTGCCTAGATCCTGAGAAATGAGAACCCAGAACAACCACCTTTGTCCGAAATAACGGCCTTGATACGTCTAGGCATTGAGCCAAACAGAGCTTGGATGGCGTGTACAGGTACAGCTGCCAATGAAGCTTCAACACGATACCACAGTTCATCAAGAGTAGTGACTAGCGTATTGTGACGGGCCAGTTCCTCGGCCACCGTTGACCAGACGTTTTCAAATGGTGAGAGATCTGGAGAATGTGCTGGCCAGGGCAGCAGTCGAACATTTTCTGTATCCAGAAAAGCCGGTACAGGACCTGCAACATGCGGTCGTGGATTATCCTGCTGAAATGTAGGGTTTCGCAGGGATCGAATGAAGGGTAGAGCCACGGGCCGTAATACATCTGAAATGTAACGTCCACTGTTCAAAGTGCCGTCAATGCGAACAAGAGGTAACCGTGACGTGTAACCAATGGCACCCCATACCATCACGCCGTGTGATATGCCAGTATGTCTATGACGAATACACGCTTCCAATGTGCGTTCACCGCGATGTCGCCAAACACGGATGCGATCATCATGGTGCTGTAAACAGGACCTAGATTCATCCGAAAAAAATAACGTTTTGCCATTCGTGCACCCAGGTTCGTCGTTGACTACACCAGTGCAGGCGCTCCTGTCTGATGCAGCGTCAAGGGTAACCGCAGCCATGGTCTCCGAGCTGATAGTCCATGCTGCGGCAAACGTCGTCGAACTGTTATTGCAGATTTTTGTTGTCTTGCAAACGTCCCCATCTGCTGACTCAGGGATCGAGACATTGCTGCACGACCCGTTACAGCCATGCGGATAAGATGCTGTCATCTCGACTGCTGTTGATACGAGACCGTTGGGATCCAGTACGGCGTTCCGTATTACCCTCCTGAACCCACCGATTCCATATTCTGCTAACAGTCATTGGATCTCGACCAACGCGAGCAGCAATGTCGGGATAAGATGAACCGTAATCGCGATGGGCTACAATCCGACCTTTATCCAAGCCGGAAACGAGATGGTGCGCATTTCTCCTCCCTACACGAGGCATCACAACAACGTTTCACCAGGCAACGCCGGTCAACTGCTGTTTGTGTATGAGAAATCGGTTGGAAACTTTCCTCATGTCAGCACATTTATGGTTGCGCCAGCGGCGCCAACGTTGTGTGAATGCTCTGGAAAGCTAATCATTTGCATATCATAGTATCGTCTTCCTGTCGGTTAAATTTCGCATCTGTAGCACGTCATCTTCGTGGTGCAGCATTTTTAATGGCCAGTATTGTATCATTAAGGCAATTTTTCTGCCATGTTAGGAGAGAGAGAGAGAGAGAGAGAGAGAGAGACTATTGGTGCATTTTGAACGATTTTAGGAAATCACTGGAAGGCTTAAGTCCCTGTGACCGAAATGGATGTGAGGGACAACACCGTCATTATTATGTGTGTCTGCAAAAAGAATGTTACATCTGAAATATGTTATGTAGTAACGTGAAAACTCGAGTAGACGTTTTGTGTGAAGTGTCCCAATGAATGACTAAAATTTTTAGTAAGAAAAATTTTTAGTAAGAAAAATTTGGAGGTGTAAATTTACAAGTTTAACCAGCTGTGTGATCTTGTCCAGTTTCTTAACATACGAGCCTTGAACTCATCTTCATCCAAGAAGATTGACAACGTTTTAGGACAAGTTCTATGTGTGCACCACACTGAGCAATTCCCTGTTTTAAATGAAGACTACCGAGTTACTTATTGACACAAAACAATAACAAGTAACGCGTTGTATGTTTTGAAAAAATAATTCTAAGTGAAAGGCAGCCTGTCTTTCGTGAAATATTCTCAACTTCACGAGCTATATTCGCTTTGACAACTAATATATTCAAATAAATAAAATGAAATTATTATCACTGCGGATTTTTTGCGACTTGGCAAGCACTTTTGATAAGGTGATTCATGACAAAAAAATTTAGCAGATTCGAATAGTTAACAGAGCACTTTCACGATTTGCAGTTTTTCTGTGTGATAAAATGCAATAGGTATCAGTTGTATGGCAATCAAACGTGTTGTGCAATTGATAATTTGAATCAGTCAGGCTAAATGTATTATACAATTCTAACTTGGGTCTCATTTCACTTGAAAATTCCGGACTGAAAGGTCGTGGTCGATGTACGGCACTTCCCTCTATCGTTTCATCTCCGACTGCGGGAGACATCTTCAGAGATAACGAACTGCAACCAGAACTCGAGGGAGTGACGATTGTGCAGATGGTGCAGAGGAGTCCACAGTCCATCACATGAAGTCGTTTGCGAGGTTATCTCGATAATGCCAACAATTTTGACTGAAAGTTTCGATCATCATTCTTACGGTGAAATGTTGACGTACAAATTTTGTTAATTTAACATCTTCCTCTTTTCTGTTAAAATTATTGCCTTGTTTATAAATCTTAAATAGCCTCTGTATACAAACACGCATGATAACGCGATGTTGTTGATTGACGCTCGTCTCACTGAATTTTATCTCATGATCACCCCATTGGTAAACAAGGCCTGGTACGGTCGATTTACTCGTATGAACTAGGCAACGATTCCTGTTCTGTTCAAACAGGGATAGACGGATAAATCGGCCGAGGATGATCAGTTCAGTGAGACGAGCGTCATGGAAAACATCGAGTTATCATGCGCGTATGTATAGAGAGGTTACTGAGAGTTACATAAAAGGTAATAATTTTAACAGAAAAGAGGAGGGTGTTAAATTAGACAGAATTATTATGTCAGCATTGCACCGTAAGAATGACGATCGATAACTTTCAATCGCAAGTGTTGGCATTATCAGAGATAATCTCGCAAACGACTTCATATGATGGACGGTGGTGTCCTCTATACAACCTATATATTCGGTGCGCCCTCGAGTTCTGGTTGCATTTCGCCACTTTACCTCTGAAGGGATGAAACTTGGGAGAAAGTTTTGTACACAAACCACGGCCTATCAGACCGGAAGTTTCAAGTGAAATCAGTGCGGGCTGTGAAAGCCTACGCTGTATGATGTATCGCAGGTGCTTTGTACATGCACATTTGGACTCATTACAGTTGCTACAACTGTTGGAATCATAAAAAAATATTTTTATCTTACTAAAAGAGCATCTAATGAATATTTTAATACATGGGTCATTAAAGGCTGGTGCGTCGCTGGGGACGCAATGTGTATGCTGCCCAAGTAAATAGTTTCAAATAGTTTTATTTGGATATTAAAGAACATAAACAAAAGTTTTTTCATTGAGTAAGATAATTAGAAGGAAAGTAAATAATGAATTAATGGCTGAAGTATAACAAAGATTCAAGTCTAGATTGATTTGGAATTTAAAACTTTGAACATAGCTGCTAAGGTTTAGTGACCGTGTCAGAGTTATATTAGAACAAATAAGCCATCGGTAACAAATATTAAGTCACATTTTTAAAAAATGTGTCTAATTTTTGAATATACAGTAGCCTAGTTGTTTCTGCGGCTACTAGATGGCGCTTGTAGCAACACCATGTTTACTTGCCCACACTTTCTAACGTGGGCACATCACTCTTGTTGCAACCCTTGTTCACTCAAGTACGAGCAGCCCTTAGCGGCTCGCCATCTCATTTACAACTATTCGTGACATCACCTTTCCGGCTTAGATCTTTTTTTAAAATGTGACTTGTAAGTACTGCATCTCTTTCCAGTCAGTACAAACTTTAATTTTATTGATGTATTATATACCTAATATGTTATAGAACAGTTAGTTTAATTCTGAAGACGACACTCACAGTAGCGTCGAAACCTGGTCAATTTTGACTTAATATTCGTGACCGACGGCTTATTTGTTCTAATACACTCCTGGAAATGGAAAAAAGAACACATTGACACCGGTGTGTCAGACCCACCATACTTGCTCCGGACACTGCGAGAGGGCTGTACAAGCAATGATCACACGCACGGCACAGCGGACACACCAGGAACCGCGGTGTTGGCCGTCGAATGGCGCTAGCTGCGCAGCATTTGTGCACCGCCGCCGTCAGTGTCAGCCAGTTTGCCGTGGCATACGGAGCTCCATCGCAGTCTTTAACACTGGTAGCATGCCGCGACAGCGTGGACGTGAACCGTATGTGCAGTTGACGGACTTTGAGCGAGGGTGTATAGTGGGCATGCGGGAGGCCGGGTGGACGTACCGCCGAATTGCTCAACACGTGGGGCGTGAGGTCTCCACAGTACATCGATGTTGTCGCCAGTGGTCGGCGGAAGGTGCACGTGCCCGTCGACCTGGGACCGGACCGCAGCGACGCACGGATGCACGCCAAGACCGTAGGATCCTACGCAGTGCCGTAGGGGACCGCACCGCCACTTCCCAGCAAATTAGAGACACTGTTGCTCCTGGGGTATCGGCGAGGACCATTCGCAACCGTCTCCATGAAGCTGGGCTACGGTCCCGCACACCGTTAGGCCGTCTTCCGCTCACGCCCCAACATCGTGCAGCCCGCCTCCAGTGGTGTCGCGACAGGCGTGAATGGAGGGACGAATGGAGACGTGTCGTCTTCAGCGATGAGAGTCGCTTCTGCCTTGGTGCCAATGATGGTCGTATGCGTGTTTGGCGCCGTGCAGGTGAGCGCCACAATCAGGACTGCATACGACCGAGACACACAGGGCCAACACCCGGCATCATGGTGTGGGGAGCGATCTCCTACACTGGCTGTACACCACTGGTGATCGTCGAGGGGACACAATAGTGCACGGTACATCCAAACCGTCATCGAACCCATCGTTCTACCATTCCTAGACCGGCAAGGGAACTTGCTGTTCCAACAGGACAATGCACGTCCGCATGTATCCCGTGCCACCCAACGTGCTCTAGAAGGTGTAAGTCAACTACCCTGGCCAGCAAGATCTCCGGATCTGTCCCCCATTGAGCATGTTTGGGACTGGATGAAGCGTCGTCTCACGCGGTCTGCACGTCCAGCACGAACGCTGGTCCAACTGAGGCGCCAGGTGGAAATGGCATGGCAAGCCGTTCCACAGGACTACATCCAGCATCTCTACGATCGTCTCCATGGGAGAATAGCAGCCTGCATTGCTGCGAAAGGTGGATATACATTGTACTAGTGCCGACATTGTGCATGCTCTGTTGCCTGTGTCTATGTGCCTGTGGTTCTGTCAGTGTGATCATGTGATGTATCTGACCCCAGGAATGTGTCAATAAAGTTTCCCCTTCCTGGGACGATGAATTCACGGTGTTCTTATTTCAATTTCCAGGAGTGTATGATTTGGAATTTTCAGAAGTAAGTCACTGCCATAAGCTCGGTAGCCATTGAAAGATAAAGAGCTCAGTGGTTGTCCAATGATGATTCCTTAGCGAGCCTATGACTGATGGGCTACAGAGAAACTGGCACCTAGCTCAGAGAGCTCAGAGGAATAACTGGCTTGGTACCTTGTATCATCGGTCCATTGGCTTGCCGAAGAGCTGCAGTTGCGGCATCACTGTATGATGTCTCTCGGACAACAGTACAACTCGACTCTTAGTCGCATTGAATCCCATCCTCAACGTCGCTGTCCAATACTCTAGGTCTGAACACGCCTCCTGCAAGCGTTGGTGTATGACTTTTCTTTTTGTTTGAGTCATCAGTCTTGTGACTGGTTTGATGTGGCCCGCCACGAATTCCTCTCCTGTGCCAATCTCTTCATCTCACAAAAGCACTTACAACCTACGTCCTCAATCATTTGCTGGATATATTCCAATCTCTGTCTACCTCTACAGTTTTTACCCTCTACAGTTTCCTCTAGTGACATGGAAGTCATTCCTTGACGTCTTAACAGATGTCCTATCATCCTTTCCCTTCTCCTTGTCAGTATTTTCCTCATATTCCTTTCCTCTCCGAATCTGCTTTTAACCTCCTCATTCCTCACCTTACCGGTCCACCTAATTTTCAGCATTGGTCTGTAGCACCACATCTCCAATGCCTCGATTCTCTTCTGTGTGACTAGCGATTTCTAATAAGAAGGACGGTATAGTCCGCGTAAACTGCCCGAGTAACTTGCTCAAAGGCGGATGCTTGCGAGACACCTGCCTCGATTCATCGAATAGGAATGGCTTCATGTGCTTGGACTACGAACGTCCTCCCCTGGCGATAACTTCCCATCAGCTGAAGCTAGTGGCCATGAAACCCAAAGGCGAAAAGTTTGTACACTAGGCCTGTGTGCCAAACGCTCGCTTCACATCTAAAAAGAGGGTGAGCAATATTCTCTACACTTGAAGGAGTCATGATCTGTTCAACCATTCAAAGGAGTCGAGCGTGACTGAGTGTCCTTCCCTGAACCCAAATTATTCCAGAGGTAGAAGTCCTTCTTCAGTAATGTTCTCAGACATCCATAGTAGGAGGAGTTATTCGAAAACCTTGCTGTGAAAGTGAAGTAGGCCAATAGACCGATTGCTCTTGGATCAGCTTTATTTTTGCCTGTCTTCTGAGTCTTGAGCGTGAATGAAGGAAGTAGCTCACCTTGTCCCAGGATGTGGCGTCAGGTTTCAAGTTAGTTACCTTGTCTCGCCATCGACGGTTTCTAACGTCGGTCAGGCAGCTCGTAACTGGCGACACATGAGATTGGCCCATCTTTCACCAAAACGCGAGTGAGTCGCCCTTTCTTCTGGAGGCCGTTCCTGTCAACATGGCGAGCATTTCTTGTGGTAGCGGTAGAACTGAGCGGTCAGTTCTTCGGGGCAAAGGGGTGTTTCAGTAATTAGCACCCACGTGACTGAGGCGCTAAAGCTGGTCATTATGCCATTAACGTTCCCAGCGTCGACTGGCCATCGCTCCTGAAAGTTTCAGAGAAACGGTGCCAGTCTGACCTTTTGAGATTGAGGCGACCCTCCCGCAGTTCAGGCTCTTCAGTAACTGGGAAGATGGTCTGAGGGCAGCTCATGGCTCACTTCGGTAGGTATGAAGTCTGAAAACCCCTTGCAATAATGAAGTCAAAGACGCCTCGTTGTGTGCCATTACTCGGGTAGTGCGTGGGTTCGTCAGGGCCAATGACTTCCACTCCAGCAGCGTGGAAAAGGCAGCATCCATGGATTCGTCAGGCGGGAGTTCCACGCTGCATGTTTCGGATTGCAGCAAACAGTTGGCCCCGCTGCCGGAACAGTGCTCGCGCATCTTCGACGTTAAGTCGTCCTCCAGGCGGCTAGTAGACAGATAGGAACGTCATGGTGTCTAAAGAGGTCATCACGTTCACTGCTTTAGCCTCCACTGCTTCCAAGACCACTGCTGGAGCAGCATAGTGTTGTAGTGAGAAGCGCACACAGGTTGTCCTGCCGCTACCGGCAGTGAGTCTGTTGTTACGACAGCAGGCGCAATTCGCAACATTAATGCATCACCACCCAACAAATGTTGACGTCATGCTTCTGTAAGAAGTGCCAAAACTCCAAAATGAATGGATATAGAGACTCGACATTCCACGTTACTATGTTAAGTTAGTCCAGTCGTTTGTTTCTAGGCATGCGGTGTTATGGTTCCCTTGGCGGGTTTCATATAGGCTGCTGAGTGCCACCTGAACAGCTGAGATGACGGCTTGTGGGAGAGTCTGAAAGACGTGGCTGGCCTCATAAGAGCCTCGAGCAGCGAACTAAAGTCTGAGAGATCGATTTCGGTGTGCAGACGCGCCCGCTGCATCTGCTGGAGTGTAGCTGTGGGCCGAGAGACGCAGTCAGTGTTGGAAGGAGCAGTGCTGCCACAGCGGTGTCGGCATCATCCGTCGGTATGGCGACTGAGGACCTACCCCTGTCGGCATCAGACGTCAGAAGACTGGGACAGATGCGGCCAGATTATTGGACCACTTGGGTACTTCTAGCAAAGACGGTCTTAGGAGCTGTAGACTGGTGGTCACGTGACATTGGTTGTTCTCTACTTCTCCACTATGCAGTGGTGGAAGTCCGTGCATCTGGCAACTGTCGTCTTTCTGGTGTTGACACCCCATGTAGTTTGCAGGGTGGGGGCCGCAGCAGTTGGTACACTTTGGTATATCTGATATGTCTGCGTAAGCAGAAGAAACTGACGATCAAAGTCCGAAAACAATTTATTGGACTGTTCAATTAACCAAAACAATTCTCCAAGTATAACACCAACACAAAACAGTGATCCGTCTTCGAATCACAATTACATACAAGAATAATATAGAAAACAACTGAAATAATTTCCTACTAGTCTCCGCCAGAGACTTCTCCCATATACCAAGCCTAATCCAGAGATCAGCGAGAAGATCCAAGCAGGGTTGCCAGGGCGGCTGCTATCCACGTCTGCTGGCGGTCGATGAACTGCCGATGTGCGACCGAGCGCCGGCCTTTATAGCGCTTCGACGGATGAGTACCTCGGAACTATTTTCCATCACGTGTGAAAATAGTTCTGGGATCTGCAGCGACCTCTTCCTTATGTTTATGTGGGCTGGTAGTGGCCCCTGGTGGCCGCTGTTGTTTTTGCTTGGTGTTGTTGTGGTTGTTGTTGTGGCCGTTCATCAATATTGTCTGTCGGTTGTGTAGTGCTTCGGTGTGCCTGCGACTCGAGCAACCCGCGGCTGCAGGCTGTCAGTTTGGTTGCTGATACTTTAGGCGCCGTAATGTCAGGTGGAGAAGGCCACAGCAATATCGGTCTTAGGATCAGGGCTATTTAACGCATTGTTTTAAAGCATCGGGGTGGCATAGTACAGTGGCTGGTGAATGAGAAAACTCCTGGCACCGATAGCACTGGGTAGGGCCCCTTGTAGCTCGGAATTTCTCAACTGTGATTACAGTGTGGCCGAGGCGTGTGTCGCAGTGTTCAGCTGCATGGCTAATACCGTAAGAGTTGACTGAGTCGTTCCCAGTGCTTAGTCCGGTGGGTTTCAGGCTGCTTTCTTGTAATAATTACGCACAGCATAGTGGCACGTGGCCTGTCATAACTTTTGACAAGATTTAGTAGCTACTGTAATTCTTCAGTTTTTCATGGTTTATGCGACGTACAAAAACGTCTCTAGCAGAGATAATACTTCGACAAGAGATCAGTAAGCGCTCTGATGGAATGCTGGCATGGCGGATTGGGCCTGGAATTGTTGTTGTTGTGGCCTTCAGTCCTGAGACTGGTTTGATGCAGCTCTCCATGCTACTCTATCCTATGCAAGCTTCTTCGTCTCTCAGTACCTACTGCAACCCACATCCTTCTGAATCTGCTTAGAGTATTCATCTCTTGGTCTCCCTCTACGATTTTTACCGTCCACGCTGCCCTCCAGTACTAAATAGGTGATCCCTTGATGCCTCAGAACATGTCCTACCAACCTATCCCTTCATCTTGTCAAGTTGTGCCACAAACTCCTCTTCTCCCCAATTCTATTGAGTATATCCTCATTAGTTATGTGATCTACCCATCTAATCTTCAGCATTCTTCTGTAGCACCACATTTCGAAAGCTTCTATTCTCTTCTTGTCCAAACTATTTATCGTCCATGTTTCACTTCCATACATGGATACATTCCATACAAATACTTTCAGAAACGACTTCCTGACACTTAAATCAATACTCGATGTTAACAAATTTCTCTTCTTCAGAAACGCTTTCCTTCTTCTCATTTTATGTATGGGAGAATCCCAACCTCGCCCCTCAACCTGTCATTCGGTAATTTGGTCACTAAAGGTATGAGAATAGGATTTACTAGTCTCGTCAGTCACTGACGACATTCAGTCTCCCATCAACAATTACCAGATCAGTTCTGTTGTCATAGCCATAGCTCCCCACATCAAGATTCCAGTAACTCTACGGATCTTGAGAATTACAGCTTGCTGTGCCCTTTCATCAGGTAGTGTATGGAAACGTTGCGTTAGTCTGGCTGCCAGAGACAGAAGCGAGACTCAATATATTTCAGAACTTTCTTGATGTCTTCTAGTTTATTAAGCTTCATTGGAACACAGTCGTTGTTCACTGGACACAGAAGAAGGGACACATCTCTTGTTATTAGCAAGCCCACCAATGAAATCAAAGGAGATCATGACACGTGGATTGTTTGAATTGCCACCGGATTCTAAATAACTTTTATTGACATTCCGCTTCTCTTCCTCGAGAGTCTATGATGAGGTTATGTTTATATAGATATTTGCTCACTACCAGTTAATATCTAAATTTCATCTGTATTCATCATTTGGACTATAAATAAATTATTGTTAGCCCAGTGTGCTAACAATGGTTCCTGCGAAACTACGTCTCCTATAGTAGAAAGAGCCTTTCATTAATGGATGAAAATATGGTTGACTTCATGTGGCAACGTCAAATGCCAGAGAGAGGCCTCTTTAGCATATTGTGATTCTTCTGGAGAGTTAAAAAAGACACAGCGAAACATTTTTACCAATAACTTTGTAAATTAGTCTTTCAGAAATGACAGATTAGTTATGAAGAAGCTGCAAGAAGTAGAATTGTTGGCCAAATGAGCATATTTAATTGTTACCATTGTTTCCACTTTTTGGTATCCTTGCTATTTTTAAAGCTGTCTGATGATGATGATGATGATGATGATGATGATCGGCATTTGATAATACGCTTTTAGAATCGAAACTGGTTATGACAAAATAAACAAATATAGAAGTAAGTTGTAGCTGTTAAAAATAATTCCCCGAAAAAATTCTATTATTTGTTCACAACCTGGCGCCTCTTCGCAGCACACTTGGCTTCGTATGCCTATTCGTCGTCTCACATTCGCGTAGAGATCGTTGAGTTATGGCTTAACCACTTCTGTCGTTTCAGCAGACTGGGTCAGGATCCCGAGCCGTACTGGCGAGGCATTCCGTCGCTTTTCATTTGAAATGATGCGTTTTACAAGCAAGTCATTGAATGTTCTATATCAATCCATGCAGAATCCAATTGCCAAACTGTGCTCTACGACCGCCCACTTACAGGATTATCTAGTACGCCGCTGGTGTTCAGTACAGGTTTTTTATCGATTATGACGGTTGTGTGCCAAATTGGCGAGGGAGCTAATATTCTCTTGATTTGCGGTGACTGAGATAGTCTTTTACGCTGTCCAAGAGTAGCTTAGTTTCGGGTTGGTGGAACGTGCGCCATAACTGAAAGCAGTCCATAATGTGATCTAGTCTGGCCGCAATGACGCTGGTGTATGGCAGGACATCGCTCGTTTGTGGTGTCTGCATTATCCACGTTTGTTTCGCTACAACTCGCCAGAACATCTACGAGAGAATGACAAATAGCGTTTTCTTATTACCCATTTCTGCGGAAATGCTTTAGACATTCTAATTCTTTCGTCTAACAGAGCGTCCAGTGAACCAGTATTCTGAATGCACCACTTACCTGCGTCAGATGACAGTAATTGTCTGCGAGCCGTGGTGGGGATGCTGGCTTCTCGTTTCGAATTCCTAGCGCCACTAGCTCTATCCATCGTCTGATGCCTCTCTGGTTTGAGGCCACTAAGATCTTTGCTCGAGGATGTTTATGGGGGACGGGGCTTGTTGTGGTGCGGCAGCGTTGGCGAGTGGTAACGGAACGAGGCCGACGGTGTACAAGGTCGCCCGGCAATTAAGGCGAGCGTCTCGGGTACGAAGTCCGGAGAGTACTTGCTGCACACATTTGTGGGCCGATTTGGATCCGTGGCTGACTTCGAGTGCCGTCTTCGTGCGTAGCCTGGCCAATCAGCTCTGGGACATGATAACATAAGGAGAGAGTTGAAGCCAGTTTCGCTGGGCGGAATTCTGGGCCCCCTTTGGAACCTGCAAGCTTCAGCTTCGATTCGTGGACGCCAATTAAGTTCTGGATTATTATTGAAGGCCTGCGTGCTTCTATTTGATTTTTACTTAACTGAAGGTGTTATTAAAGAAGGCCTCCCTGTTTTTATTTAGTAATTTTAGTTAACTCAATCTGTTATTCTTGAAGGCCTGGCTGTTTTGCATTTAGTAATTTTGCTTAACAGAAGCTGATATAATTGAGGGCCTGCCTGTTACCTTTTACATGAATTAAGAGTTATTTCATTATTTGGGTTTGCTGAAGCTGTTTTATTGCCCTATTATTGAGATCTGATGGCCTACTCAGTCTGTATTGTAATTAACTGATGTTGTTATTGCCAAAGGCCTGTCTGCTTCAGAGGTATTTACGTCAGTAATGTAGTGACAGGAAATGACTCTTGGTGGCACATGGGCCCTAACCTTTCGACTTACATCCCTTTATCCATAATTGTAGGTTTCAGTCCGCATGTTCACAAACACTCGTGGGAGATTGATTTAGGGATACGTTCCGTGTTGGAGAGAGAGTATTACCCCAGAAGGCAATTGGCCGATCAGTATGGTCTTGACGAGGTTGCGGTGAATCGGAGCGGAAATGAATGAACTTCCCATAGTTTTGGTGGAAGATGGCGAAGAAGACCGATACTATAAGGGGTGGAGAAAAATATGGAAACACCAAATACACAATACATTACCAAGCCCAGTACGGTGAAGGAAACCCGTTGGCATTCAAAACAACTTCCAGTAGCTTCGTAATGGACAGGTACAGGCCCTGAATGGTTTTCAATGGAATCTTCTACCATTATTCTTGCAAATTAGTGGCTAGTTCAGGCAACGATAATCGAGGTGGGTAGCGATCACTCTCCCTTGTGTCCAAGGCAGACCACAAAAGCTCAATAATATTGAGATCTGGTGACTTTGGCGACCAGGTGCGATGTGACAATTCAGCCTCGTGCTCACAAAACAGGTCTTTGACGGTTCGAGCTGTGTGAAAAACGCTCCACCATTGGCGAACAAACGTTGTACCATGGGATGTGTTCCGGCGTGCCGACCGGGGTGGCCGAGCCGTTCTAGACGTTTCAGTCTGGAACCGCGCGACCGCTACGGTCGCACGTTCGAATTCTGCCTCGGGCATGGATGTGTATGATGTCCTTAGATTAGTTAGGTTTAAGTTGTTCTAAGTTCTAGGGGACTGATGACCACAGCAGTTAAGTCCCATAGTGCTCAGAGCCATTTGCACCATTTTTGTTCCGGCGTATCGACAAGCGGCGGCACGAAGATGAAGAATACAAGAGCAGAGAAGGCGGTTAGATGGCGTTAGCCAATAGCCTGCTGACTAGGACCGCATCACGACAGGAGCGCCGTCTACGAGATGAGACTATAATCACCGCTCCTGCCAGTCACGGCCGCACAGTATTAGGACAGTAGTAGCCCGGCCATAGAAGAGAGCAGTACGAAAGACGTCATTAGTGATCCACAAACTGTGGCAAACTTGCATGAACACTGTATATAGATAGCAAAGGACTCTGAGTTATTTGCATGTCGCCCATCGCTTGCGACGCCGTTGTAATTGCAAAGTTAAGTATTGTCAAACTTCTTTATTGCAACAAAATCTATTAATGTGATTTGCTTGAATTGTTGTTAGCATTCTGAGAACTCAGCATCCTTTAGGCACCCTATGCAAGACGAGTAGGCCTGATGCCACAAGATGGGCCTGCCATAATGGTCACACAATCCTTGGAAGCAACACTTCTTTCCATACTGACCTTGGAAACCATGGAGTACCACAATACAGTGGCCAAAATCATCACCGAACCCCCGTCATGTTTCAATCTTGGGGTCTTAAACTCGGCCAAAAGTTGAAAACAGTGTGAAACGAGACTTATCCGACCAAATAACATTCCTCCAGTGCTTCATAGTCTAGATTTTATGACTTCAGCACAACGTTTTCATGTTAAGCGAATTTGTATATCTGATGAGTGGTTTTGGAATACCAGATCGCCCTGAAATTACCCTTCGTGTTGTTTTGGGGCTTACAGATTTCACTAGTGTGACATTCACTTTCAAAAATGGTTCAAATGGCTGTAAGGCATAACATCTGACGTCATCAGTCCCCTAGAACTTAGATCTACTTAAACCTAACTAACCTCAGGACAGCACACACATCCATGCCCGAGGTAGGGTGCGAACCTGCGACCGTAGCAGCAGCGTGGTTCCGGACTGAAGCATCTAGAACCGCTCGGCCACAGCGGCCGGCTGACATTCACGTCTGCAATGACTTTTTCAAATGTCATCCTCATATAATTCGTGAAAATTCTCTTCAATGACCATCTGTTACGATCACTCGACCCACGCAGTATCGTCCGCGTTGTGACTTAACTGTAAACTCCGTCCAAACAGACCTTGAAGGGCTAACAGTACCGTCAGACCGCCGTGACTTCCTCAGCCCACAGCCGTCAGTGGATGCGGATATGGGAAGGCATATGGTCAGCACACCGCTCTCCATATCGTTGTCAGTTTTACGTGACGCGAGCCGCTACTTCCCGCCAAGTAGCTCCTCAATTGTCCTCACAAGATCTGAGTGCATCAGGCTTGCCAACAACATTCCGCAGACCGGTCGGTCACCCGTCCAAGAGTTAGCCAAGCCCGACAGCGCTTGACTTCGGTGATCTGATGGGAACCGTTGTTACCACTGCGGCAAGGCCGCTGGTGTTGTGACTTAACGGATAACGTTTATCAGCTTTCCCTGCATGCGATGCTGATCTTCGATATGGTGCCTCTTCAAACGCCAAACTCTTTGCCTCCCTTGTTTACGGAAGCATACACCATACGAAGACCAACAATTGACCCACGTTCGAATCCATAGAGCTTCGACATAACGCACTCACATCTCCACAGAATACTATTCAGACCACGACTGACTCTTGTAACTCACTCAGGACATTGCGCGGGTGCCGTTAGTGGTCACACAAAGCTTGGCTAGCATCTGCATTTAAGTCCAGGCACACACTTCACGCAATGTTTCCGTATTTTTGTCCAACTCCTGTACGTCACCTAAAGCGGTACCTACACTGTCAATAATACTGTGCAGTATTTCATATTCTGCAATACCGTTGATTGTCCATGGGTAACACCGAATGCTGTGCAATATATTGTACTGAAATTAGATTTTTATTGTGCGAAGTAATTAGACTGTATAGTTTCTGACTTATATTGTACGTCTTTGTCGGGTTAGTATCGCATGCCAAACTGTTCAATTTGCGCGATTTGTTGTGTCGTGTAAAACGAATTGTGGAATGGCTTACAAATCAGAGGAATGCACGTTCGTTTTAGAGCCGTTGGAGAAGTATAGGGATTTTCCAGTCTTATAGAGAGTAAAATCAAACGAGTGTAGTAACAACCAGAAGGAAACTGAGGAATATAGTCCGTTGTTGTCCGTATATAGAAAAATGTATCTGGAAGAAAATCAGCTTCAGTTAGTGAAGAAATTAAATTCGTTGCGAACGACTTATAGGAAGGATCTAGCTGGCTCTGAGCACTATGGGACTTAACTTCTGAGCTCATCAGACCCCTAGAACTTAGAACTACTTAAACCTAACTAACCTAAGGACACTATACACATCCACGCCCGAGGCAGGATTCGGACCTGCGACGGTAGCGGTCGCGCGGTTCCAGACTGTAGCGCCTAGAACCGCTCGGCCACCCCGGCCGGCAGGAATGATCTGACTTGCAAAAATAATGTCACGCATCCAATGAGTGTCCATTTTTCTTACTTATAGGTTCTGATTATAAAAACGAGCTCGTGTCCATTCTTAGAAAATTCCGTTGATGATCTGGTTGTTTGTCCTCAAGTCACTTAGTAAATTTTGAAGTGACAGTCTTTTTCTCTTCTTATATCACTCCTTCATCCTTCTATGCTTCCTCTGTCTTTTTTGTGGGTGCAAAGGTATCCCCAACATCATGCGCGAACATACGCCACATTCACACTTTCAAGATTTGATGTGAACTCTGCGCAATACCACCTCGTCAGGAACAAACCGTCAATGTATTGCATAGTACATTGTCCAGTCACATTTATGTGATAACATGAGGAAAGCCTGAATAACCACATTTTGCAGGGTGGAAGCTGCGAGGCGTGCAGGAATAGAGTCTGTGAGGTTATGGATGGTACCTATACCTACGTGGAGCTATGCCGACTGTATTGTCGCGCGCTAGATTTCTCCGCTAAGGATGCATGGGACGCACAGCCCGATAGAGCTGGCCCATAAATTCTCGTCTGCATTGATATTCGGGGAGTTCGGTGACCAGGGGAGTACGGTAAACTCATCCTGGGGGCCGGCCGGTGAGGTCGAGCGGTTCTAGGCGCTTCAGTCTGGAACCGCGCGACCGTTACGGTCGCAGGTTAGAATCCTGCCTCGGGCATGGATGTGTGTGACGTCCTTAGATTAGCTAGGTTTAAGTAGTTCTACGTTCTAGGGGACTGATGACCTCAGATGTTAAAGTCCCATAGTGCTCAGAGCCATTTCATTCTGGTGCTCTTCAAACCGCTTACATACACCACGAGCTCTGTGAGTCGCTGCATTGTTCTGTTTGTAGATGCCACAGTGCCGAAGAAAAACAAACTGCGTGTAGGTTTGGAGATGGTCCCCAAGGATAATACATACGTGTGTTGATCAGTTGTGCCTTCCAGAATGGCGAGACCATCCAGACCACAACGCTGCCTCCTCAGGCCTGGTCCCTTCTAACGATTGTTGCAGGATGTTTGCATTCAGACGTACCACTCCGTAAACGGTTCTAGCCATGTGTCCGATGGAACATAAGTGATTAATTTGAAAAGGCCACCTATCGCTAGTCAGTCGACATGCAGTTGTGGCATTGGCGTGCAAATTCAAGACTTCATCGCTGATGAACAGCAGTTGCATGGCACCATAAACCAGGTACCTGCTGCGGATATACACTACTGGCCATTAAGATTGCTACACCAAGAAGAAATGCAGATGATAAACGGGTATTCATTGGACTAATATATTATACTAGAACTGACATGTGATTACATTTTCACGCAATTTGGGTGCATAGATCCTGAGGAATCAGTACCCAGAACAACCACCTCTGGTCGTAATAACGGCCTTGATACGCCTGGAAATTGAGTCAAACAGAGCTTGGATGGCGTGTACAGGTACAGCTGCCCATGCAGATTTAACACGATACCACAGTTCATCAAGACTAGTGACTAGCGTATTGAACGAGCCAGTTGCTCGGCCACCATTGACCAGACGTTTTCAAATGGTGAAAGATCTGGAGAATGTGCTGGCCAGGGCGGCAGTCGAACATTTTCTGTATCCAGAAAGGCCCGTACAGGACCTGCAACATACGGTCGTGCATTATCCTGCTGAAATGTAGGGATTCGCAGGGATAAAATGAAGGGTAGAGCCACGGGTCATAACACATCTGAAATGTAACGTCCACTGTTCAAAGTGCCGTCAATGTGAACAAGAGGTGACCGATACGTGTAACCAATGGCACCCCGTACCATCACACCGGGTGATACGGCACTATGGCGATGACGAATACACGCTTCCAATGTGCGTTCACCGCGATGTCGCCAAATACGGATGCGACCATCATGATGCTGTAAACAGAACCTGGATTCATCCGAAAAAATGACATTTTGCCATTTGTGCACCAAGGTTCGTCGTTGAGTACACCATCGCAGGCGCTCCTGTCTGTGATGCAGCGTCAAGAGTAACCACAGCCACGGTAATAATAATAATGTGTGTGAAATCTTATGGGACTTAACTGCTAAGGTCATCAGTCCCTAAGCTTACACGCTACTTAACCTAAACACACACACCCATGCCCGAGGGAGGACTCGAACCTCCGCCGTGACCAGACGCACAGTCCATGACTGTAGTGCAGCCATGGTCTCTGAGCTGATAGTCCATGCTGCTGCAAACGTCGACGAACTGTTCTTGCAGATGATTGTTGTCTTGCAAACGTCCCCATCTGTTGACTCAGGGATCGAGACGTGGATGCACGATCCGTTACAGCCATGCGGATAAGATGCCTGTCATCTCGACTGCTGTTGATACGAGACCGTTGGGATCCAGCACGGCGTTCCGTATTACCCTCCTGAACCCACCGATTCCATATTCAGCTAACAGTCATTGGATCTCGACCAACGCGAGGAGCAATGTCGCGATACGATAAACCGCCATCGCGATAGGCTACAATCCGACCTTTATCAAAGTCGGAAACGTGATGGTACGCATTCCTCCTCCTTATACGAGGCATCACAACAACGTTTCACCAGGCAACGCCGGTCAACAGCTGTTTGTGTATGAGAAATCGGTTGGAAATGTCTCTCATGTCAGCACATGTTGTAGGTGTCGCCACTGGCGCCAACCTTATGTGAATGCTATGAAAACCTAATCATTTGCATATCACAGCAGCTTCTTCCTGTCGGTTAAATTTCGCGTCTGTAGCATGTCAGCATGAAACGAGGATAATGGAATGTAGTCGAATTAAGTCGGGTGATGCTGAGGGAATTAGATTAGGAAATGAGACACTTAAAGTAGTAAATTCGTTTTGCTATTTGGGGAGCAAAATGACTGATGATGGTCGAAGTAGAGAGGATATAAAATGTAGACTGGCAATGGCAAGGAAAGCGTTTCTGAAGAAGAGAAGTTTGTTAACATCGAGTATAGATTTGAGTGTCAGGAAGTCATTTCTGAAAGTATTTGTATGGAGTGTAGCCATGTATGGAAGTGAAACATGGACGGTAAATAGTTTGGACAAGAAGGGAATAGAAGATGGGTAGATCACATAACTAATGAGGAAGTATTGAATAGTATTGGGGAGAAGAGAAGTTTGTGGCACAACTTGACCAGAAGAAGGGATCCGTTGGTAGGACATGTTCTGAGGCATCAAGGGATCACCAATTCAGTATTGGAGGGCAGCGTGGAGGGTAAAAATCGTAGGGGGAGACCAAGAGATGAATACACTAAGCAGATTCAAAAGGATGTAGGTTGCAGTAGGTACTGGGAGATGAAGAAGCTTGCACAGGATAGAGCAGCATGGAGAGCTGCATCAAACCAGTCTCAGGACTGAAGACCACAACAACAACAACAGCATGTCATCTTCGTGGTGTAGCAATTTTAATTGCCAGTAGTTTACAAATGCAGCAACGTTTGCCGAACGTTCGTTGAGGAGATACTGTTGGTAGCGTCTTGATTCATCAGGGCTGTCAGTTACTCAATAGTTGCACATCTAATCGCCCGTATATATGACCACATCCATCGTTCACCTCTGTCATGTATAGCTCAAAAATGGCTCTGAGCACTGTGGGACTTAACCTCTCAGGTCATCAGTCCCATAGAACTTAGAACTAATTAAACCTAACTAACCTAAGGACATCACACACATCCATGCCCGAGGCAGGATTCGAACTTACGACCGTAGCGGTCCTGCGGTTCCAGACTGTAGCGCCGGCCATCTATAGCTCACAGAGAACCACAGTTGTCAGGGAGTTTTTTCCGGATAGCGCCATTTTGCTGTGACGGTATACTTTAACCACGGCAGCCCGCAAACAGTTTACTAATTTAGCCATTTCGGAAATATTTCCACCCTTGGCCCGAAAGCTAATGATCGTGCCCTTTTGGATGTCAGATAAATTGCTCCGTTTCCGTATTACGACAACGACTGCATTGTTTCCCGCATCCCCCCGACATTGCTAGTGCTGCCACCTGCCCTCTGTGAGAGGTTCTGCACGCTTGCGTCGGACATGGGTGGTGTCGCATTAATGTGATCGTGTATTATTGCTCAATATTTTTAATAGTCTACGGGCTGCTTAGCAAGACAGTTGCGCGAGCGGTGTCCATGGGCACAGTGATGTCACTAGACAGCACTCGATTGTTCATAGGTTGAGAAGTCCCACAGTGCTATGGCGCGATGCGCTCTTTGATGGGCACTACACCTCCCGCTGCGGTGTGCTGCCTTGTTTCCTAAGCAGTGAGGTCGGGCCACTTGTCTTTTGCCTTGCATTCGACGATTGGTGTAACAGCACGTGAGTCCACTGCAGACAGAGAAAAGCAGAGCCTCATGGGAAGCAAGTGATGGGGAACGAGTGCCGCAGGTTGCCGTGGCCGCTAGATGCGCAGTCTGCTGGGGAAGCGTGGTAAGAGCGCAGTGTTGGGTGGGGGGGGGGGGGGGGGGCTCGCTTAGAGCGCTGTAAGGGAATTGCCGAGCGCTGGAGGGGATAGTGACGTCCTAAACTGAAGCCTACGCACGCGTTTTTTTGCAGATATATTATGAAACCCTCCATACCGACACTTGCACGGTGATCATTCAAAACGACCTACTGTCACCTCTGCTTTCGTTAGTATCTGAAAGGAATTCCTCAAAAAACGGAGCGATTTATTTTCGCCTGGCCAGTTAACCATTTGCAACTTTCAGAGAAGCGTCACGAGTGGCGAATTTTGAGTAAAACCTACACATTTCTCTGGTTGTCATGTCAAAATTTGCTTCTTTTGCCGAAACACAGCGCTGTTTACACTGTCTCACATTACTAACGCGTGCAGACACAATTGCGAGAGTGTTCTGAAACAGCGGTATATTAAGTTTAATAAGAGAAACTGAGGAAAAGTAAGGTCAATAGCTTACGGCCGGCTGGGGTGGCCGAGCGGTTCTAGGCGCTACAGCCTGGAACCGCGCGACCGCTACGGTCGCAGGTTCGAATCCTGTCTCGGGTATGGATGTGTGTGATGTCCTTCGGTTGGTTAGGTTTAAGTAGTTCTAAGTTCTAGGGGACTGATGACCTCAGCTGTTAAGTCCTATAGTGCTCAGAGCCAATAGCTTACGAAAAAGCACATCCTAGTTACAAAATAAACGCACAATGCCTTCACTTAAGTTGTTCCAAAACCCATAGCATTTCTCGTTTCACCAGCTTTCGATGGCTCTTAAAAATTACATTCTTTCACCGAAAATGTCTTTAGTTCAAAATGGTTCAAATGGCTATGAGCACTATGGGACTTAACTGCTGAGGTCATCAGTCCCCTAGAACTTAGAACTACTTAAACCTAACTAACCTAAGACATCACACACAACCATGACCGAGGCAGGATTCGAACCTGCGACCGTAGCCGTCGCGCGGCTCCAGACTGTAGCGCCTAGAACCGCTCGGCCACTCCGGCCGGCTTTCTTTAGTTGTTTTAATAATACGGTAGGTAATTAAGTTTTACATAATTCTTTCCGTGCTATGATTTGCCAAAATCTCATTTCGGTATCTCAGACCGTTTATGAAATATGTGGAATGTTGTGAATACTTCACTCTGGCTTTGTCGCTGGCTCGGCGCGATCGCAAACGAGTGTGCTACATCAGATGAATGTTCTCGAGATTGGTGACTCGTAGGTACTTCTACACAAATCTGAAGGAAAATTCAATACGTCAGCTAAATTTCAAACCCGACAACGTTTTATGTAATACGCGCCAAATGCAAAAATATAGATGTAGAGCGTGTTTCTGTCTCCAGGGATACTGAATAGTCCCGTGTGTCACGCGACTGAGATGTCGCCAGACGTTACACAGGTTTTCGGCGTTACTGTCAGATGCAGGATGCGTAACATCGTTGCCTTTGATCGCGGCTAGGTCGCTGGTGTCTGATGTGCCAAGTTAGTCACGTCATAACCTAGGTTTGAGAGAAAACCTTACCACCACAGATGAGTGCCGTGAGCGACTTCGTGTCGATGACAGGGGCAAACTAACGCCGACTGCAGCAGTGGGTATAGAGGCGGATAGTGGACAACAGAAAGTGGTGAGCATTCGTTCTATCCAGAAACAGGGGCAAACTAACGCCGACTGCAGCAGTGGGTATAGAGGCGGATAGTGGACAACAGAAAGTGGTGAGCATTCGTTCTATCCAGAAACAGGCCTTAGTATTCGGTACAAAAGCCACCACCTGACATACGTCCTCACCGTATGTCACATTCCATAAATACTGGCACTGATACGGGCACATTTTACGGATGGGTCATGGAGAAAAGTCCTATGGCCTGAAGAGTTGCAGTAACGGTGGAGCTATTCTACCAACGACCCCTTCCCATACTTGCTGAGATGTAGGTCATGCCTAGTGTAACTACATCTATCGACAGTTTCACAAGGTAATAAGAGCAATGTGTGCCACGTCAACCGTTATCAGTACCATTAACAGTTTTGCATTAAGGCGGTTCACGGCATTGCTAGCAAGCAGCTGGTTATGACGTCTGAACAAATTAACTAGTGCACACTGGTGTCCGGACTTTAGGAAGCGTCACACGTAAGCGTCACACGTAATTTAATATGTTTGTTACATGCTCTTTCTTCATCCACACTGTTGCCAAACCTGTCCTCCTTTGTCACTCCCCCTACATAAAGCCTCCATGTCTCCTGTTGCATATGTCAGTCAGTGTTAGGTTTGAAGATACTGTTGATGTGGCACTCTGTAACTGTCATTATAAGTGAGGGCTAACGCCATGCCTATAGTTACCTGCTGGGATCAGTACCTTCTTCTTCACAACTCTCTCGAACTTTGGTCTCCTTAACACCTCAGAGGTCTGCTGCGTGTATAGCTTGTCTGTTCTTCCAGATGCTCTTCTCTGACAGCTACATAAAATTCTCGGAAGGCTTTCTCTTTCACTCTGTGTTCTTAACAGCAATCTGCCTCTCCAACTTTTCCAAAAATTTCTTTACCCCAATTCTACATAGTTCAATAAATTGTTTCATGTCAGGTGCCACAGCCACAAAGTTATTAAAACACAATTCCATTTCCAATCTTGGCTGCTATACAATTACTGTCGCTTATATTGCACAATCATTAGTTTCGCCAAAGTACCATTTTCAAGTGCTACTCATACCACTGCAATTTTACTCTCATACGGGGTGAAGATGTAAAATCACGACGATAGAAGTAGCACTTAAAAACTGCACAGCGCCGAAATCAGCTACCGGTCACTCCCAGCTTTGCCTAAAAGGCACAGATTGTTCTTCCGTATTCCTACGCACGCAGATGGCTAGTGAACACGCTGCAGTGGCCGTAGAGCGTCTCTTTGATTTTTCCACCATCTTATCTTGAGATTCCTTCAATGGAAACCACTTATTGCGTGAGTCCCAGTAAAACCTATTGTTTACTATCTTATGACAGCTTCCACATTTTCCACTGAAGATGAGCAACTTTGATAAGATCTACTACACAACAGACCTTAAATGTGCTATTGCAATAAGGTGCAATGTATGACGTTCGCTTCTGGCTACACTTCGGCAAACTGAAGCTGAAAAATTGTAAAAAAAGAAAGTTTTCCGAAAACTGTTGTTCTCTACTACATTGCATCAATGATATCATCAGGAATTGTTGTTACTAGATTTTGTGCGCACACTTGTGAGGCTATTTCATTGATTCTTTTCGTTTGCTGAATGTAAAACTTAAGCCACGAAATGAGTTTATCGTGTTTACCTTTAGAGGAAATATTTCACTTAGTTCTTTCGCAGAAAATGCCAAAACTACATTGAAGTGCTAAAGAAACTGGTATAGGCATACGTATTCAAATACAGAGATATGTAAACAGGCAAAATTTGGCGCTGGGGTCAGCAACGTATATATGACAGTAAGCGTCTGGCGCAGTTGGTAGATCTCTTACTGCTGCTACAATGGCAGTTTATCAAGATTTAAGTGAGTGATGGGACACAGCATCTCCGAGGTGGCGATGAAGTGGGGATTTTCCCGCACGACCACTTCACAAGTGTACCGTGAATGTCAGACATTGCTGCGGCCGGAAAAAGATCCTACAAGAACGGAACCAACGGTGACTGAAGAGAATCGTTCAACGTGACAGAAGTGCAACCCTTCCGCAAGTTGCTGCAGGTTTCAATGCTGGGTCATCAACGAGTATCAACGTCCGTACCATTCAACGAAACATTATCGATATGGCCTTTCGGAACCGAAGGCCCACTTATGTATCCTTGATGACTGCGAGACACAAAGCTTTTCTCCTCGCCTGGGTCCGTCAACACCGACACTGGACTATTGATGACTGGAAAGGTGTTGCCTGGTAGGACGAGTCTCCTTTCAAATTGTAAGGAGGTGATAGACATGTGTTGTTGTGGTCTTCAGTCCTGAGACTGGTTTGATGCAGCTCTCCATGCTACTCTCTCCTGTGCAAGCTTCTTCATCTCCCAGTATCTACTGCAACCTACATCCTTCTGAATCTGCTTAGTGTATTCATCTCTTGGTCTCCCTCTACGATTTTTACCCTCCACACTGCCCTCCAATGCTAAATTTGTGATCCCTTGATGCCTCAAAACATGTCCTACCAACCGATCCCTTCTTCTAGTCAAGTTGTGCCACAAACTTCTCTTCTCCCCAATCCTATTCAATACCTCCTCATTAGTTACGTGATCTACCCACCTTATCTTCAGCATTCTTCTGTAGCACCACATTTCGAAAGCTTCTATTCTCTTCTTGTCCAAACTAGTTATCGTCCATGTTTCACTTCCATACATGGCTACACTCCATACAAATACTTTCAGAAACGACTTCCTGACACTTAAATCTATACTCGATGTTAACAAATTCCTCTTCTTGAGAAACGCTTTCCTTGCCATTGACAGTCTACATTTTATATCCTCTCTACTTCGACCATCATCAGTTATTTTGCTCCCCAAATAGCAAAACTCCTTTACTACTTTAAGTGTCTCATTTCCTAATCTAATTCCCTCAGCATCACCCGACTTAATTTGACTACATTCCATTATCCTCGTTTTGCTTTTGTTGATGTTCATCTTACATCCTCCTTTCAAGACACTGTCAATTCCGTTCAACTGCTCTTCCAAGTCCTTTGCTGTCTCTGACAGAATTACAATGTCATCGGCGAACCTCAAAGTTTTTACTTCTTCTCCATGAATTTTAATACCTACTCCGAACTTTTCTTTTGTTTCCTTTACTGCTTGCTCAATATACAGATTGAATAACATCGGGGAGAGGCTACAACCCTGTCTTACTCCTTTCCCAACCATTGCTTCCCTTTCATGCCCCTCGACACTTATAACTGCCATCTGGTTTCTGTACAAACTGTAAATAGCCTTTCGCTCCCTGTATTTTACCCCTGCCACCTTCAGAATTTGAAAGAGAGTATTCCAGTTAACATTGTCAAAAGCTTTCTCTAAGTCTACAAATGCTAGAAACGTAGGTTTGCCTTTTCTTAATCTTTCTTCTAAGATAAGTCTTAAGGTCAGTATTGCCTCACGTGTTCCATCATTTCTACGGAATCCAAACTGATCTTCCCCGAGGTCGGCTTCTACCAGTTTTTCCATTCGTCTGTAAAGAATTCGCGTTAGTATTTTGCAGCTGTGACTTATTAAACTGATAGTTCGGTAATTTTCACATCTGTCAACACCTGCTTTCTTTGGGATTGTAATTATTATATTCTTCTTGAAGTCTGAGGGTATTTCGCCTGTCTCATACATCGTGCTCACCAGATGGTAGAGTTTTGTCATGACTGGCTCTCCCGAGGCCATCAGTAGTTCAAATGGAATGTTGTCTACTCCCGAGGCCTTGTTTCGACTCAGGTCTTTCAGTGCTCTGTCAAACTCTTCACGCAGTATCTTATCTCCCATTTCGTCTTCATCTACATCCTCTTCCATTTCCATAATATTGTCCTCAAGTACATCGCCCTTGTATAAACCCTCTATATACTCCTTCCACCTTTCTGCCTTCCCTTCTTTGCTTAGAACTGGGTTGCCATCTGAGCTCTTGATATTCATACAAGTGGTTCTCTTCTCTCCAAAGGTCTCTTTAATTTTCCTGTAGGTAGTATCTATCTTACCCCTAGTGAGACAAGCCTCTACATCCTTACATTTGTCCTCTAGCCATCCCTGCTTAGCCATTTTGCACTTCCTGTCGATATCATTTTTGAGACGTTTGTATTCCTTTTTGCCTGCTTCATTTACTGCATTTTTATATTTTCTCCTTTCATCAATTAAATTCAATATTTCTTCTGTTACCCAAGGATTTCTATTAGCCCTCGTCTTTTTACCTATTTGATCCTCTGCTGCCTTCACTACTTCATCCCTCAGAGCTATCCATTCTTCTTCTACTGTATTTCTTTCCCCCATTCCTGTCAATTGTTCCCTTATGCTCTCCCTGAAACTCTCTTTAACCTCTGGTTCTTTCAGTTTATGCAGGTCCCATCTCCTTAAATTCCCACCTTTTTGCAGTTTCTTCAGTTTCAATCTGCAGTTCATAACCAACAGATTGTGGTCAGAATCCACATCTACCCCAGGAAATGTCTTACAATTTAAAACCTGGTTCCTAAATCTCTGTCTTACCATTATATAATCTATCTGATACCTTTTAGTATCTCCAGGATTCTTCCAGGTATACAACCTTCTTTTATGATTCTTGAACCAAGTGTTGGCTATGATTAAGTTATGCTCTGTGCAAAATTCTACAAGGCGGCTTCCTCTTTCATTCCTTCCCCCCAATCCATATTCACCTACTATGTTTCCTTCTCTCCCTTTTCCTACTGACGAATTCCAGTCACCCATGACTATTAAATTTTCGTCTCCCTTCACTACCTGAATAATTTCTTTTATCTCGTCATACATTTCATCTATTTCTTCATCATCTGCAGAGGTAGTTGGCATATAAACTTCTACTACTGTAGTAGGCATGGGCTTTGTGTCTGTCTTGGCCACAATAATGCGTTCACTATGCTGTTTGTAGTAGCTAACGCGCACTCCTATTTTTTTATTCATTATTAAACCTACTCCCACATTACTCCTATTTGATTTTGTATTTATAACCCTGTATTCACCTGACCAAAAGTCTTGTTCCTCCTGCCACCGAACTTCACTAATTCCCACTATATCTAACTTTAACCTATCCACTTCCCTTTTTAAATTTTCTAACCTACCTGCCCGATTTAGGGAACTGACATTCCACGCTCCGATCCGTAGAACGCCAGTTTTCTTTCTCCTGATAACGACGTCCTCCTGAGTAGTCCCCGCCCGGAGATCCGAATGGGGGACTATTTTACCTCCGGAATATTTTACCCAAGAGGACGCCATCATCATTTAATCATACAGTAGAGCTGCATGTCCTCGGGAAAAATTACGGCTGTAGTTTCCCCTTGTTTTCAGCCGTTCGCAGTACCAGCACAGCAAGGCCGTTTTGGTTAATGTTACAAGGCCAGATCAGTCAATCATCCAGACTGTTGCCCCTGCAACTACTGAAAAGGCTGCTGCCCCTCTTCAGGAACCACACGTTTGTCTGGCCTCTCAACAGATACCCCTCCGTTGTGGTTGCACCTACGGTACGGCCATCTGTATCGCTGAGGCACGCAAGCCTCCCCACCAACGGCAAGGTCCATGGTTCATGGGGGGGGGGGGGGGATAGACATGTACGAGTATGGAAATAACCTTACGAAACGATGTACCCTGCATGTCAGCCGGGGACCGTTCAAGCTGGTGGAGGCTCTGTAGTGGTCTGGGGCGTGTGCAGTTGGACTGATGTGGGACCACTGATGCGTCTAGATACGACTCTGCAGGTGACACGTATGTAAGCGTCCTGTCTGATCACGGTAACACATACGTAAGCATCCTGTCTGATCACCTGCTTCCGTTCATGTCCATTGTGCGTTCGGACGGACTTGGGCAATTCCACCAGCAAAATGCGACCCCCACACGTCCAGAATTGCTACAGAGTGGCTCCAGAAACACTGGCCGCCAAACTCCCCGGACATGACAATTATTGAGCATATCTGGGATGCCTTGCAACGTTCTGTTCAGAGGGAATCTCCAGCCCTTCGTACTATTACGGATGTATGGACAGCCCTGCAGGATTCATGGTGTTAGTTCCCTCCAGCACTACTTCAGACATTATTCGAGTACACACAACGTCGTGTTGCGGCGCTTCTGCGTGTTAGCGGGGGACCTACACGATATTAGGCAGGTGTACCAGTTTCTTTGGCTCGTCAGTGTAGTTGTATTACAGGAAGGAACAGTACTACTTGTATGTTTGAAGTATGCGAGCATTCTTCACTTCAAAATTACTTAATTCTGCACACAAAATAGCCATATATTTCACAAGGCGGACAGGCTGAACTGCAGTTCGAGAAACTGTTCTGGTGGAAATCTCGTGAAACGGGAAACCGCGTCAAATATGACAAAAAAATCAGTTTCCTTTAAACTGACTAAGCCGCTGTTCCAAGTCCGTGGTGTTGCGGATAAGGTGCTTTTCCAAACTTGCACTGAGTAAACTTAATTGCTTCCACAAGAAATTTATGTGAACATGAACTAAAGTACGAGGGTAGGAACTTTGATAGTGCCAAATATTGATTTACAGCTCGTACAAAATAAAACGTGTATAGCCCGTTGCCAGCGATGTGGATGTCGTAGGACACTCTTAGCAGTGCCAGTTGTGTTGACAGTTCGAGCGGTGCGGTCTATTAGACGACGAATTTGTAGCAGCTCTGAAGCGAATGCCGTGAAGTGTTTCTTACAGTTTTGAAACTGAGTTGAACTTACGAGGGCTCAAGTCAGGGGAGTGCAGTAGGTGGTATAGCACTTAACAGCCCCATGAGTCAAAAATGGTTCAATTGGCTCTAAGCACTCTGGGACTTAACGTCTGAGGTCATCAACCCTTTAGACTTAGAGCTATTTAAACCTAACTAACCTAAGGACATCACACATCCAAGCCCGAGGCAGGATTCGAACCTGCGACCGTAGTAGCAGCGCGGTTCCGGACTGAAGCGCCTAGAACCGCTCTGTCACAACGGTCTCCTGAAACAAATCAGTAACAGCTTGCACTGTACGTGCTTGAGCAGTGTCCTGCAAAATGATGGTCAGGTCCGGCAGAAAGTGTCATCATTTCTGTTTCTAGGCCGGCCGTAGGCTGTGTTCCAAAAATGAACAGCATAGAGACGGAAGTGATGATACTTTGTGCAGGACATGACCATTATTTTGCAGGACAATGCTCAAGCACGTACAGTGTTACTGATTTGATTGACTGATGGGGCTGCTAAGTGCTATACCACCAACTGCACTTCCCTGAGTTAAGCCATCGTATGTTCAACTCGATTTCTAAACAGAAGGACACACTTCAAGGCATTCGCTTCAGAACTGCTACAAATTCGTTGGGCAATAGACCGCGCTGATCGAACTGTCAACACAACTGGCACTGCTAAGAGTATCCTACGACTTCCACATCACTGGCAATGGGTTATACGCAATGCTGGTGACTACTTTGAAGGTCAGTAAAACTTTGAAACACGTATCTATTTTGTACGAGATGTAAATAAAGAGTTGCCACTATTAAAGTTCCAAACCTCGTAATTCCTTCGAACACAATCGTTTTGAGTACTTCGACAGTTGACAATACCAACATATCGACGATCTTTCCAACACTTTTCTTCACGGTCACTAAACTAATCGTATTCTCGCGAAAAGCGAAACTACAATGAGTTTTGTTGCACTGAAGAGGACCGCTGCAGAGGCGAGAGAAACGTGGTATGTGTAGTTGTTTTTAGTGTTTAAAATAGACTGTCCAATTCCCAAAAGGTTTTGAACTAATTTCTATTTTAGTGCACATTAATAACTTATTTGTTTCATAAACATGGCCCCATAGTATAACCATTTTGAATACAGTGTCCTCAAAAGGAATGTTCAATTTGCCCCATGTTGATAAAGGTGCCATCACGAAACATTTGGAAACGTTGGAATTCTGCACGTATAAGAAGATATTCTCAGCATTTAATATGAAAAAAATTAACTACAGAAATGTCTGTACATTCCTGTTCGGAAGTAGGAAAGGATATATTCAGTCTTTTGCGGTGTAATAAAGACCAAACGCGTTTCTCTTTATTGCAAAGCATTTTCAGTGGTCACATTTTGTTCTTTCTACTGCATTCCTAATGTTCTTCCGTACACATCAAAACAAACTACACGAGGTGTTTGTACTGCCACACAGTATGAGAAGTGTGCATTTCCAGTGCCAGTGATGTACAGTGTTCTAAATACCGAGCATTTATGTGTGAAAGAACATTAGCAGTGGAGTAGGAAGAAAAAAATCTGGCCACTGAAGATACATTGAAATAAATCGAAATGCATTTACTCTAAATAAGGCTTCTATTACAATTACAAAAGACGGAATGTAACCTGTGTTACTTATACTATTCCGACTGCTGATAACAGGAGGCCTAAAGGAAAAAAGGCAACATTTATTATCGTGTAACTTTAACTGTAAAGAAAGAAGGTTATCGTAAAGCCTGATGTTGCATTAATACGACCTGTTTCAGATGTGAAGCGAAAGATATAATTTACCTTATGGAATGATAATTTAAGCAACATAGAGCGCACTGATATGAACAGGAAAAGAGTATCAAGTGTGTTATGGATAAAATAAGGAGTGAGTTTTTATACACAGGGTGCATGAAAAAAACTGGAAACAATTAAAAGGAAGGAAAGAAATTGGCTTGGACTATGGGTGAGACGAGACTGCGTAATAAATGGAAGAATGCAGTAGAAAAAATGATGCTTCACTCCGTAGCTTGGTCAGCATAGATGGCTGTTGATACGCAACCGTTTGCAGTAAATTGAAAGATCCATGTAACGTGAATTAATTTCCGTCGAAAAATGAAATTACGAGTGTTGATAAAGTTACCATCAGTGATTGCCATATCTAACTAATAAAATTCCAAGTTAATTTTTTCTTTTGGAGAATTTCTTAAGTGAGTAGTCGAGAGTCTTATTGAATGTATGTTGAGTGAAGCTTAGTGGAGCATTGACGAGAAGGCCAGTCTTAAGACATTAGACCAGAGGGGGCCACGGGTCCTTTTCAAAAGGCGCGTGCCGTCACTGCTGTAGAGATGCGAGAGGCCAGTTAGGAAATCGCTAAGCATAGGGCCCGCCAGACAGGCGCTGCCTATGCTTCCTCGGATGGCAAGAGTGTTTGCACCCTAAGTGACAGGAGAAAATTGTGTAATAAGACATTTTCCAACAAGCTAAGAGTGACAGGCCATGCAGAAACACAAAGAAGTGAGCCATGAAGGAGCTCCGTGTTTTGGTAAATGCTGGGCAAGAGACGGCTCAAAGACCCACGAGGTGCAATGAAAGGAGAACATCCTGCACGTTAGTGCTAGGGAGTATAGCAGCAGCAGCCATCAGCTGGTGCCAAACTAACTAAATTGTTGACTGTGATTAAGAAGCAGTAAGAGCAGCTATCATTTGCAAATATAAATAACTTCTGGAGAGTGAACTCACCTGTGTGTATGTGAAATGGGATAGGTAGAAGGAGTTAGATGCTCCCTCTTTATAAGCTCCAACACTCAAAATGCCCACCGCCGTTTAACTATATTGAAATGGAGTACGGATGGGTGAGTGCTGACTTATTGGAACATAATTGATTGGCCTTCAAAACCATACACAAGGCCCCCCACACTCTCAAAGTAAGAGTGAAAATTTAGCTCTTGCTGGAAGCATTCCGTAGAGAACACCTTAATCCCAGGACGCGAGAGAGGAATTTCGATTCCAGGCCCTGAAGAGGAGCAGGCCTCAGTTCAGAATAGTTAACTAAGAGATTTGCAGTCGTCACAGCAGCACTGGGAACTCTAAGCATGGTGAGCAACAGTAGTGTTTGCGAACTGTGTTGTAGGAGGCACCTGAAGACTTCAGGTTAATGTTAAGACTTTCACTTTTAAATCTGCAGTATACTTCTTAACAGTCACAGGTTCAACCTGCGCTCAATCAAGTTAGTAGGTGCATTTGTGATTCTTTCGGTGGTTCTTTCATTCCTTCTTGATCAGTAATTTCGGCAGTTACTGTGCGGCGTCTGTGAACTTTGTTGCTGTGCTGATTCTAGCTTCTTCACTCCAGATCCATTATTCGACCTCTGCCAAGATGTTGATACTTCAATTCCGTTGTAACCTATGTCGATATTTTATGAACGTAACTTCTCTCTGCCACTTGTGCACTTTGTTTTTAATTTGAAATATGCAGGAACTTCTAATAAATAGAGCTTTATAGTGACCATTTGTTTCATTCAGTAGTTTGATGAACTTGCTGTTTTTATCATCTTTGTGAGTTACAGCACCCATATGTAATCTATGTTAGGGACATCCTTGTTTAATTAATTCATTTCGTTAAGTTATATATTGTGGAACAACTGTAATTAAATTCACTTGTCGCTATGGGAAGCGATCTGTTTATTAGTAAGGTCATCTGGGAAGGGACATTTTCACATCCACAGGGGAATGTTGCTTACCCAGCTGTAACCTCACATGATTGCCAATGTTGGCCAGGATTACGATCACTTGCGATCTCCTGATTTAATAATGAGAACTTTATGAGTTGTCGGTTAAAATATTTGGTTTTTTCTTCAATAGGAACCACAGCGTAAAAAGTATCAGTATTATTACCTTAGTAACCATTGTACAAACGAACATAAAATACCATTAAGTTGGTGATGAATTGATGATCCTTGTATTTTCTTTGAGCAAAAAGGCTTCGCTTGTATCACTCAGTCGTTGTCTAGCCTTGAAAATCTTCGTTGAACTTATGAAGGGGTATATATGTGTGTTCTGTAGTTTGCAAGGTTTTACCGTGTTTGTTTACGCGGGTTTATCGATCTTCGTTGGGGTGTTGTACTCTTATACCCAAGTGTTAGGAGTATTCAAGGCTAGATTTTACTAGCTTCCGCTTGAGTGAGAAGTCTGGGTTAGGATGAGCTAGATCGAGAGAGAATGATTGAGTAATTTAGAAATAGAACTAGTGGGTTGAACAATGAAATTCAACGGTTAAGTATTCAGGAGGTTACTTTTAGTGAACCACTTAGTGAAATCTCACTGTGTGGACTAAATGTAGAAGAAGATTAGATTAATATAGTAGAAAGTGGGGATAATTTAGAAACAGAATCCATGGGCGAGGATAATGTGATAATTTCACAAGCGGCTGAAGTATCCAAAGCCACCAGCCATGAAAAACCGGCATGGAACGGTGTAAATCATGAGCCGACTCCTCAGGCCCCATCATCATTGTCGCATTGTTGCATCATTTGCAAGACATTTTATTACAGAATTTCTAGAAGAATGAGGAGCATTTCAAATAGTATAAAGAACAGCTCGAGAAGCAAGACAAAAAGATTGAAGAACCATCAAAGAAGCACGATGAACAAAGAAACTAAAGTTATGCAGATGCTGGAACAGTTATTGCAGAAAGTTGATGAAGATGCCTGTAGTTTTGATACTAAATTATCGATGTTGATGCAGAATGCTAAGGATACCACGGACAATTTAAGGGAAGATGTTGATGTTGATACAAAGAGTACTGAAACCATTGGTGCACGGAAAGGAGAAGGTCCAAATGTTTTTCGTGGACTTTATCTGAACTTCACCTGTGATGTACAAGCAGTTTTTGAAGGTAGTACCTGATTGACACTAGCTGTTGTATGGGGCAATCAAGCAGATTATGGTGGCCTTTAAGCATTTCCAGATGCTAATATATTGGCTTGGAAGACATGGAGTATAGCTGAGACAACAGGACTCTTGGCGAAACAGCCTTATGGTACTCTTGTTCCAAGCATGCCATTTGTTTTGACTACGAGAAGGAAGAAGAAGTTAAATGCTGATGAGTATCTCTTTATATGGGCGAAAGTCGGCAATGGCAATTGTAAAATAAAGATCAATGGAGATTGTATGATTTATTATAGACAATAAACTGTCTTCTGTCCTTTCCTTATCTCCTTTCCTTATGTCCTTCCCTTTTTTAATAAAAGGAGGTTAAGGTTGTTAAACAAAGTGTAATGACGTAGATAGAAGAAATAAGTAAAATAAATGAATGAGTCGAATTTATAACTACAGCTGTAGAACAACTGTCTATAAATAGTGCCTATTACTTGTCAGTTTCTGCACCAACTGTCCTAAACTTATTTTGTAATGTAATATGCACATCCAAAAGTCAGTGTAATCGATACTTCAATGCTGCATGAGAACTGCAGACGATATTCACTACTGCCAATGATGACGCAGATGATTACTTATTATTCTTATTCACTTTTATTACAGTGAGAAGGCCCTGCTATTTGTTGAAGCTTTGGGCCCTTTCTTTAGGCGTCTCATGGCAGGGAAGTTAACTTAGAAGGACCAGCATCACAAACTTGTTAGGCACTGCAAGCAGCCCCCGAGCAGGTGTACTACAGGCAAGTCACTGTATCCCATTTCCATACAGCAGGCAAGCAGGATGAGGGCCTGCATGCTGTAAAAACTGCATTGTCTAATATATTGCAAGGAATCCTTTTTGGTGAGATAAATATCAGAAGGCCAGGTGAAATACACAGAACTTGAGACTGAGGGATCAGCCATTGCCTGTGGCCAAGTCACGCTGGAATGTTTATTTAAATCTGAGTAACAGGGACTGTGATTAGCTCACAGTAATTATTTCGGCAGACAGAATGTTTTCCCATATGTGTAAGGCTTTTGGCTGGCCTCGATTAGAAACTGTCATGCAGTGAAAGAGATTTTTGCCTTTCCTTCCCATGACATACGATTTTTGGTTAACCATGACAAAATCAGCAAATGTAGGAATTTGTTTAACTTGTTTGTAAAATTATTAGTCTTCAAAACTTGCAAGAACTGCTGCAGTCGGCCGGTAAGATTCCTACACTGACAGAAACGGATAAGTTTCGGGGGTAACGTCAGAAGACACTTCTTACTGGGAGAGAATTGCAGGGAGAGATGTCTCCGACTTAGAGCAGAGTACAGGGGTTGGGCTGGACCCGGAAATACCAGCTGTTACCGCCACCATATTCCACATCCAGACTGTTTAAGAGAGGTAAACATGAGCCAGTGGTGCAGTCACCGAGTCAAGGGGAAGAGAGGCTAGTTAATTTACACCAGGGCTTAACTACGCAATTTTAACATTCACAGCCAGCTATTTGCACCCATCATGCGTTTTGGCGAGTCTATTGATGCACGTATTTGCTTTTCCGGGATTATTTATTTAAATCACTAGCCGTTATCGAGGACATTGGCTGTATCCACTGTATAGTTTCATTTTCTGCTTTCAAGTGTCACTCACCTACGCAAAGGCTATAGTTCATAATAACAACACTTTGTTCTCTTTCCTGCCTTCAGTAGCATAATGTTTAGTTATTTCTAACACATTCAAAATTGTGTTAAATTATTATGTGTTTTATTCATGCCAGGTCATGTACAACATTCGGTTCGCAGGAGAGCTTCTGTAAAGTTTGGAAGGTAGGAGACGAGGTACTGGCAGAAGTGGAGCTGTGAGTACCGGGCGTGAGTCGTGCTTCGGTAGCTCAGTTGGTAGAGCACTTGCCCGCGAAAGGCAAAGGTCCCGAGTTCGAGTCTCGGTCGGGCACACAGTTTTAATCTGCCAGGAAGTTTCATATCAGCGCACACTCCGCTGCAGAGTGAAAATCTCATTCTGGAAACATCCCCTAGGCTGTGGCTAAGCCATGTCTCCGCAATATCCTTTCTTTCAGGAGTGCTAGTTCTGCATGTTTCGCAGGAGAGCTTCTGTAAAGTTTGGAAGGTAGGAGACGAGGTACTGGCAGAAGTGGAGCTGTGAGTACCGGGCGTGAGTCGTGCTTCGGTAGCTCAGTTGGTAGAGCACTTGCCCGCGAAAGGCAAAGGTCCCGAGTTCGAGTCTCGGTCGGGCACACAGTTTTAATCTGCCAGGAAGTTTCAACATTCGGTCTGTTTTATATATAGGTAACAGACTAAAAGAAAATTGCAAATAAATAATTTCTTGTTAAATATTTATATGTTTGATTCAGTGGTTAAATAATTTGTTTGGTGTCTTGTAGTAATAAATCAGTTTGCTATAGTGACCGCTAGTTTCCTTTTGTAGCTAGAGGGGACCCATATTAGGTGTGGTACCCATCCTTTCAGGCTTAACTGGACCACTCCTAGAAATTTTCATTCAATAATATGTTATCCACTGTATGATATTGTTTCTCTTAAATTTGCATTATCTTACAACGGACTTCCCTTCCATGTAGGTCACTGGGGATCGAACTTTTAGCATCTTAGGTGTTTGATAAGAAGCTCAACCAGTCACTCAACATTTCTCGAAAAATTCTGACCAGTCTGCGTGGTCACAAGATTGCAAGTTATTGCAGTTTAAGGAAACACAGGCCCACATCAACTGGTGGAACAGGGAAGCATTGTTTGCACTACGGAAAGAAACGAAAAGGAGCAGCAGCCCAGAACAGAAGTAGTAAAAACTATGATGTGAACGAGAGCAAAGCAATGAAGAGGCGAGAAGAGGAATAATTACGAGACTTAAAGAAAAGATTTTGTAGTATTAGAGGTATGCTCATCATTCATCTCCATCCATAAACTGAGCTGTAACAGTAAGAAAAGTATATCAAGATGCTAGTGAAGGTGAAATCCGAAGACACTTTGTTTCAGTACAGATTTAATCACTGTTCCCGAATTTTTCAAATAGCTTGCATCCCAAAATTTGAATAGAGCAATTTTACGAGGCGCTGCCAATGTTGTGGTCATATGCACTAAGAATAAATTTTGATTGTGCTCCTTTTCGTGAGAAAGCAGCCGATAAAATACGTGTAATCACGAGAGAGGACGTAAACTATATGAAGATTTTAAGTAAGCAGTACTGGTCAAAGGCTAAATAAGATCAGGTGACATTAGCAATTTTCGTGATGGAGACCTAGTTGGATACCAGATGGCGAGATCTCATCCAATATTTAAAGAAATGGTTAGCTGCAACAAACACCTAGCTGCACCAAGCATGTCAACAGAGTTGCTTAGGATCAGTTTGATGAAGTTGCCTTATTGTGTACAAAAGAAATTACGATAGCAGGCAGAAATATGCAAGATGTGAGAACATTCTAGGAATTACTTCAGGAGCTTGGGGATAATCATCTTGCAGGAACCAGTACACATCGACAGACTTACTTCCAAGAAAATCAAAATTGGGAACGGGGCATTCACCTCGAAGAAAGGAAATCAATGAAAGCGCCGGAACTAATACTGGCCAGATGAATGGTGAAACAATCGGAGAAGAGATAATCAGTATAGGGAGAGAAAGAGATTTTTGTGATTGAGCCAGCTGCAAGATAAAACTGAGTCGGGGGTATTAGGTTAACGATGAAGAACGTATGCAATTTTTCGTGAGGATATGGAAGTCTAATGAGAGTAGGATGTGTAAATTTGTTGTGTGTTTCACTGTACTTTTAGCAGGATGGACGTCTGTGCTACTGGAAGAAACCTATACGGGAATAGAGAGATGTGTTAGAAAAGGAGAGATTTCTAGGTACGGTAATAAAGGAGGACTAAGGAAATGTTGGATAGCAAAATAATTACTATACAGACCATTAAAACCACGAAACTCCAAGATGTGTAAGCAGATGCAGCACCAAAGCAAGGTAAGGAGTTAAGAATGATGTAATATAATAAAATAATCTGTGGGGTAAAGAAACTGTGTTCTACAGTATTTTTAGTGTTAACAGTAAACAATATTATGTGTACGCTTGGTATGTTTCAGTAAAAATCAGTAGTTATGATAGGTGAAATAGCAATGGTAAAAGTAAATGAAGCGGCAGACGAGCAGCAAACAAAAATTGATAATGAAGGATGAAACTACGATGAACAAAAGGATCGTGAGGGTAGTACGGACAGTGCGAGCAGCATGCGTACGTTAGATGCATTGGTTGAGATTTAGAAGGAAATAGTGACGTGTTCGCAAAAGTATCAGTGGACATCTTAGGTGTAATAATGTACTGCATGAGTGAATGAATAACCACTTATGAACTAACTCACTAACAATACAAACCCACAGATCCAGCCTGTACTTTATAGCATTAAATGTAAGAACGTATTTAAGGAATAAGGCATCAGTATTAAGCAACAGTCCTGCACAACCTTGTTTGTGGTTGATTTGTATGTAGCTAAATTGTGATGGAAATTATGCCTGAGAAAAAGAAATAAGTATTCAGAATAATTATAAAGTATAGAATTTTATAGTGAATTTTGTTCGTAAACGATTGATTCTAATTATAACATATTAACTGTAGGAAAAAGGAATATCCTATGCTGAAGGAATATAGCTTTCTATCTGATTATTTTTTGATAATGTATTTTTGTAACACTGTTTACTATTGTCTGAGTTAAGCTTCAAGAAGAGACTTGAGAAAGAGTGACAGTAGGGAGTAGATAATCATCTCAGGGAAAGAGGCGTCTGACAAGCTGGAGCTGCACAGATGTGGTGACTTTGGCCATACCTGGAGTACATGAGATGGAATTGGTATGACGCCATACAACACTCAGCTGACCAAATTCGACATGCCGAAGAGCAAGTCACTGAGGCTGCTGTCTACCTGTTACACGCACTGCCTGACCACTTGCTGGTTGCCCAAAGGAACTCTGCAGGAAGATGTCCTGGAATAATGTCGTTGCTCCGTTACGAACACTCATTCAGTCATCTGCCCAACACCGACAACAAACGAGCCAGACCTGTTTGGCAGATCTGGTGTAAGAGTAAACAATATTTATGTTATATTTGCATGTATAACCCAATGAGCTTATCTTCACCTGTATGAGTCAAAGAATCAAGAAGATTGTGATCAATGAACTCAAAGTACTGTGCATGAGAGACAATTTATGTGTAACAGAGGAAAACTGTAGACACCGATGAACAGTATTTAATCTTGAACTAATGTTGTTTGCTAGGTGAGAAGGGACGATGGGATGCATCTCATGATCATGCAATAAATAATGTTTGAACTCCTGAGCAAGTAGAAGCAATCTATAATTTGCTAAAGCTTTCACGAAGTTTGAGGCGTTGTTGAAATACTGAACACTAATAAAATGTTAGAAGATCGTACATAGTTAAAAGAAATAGGAACAGTAGTGACCAGATCATAGACTTGGACATTTCTGAATACAGGTAGCTTGTGATCATAGACGTTATGAATAGTTTGGTCAGTGAATACACATTGATGTGTGACGAAAATAGATAAGAGAAACCTTGTGCTGAGGAGAATTTCACAAATTCATCTGATAATTAAGCCAAATCAATTCTGAATTACCAATGAACATAGCCTCATACCATACCCTAACTTCGTAGCTTTATTTCGTTTTTCTCATGCCAGACTAATGTAAGAAAATGTGTCTAATATGAACTGATCTAAAAACTTCGAACCAGGGATAATTTTTGTGTGTCAGATTTTTCTTACAGGAACGGATAACTAAATTTTATAGTTTTGTGTGTTTTGTAACTTTGTGTCACAGGCACTGGCCTGTTAGCCTTAATAATAAACAGTAAATTTATGTTGCAATTCCAGTGCAACGGAACTGTCTGGTGCAAGTAATTAATCATTGAACATCACGTGTAAAGTTTCATATTGATTGATAATATTATGTTATCTTGAACTCCATGTGTAGTGTGTGTTACTCTAACATGTTATTCTACCGTGTTATTTTAATTATGTGTGCCACCATTTATAGAAGTGTATGTGATTTTTGTTGTGCATACAAACACACCAGCGAAAATGGTTTTTGTGATATGCATATACACACAGAAAAAAAGTTTTGCATCAACTTGGTCTCAGAACCTGTACAGAAAACTGGAATAGAGATCAACATAAACATCATTTCCGCCCTTTTTATTAATCATGAAAACCACACATTGCATGTTGTACCACCATACAGCGAGACCTTCAGAGGTGGTGGACGAGATTGCTGTACACACCGGTACCTCTAACACCCAGTAGCACGTCCTCTTGCATTGATGCAGGCCTGTATTCGTCGTGGCAAACTATCCCCAAGTTCATCAAGGCGCTGTTGGTCCAGATTGTCCCACTCCTCAACGGCGATTCGGCGTGGATCCCTCAGAGATTTTGGTGGGTCACGTCTGGACAAACAGCATACTAATTGGCATAGGATTCCGTGGAGCCTAAATATTTCTATTCTCGCCGATGCCTTGCTACAAGATGTCATCTCCACGATATGGGCGGATTGTCTCAAGCAATGCTGCAGATATCCGAGCAAGATAGCCTGGTGGAATGCTGTGGTCAAACGGAAAATGCGATTATCTTTAAGGAACTACAGTTGGCAACGGGCGCAAGATGTCAAACGCACGATTGATTTTTATCAAACAGTTCTGCGAGAGTTGTATGCGACTACGACACCCACCAACACACAGCTGACGACCATCAAACAAATAAAGGCGAAGCTTATAGGCATAAAGCGAACGCAGCTTGAAGGACTGAAGATCAGATCTAAAGCAAAATCGCTTCAAGAGGACGAACTTGCATCGCTGTATCACCTCATAAAACATCGTGACCATCGCAAGCGAGCTTTTATCGGGGAGCTGGACACAGATGATGGACTCCGTTTGACCCGACAGAGTGATATTCTTACTGCAGTTTACCGGTACTTCACGGATCTGTACTCGCAATGCGATACATATGGTGATGACGGCGGCGATATCGTGAGTGCTCTGCCCACCGTAGTCACGCCTGCGGACAACTTGGCGGTCGTACACGATTTTGCTCCAGACGAAGTCCTTGAACTGATTTCTGGCTCGCCATCAAATAAATCCCCTGGCCCTAATGGTTTACCACGGGAATTTTATGTGCGCTTCTGGCCCATAATCGGACACGCATTTACAGATGTTCTCAATGAAGTGATGCGAGGGAGTGACGTGCCGGCCGAAATGAAAGAAGGCCGAATTGTATTGATACCAAAAAGCAAACACCGAAAAACCTTAGATAACTTCCGACCTATTACTTTACTCAATTTTGATTACAAAACCTTCGCCAGAGCACTCAACAGCAGATTGTCTCCGTTAATGAAGCAAGTGATTCACAACCATCAATCATGCATCCCTGGTCGCACTATTATGACGCCCCTTGCGGAATATAGAGATGTAATAGCCATAGCGTCAGTCACTAACGTGAATCTCGCATTGCTGTTTATCGACTTTTGCAAGGCTTTTGATCGCGTCCGCCACGAGTACCTCCTACAGCTACTGCAGCGGTGTGGTTTTGAGCAACGGGTTATAAATGTCGTGCAACATTTCGTCACGGGCATTACAACCAGAATCAGTGTAAATGGACAGCTTACTCAACCCATCGAGGTCCAAAGAGGAGTGCCGCAGGGGAGCCCTCTCTCCATGATGTTATTTGTTTTATCGCTCGAGCCGCTCTTACGCTCTATTCATGACAAACTTGCAGGCCTTTCGATCGCCGGGACGTCCTTCGTGGTTCGTGCTTACGCCGACGACGTCGGAGTGTTACTGCGCAACGACGGAGACGTATCAACCCTCAAGACCGCGGTAGACGACTACTGTCGTACTTCCGGTGCTAAAATCAACGCCGGTAAATGCACCTTTGTCAACATTCGAGGAGTCGACGCAGTTATTATACCTTGGGCGAAGCGTGTCGAAAACCACACCACTCTGGGGATGATTATCGACAAATGCCCGCTAAAAATGAATGCAAAAAATTGGAAGCAGGTCACCAATAAAATGCAAGGAGCCATCTATGAAAACAATTGGCGGTCCGTTAACATTCTCCAACGCATACGACTCCTCAGCAGTTATATATTCAGTAAAGCATACTATATGGCCCAACTATTTCCAGTCCCCAAGATGCAGGCCAAACACGTGATGAAACTCTATAATAGATTTATCTGGCAAGGGCATCTGTTCAAAGTGAAATACACCATGCTGACGTTTTCCAGACAAGCCGGCGGACTAAACATGCCTGACATTAACCGAAAGTGTACTGCGTTATATATTAAACGAATCACCTATTTGTTGGACAAGGAACCTCTCAGCGTAACCAGTTGGCTCTTCCGAACCTTACAACCCACCGATACGCATCCACCCATTGATGTAGGTAAAATACATTACAAACTACGACATGTCAAGCAGTTTTTTCTTGAAGTAAGCTATATTGATGGACATTATTTCACATAGGATTTACCGAGGACGCACCTGTTATTAAAAAGATGGACATCTCCAATAGTCCGAAATCCTATTGAACTTAAATACCCGAGTGTTCATTGGAAGGCAGTTTGGGACAACATAAGTTTAACCGTCCACACTGCTGAAGTGGAGTCCACATGGTATAAAGTTGTAAACGATGTTATACCCACTAATGAAAGGTTGCATAGAATCGGTTTAAGTGACAGTGATAAATGCGTCCGCTGTGGCTTGGTCGACACCTTACGCCATCGCTTCACTTGTGGCGGTCATCTCATTAACTGGAAATGGGTGCAGCAGAGGCTGGGCCTGATTACACGCAGCAGCCCAGCCAGCCACTGCACCGACATCCTGCTCTGGCCGGACGCGAAACATTTTCCCGCTACCAAGAACAACACCGTGATGTGGATGTTAGGACAGTTTGTGACATATATCATCATCCACAATAGTGAAGATAATCTCATTAGTTTCGAGGCTTACATGAGAACGGCACGCTGGAAGATGAAACGTTACCCAAATTTCAGGAAGATGTTTGCTAACATGTTGGACATAATTTTTGAAAAACAAGGCTTAGGGTAATTCTCGATGCCGGTAATGGCACAAATCACATGCAACACTATGTAGCGAACAAAAAACACAACGAGTAAGGGGTTATACCAGTTCCTAGGACTACTCCCGACTTCTCAATGGTGTAATTAACTTCATTATGACGTTCTCATTAATGTATGTACCTGTGCATCTCTTGTTATCCGTTTGTGTGCTCCAAATGACTTTGAGTTTGGACGGTTATGAATCAAATGACAGAACTGTCATTCCAGTTAAGACAATCAATTATATATATGTTTGCGTTTCGGATCTATGTCTCTGTCTGGACTGAAGAGGCTACTATTTATTTTCTATTTTGTAAGCTTACAAATGGCACTATACTGAAATGTGTTCTTCAGTCTATTGTAGGATACAATTCGTGTTGAATCAGTTCCAGCACTTCAATATTTTGTTTTTGTGCTTATGTACATATATGGTTGTTTTAATAAAGGAAAAAAAAACGGGGATTGTCAACGGACCATTAGTGCATGTTTCGGCCGATTACCTGGCCGTTATTGGCAAGTGGGGCTTCATGACTAAACAAGTTACGTGATACATCTGGAGTAGCCTGTCTTAATGTCCAAGTACAAAAGTTAACACGATTCTCATAGTCGTTTCCATGTAACTCTTGCCGGGGAGAAATGTGATAAGGACGGAACGTATGTCGATGGAGAATGTGTAGGACACTTGCCTGACTCGTGTCACTTCCTGGTGTGATTACTTTGGAGCTAACGTGTGGATCAACTGGAACAGCAGCAAGAACATTAATTTACCCCTCTTCTGTCGTCATTTGTTTCATTCTGTTACGTTGTCTAGGTGTTGCACTACCACTTAAACAAAACTAGTTGAAGAAGTTGTTGATAAATAATTGCCAAGATTGTTGACGGCCATTGGGATATCTTGCCACATACACTATACAAGAAAGAACTTCATTCTTCCTAGACTCTACAAGTAAACCAAATTGAAGTTTATACACATAACCAAGTATGTCGGCTTTTTCTGCATTGGTAAATACGACCGTCCACTCAAGACCTACTGCTCTGCCTGTAACACGACGCACTCAAGGAAGACACAAGCACACTGTAAGCAAACACAACATTGTGCCTAGCAACTACACAAACTGAATGACACAAACGAGGATCGTTGTGGAAACTTTTCAGAATACGATACTTCGTAAACGACTCTCTCTAAAATCCTGAAACAAACATCATAGACATTCTGATTTATCCTACTTTTAGTTTGTTAATCTCAATAGGCAGTAATCCATATAAAAATGTATGTTTGCATAAAAGATACACTTCTAACTACTATTATTGCAATCTGTTAATTGGCTAACAATACGAGCCCCGACCACCAACCCTTTCTGTGAAAACCGCACATCAATAGCACTTTTCATTTCCGGAATATTTGCGGTGTAGGTTTTAGAATGATAGTGACTATTCAAAAGTAACTTTTTTCAGCAAGAGAAATTCTGAATTAATCTGTAAGCCAACAGTAAATGAGTGCTAATATTAGAAAATCCATTTTTTATAAAGTAAACGAGTTGGAATGAAGAATGAGCTTAAAGGATGATAACAGTAAAAAGCATGAATGAAATTGGTGAGTTGGTGCTTCCATTAAACATGGTGTTCGATGAAATAAAATTTACCTCTACATTAGAAATTAGCTTGAATGTGTCAATGCAGTACATGGTTGGACGTATCTTTGGCAAAGATTCTTTTAACTTAGCTAACAATCTGTGCCATTACGACCAAGCAAATCCAGTGCTAGATAAATGAAAATTTCCTTAATGCACCTCCACTCTGGCAAGTCTTAACATAACTACATTGCCCCTAACTTTTAAACGAGGTGGAATCGTGACGCGTCACTGTTTTTATCAAAGCTGCCATACACCATAATCAAATTGAATTAGATTGATAAATACATCTAATCTAAATTAACTTCCATCGAGATATAAAAAGTACGATTGTTGACAAAGTTTCCATCAGTGATTTCCGTATTTAACTGCTAAAATTCCATGTTAATGTCCTCTTCTGGAAGATTACTTAAAGGGGTAGTTGAGAGTTTTATTGAAAGAATGATAAACAACTCCTAGCAGAGCAGTGAGGAGAAGGCCAGCTTTGGGCCATTAGTGCCTAGTGGACCGAGAATCCTTTTCAAAAGGAATTTGCTGCCACCACCAGGAGAAAGGAGAAGTGAGGTAGTAAACCACCTTGCCCAGTGTATTGTACGTGAGCAGGGCCCAACAGGCAGGCGCCATCTACACTTTCTTGGATGGCAAGAGTGTTTGTGCCCTAAGTGACGGAACCCCACTGAGTAATATGCTGAACTGAGGAATTTAGTGAAAAGTGATGCCTCCGAATTTTATTTGTAAAAACTCTTAAAGAATTTTAAATAAAACAGTCTGCATTTTTATTCTTCACGTCTACAAATCTTCAGCCCTCGCCTCTATAGGGCTCCGAATTGTAGCGTGTAACATTGCAGTGTGTGATGTAACTACATCGCTGCTTACTGTAGTCGAGAATCGAATTCGAAGAGTTCGTACACACGTGGAACACCCTCTCATTCAACTAGACAGTGCCAGGCTACACGCAGGTGCAGACCATGTTCAAAAATCCGACAACTTGGGTTCACTTGCATCGATAATCCTCCATACAGTCCCGACTTGACACCATCCGATTTTCATCTGTTTTCAAAACTTAAAGAATACCTTCGAGAACTTCATTTTGATACTAATGAACTGATGCAGGCAGAGTTGACGTTGCGGCTCAGTTAACAAAGTCAAACGTTTTACAGTGACAGTATCAGCAAACTGATCTCTTGTTGGGAGAAATGTGTTCCTAGCCAAGATGCTTGTGTTGAGAAATAAATATGTAGACATGGAGAGTAAAATGTTGCGTATTAATACCAAATGTTATTCACAATGTTAATAACCTTTGTTTTCATTTAAAAAGATCTTCAGAGCTTTCACATAAAAAATCTGAGGCATTACTTTTCAAAATGCCCTCGTAAGAGATAAAAGTTAACATAAATAGTTGCTAGAGTGGGAGAAAGGAGTTCACGGGTGTGTGTGTGTGTGTGTGTGTGTGTGTGTTTGTGTGTGGAGGAAGCTTAATCCTTATTGCAACATATGTGATTGGTCAGCGATTGAAAGAGTCAAAATCATTGACGATCAAAATTGAGCAAAAGGCGCACACTCACAAATGAGGAGTAAAAATACAGTTGTTGCTGGGAGCATTCAGTAGAGAACATTTTGATCACATGACGCGATAGAAGGATTTCGATTGCAGACCTTGAGGGACAGCAGCCTCCGATGCAGGGTAAATAAGCAAAAGTTTTGCAGCTGCCACGCCAATCACTCACTGCCACTGGCGAACAACGGCGACGTTTGCAGACTGTGTTGTAGGAGGCACACAGGGACTTCGGGTTAATGTGAGCACTTCTGCTTTTAGACTTGAAGCTCGTTTTTTAACAATCGCAGGTTCATCATGCGCCCTATCAAGATAGTATTTGCATGTGTGGTTTTCTTCCGTCCTTCCTGATTAATAATCGGCAATCACTGTGTGGCTTCTGCTAACTTAGTTACATCCCCAAATACTGTGCTGATCTTAATTCTTTCTAGATCCACCTTTGCCAAGATGAGTTACCGTGTCCGTAACTATTCTCTGTCATTTGTGTACTTCAAATTTAGTTTGTCCGCAGCTTATGGTCTAGTGGCGAGTGTTGCTGCCTCTGGGACACGGGGTCCCGGGTTCGATTCCCAGCCGAGTTGGGGATTTTCTCTGCCTGGGGACTGTGTGTTTGTGTTGTCCTCATCATTTCATCATCATCATCATCATCATCATAAAATTCGTGACAGTGGCTAGATTGGGTTGTGAAAAAACGGGATTGTGTAAAAATTCGCCAGAAACCAAACAAAACTTTTAGTTCTAAGTCCACAGGTGCTTGTAGTAAATGGGGCTTTAGCGTGACCACTTGTTTCTTCCAGTAGTTTGATGAACTGCCTATTTTTTTCATCTTTTTCAGTTACAGCTCCCATGTTTCAAGTATGCTAGGGAACCCTTGTTGAATTAATTCAATTTGTTAAATTACTTGTTGTGTGACACTTGTAATTAAATTTGCATGATCATATGGGAAGAAATTTGCTTATTGGTAAGGTCACTCCCCGGCCGGAGTGGCCGAGCGGTTCTAGGCGCTACAGTCTGGAGCCGCGCGACGGCTACGGTCGCAGGTTCGAATCCTGCCTCGGGAATGGATGTGTGTGATCTCCTTAGGTTAGTTAAGTTTAAGTAGTTCTAAGTTCTAGGGGACTGATGACCACAGCAGTTAAGTCCCATAGTGCTCAGAGCCACTTGAACCATTGTAAGGTTACTCGGCGCAGGTCGTGGCGACATTCACAGGGGTATGTTAATTCCTCTTCTTTAACCGCGTACTGTCATGAAGAGGACTCAGATTCGATTCCCGGCGCTACCGATGGTAGAAGGACTGGTACAGAGTGCACTCAGCATTGTGATGCCAACTGGGCAGCTAGTTCACTGAGTAGCAGCGGCTCCACGGTATGGTAAGTTGGTAAAACAGCCACGAGAGCTGTGAGTGTATTGTGTATTAAACTGGGGAGCTAGAAACGACGGAGAGGCTTCTTGCTGCCGTAGTTCTCAAAAAAATGGTTCAAATGAGTCTGAGCACTATGGGACTCAACATCTTAGGTCATAAGTCCCCTAGAACTTAGAACTACTTAAACCTAACTAACCTAAGGACAGCACACACACCCATGCCCGAGGCAGGATTCGAACCTGCGACCGTAGCAGTCCCGCGGTTCCGGACTGCAGCGCCAGAACCGCTAGACCACCGCGGCCGGCCCGTAGCTCTCAGTGGTTCGCAACCCCACAACAGGCCACGGCAGTCCACCCACCATACCGTCGCCCCACAACGAACCCATGGTTATTGTACAGTTCGGCCGCCAGTGGGCCACCACCCCCTCCCCTCATCCCCTCTCCCCTCCTACCCCCGGGAACGTCTCATACCATTGTAACCCCAAATGTTTGCGTGTTAGAGCAATGCTGGTGTACGCACACACGGAGACAGTGTTTGCGCAGCAATCGCCGACATAGTGTAACTGAGGAGGAATAAGGGGAACAATCCCGCGTTCACCTATGTTTTTGTTGTTGTGGTCTTCAGTCCTGAGACTGGTTTGATGCAGCTCTCCATGCTACTCTATCCTGTGCAAGCTTCTTCATCTCCCAGTATCTACTGCAACCTACATCCTTCTGAATCTGCTTAGTGTATTCATCTCTTGGTCTCCCTCTACGATTTGAACCCTCCACACTGCCCTCCAATGCTAAATTTGTGATCCCTTGATGCCTCAAAACATGTCCTACCAACCGATCCCTTCTTCTAGTCAAGTTGTGCCACAAACTTCTCTTCTCCCCAATCCTATTCAATACCTCCGCATTAGTTACGTGATCTACCCACCTTATCTTCAGCATTCTTCTGTAGCACCACATTTCGAAAGCTTCTATTCTCTTCTTGTCCAAACTAGTTATTGTCCATGTTTCACTTCCATACATGGCTACACTCCATACAAATACTTTCAGAAACGACTTCCTGACACTTAAATCTATACTCGATGTTAACAAATTCCTCTTCTTGAGAAACGCTTTCCTTGCCATTGCCAGTCTACATTTTATATCCTCTCTACTTCGACCATCATCGGTTATTTTACTCCCTAAATAGCAAAACTCCTTTACTACTTCAAGTGTCTCATTTCCTAATCTAATTCCCTCAGCATCACCCGACTTAATTTGACTACATTCCATTATCCTCGTTTTGCTTTTGTTGATGTTCATCTTATATCCTCCTTTCATGACACTGTCCATTCCGTTCAACTGCTCTTCCAAGTCCTTTGCTGTCTCTGACAGAATTACAATGTCATCGGCGAACCTCAAAGTTTTTAGTTCTTCTCCTTGAATTTTAATACCTACTCCGAATTTTTCTTTTGTTTCCTTTACTGCTTGCTCAATATACAGATTGAATAACATCGGGGAGAGGCTACAACCTTGTCTTACTCCTTTCCCAACCACTGCTTCCCTTTCATGTCCCTCGACTCTTATAACTGCCATCTGGTTTCTGTACAAACTGTAAATAGCCTTTCGCTCCCTGTATTTTACCCCTGCCACCTTCAGAATTTGAAAGAGAGTATTCCAGTTAACATTGTCAAAAGCTTTCTCTAAGTCTACAAATGCTAGAAACGTAGGTTTGCCTTTTCTTAATCTTTCTTCTAAGATAAGTCGTAAGGTCAGTTCACCTAGGCAGATGGAAAACCGCCTTAGAAACGATCCACAGGCTGAACACTACACCGGACCTCGACACCAATCCGTCGGGCGGATTCGTGCCGGGGACTGGCACGCCTTCCCTATCGGGAAGGAGCGCGTTACACCGCGCGGCTAGCCGGGCGGGCTACGACGAGTGCGGTGAGCTGACCACATGCTCTTCCATTCCCCATTCGGATGACGCCGCGAGGTAGAGGATGATAACAGCAGCCGGTGGAGCGGTGACCCTTCGCTGCCGGGGCAAGGAGCTCGAGAAGGAACGTTGACCGGGAAGAGCACAAGAGGGGGAAAAATACACCAGCTAATTGACGAACTCAATATACATGCATCATACACATATATGGAAAGGATGGCGGAAAATCGGGATGTTTAGAGAGAGAGAGAGAGAGAGAGCGAGAGAGGTACCGCCATCCGGTAGGTCGCATCACAATCACAGTAGTATTCATTCTCGAGTGATTGGCGGCCTGATAGGTGGTGCCAGCAGTGGCTTCGCTCTCTAGAAGCTGGGACAGTGGGGCTGATCGAGGAGCAGAGTCGGAAGTGGGTTCTCAGTTTCACTCGGTGTTGGCTGGTGTGGCATCATATTGTGGATGCGTGGTTCGTCGTCGCAGTCTTTTCTGGTGAACGCGAGGCCGTGCTGACTTGAGCGGATCATAGTGGGGCCGGCTGCAAAGAGTAAGCTGACCGCCGGTTACCGCCGTAGCAGCGTTCTTGTGGGCGGCGGCTGACAGAGAGGGAGCCCTGCTATCTGGGGAAGGCTGCTCCCACACCGATGCCAACTTGCGTTTTCTAGCAGCTTACCGGATTTTATTACGGGGGATGGCGTTTTGGAACTTTCCTGGTGGTTAACATCGTTGTGCCGCACGTTGTGGTCTTAGTGAAAGAAAGTTCGCTGTGCGACCAAGTCTTTTAATCTCTTTAGTGGTTTTAACAGATGCTGCTGTGTATTCTACTCCTCATATTACTGGCTGATGTAGATCCTATTTTCTGGGGTTGTGAAAGCATATTTCAGATAGTTAAAGTGTATGCAGTGCAACTAAGCCTCAGTATTATTGAGTTTTGTAATGACGGTTTAAGAACTGTTCTCTTTTAAATTTTGTGGTTCATAAAACAGTTCTGCAATGCGCTCCTGGCTTGAGCTTCGTTTGAATGGGTTCTCGCATCAGGACCATTTGTAAGAAAAATTAGTGAATTAATTCTGCTCTCTACTAGTATGTTGACGGGAGCTGTCTTTTGCTTGGCACAGTAACTTGGAGTGCAGCAAGCCGTAGCTACTGTTTATACAGCGAATGGTGTTCGCGTGTAGCGAGTATTGGCATTTATTTCATATGGAGCTGATTTTTATTAAGCTATTAATTTAGTTTTTGTTTGAACAATTCGCTCGTCGTTTAATTGTTGACTTTAGAGTATTACACTAATTCACGCTGTTATAGAGCGAATACACTTGCAATTATTTAAATAATTTGGCTTCAAAATCAAGTTTAAATACATTTTGTAGGTCTTTTCCACTGTTAATCATTCAGTTCTTATTCAAGCGCATGTGCATACATTAACTCTCGGACACCTCGGTGTGACCTTTAGGTGCGTGTCCGTTTCTAACATCTGATTTTAAGGGTGCGTGTTTTGCTCGCAGTTTTGAACACACATATGCCTTTACAAATTACTGGAACTTCACTGTATTCAATTTAAATTTAACTGTTTTCAGAGAAAAGGAATTCTTGTGGTTAATGACAGTATCTAAGCTGTAAATTTGATCAGTTGTTATCACACGTACTTTGTTACATGACGCCGCTGTTCCTTGGCCAATCTAGCAAGTGAAGCATACAGATTAGCCGGTGACTACAGTTGACATTTTTTATTGTACTGTCAACTTCTATGTATTTGTCAAAGAACTTGGTCATTGTAATAAAGTGTATTTAAGATTTGTGTCACGAATAGTTTTCAAACCGTGTTTGGCCAGTCCTTCCATCCCCAAGCTAACCAAGCACCAGGCCGCATCCGAGAAAGTGCTGAACTAGGAGTGATGAACTTGCCCAATCGATTAAATACGCCATGATCAATGGACACTCAAAAACATATACATGTTGTCCGCAGAACATTAACTTACAAATGTATTGATGTGAAAACGTGTATTCACTAGTCGGTCGAGCTTCTGTGATAGAATAACGCGAGATCTGAATCTGTAATAAGTACGAGACTAACAATCCTCAAACAGTGGTTCACACCACAACGGGTGGATGATGTGTTTAATGTGTTTGTCGAGCAGTAATTGTTTCACTTGTGACGTCAGCGTATAATTGTGGGCGCATGCGCTTCACAATTACGATTAGCTTCGTGTTAAGTTACAAATTGGTGAATAATGGAAACGCATTTAGCTAGGACATTAATTCGGGTGTCATTGTAAAGAGCTGGCGGAGCTCTGGAAGTCTCAAAAGTAATACAATAAAAATATTATTTCGAATATAAGTGAAAATTGGTGTTAAATTGAAAATTACAAAATAATCAAAGGTGTCTCCTCATACGACTCGCAAATATGGTCGTAATTATAGAAGACGCAAGTCAGAGAAAGCTCTCGTCGGTAAAATCCGGAAAGGCTAGAAAGTCTAGTGCCGAGCGAATGCGAGGGCTGCGGCCGCGCGAGAATAAAATGCAAAAACGAAGTAAAGGGATTACGTAGCTGGCCCATCGAACGCACAGTGGCCAGCGACATTCCAAACTTGTGATTTATGTGTTCTGTAACCCTTATGCTACTCTGTGTAACCATTTTTAGGACAGGATTCATAATAAAATCACGTATTAATAATTAATATGAAACACTAAGTTATGATTATTTTATTACGACATCTAATGATAAATATACGCGGCGGACCCGATCTGCGAACCCAAATTTTTTTTTTTTGTAGCATTCTGAAATTTTACGCTCTTCAATATAAATGATATTTTTAAAAAAAATTACAGTTAATCATTAGATATGATCCACAAACTGCGAAACTATTGCTTTATATTTTGTGTAATGATTTCCTAACAATTCGACATATTTGCTTTTTTTTACTTTACAGAATGCTGCCACTTCATCAAGTATAGATAATGCATAAGCTCAGCGGTATATATATATATATATATATATATATATATATATATATATATATATATATATATATATGTGTGTGTGTGTGTGTGTGTTAAAATTATAGGTTGTGTGTCGTGCAGCGCGCATCACGAGCTTTAGTAAATGTCGTTCAGAAACACAATTTTACTAACACGATTGTTTTCTGGACTGTTCTGCGAGGAGCCATTAGTGCAAATTATTAATTGTACGTCACAATTCCTGGCTCATTTTGAAAGTTTACCATATGTTTCTGTTCGATTTCGCCAGATGCTGTAAAATAGCACGGATCGTTCAGCGGCGGTATTGACATTTGGGTCGCCCCTTGTTAACAGTAATTACGCGCATAAAAACGTTCATGAGTGCACCGTCTGCGGTGGGTGAACATTCCGGTTATTATTAGGCAGAGCGCTACTCTGAAGTGTTGCAATCCAAACAGGGGGAGATCATGATTTGCATATTTATCGCAACTACTGCAAGCTATACTACAAAGGTGCGCTGAAAAGGAATGCGCCCGGATTTTTATGTGAAAAAGTAAAGCTTTTTAAATAAAACAAACGTTATTAACATTCTACATCTTTATTATTCATGCCTACATACTTTTTTCTCAATATAGTGACCCTGGCGACGAACTCGTTTCTGCTAATGAAAGACCAGTTTGTTAACACTGTCACTGTAGGGTGCATCTTGACGGAGCCACAACCTCACCTCTGCTTGCAGTGATTCATCACTATCATGGTGAAGTCCTCGAAGGCGTTCCTTAAGTTTTGGAAACGGATGAAAATCGGATGGGACCAGGTCGGCACTGTACGGGGGATGATCATTGACAGAGAACCCAAGGCGTCGGATTGTTGCAGGTGTCGCAGCGCTCGTGTGCGGTCGGCATGGTCATGCTGATCAGGAAGGCGCTCCTTGTGTAAGCAAACTCTTCGAATTCGTAACTCGATTACAGTACTCAGTTTCTCGTGCACAGACGTACTTACCTCACACACCACCACGTTATACGCTAGAATTCGGAGCCCTCTGCATATACAGGGTGGTCCATTGATAGTGACCGGGCCAACTATCTCACGAAATAAGCATCACACGAAAAAACTACAAAGAACGAAACACGTCTAGCTTGAAGTGGGAAACCAGATGGCGCTATGGTTGGCCCGCTAGATGGTGCTGCCATAGGTCAGACGGATATCAACTGCGTTTTTTAAAACAGGAACCCCCATTTTTTATTACATATTCGTGTAGTACGTAAAGAAATATGAATGTTTCAGTTGGACCACTTTTTTCGCTTTGTGATAGATGGCGCTGTAAAAGTTAAAAAAGTATAGCTACGTGGTATCACGCAACATTCCGCCAGAGCGGATGGTATTTGCTTCGTGATACATTACCCGTGTTAAAATGGACCGTTTACCAATTGCGGAAAAGTTCGACATCGTGTTGATATATGGCTATTGTGATCAAAATTCCCAACGGGCGTGTGCTATGTATGCTTCTCAGTATCCTGGACGGCATCATCCAAGTGTCCGGACCGTTCGCCGGATAGTTGCGTTATTTAAGGAAACAGGAAGTGTTCAGCCACAAATGAAACGTCAACCACGCCCTGCAACGAATGATGATGTCCAAGAACGTGTTTTAGTTGCTGTCGCAGCTAATCCGCACATCAGTAGCAGACAAACTGCGCGAGAATCTGGATTCTCAAAAACGTCGGTGTTGAGAATGCTACATGAACATCGATTGCACGCGTACCATATTTCTATGCACCAGGAATTGCATGGCGACGACTTTGAAAGTCGTGTACAGTCCTGCCACTGAGCACAAGAGAAATTACGGGACGATGATAGATTTTTTGCGCGCGTTCTATTTAGCCACCAACAACCGGCATAATATGCACTACTGGGCAACGGAAAATCCACGATGGCTGCGACAAGTGGAACATCAGCGACCTTGGCGGGTTAATGTATGGTGCGACATTATGGGAGGAAAGATAATTGGCCCCCATTTTATCGATGGCAATCTAAATGGTGCAATGTATGCTGATTTCCTACATAATGTTCTACCGATGTTACTACGAGATGTTTCACTGCATCACAGAATGGCGATGTACTTCCAACATGATGGATGTCGGGCACGTAGCTCGCTTGCGGTTGAAGCGGTACTGAATAGGATATTTCATGACAGGTGGATTGGTCGTCGAAGCACCATACCGTGACCCGCACGTTCACCGGATCTGACGTCCCCGGATTTCTTTCTGTGCGGAAAGTTGAAGGATATTTGCTATCGTGATCCACCGACGACGCCTGACAACATGCGTCAGCGCATTGTCAATGCTTGTGCAAACATAGCGGAAGGCGAACTACTCGCTGTTGAGAGGAATGTCGTTACACGTATTGCCAAATGCACTGAGGTTCACGGACATCATTCTGAGCATTTATTGCATTAATGTGGTATTTACAGGTAATCACGCTGTAACAGCATGCGTTCTCAGAAATGATAATTTCACAAAGGTATATGTATCACATTGGAACAACCGAAATAAAATGTTCAAACGTACTTATGTTCGGTATTTTAATTTACAAAACCTACCTGTTACCAACTGTTCGTCTAAAATTGTGAGCCATATGTTTGTGACTATTACAGCGCCATCTATCACAAAGCGAAAAAAGTGGTCCAACTAAAACATTCATATTTCTTTACGTACTGCACGAATATGTAATATAAAATGAGGTCCCTATTAAAAAAAAAGCAGTTGATATGCGATTGACCTATGGCAGCGCCATCTAGCGGGCCAACGACAGCGCCATCTGGTTTCCCCCTTCAAGCTAGACAAGTTTCATTCTTTGAAGTTTTTCGTTTGACGCTTATTTCGTGAGATATTTGGCCCGGTCACTATCAATGGACCACCCTGTAAGTAGATATGAAGAATAAAGACATAGAATGTTAACAGCGTTTGTTTTATTTAAAGAGCTTTAAGAGTTTTCTCATAAAAATTCGGAGGAATTACTTTTCAGCACACTCCTGTATGTATCTGGCCTCAAATCTAAAATTGTAGCTTTTTCCATTCCTGTCAAAAATGCGAAAATAGCTATTGAAATGTGCCTATCTGTACCTTTTCCACCAGTACCCGTAACACTGCTTATGTATCCTGATGTCCATCACATGCCCTGTCTTTCCTAGCATTTACCCCGTCGTATGGAGACCGCTATTAGGCAAATTTTACTTTATTATTTAACTTTGTGGCCGGATGCCCTTCTTCTTGCCATAGTCATCAGTTAATCTACAAGAGAGAGAAGACACCATTTGTCTATGAATCGAATGAACTTTGTTTTGTGTGTTACTGTATTTTAACTGTTTGTGTGTAGTGTTTCCTGAGGAAGAAACTAGTGTTCACCCTAAAACGTGCCCAAATGAGAATGGAAACAGCCTAACACCAGTCTGGCTGGCCAGTTTACATTAATTACAGTTACCCTGAGTGAGTACGATCCACATTTGGCTCGCCTAGAAAGATAACACGCACCGTGTCAAGCTATAAGAGCAGGTCAGGAGCCCATCTCGTGCATTTTTTGCCTTCTGACTGGTTTGATGCTGCCTGCCCTGAATTCCTCTCTTATGCCATTCTCCCAATCACAGAGTAGCAGCCGGCCAATGTGGCCGAGCGGTTCTAGGCGCTTCAGTCTGGAACCGCGCGACCGCTACGGTCGCAGGTTCGAATCCTGCCTCAGGCACGGATGTGTGTGATGTCCTTAGGTTATTTGGTTTAAGTAGTTCTAAGTTCTAGGGGACTGATGACCTCAGCTGTTAAGCCCCATAGTGCTCAGAGCCATTTGAACCATTTGAACCATACGTCCTTAGCAATTTGCTGGATGTATTCCTCTCTTCTCCTACAATTTTTGCCCTGTACGACCTCCTCTAGTATCACTGAAGCTATTCTCTGATGTCTTAACGGCTGTACTATCATCCTGCCCTTTATCCTTGTCGGTGTGTTCCATGTGTTACTTTCACACCGCCGATCCTACACGGAGGCTACTCATACCTTATCAATCCCTATGATTTTCATAATCCTCTCTTTTTTTTTTTTTTTTTTTTTTTTGAATCGTCAATTTTCCTGCTGGTTTTATGCGGTCTGACACGAATTTCTCTCCGGTGCCAACCTTTCCGACTCAGAATAGCAGTTGCAACCTACGTCCTCAATTACTTGATGGATGTATCCCAATCTCTGTCTTCCTGTCATTTTTTAACCTCTATAGGTTCCTGTAGAAGAATGGAAGTTATTCTCCTAATAGATATCCTATCATCCTGTCCTTTCTTCTTGTCAGTGTTTTCCATAAGCTCCTTTTCTCACCAATTCTGTGGAGAACCTCCTCGTTCCTTACGTTATCAGTCCACTTAATCTTCAACATTATTCTGTAACATCACATCTCAGACGCTTCCGTTCTCTCATGTTCCCGTTTCCCAAAAGTCCATGTCTCACTGTTATACAATCCATGTCTCACTGTCACACAATGCTGCCCTCCAAACGTATATTCTAAGAAATTTCTTCCTCAAATGAAGATCTGAATTTGACGCAGCCAAGAGGCTATAATATGAGTGGACCACCAAGAACGAAGTGCTATGATTAGAAAGGGTGTGAGACATGGATGTACTCTTTCGCCCCTGATGTTTAATCTGTACACCAAAAAAGAAATGTTGGAAATAAAAGAAAGGTGCAATTAAAATTCAAGGTGAAATGATATCAGTGATGCGATTCGCTATTGACATTGCTATCTTGAGTGCAAGTGAAGAAGAATTACAGGTTCTGCTGAACAGAATGAACAATCTAATGAGTATGGACTATGAACTGAGAATAAATCGAAGAAAGACGAAAGTAATGAGAGGTAGCAGAAATGAGAACAGCGAGAAATTTAACATCACGATTGACGGTCACAAAGTAGATGACGTTAAAAAAATCTGCTACCTAGGTATCAAAATAACCAATGACGGACGGAGAAGGAGGACATCAAAAGCAGACTAGCACTGGCAAAAAGGGCATTCCTGGCCAAGAGAAGTCTACTAGTATCAAACATAGGCCTTAATTTGAGGAAGAAATTTCTGGGAATGTGCGTCTGGAGCACAGCATTCTATGGTAGTGAAACATGGAGTGTGGAAAAACCGGAACAGAAGAGAATCGAAGCATATGAGATGTGGTGCTATGGACGAATATTGAGAATTAGGTGGACTGATACGATAAGGAATGAGAAGGTTCTGCGTAGAAACAGAGAGGAAAGGAATATGTGGAAAACAATGACAAGGAGTAGGGACAGGATGACAGGACATCTGTTAAGACGTCAGGGGGTGACTTCTATGGTACTAGGGGGAGCTGTAGAGGGAGAAAACTGTAGAGGAAGACAGAGATTGGAATACAACTGTTAAGTCGTCCACAGACGGCCCCTGCCAGGCAGACTACACTCCAGACACCCCTGTGTACCATATAACATACACAAGCATTTGCAGGCGCAAACAAGAGGAAAACAATTCTTCAAAATAAACAGAACTTGCTAGAGAGTGATGCTAACCTTTTTCTGCAGAGGTCGCCTCACAGATATAGGGAAAGTTGGAGTACTCCGCCGACGTCCGCTGGCTTTATAAGGCCAGTTCTCGCTGAGCTAGGACAAGCTCCGACGGACCTCACTGACGCTCTTGATGAATGGTCGTCTACAAGTTATTTGTTTCTTTGTGTGTATGTAGTGATTGTTCGAGAAGTGTAGTTCAGTTTCAATAAACGACATTATAGTGAGTGTTCTACAATACTGAGTATTCTTCAACAACCAGCAAATAATTGAGGACGTAGGTTGCAAGTGCTACTCTGAGAAGAAGAGGTTGGCACAGGAGAGGAATTCGTGGCGGGCCGCATCAAAACAGTCAGAAGACTGATGACATAAAAAAAAATTCATGCACTTCGTGATTACCAGTTCTGTTGTTAAGTGTCTTGGTACTCTCAGGTCACGTTATGAAGCTCTTATCTCGCAATATCTCCATCGCGATAGACCTTACAGCCTCTCAAGCGTTGCACCGGCGGCAAGTCAGCTTCGAGAACAGGATCAATGTGAAACATTTCTAAGGTTGTCGTTCCGCCAAAAAGAGTCATACGACTTCAGATATTGTATCTTATACATCAATGAAGAGGAACTTGGGACTATAATGCTCCTTAGTTGTTTTTTTTACTTCATATTTTATGCCTTTTCTTTCTTTAAATAGTTTTTTTCCAATTTGCAGTGAAGTTGACCTACACCAAATGTTATTTTTGTCTGCTTACCTATTTTTGGGAGATCGTTTCTTCATCATTTATTTTATGAATCCTCATACAATTGTCTATATTCCTTCTCTCAGTTTGGGAATGGCATCTTGGATCTGGTGTTCGGTTGATCGATATTAATGACAATCAAGAAGTGAAATGCATGTACACTCTCTCCCTCTCCGGAAAGAAGGCAACTGAAATAAGAATACAGGCAGGGTTATTAACCCCGCACGTAACCTATGGTTCGCCAAATATTTACCCAGAACTGCTCATTTTTATAAGATTATTAAATGCACTGCCTGACAGAAAAGTGAAACACCAGGAGGGAACGATGAAACGGAATGAAACCTCACGGATTGAGGGGATATTCGTTGTTATTGAAGTGATTCCAAATTCGAGTCAGATTGAGAAAGAACTTGGTAGTACGACCCCCTTCATCGGTATGGCGATGTACTTCCTCTAGCCTTGATGCATGCACTAATTCTGTTGGCAAGGGTGTCATAAAGTCCTTGTATCCTGTCCTAAGGTAAGCTTGTCCACAACTGTTGCTACTGGTATTTGATATCGTGGATGTTGTCACTGGGATGTAGTTGACGGCGTGCTGGTCCAACGCATATTTGGGACGGATCTGAGATTCTGCCTGGCCACAGGAGTACTTCAACATCACGCAGACCGTTCACAGAGACACGTACCATATGTGGATGAGCATTATCGTACTGATAAATGGTGGTACCTGTCGCAAGAGAGGTACCACATGATGATACAGAATATCCGTGGCGTCTGTAAAGACATTGCTTTCCCCGAAAGTCGATAATATTTTTTTTCTTTTGTGCATTACCTTGTCATAGTACGTATGTATCATTTATTTCAACTATTATTTATTTCTTAATACGTTACATTGTTTCTTCATTCATTTTGCTACTGTTTTATATTTTATATTGTACGAATATGAATGTTCTGGTTTTATATGCTTTGTATATCTTTGGTTAGGCTAGGAGAAGTACTGTGTCAGAGAGAGAGCGAACGACTATCGATAGAGAGCGTGCGAGTTGTTGCGGTAGCGTGGCCGGTTCGCGGGTGGAGAAACGTTGCAAAGTTCGGCGTGAAAGACGGTGATACGCGGAGTAACAATTAATTACAGTGCGTCTGCTGTGTTAATAGGAGATCGTGCACTATTAAGTGAACAGTAAAACCTGAAAAGTGTATCGAGTGTTTGCGGTGACGATTTTACATACTGTGTGAACTTGTGACAATTAGCCGTGAACCAGACACCATTGTCGCATGGAGAAACTAACTGTTAGTGGATCAGACCAAAATGTTAAGTAAAAGAATAGTGCTGTGATTTGTCAAGAAACATTTATTATATCATCCAAACTGTTTTGAAGACGACGACGTAAATTGAACTGATGTTTAACGGACTGTTATAGTGATAAACACATGTGACTGTTTTTCTGTGTCAACACGGTGAAAGAACTGTGCGAAGTATTGGCATTAACCGGCTATATATCGTAAATACTAAAGACATTGCATAATTCCGACTTAATCGCGCCAGCGCTGCCAGCTGATTCGACTACAACGGAGACGTGGACCACCGCCGTAACTGGAATATTAATGAAACAGGAGGATCCATCATTATCTCCACGCCACGAACCAGGATTAACTTCACACATCGTCCGAGCGGGCCACCGCTGACGTCATCGCACTGCATGCAGCAACAGTCAACACATTAAAAGAAAATTATTACGCTCTCTCTCATTTCAAAATTAAAGACAATTGCAGTTAAATTATCAATTTTAAAAATACTGTCACAATATCAAGGTTCAATTTTGTTTAGTTCCAATAAATATTCTTTCCATTATTTCGTCTTGTTGACAGTGTTGAAAACCCGCCAAATTAAAGTTCAATTAATAATTTCCTATCAAAATTCTTTTCAGAAATTTTGCTGCTCATCATAATTTTATTTTAATGTTTGTGTGTAACTTCTTTTGGAGGGAGTACATATTTTATTGTTGGTGCAGTAAAATTAGCTACCGTAAAATTACGTATATTACCAGCTGATGCTGCCCGCCATTACTGCTTGAAAACTGACCAATAGTATTTTTGCACCTACTTTCTCATTGGCTGTCAGCTTCAAAACAAAATTACGTATTTCGTAGGCATGTAGCAGATGCGCGATGTCTACGTAGGCCCCTAGAATATTTTTTTTTTTTTACTTTTTCAGGTTTACTGGAATTATATCGACTTAAATTGTTCATTTGGCCCCCGTTAAAGTGATTTATAACATCTATATAATAATTGTACTGAATTACCTAATTTATTTTTTTTATTATGTAAACATTGGCATACCATATTTAAATTAAAATTGACGTCTTATTGGCCCCACATAAGATTCTGCACATTCTGCCAAAGACTATGCCAATTTTTTTTTCCGTCCATGACTAACAAGGGCAGTCAGATTCCTTGTACAGGTCATGCTTAATTATTTAAAAGGTTTTTTTTCCAGAAGTAGAGAACCAGTTTCTTTACGCGTCCCACTGCGCTGTCAAAATTTGCTCACCCCTACCAGCTGTGAAGTCATACACGATAACGGCGCACACCCTTACACCAGAAATAACACCGCTGTGCTCTTAAAAAATTGGACGAATGGGACGTCTCCTCAGAGCGCCACCGCACTCGTCGACCGTGGCCATGCGAGGTAGTGTCAAGCGGCGATCCATCACTGAACACATTCGTCAGCAGTCCATGCTTCATAGTTACAGCACTACTCCAAACGCAGCAGTCTGTATTGTGATGTAAACGGCAGCCTATGTACGGGACGGCAATTCACTATTGTTGAAACGTCCCCTTTGAAAAATTATACAGGACTGTGCTTAAACTGACACAATATTTTTAGCGCAACGCAATCTGACTTTCAAAAATCCCTGCAAAAGAATGGCCCTGACTAACATTAATGTATACCTTTCACAAATCACTTACCTCACCAAAAATCTCCGTTACTCGAACTACTGCAATACAACGAGCGCCACTACTGCCAGCTAAATAAAAGATTCAAACTACGGAAGGCACTAACTACTGATAGGCATAGTTAGCAAATGAAAGGTTTTAATAGAGAACAAACAATGTATTTACCTTAATAGTGTTGAAAAAGCATAATATACATAGCAGTTCATAATATCCATTCTGTACTCAAAAATCCGCCATCTCATTTCCCACATCCACCACTGCTGGCGGCTCACCTCCTACTGCGCAATGCTACACGCTGTTCACATCCAGCTGCCGCTGCCCAACACTACAATGGCAGACAACAATGCAAACTAGCCACAGACTGCACACAGCACAGCTAGTGATTTTCATACAGAGCGCTATGTAACGTTGCCAATAAGAAAACATAAGCAGCCTACTTACATAGCCCCCATGTTCCCACAAAAAATTTTACAAATTGTTTTGGGCAGTGGCCAATAATGATTTGATGAAATTTTTCATAATTACAATAACAAAGATATCAAATGCACACACTTATTGATACAATGTTGGTCAAAACCTAAAGTTTTCTCACAGTCCATAAAGATGGTCCTGATCATTCATCATAATAGTAATTACAGTTTTTTTTCACAAAGTCTCATTAGTAAAAGAAATTGCACACAGAAGTAGTGGATTTTCATGCAGTCTTGAAGAAGTAGTGTTGTCCTTCCAATGGAAAGACAGTGCTGACTCTTGACACGCAGACAGGTAATGGGTCACAACAGAGCAAACCCACAGCAGAGTCATTCAAAGTTTTGAAGAATATTGGTAGCTAGGTCATCACAGAGTAGACCCACTAAAGTCTTGGTAGAGAGTATGGTATTGGTGGGCCACCAGAGGTGCAGACCCACTGTAGTCCTTGTAGAAATAATGGTATTGGTGGGTCATCAGAGATGCAGACCCACTGTAGTCCTTGTAGAGATGGCCAGCAGCCATCTGTTGTGACTGTGCGGGTGCACAATCACCATTGAAGAGTCTTGCAGTTAATATAGAAAGTCCATAACCACCACTTGTGCACTCACAAAGTTTTTGGAATTGTTCTTAGAACCAGCAATGCTGTTATCCAGTCCCTTGCTAAATTATTAACACACGTGCAAACACTAACAGACCCAACTTCTCACATATTGTCCATATACTATGACCAACAGAAACGTGTGCAGTGAAATGTAACTAACAAGTTAATAAACTGGTATCAATTACAATTTTATAACATAAGAATACAATTACAAAGGTACAAAATACATCATTAAAGAACATAACAGTACAGATAAGCTTTGTAGTACAGGCTTTACAACAGAATAGAAATAAACATATACATCAATGTTACAGGAATTATGACATAAATAAATACATAAAAGATTAGAATAACTTTCGAAACGTCAACTTCACACATGAGCAACAAAACAGAACAGAATACATAATGTCTAGACATCTTTACAAAGAAAATAACATATTATCAGAAAAATCCTACAACATAACTCTTATTAGCTAAACACATAAAGACAGGAAAAACACAAATATACAAGAGTACACAAACACATAGCAGAATAAGACAAAAGGAAAGGACAGGGTTTGTTTTACTGCAGTATTTTGCAAACAAAAGTTTCTTTACTTCCCAGAGATCTCCCTTCGTTCTTCATTATTTCCAAAAGTCGTATCTATACCTGCTTTCTGTACTTTTCTCGTATAGCCTCTCAGTGCATTTCTTCAAATTAATCGCAACTCATTCTCTTATAGGCTACCCCCTCTTAAGCTAACTTAAATCTACTGAGCTCAGATGCTAAACTAAGGGACGAGGCAATGCAGCAGCACAAAACAATTAACATGAACAGCAATGACAAAAAAAATTGAAAATTGCAAAGCAAGCTACAGTAAATCTAAATTATCAAGCAATGCAACATTACAACTAATATGAGCCAATGTGCAGCAACAAGAAAAATAAATCAGTACTAAAACTAGCTTAACAGAGTAATACAAAGTGAAATTTAGTAGCACTATGCCTGGCAAACAGCAGCAGTAAATGCTATGACTTATACCTAAGCATGACAAAGCTCAAGCAGCAAAAATAGTACACTAAAGACAACAATGCAATAATGGAAATGTCTATTCACATCTTAATGTCTATGTAATTAAAGTGGTGCACCACAAATTATTCTACAAAAGAAATTACCAAGTACTTGAAAAGAAAATTATGTATGCAAGTCCTGTGAAGGGAAATGTCTTTTTGTGCTCCTTCATTTTTTTTAAGTTATTGTTTACTGGATCTGTAGGCACAAAATATCTATATTAGTACATTCATAAAATTTTATTTTAAACAATGCTGCAGTGCAGCTAGAAACTAGATATTAAAGAAAATGAGCAAATATGTACAAAGGACGGCATGAAACATCATTCATTAGCCATATGGCATTTCATAAGGCAGTAAAAATTCTCTCAATTCTCGAGAAAGACGCTTGTCATAATCAGGTGTGCAGATGTAAGTATCTTTCCAAGTAATGAGCGTGAGCGTGTCGTATTTGCTGTGATTTCTACAAAGGAATGTCAATAGTGAGGATAATGGCCTCCCTTTTTTTTCTTTTCTACCTGTGCCTCTGAAAAGGCACGCACTAATGGCTTTTTCTCCAGGCATCTGACACAGCTGGGTGCCCACGACGCATTACGTGCAGGTGGTCACTTAACTTTCTTACGGAAATATTTACGACAGCAGTTTCCGCTACAGTGACAGTCTCATATAAAAATATTTCACAGGTCAAGAATTTGCGTTACAAATCTGTAGAAACAAAATCCTATAAATATAACAGTGTCCAAAAAATTTTCGTTGGCATTGCGATACATTCACGCATTTACATACATTTCATAACTCTTAAAGTACGATTCTCGGTTTCCAACATCCTTTTTCACAAGTCAGAGTACCTAACCACTACTCCTTATTCCTTACCTTATTACACATATACATATTCATCAACACGTCTTCAACAATTCATCATAATAAATACATATCATAATAAACATTCCTCAACAGCATAATACACATCGTCGTCGTCATAATATCATAACATCTCAGTCAATTCTCAAAATCGTCGTAGCTTCCTGCAATAATTAAAAAAAATTCTCTGCTTATGTCAAAAGTGTCAGCTGCCTCAAACGTACTTTAAAAATCATGATCCCATACCAAATATATCATTTAAAGCTCTCATAATATCACAATGGGTCTGAAAAAATATGAACAGTTCACAAAGTACAGACAAAATACAATTTCTTAAGTGTGAAGTTATCCAGCTGTGTAATTGCGTAAAAATGTGTCACCGATGTAGTAAAAAAAAATGTTTGTTTCTCTGTTAAACAATCAGATAGCTGTGTAATTTGTGTGTTAGAGAAATATGGTACCGATGTGTAAAGTTGTATAAGCAAATACCATATTAGCTAGGGCTCCTTGTGCTTGCCAAACACATGGTACACAAAGTAGGTGTGTACCCCCTGAGGATTAATGTAATTATACCCTCAGGTGTTACAAATTACAAGAATGGAATGAAATGTGTTACAGAAAACCTTTGTATCATTGTACTTCAACTATCTTTAAAAATAAATGATTTAAGTACAAAATTAATCACTCAAATACGTGTCCTGTAGCGCTAAATGTGCGTCTTGCTGTAAGATAATCTCTGTGGAAGTGTCGTAGTTATTGTCCTCCAAAAGCTAAGTTCTGCAGAAGTCAATGTACTTACCTCATCATAAACGAAAGTGAAAATCTTTGCGTATAGATATCGTAGTTAGTACATACCTGACCGTAATCAAGAAAGTACTATAATGTAACGTATTGTTGTGCTACGGAAAAGGCTGTCTCATTGTAGCTATACCACAAAAGTTACTACTAAAACATATTTTACTCTCCAGAATAATACATAAAACTGTGCAGACATAAAACAGAAACACCGCAAAAGCAACATTGTAAATTGTCACTCATTAGTAGCGTTGTGATAAAATCGTGTAGCTGTTACATAAACTAATCACTGTGTCATCTGGTATCTCACATAAAGTACTTTAAATCCAGAATGTATTTTCAAGTAAACCAAAATGTTGCATAAAAATCTCATTAGCAGTACCAGTATATGTTGTAAGCATGTAAGTCTTATAGTCGTTATGTAATCGTGTAACTAACAAGCAAGAATGTACACACACAATAACACTGTGTCATCTGTTCTCAATAACAATGCATTCGTAATTTCTGTTTAAATAAGTTCTCTTGGTTCTTGACTGGATATTTAACTTCAAACATTGTTGTATATTAACAGATTCTAAGTCTGACAAAGCATACTAGTAATGTAAAGCGAAAAATTTTATGGCAAAGACTAAGTTAAAAAGCAGATTATCTTTCAATAAACGGTTTTACATGTGAAATGTGGTGCAAACCTTTGCTCTTCTCAGTATGCAGAGTTTCAACTTGAATGCAAATATCATGCGGTATTCGTCCGTAAAGAATACTGGAATTTTGCTCAAGGTTAGCGTCAATGTTATTTTTCCCTGAGCCAGCGGGCGCAAGTGGCTGCCTGCGGTGTGAGTCATTGTCTGTTTCTTTGTTGGCGCGCGTCGTTACTGGGATTAGGAGGCCTAACTTCCACAAATTCACGTTGTCGAGAGTGCCCTGCTCTGTTTGAATCCCGCCAGTTCTGATGAAATTCAGGTCTGTCGTTATGATTACCTCGTCTGTCGTCATGTCGGTAGATTTCATAATTTCTTTCTTGTCGGTCATGTGGTGGAGAATTTCTTCCTGAATCGTAACTGCGCGGTGGACCGTTGCGTCTAAAGTTATTCTGTCTCCCTTGATAATAATTGTTTTGGTTCCCATATTGTCTGTTTCTAAGGTAATCTCTGTCATATTCATTACTACGGAAATGTGATCTTTCTCTGTAACTATTATTACTCTGCCAGTGGTTGTCATATGGGTGGTGTCTGTTTTGGTCACGATTTGCGTTGTAAGAATAGACTTGTCGTGTCCAGTTATTGTTTCTGTCGTCATGGAATTGTGATGGATGTGATCTGTAGTGATTGTTTTCCGGTTTTCGCATCCCGCGACTGTCTGTGTTAATCTCTAATTCTTGTAAGAGTCCCTGAAAAGCTTCAATGTCGTCTTTGCAACGTCCTGCCAAAATAATATTTCTTAAATGTTCAGCCAATTTCAGTAAGCAAATGCGGATGAGTTCTGAAGGGCTGTATGGGTTTGAAAGATATTGATTCTTATGCAACATATCTTCAAAATATTTGACAAGACTGGAAAATTCAGATTGTTCAAAGTGTTTCATCATCATGATGCTATGTTTTACTCGGTCTTGTGTGGCTTGAGACCAATATGCTGAGAGGAAGGCATGGTAAAATTCTCCTTCACTGTGGCAATCGTGAATGACCGATCGCATTCCTACAGCTCGTTCATTCTCTAAGTAGCCACACATAAATTCTAACCTGTGCTCGAATGACCAGTTGGGAGGAAAACGATGAGAGAATTGATTGAGCCACGCTTGTGGATGAATGTCGTTGGCAGAATTCTTATACGTTTTGAATTTACGTGTAGTAATGAACAACTTATAGTCAAAATCATCGTGTCGGCGAGTAGCATATCGGTCATTGTTACTTCGTGTCGGCGGTTCCATCTCAAAATTCGGTGCACCTTGCCAATTTCTTTCATAATTTCCGAAATGCCCTGTGTCATTATTTTGTGGCTTTTATGTATTTCTAAGTTCCTCTTCCCATGTTGGAGCGCGAGTGTCCTCTGAAATATGAAATTTTTGTATTACTTGTGCCAACTGATCTTGTACTTCCCGCATTTCTCTTTTGTATTGCGTATTAATTTGATTTAGATTTTGTTTCAGTTTCCTAATTTGTTCGCACTCTTCTGTGTCATTAAAGACTACCGGTTTTGTGTCATTCAGATTATCATCTACCTTCGTAGATAAATTATTTAGCTGATCCGAAAGTTCAACTACTTTCTCTGATAACGAACTAATTTCCTCCATGTGTCTTTCTGAACCAATTTTCAGAGTATCTACTGTGTCCTTTAAGTTTTCCTGAGTTTTTGCAAGTTGCGTAACCAAATCGGTAGATGCAACTGAGTCAATTTTAGCTTGCAAGGTCTCACGATTTTCATGAACAATAGTTTGGAGTTCTTTTATGGCTGCTTCGTGATTCTGTAATGCATTTTCTTGCCGCGAAAAAATAGATTGAAAATGCTCACAAATTTGTGTTTTTACGTCATTACAGACTTTTTGACATTTTGGTTCAATGTTATGTAACTCAGTAGTTAAATCTTCACGTGTTTGTTCAAGTGTGGTGTGAAGATTTTGTTCCATTGCTTCTAACTGTTGCTGTGTTTGTCTCTGATTTTGTTCCATTGTGTCTAACTTTTGAAGCTGTTGTCCCATTTGTTGCATTAATTGTAATAACAATGCACTGGTGTCTGAAACATGTTCCTCAGTGCTTTTCGGCAGTGAATTTGCACCGGCAACATTCACATTTTGACAAGCGGAAAATGTGTCTTGACTCATTTGAGAAAACGGTGAGAACCCAAAACCTGAGTCTACAGTATTTGCAATATTGTGTTCTGTCATTCCCGATTCCTGAGGCGAGCTGTTGCCGACCGATCGATCGATAATACTTCCCTGTTCACTAATTGTTTCACTGTGTACACCATTATTTGCAACCCGCTCCATTTCCCTATGCGCAATTACCAAATTACTACTTTGAACATTAGTTAATTCATTACTCTGCGGCGCTAACACACTGCTTTCGTCTTCACTGTCGTTTCTCAGTTTACTTTGGAGCCTAGTATTACGTTTTTCACACGCCATAATTGTCACAATATTTCACACGATAACACAGAAAAGCACAATTTGAAGAGCAAAAATAAGAGAACACATTAACATAGTACTGAAAATAATATCTAGTTAATTGCAGCTGCGAAATACTTGGTGCAAATCTGCATGCATGCCACAACTGTTTTACTGTACAACAATGAAAGGCTGCAACTACAAAGGAGATTCTCTCTACAATTACGCAATAGCAATAAACAAAATCTACACTAATTACACAAACTACAAGAAAAAATCAGAAGATTCCAGTGAGGTATCCTCGGCTAAGGGTCGACATATGAAACGTCCCCTTAGAACAATTATACACGACTGTGCTGATAAACCTCTTACACTATTTGCTTTTCAAACAGCTGAGCAAACTGAACGTACTCAAACATTCACTAAAGTGACACACAATATTTTTAGCGCAACGCAATCTGACTTTCAAAAATCCCTGCAAAAGAATGGCCCTGACTAACATTAATGTATACCTTTCACAAATCACTTACCTCATCAAAAATCTCCGTTACTCGAACTACTGCAATACAGCTAGCGCCACTACTGCCAGCTAAATAAAATATTCAAACTACGGAAGGCACTAACTACTGATAGGCATAGTTAGCAAATGAAAGATTTTAATAGAGAACAAACAATGTATTTACCTTAATAGTGTTGAAAAAGCATAATATACATAGCAGTTCATAATATCCATTCTGTACTCAAAAATCCGCCTTCTCATTTCCCACATCCACCACTGCTGGCGGCTCACCTCCAACTGCGCAATGCTACGCGCTGTTCACATCCAGCTGCCGCTGCCCAACATTACAATGGCAGACAACAATGCAAACTAGCCACAGACTGCACACAGGACAGCCAGTGATTTTCATACAGAGCGCTATGTAACGTTGCCAATAAGAAAACATAAACAGCCTACTTACATTGTGACTGATTGTAGCCTCCAACCAGTGGTGTGAGATGTCACGGACTGTTTGTTACAGGGAGTCCATTACCTTTTCTGGGACAGCAGGCGAAGATGCGAAGGGGTTCTGACGTGCGTGGTGCACAATACGGCAATCCAACTTGATTATGGATAGACGACGCCAGCTACAAACTTGATAACGAATGTATCTACCCTCTCAGTCCAACATCACGTCACTGTCATGTGAGAATGCCCAACGAATCTAGATACTACACGATTCGGCCAGTAGGCCTACTGGAGATCCACAATTAGGTCCTTTCAAACTCTGGGACATTGTGGTAACTCTGTCTGACACGAGTTCACTGCACCTTCATGTCCTTCTCAGTAATCACGCAACATGTGACGCTGTTAACTTCCCTTATGTAACCTACTGGTCCTGGTAACAACATTGAACACGAACGACACTAAACACAAACAACCCTAATGCGCTCTGGTGGTCTTCCTACCAGTCGCAGAGAGTTCTACATCTACATCTATCTGGATACTCTGCAAATCAGATTTAAGTGCGTGGCAGAGGGTTCATCGTACCACGTTCACAATTTTCTATTATTCCAGTCTCGAATAGCACGCGGAAAGATCGAACACCTATATCTTTCCGTACGAAATCTGATTTCCCTTATTTTATCATGGTGATCGTGTTTCTCCCTATGTAGGTCGGTGTCAACGAAATATTTTCTCATTCGGAGGAGAAAGTTGGTGATTGGATTTTCGTGAGAAAGTTCCGTCGCAACGAAAAACGCATTTGTTTTAATGATATCCATCCCAAATCCTGAATCATTTCTGTGACACTCTCTCCCATATTTCGCGATAATACAAAACGTGCTGCACTTCTTTGAACTTTTTCGATGTACTCTGTCAATTCTACCTGGTAAGGATCCCACACCCGAAGCAGTATTCTAAAAGAGGACTGACAAGCGTAGTGTAGGCAGTGCTCTTAGTAGATCTGTTACATTTTCTAAGAATCCTGCCAATAAAACGCGGTCTTTGGTTAGTCTTCCCCACAACATTTTCTATGGGTTCCTTCCAATTTAAGTTGTTCGTAATTGTAATACATAAGTATTATTTCAATCTACGGACTTTAGATTAGACTGATTTGTCGTGTATCCGAATGTAGGGATGCAGCCTACTCACGCCGTATAAAATTCACATCAGTCTTTCCATTGTGTGCCAGCCTAGTCCGCTGTAACTACACTCCTGGAAATGGAAAAAAGAACACATTGACACCGGTGTGTCAGACCCACCATACTTGCTCCGGACACTGCGAGAGGGCTGTACAAGCAATGATCACACGCACGGCACAGCGGACACACCAGGAACCGCGGTGTTGACCGTCGAATGGCGCTGGCTGCGCAGCATTTGTGCACCGCCGCCGTCAGTGTCAGCCACTTTGCCGTGGCATACGGAGCTCCATCGCAGTCTTTAACACTGGTAGCATGCCGCGACAGCGTGGACGTGAACCGTATGTGCAGTTGACGGACTTTGAGCGAGGGCGTATAGTGGGCATGCGGGAGGCCGGGTGGACGTACCGCCGAATTGCTCAACACGTGGGGCGTGAGGTCTCCACAGTACATCGATGTTGTCGCCAGTGGTCGGCGGAAGGTGCACGTGCCCGTCGACCTGGGACCGGACCGCAGCGACGCACGGATGCACGCCAAGACCGTAGGATCCTACGCAGTGCCGTAGGGGACCGCACCGCCACTTCCCAGCAAATTAGGGACACTGTTGCTCCTGGGGTATCGGCGAGGACCATTCGCAACCGTCTCCATGAAGCTGGGCTACGGTCCCGCACACCGTTAGGCCGTCTTCCGCTCACGCCCCAACATCGTGCAGCCCGCCTCCAGTGGTGTCGCGACAGGCGTGAATGGAGGGACGAATGGAGACGTGTCGTCATCAGCGATGAGAGTCGCTTCTGCCTTGGTGCCAATGATGGTCGTATGCGTGTTTGGCGCCGTGCAGGTGAGCGCCACAATCAGGACTGCATACGACCGAGGCACACAGGGCCAACACCCGGCATCATGGTGTGGGGAGCGATCTCCTACACTGGCCGTACACCACTGGTGATCGTCGAGGGGACACTGAATAGTGCACGGTACATCCAAACCGTCATCGAACCCATCGTTCTACCATTCCTAGACCGGCAAGGGAACTTGCTGTTCCAACAGGACAATGCACGTCCGCATGTATCCCGTGCCACCCAACGTGCTCTAGAAGGTGTAAGTCAACTACCCTGGCCAGCAAGATCTCCGGATCTGTTCCCCATTGAGCATGTTTGGGACTGGATGAAGCGTCGTCTCACGCGGTCTGCACGTCCAGCACGAACGCTGGTCCAACTGAGGCGCCAGGTGGAAATGGCATGGCAAGCCGTTCCACAGGACTACATCCAGCATCTCTACGATCGTCTCCATGGGAGAATAGCAGCCTGCATTGCTGCGAAAGGTGGATATACACTGTACTAGTGCCGACATTGTGCATGCTCTGTTGCCTGTGTCTATGTGCCTGTGGTTCTGTCAGTGTGATCATGTGATGTATCTGACCCCAGGAATGTGTCAATAAAGTTTCCCCTTCCTGGGACAATGAATTCACGGTGTTCTTATTTCAATTTCCAGGAGTGTATGCATGAAAATAGTAAGTGAAATATGAAGTTTTGTCTCCTGACAGTAGTGTGAAAAGGGGCAATGATTCAATAGTAGAGACCCATGTAGTAAAGCAGAAAGCAGAAATTGTTAATTTATTGGCTGATAGTTCATCTGATGAGTTAAAAACGAAACAGTCATCAGAGGTGATAGAGTTTAAACAGGAGAATTTAGATATGACTGATCAATCAGAAGTTTTATTTAGTTTTGATGATTCTGGTGTTGGAGCTAGTTTTTCGTCACCTGAGTGTGATAAAAAGCCAGCTAGTGAGCAACCCAAAGATACTGGGGCTAGTGATTTAAATGTAATATTACAACAAGCAATAGCTGCCAGTAATGCTAGAATGACAACTGAGTTAAAATCTGATATAATTGAATTAAATAACAGGATTGTGGCCAGCCAAACTAATTTTAATAAACGGTTTGAGGTAATGGACAATAAATTAGAATCAGATTAAGCTAAATTAAAGTCTGAAATAACTGAGGTCAAAAGCAGTAATGCTGAATTAAAATATGAGATTGTGGCCAGCCAAACTAATTTTAATAAACGATTGGAGGTAATGGACAATACCTTCAAGGCTGGTTGCAATAAGTTGAAAGAGGATCTGGACAGTTTAAATTATAAAATTGATTACAACCATGAGGATATTAAGAAAAAGGTTGCTCAACAGTTATCTGAGATGTATAAAACAGTAAAATCCGAAGTCGCTGAGGTTCGCAAAGACTTCCAAATGGAAGATGCGAAGCTGGAGCACAAGTTAACAGAAAAGATCGAGGCGGAATTTGAACTGTGCTCAGATAGGTTTAAAGATGTTAATGTAAAAGTAAACATATGTCAAGCAGAAGTAGATGCAATCAAAACTGATACTACTCATATTGTGCAAAGAGTAGATAATGTTGAAATGAGAGTAGAAAATATTAGTACTAGCATTGCTAACATTGAGAGTAAAGTAGCTTTAGTAACTTCTGGTAATGGTAGTATGCAACAAGTTGTAGCTGCAAACGCCGCTTTTATCGGGTGTCGGCAGTTCTTGCGGTTCGATCCAGATAAAAATATCCACCCGCTAGATTTCTGGAACGATTTTGAAGATGTGATTCCACCAACTTGGTCTGAACGAGAGAAAATCTCATTTATTAGAAGCCATTTAGCAGGTGACGCCATGCGTTGGTCAGCTGATGTTATGTTGAAGTGTAAAACATTAGCGATATTTAAAACAGCTTTCATTAATGAGTATTGGTCTAGTAATAAGCAAAATGAAGTGTTGAGAGAATTTTGGAGTGGAAAACGCTTCAATATAGGCAAGGAATCTATTAAAGAGTTTGCCAGGTCATGGATCTCACGTTTGTCACATTTGGCCAAAAAGCTAAAACCAGAAATGATGATACTAGGTCTTGAAGCCAAACTGCCATGGTATTGGCAAACTAGAATTTTATGTGCCCCTAGAGATAATATGGATCGTTTCATTGAATATTTGGAACGTGTAGAGCGTGTTGCTGCCAATGAGGAGCAAGCACGTAATAACAGAAATGCTAATAACACTAGTAGTAATTTTAAGAACGAGCAGAATGGCAATGTAAACATCAGAACAATAGGTGTTCGCCATCCTAAGAGAGGTAGGAATTGGAGAAATAATTATCAGAACCAACAATGGCATCCAAATGATAGTAATTTTTTTTCGAACAAAATTATGCAGGTAAACAACAGTGCGGAAAGCAATGCGGTGCCAGTTAACTATAATGCAAATAAAGGAAACAGTAGTAGGCCGAGGCAGGAAAACTAGTTCTCGTCTATGAGGACACTGGCGCTCACCAGGCGGTTACTTTTCCTAAGACAGTAATTACAGTAATTGGTAAGACAGAACAGAATACTCAAACTGAACATGTGGATGAAGGATCGGTAGCATCTAAGGATACAGCAGAAATATTAGATCACTCACAGTATTTGATAGATACTGTGTTAGAGACGCTTTCTAAGTGGGAAGAGAAAGAGAAGGCGCAGCAGTGTAACGGTAGGGAAGAGCTACAAAATACTGAATTGTCAGGTGAAGAAGCAGAAGAAATTCATGCTTATATTTACGATGAGGATGATGTGCTCTTATCTAAAGTGCCTGTGCAGGATGTTGATACTGTACTAATAGATTTAGGACAGGAGGTAAGTGAGAATGTAGAGGATAGCCTGTTGGGGGTCGATGAACCCAGTAGCTGTGACCAGTTGTCACTTGAGAAGGGACCCGACGATAATAATGAAAGTGGTTTAGCTGTAACTAGTGTTATGCCCGGTCTGGAGGCGCAGAATCGCTCAGACTACAGTAATTTGGGACATGTTCAGCAAACTAAATGTAATGAAGTCGTACGGTGTTTCGATTTGAAATTAATAGATCGTCTGGAAAAGGCAGCTGAAAATGTAATTCAGGAAACCCCTACACACTTTGACCTAAATGTAATGAAGACAGATGTCGATCACTTTAGTTGGAGACAAATCAAAAAGGAACTATTGGACGAGTTTGAGGAACCACCTGTACAAACTGAAATAAGCCACCCTATAATAATAGTGAATATGTTGGGTATCAATGTACGTTGTCTCTTAGACGAAGTGAGGTGAGTGCGATATCTCAGTCCTTCTTTGATGCATTACCTGGTAAAGATAAGCTTACAGTAATGAGGGTATCAGGACTAAGAATAATTGGTGCTACTGGCAAGGTGTCAAAAACGGTAAAGCAAGAAGCTTTGCTGCCCTTTAACATTAATGGTAATTTAATTGATCATCCATGCTTAATTGTAAACAATCTCAGTATTGAGGTTTTAATTGGCATAGATTTCTTGTCGAAATATCAGAGTGTTGTTGACTTTGAAAGAAGCCAGTTAAAAATGGTCTTGCCGATAACCGGAGTAATTACGGTACCTTTCATTGATAAACATGTAGTAACTAATGATGAAACTTGGGAGCTGCCTATACGAGTTCTGAAAAATAGGAAATATTGGGACGAAGGTGTCAATCTTAGTTAAAGTAAGCTAAACACAGAAAAAGAAGAAGCAATTATTTTGGACAAAATAGAAGCTAAATTGCAGGAAATCGATAAAATTTCAGCTAATCAGAAGGAAAAACTGAGACAGGTTTTGAAAAGGCATAATAAGGTATTTTCAAATCGACCTGGCGTGGTCAAAGGTTATGAATGAATTCTGTAGGGAGGAGGTTGTTCTGTAACCTCTACACAGTGTGGCAGCTGGGCAGTCCCAGCTGTGTGAGATCTTCTTTCCATTTCAGGTCTCACTCATTCTTCATCTTTCCTATCCACCTAAAATTTCGACCTCTTCTTTCCAACACATTAAATTTTCCGTTATGGTTATCAAGCCAATAATAAACTAATGAATTCTGTAGGGAGGAGGTTGTTCTGTAACCTCTACACAGTGTGGCAGCTGTGCAGTCCCAGCTGTGTGAGATCTTCGTTCCTTTTCAGGTCTCACTCATTCTTCATCTTTCTATCCACCAAAATTTTGACCCCTTCTTTCCAATACGAAAAATTTTCTGAAACTAATGAATTCTGTAGGGAGGAGTGTAACGCCGGAAATGCATATCCTCCTATTTCCATCTATTGTGCTATTATTTTCTTTCCTTGCTTTGTTACCTCAAGATATGACATTTCTGTCTCTTTATATATTGTAATTGTTTTACTGTTTGTATATATATATTTATGCATTTATGTTGGTTTGTTTCGTAAATATTATTTGTACTTTTACGCTGGGTCTTGCCTAGGGAAAACTGCTGTCGAACGATTACATCGATAGGTCGTGTGAAGAATCAAAGTGTGTAGGATCTTTGGTGGTGTTAACTCTGCCGCGTGGAGCGCGGGCTGAGCAGAAAGAGTCTGGCGGGAGTAGCGAGTGGAGCTGGGGTGTTGTGTGACGCTCCCGCGAGTTGCCGCGCTTTCGGGGTTTGGCAGCATGTAATTGCGCTCGACTTGCGATGATAGTTTCTGACATGGTGTCGCGGACGGGAAACATTAACTAGCGCACATCAAGAGCCCGTTTCGTCTGGTGACCGTGTCGAGAAGAAGGCGCGCCAACATCCAGCTTCTGCAACAGCGACGGCCGACAATGAGTGACAGTCGCCACCTCCTCGATCGACGGCTTCAAACCTTCAATCAACCATCAAGGAAGACTGGAAGCAAGTAAATTTTTAGAACTGTATGGCAGACCTCAGCTTTTCAAACTGTACCATTTTCGTAACTATAATAACAGCAACTTAGCATGAACCTTTGTTGCTCATTGTCCCAATTGCATTACCAAGCAGGGTCCCTTCCTTTTCCGAAATGAACTCGAGTGTCGTTGAAATTTAAACGCCAGCATTAAAATTATACCATTCGATTTCACTGCTTTAATTTCAAAGTATTCATAGCTGGCTACAATATTCAGATTACATAAGCACAAATTAAGAGTGCGAGTTTTGTTAGCATATTTTAGCGTACCTGTGACTGCAGCTCAGCTTGGTACGTACTAAATTTTACTATTGTTAATTGTTCAGAATCATTTAATTCAAGTTCAAAGTTAAATCTCTTATTTCTAAATTGCGTAGATTCAAGTAGCTTTTGAAATGATTGTTGAGGTACTCCAAGACTAACCGTATTTTACTGAATTTCGATGTGCTTCAGAAAGAAAGCTCACTATTAACTTCAGTCACTAAATTAACTTTCGATTTTCCGGTTTTATTAATTCTTTTGCTAAATTAAGTCAGGGTGTAGCGAAATTTATTACTTCTGACAAACTTTCAGTTTTCACACTACACGTGTCAACCTTCAGTTGCCACGCTTCTAGTGCTAATTATATGTGTAATAACCTTTCTTTTTCAGTTACTATAGTAATTGTCCTTAGGACTGGCGACCGTGATTTCCCCCAAATCTCAAATACCTAATTACCGCTAGTTAATTGTTAACGTAACGGCTGCACATTTACTTTCTTTATTAACTTTACCCCTTTTCAAAATTAATTTCCACCAGTTTCATTAGCACATTTCCTTTCATTTAGATGTAACCCTTTCCTCCCTCTTTACCGACAGCTTAACTTCGGTGACGATTGCTTTTCCAAAACTCCCATTAGGTACACGTGGTTTCATCTTTCACTGTCATTAAGGTCGGTAAGTGAGGGGGAGGTTACACGTGGCGACCTGGTGACAGGACAATCTTCGGATTTGAGGTTGTTCTGGACACGAATTTTGCATTGTGCAAATCTCGTAACAAAGTACTGGTTACGTACAGGCCGTTACGTCAGCGAGAATAAGTAGTGGGAGTAATCCTAATTATATTTGAGGTTTGGCATTTATATTGAAAATTATTAAAATGAGTGAAGGCAACAATTGCCAAAATTTGGTAGACTTGGATACGGAACAATCGGTCGAACAGTGGGAAACGCGCACCGCGGTACCCATTGTTCAGGGGCAGGCGGCTAGCATGAAAGACGCGACCGCCGAAACGCAACAAAGAGCAGAAATGGAATTCCACATTTTAGAAAATGTTTCGGAATCGGAAGTGAAAATCAAATGTGAATCCCTTGATGACGAATACGGGGGGACAAGTAAAGAGGAAGCCGCTACGGAAGTAAAATCGGTAGTTTCCGGGAATTTAACTGATTTATTGAATGTTTTGATTAACGAAATCAAGAGTCAATCGGCAGAAATTAAAGCTCTGTCTACCAAGCAAGAAGATCAGGCTGCCAAGCAAGAAGCTCAGTCTGAAAAAATTGAACGGATGCTAGACAATCAGAACAAAGCTATTAACGTTGTTAACAACAATGTTGGAGTTGTTAATACAAAAGTTGATAAAATCAAAGAAGATATTGTTGTAATTAATACCGAAATCGGTCATCTTAAACAGGAAATGATAGGCGTTCAGGCGGAAATTGCGAGCATAAATACTCGTTTTTATTCCGAAATTAGCAGAATCGAGAAAAGTGTAGGAGAGTCAGTTGCTCCGATCATCGAGAATAAGGTGACGGAACAAATTCAATTAGTGAAAAAAGAGGATCAAAAGAAAGTGGAAACTTTAAAGGCTTTAGTGTCCGAAGTAGATACTAAAGTGCGGGAGCAGGCTAATACCTGCGAAGAGAAAAGGAGGGAAGTGGAAACGCTTGCGACAGCCACTTTCCAAGTAATTACGAGAGTGTCGGAATTAGAAAAGAAACTTAACGAAAAACAGAGCTATGTGCCAATCTATGCACATAGTTCGGAATTGTTGACGAAAGAGGAGCGGTTCGACCCCTTGAAAAAAGGCGGTATACACGCGACGGATTTCATTAAGAATTGTGAAAGAGTTTTACCCAGATCATGGGGCTTAAATCTCAAAATTACGAACCTGACTTTTGACGAGTTTAAAAATTTGTTTCTGGCTGAATATTGGTCAGAGCAAAAACAGCAAAGTGTCTGGCGCGAATTTGTCGTATCGAGGCCTTTCGATGCGAATTCGCGCGGTTCGATGAGGGAGTTTTGTGAGGGCTGGATCCGCAAGTTGGAATATTTGCGTGATCGCCGCACGGAATCCGAAATAGTCTGGGAACTCTACAAGAAGCTTCCAGATGATACAAAACGCTACGTAGGAAGCAATTACAGGACAATCAATGATTTCCTGGAAAGAGTTGAGGACGAGGACAATTGGCGCAATAATCGCGACAGTGGTAGAGGCCGTGGTAACAACAATGGGTACCACCCCAACCATAACAACGATAACCATGGGAATAATGCATACCGCAGCAATAACAATAATGGTTCGGACCGTAATAACAATCGGTACAATGCAAATAATAACAGGAATGACAGAAACCAGTATCATACTAACGTGATATGGGCTTCACAGAATAGTAATAACGCCAGAGAGTGTGATCAGCCGCCTCAGCAGCATCTGGGGAGCGTATCTGCTGGGACGAGACAGGGAAACCATTAGCCGCGCCGGTGAGGGGCCGAGCGGGCGTGGAGAAATTTTGGCGGCCCAATAACAAGAGAAAACCCAGGTGTCGCCGTTATGAAAATTCCGTATGGAATAATCAACGGCGGGAGAGTGTGCCAGTGTTAAGAGAAAAGAGTGCGCCCACAAGTAGTAGATCAGCTGTATACACGGCAGTAGAAAATACATTCGCTGTCAGTGAGAACAATTTAAGTAGTGTTCCGGAAATCGATCATAAAGTGGCAGCTGTAATACCCACAGCGGAACTGGAGATTGAGTTTAAGAATGATTCGCAATTGTTGAGAGAAGATCAGATGTCGGATAACACGTCCGTCATCGAGCGAGGGGATGCAGAGAGGGATGAGGTCTGGTTAAGGCAGTTCGGTCGCTTATACGACGAACTAAGAGATTATAGGGGTCTGTATGGGAGAAGTGTTTATGGGGAGCGCGTGCAGGATTTTCCGCGTCTCGTCCCGCAGGAAGATAGTGTTTGTGAAATGATAGAAAGTTCTGGCCCTAACCGGCAGACTTTACTAGAAATAGTTGATGTTAAGGGGGAGCACGAGCAATATTCGTCGTGTTTCGTCCCGCAAGAGTTAGATGTTGAAGTAGTAACGGAAAGTTCTGGCCCTAACCGGCAGACTTTACCAAAAGTTTCAGTGGTAGAAGTAACCGACCCATTCGACGCGAACCTCCAGTTTAAACATTGCGAGAGTATTAAGGAGAAAGATTACGAAAATTTTAGTGATAGCCGGACACGATTGGTAGAAAAGCACATAGATTACAACGTGTATGAGGTTAGAGCTGGCATTATACGGTCAGACGATAGCAGTGTGGGTTGCGCAGATCTAGCGGAAGTAATTGCAGAAACTACTGGACACATTCCTCCAGGTAGATTGGCGGATGAGATTAATCTGACCAAAGTGGAATCAACGAAGGTGACGATTAATGAATTGATAGCAAAGCAACACTCACTAGTTGACGAGTTACAGGAAAAGGTTTCGGTATTTGAGGCGAAGCTACAGGCTAAGCCTCAGGACAAACGTGTTGAAATTAAAACTGTATGTGAACAGAGGCTGAAAAAGCCGCCAGATAAGCCGGATTTAGGGTCAAAGCCGGATGGTTTTTTCTGGAATGACCTGGATATAGACGAGGATTTACTGTGGGAAAATAAAGAAACAGTCGAGGACAAGTGTAGACAGATAGTAGTGTCTGCTAATATGCACGACCTACAACTAGACGTGTTGATTGACACCGGTGCAGAATTGAGTGCTGTATCTGGGAAAATACACTCCTGGAAATGGAAAAAAGAACACATTGACACCGGTGTGTCAGACCCACCATACTTGCTCCGGACACTGCGAGAGGGCTGTACAAGCAATGATCACACGCACGGCCCAGCGGACACACCAGGAACCGCGGTGTTGGCCGTCGAATGGCGCTAGCTGCGCAGCATTTGTGCACCGCCGCCATCAGTGTCAGCCAGTTTGCCGTGGCATACGGAGCTCCATCGCAGTCTTTAACACTGGTAGCATGACGCGACAACGTGGACGTGAACCATATGTGCAGTTGACGGACTTTGAGCGAGGGCGTATAGTGGGCATGCGGGAGACCGGGTGGACGTACCACCGAATTGCTCAACACGTGGGGCGTGAGGTCTCCACAGTACATCGATGTTGTCGCCAGTGGTCGGCGGAAGGTGCACGTGCCCGTCGACCTGGGACCGGACCGCAGCGACGCATGGATGCACGCCAAGACCGTAGGATCCTACGCAGTGCCGTAGGGGACCGCACCGCCACTTCCCAGCAAATTAGGGACACTGTTGCTCCTGGGGTATCGGCGAGGACCATTCGCAACCGTCTCCATGAAGCTGGGCTACGGTCCCGCACACCGTTAGGCCGTCTTCCGCTCACGCCCCAACATCGTGCAGCCCGCCTCCAGTGGTGTCGCGACAGGCGTGAATGGAGGGACGAATGGAGACGTGTCGTCTTCAGCGATGAGAGTCGCTTCTGCCTTGGTGCCAATGATGGTCGTATGCGTGTTTGGCGCCGTGCAGGTGAGCGCCACAATCAGGACTGCGTACGACCGAGGCACACAGGGCCAACACCCGGCATCATGGTGTGAGGAGCGATCTCCTACACTGGCCGTACACCACTGGTGATCGTCGAGGGGACACTGAATAGTGCACGGTACATCCAAACCGTCATCGAACCCATCGTTCTACCATTCCTAGACCGGCAAGGGAACGTGCTGTTCCAACAGGACAATGCACGTCCGCATGTATCCCGTGCCACCCAACGTGCTCTAGAAGGTGTAAGTCAACTACCCTGGCCAGCAAGATCTCCGGATCTGTCCCCCATTGAGCATGTTTGGGACTGGATGAAGCGTCGTCTCACGCGGTCTGCACGTCCAGCACGAACGCTGGTCCAACTGAGGCGCCAGGTGGAAATGGAATGGCAAGCCGTTCCGCAGGACTACATCCAGCATCTCTACGATCGTCTCCATGGGAGAATAGCAGCCTGCATTGCTGCGAAAGGTGGATATACACTGTACTAGTGCCGACATTGTGCATGCTCTGTTGCCTGTGTCTATTTGCCTGTGGTTCTGTCAGTGTGATCATGTGATGTATCTGACCCCCAGGAATGTGTCAATAAAGTTTCCCCTTCCTGGGACAATGAATTCACGGTGTTCTTATTTCAATTTCCAGGAGTGTATTTGAGTTACTGAAAGACAGACCTGGCATCGTAGTTATGCCAGTAACAGGAGTGAAAATTATCGGTGCTACTGGGAAGGCCAGTAAACCGGTCACAAAACAGATTTTTGTCCACTTCGAGATATGTGGGGCACGATTTGAACAAGAGTTTGTCGTCGTGCCAGACTTGACTACAGAAGTAATTATCGGGTTAGATTGGCTATTAAAGTACCATGCAGTGATTAATTGCGAAAGCAAAACTTTGACATGTATGTCACAAGATAAAACAATAGTAGTTAGTTTTGACGAGGCAGGAGACTGTGTGCATAGGCAATACCAGCCTATACACATTGTTAACTGGCCGGATGACATTGATGCAGGAATGAATTTGAACTGCCGTGACGTGAGGAATTTCGGCATTGACAAAAGTGTAGAAAGTGAATTGGAAGAGATAATCAAATTCCCTCCACGGATTGACATTAGTATTGGTGTGAAAAAAGATCGTTTGCGAGAAGTAATGAAGCTAAAAGCCGATGCTTGCATACGTCGTCATGACGCTAAAACGCGTTTTGCTAAGTTTGCAATCGGAGACTTAGTACTTGTAAAAGCTCATGAGAAATCGAGCGAGATAGACAATGAAATCTCTAAATTTAAGTTTGTTTATAATGGACCATATAAAGTCATTGGTATACCTCACACAAATGCTTATTGCTTAGAGTATCCAAGCTCTGGAAAACGATTAGGTATACGGAATATTGTAGACTTGAAATTGTACCAACCTAGGATCAATTAATACCACAATGGGTAATTTGTACAGTATGTAAATATAGAGTGTAAGATTTAAGGATGTGCCATGTTACGATGCTTTTGCCTGACCTAGAGGTCATTAAAGAAGTTGTAATTAATAAGTAATTAATTTTGACTAAATGATTTAAGAGTAACTGATTAGTAATCATCTGAAAAATCCAAGCTGCTAGTTTAAGTTTTCAGCTGAGTCACAGTAGATTAAGGAATGTAAATATGATTTTGTAACTTTCTGTAATATTTCATGAAAGTGTGTTTTTATTAGTCATTGCCGATGTACTTAGACGCTGTTTTAAGTTTCAGGCTAGTACATGCGTGTGATGATGGACAGTGTTGAGTTATCCACTGTGATAGTGTTTATGGACTCCTTGAGATTACTCGGGAGTGAGTTTTTCCGAAAGAATTCAGTGAAACGGACGTTCTGGAAATGCCGTTACGCAGGCGAGTGAGATCAAGCGTGCCGCACAGGCGGGCGCAACAATACTTGCGAGGCGAAGCCGCTATCGGCTCTTGTGTCGCTGTCGGCATTTGTACCGCTGTCGGCATTCTTTGTACTCGCGAGTGCGGAATGTGGAGTTGCTTTTCTTCCCGGACAGCTGATGTGAAAGGATTCTGCTGTCAATATTTATGTTTTATTTTATCTGCTGTATATTATTTTCTTGTTTAGCGTTAATTGGACATGACGAGAATATTAATTATGAAAAGGTTACATAAAATTGTGTATTCTATGTAATTAATTATTAGTTTGCGTATTTTGATATACCTGTTTTTTTATGACCATGTACTCTGATCAATTTTGCAAATAGTATTCCATTTCTTATAGTGTTACGAATTTTTATGATTTTGGAATAGCTAAACCATTTTCTATGTTTTCTATGAATTTTGATATGTTGTCAACCTGTTTTATTTTGTGCAAGATGACAGAGTGGAATAAGATTAGGAGTGTCTCCACTCAATTATTATTGTCTAAAAATTGGTTTATGGTTAATTAGACGAATGCTAAATTTTTTTGATGTTTTGAGCATATGCATTTCCATTGTTTCTTTTTTGGGACATTTTCTGAGTCTGTTTACGTTACACGAACATCCTCAGACAATGTGGGGCACGTGTAACGCCGGAAATGCATATCCTCCTATTTCCATCTATTGTGCTATTATTTTCTTTCCTTGCTTTGTTACCTCAAGATATGACATTTCTGTCTCTTTATATATTGTAATTGTTTTACTGTTTGTATATATATATTTATGCATTTATGTTGGTTTGTTTCGTAAATATTATTTGTACTTTTACGCTGGGTCTTGCCTAGGGAAAACTGCTGTCGAACGATTACATCGATAGGTCGTGTGAAGAATCAAAGTGTGTAGGATCTTTGGTGGTGTTAACTCTGCCGCGTGGAGCGCGGGCTGAGCAGAAAGAGTCTGGCGGGAGTAGCGAGTGGAGCTGGGGTGTTGTGTGACGCTCCCGCGAGTTGCCGCGCTTTCGGGGTTTGGCAGCATGTAATTGCGCTCGACTTGCGATGATAGTTTCTGACATGGTGTCGCGGACGGGAAACATTAACTAGCGCACATCAAGAGCCCGTTTCGTCTGGTGACCGTGTCGAGAAGAAGGCGCGCCAACATCCAGCTTCTGCAACAGCGACGGCCGACAATGAGTGACAGTCGCCACCTCCTCGATCGACGGCTTCAAACCTTCAATCAACCATCAAGGAAGACTGGAAGCAAGTAAATTTTTAGAACTGTATGGCAGACCTCAGCTTTTCAAACTGTACCATTTTCGTAACTATAATAACAGCAACTTAGCATGAACCTTTGTTGCTCATTGTCCCAATTGCATTACCAAGCAGGGTCCCTTCCTTTTCCGAAATGAACTCGAGTGTCGTTGAAATTTAAACGCCAGCATTAAAATTATACCATTCGATTTCACTGCTTTAATTTCAAAGTATTCATAGCTGGCTACAATATTCAGATTACATAAGCACAAATTAAGAGTGCGAGTTTTGTTAGCATATTTTAGCGTACCTGTGACTGCAGCTCAGCTTGGTACGTACTAAATTTTACTATTGTTAATTGTTCAGAATCATTTAATTCAAGTTCAAAGTTAAATCTCTTATTTCTAAATTGCGTAGATTCAAGTAGCTTTTGAAATGATTGTTGAGGTACTCCAAGACTAACCGTATTTTACTGAATTTCGATGTGCTTCAGAAAGAAAGCTCACTATTAACTTCAGTCACTAAATTAACTTTCGATTTTCCGGTTTTATTAATTCTTTTGCTAAATTAAGTCAGGGTGTAGCGAAATTTATTACTTCTGACAAACTTTCAGTTTTCACACTACACGTGTCAACCTTCAGTTGCCACGCTTCTAGTGCTAATTATATGTGTAATAACCTTTCTTTTTCAGTTACTATAGTAATTGTCCTTAGGACTGGCGACCGTGATTTCCCCCAAATCTCAAATACCTAATTACCGCTAGTTAATTGTTAACGTAACGGCTGCACATTTACTTTCTTTATTAACTTTACCCCTTTTCAAAATTAATTTCCACCAGTTTCATTAGCACATTTCCTTTCATTTAGATGTAACCCTTTCCTCCCTCTTTACCGACAGCTTAACTTCGGTGACGATTGCTTTTCCAAAACTCCCATTAGGTACACGTGGTTTCATCTTTCACTGTCATTAAGGTCGGTAAGTGAGGGGGAGGTTACAGGAGGTTGTTCTGTAACTTCTACACAGTGTGGCAGCTGTGCAGTCCCAGCTGTGTGAGGCCTTCTTTCCTTGTCAGGTCTCACTCATTCTTCATCTTTCCCATCCACCAAAGTTTCGACCTCTTCTTTGCAATACAAAAATTTTCCGTTATGGCTATCGAGCCATGAGTTCTGTAACCATTCTATCCACCGATTAGTGAAAAAAACCTAATGTAACAAACCTAACAGTGACATAAACAACAGAGAAGTATGATGTAATTAAGATACAAAGGTATTAGAGTAACAAGTATGTATAGAACCCTGGTAATATTATAAGTACAAAGTGTTGTTTTATTGGAAATGGTCCACCAACAATATTTAAATTTAAAAAAGATATACAAATTCGTGTACAAGCAGGATCTGAAGTGGCAGTGAAACCTATTGTATGCTGTAGAGCCAAGAGATTGCTTAGTGTTATGAAAAATATGCAGGTAAGTTGTAAGAATGAACTCACCTTGTGTAGCAAGGAGTGACAGTGTATAGAATTGAGTAGTGTCTGTGGTTGAGACGTGAAGGACACGTCCCTGAAGTATTTATAAGGTTGGAGCTGGCCGTTATTTGGTGTAGTGTGTGACAGGACACACCTACATGTATTGAGGTTATGAGTTGGAGGCGTGAATGCGACCATAGGTACCCTTATTTTAGATGAGACAGAGTAGTTCATGATGTCCTATAGGTTTAAGGAATTTAGCATTACGCTCGTCCATAATTACTTAATGCACTTTAGTGATAGGTCGAGAGAGATTACCTGTGGTTTCAGCGTCTGATCGAGTGGAAATGGATTGCCACGTGAGCAAACTGATCAGCTGCAATACACTATAGATATGAAATAAATGTGCTATCCTATGCTTTAAATGTTAATAGAGTGAGTTTTAAATAAGTACATACACTAGCAACATAATTGAGTAACATAATGGCAGACGTAAAACATTATTTATAGCTCAGCATAAATACACTTCGATGAAGTAAGAACACAATTGCAGATGTGGAACTGACACAGCAGCAGAGGACCAATAAGTGGATTTAGTAGTCAACTAAACGTAATGTGTTTTGAACACTCAGAACTGTACTATTACCACAAGTTACTCACATGTACAAAGAAGTTGAGAAGACAACTACTAATCAAATATACTCATACTATCTCTAAGAATAAGGTAATTAAAGATGAGTCAGCTAAGTAAATAAAATACAAATGTATCAAGAATGTACCGAGCATTGGTTCAGTGTTCCGGCCCAGAAATAATAAATTGAGATTAAATAGAATTTATGATTGAGCATAAATTTTCTCTAGTACGTGACTAACGGCGTTTTGAGCCATTTTTTTACCGATTTTATGACAGTTAAGTAACCGTGAGAGTAAAATTGAAAAAGTTCTGTTAACTTTGTTCCAGTAACACATTGAAAGATAAAATGTATGTATCCCCATTTCATTGTGACCCATCCTTAGATATTAAGTGAACAGAGCCTGAGGCACTTTTTTTGTTTGTTCTACAGGACAAACCAGATAATGGCAGCCTGGTAGCTGCGTGAAAGCGTAGAGTGTCTTGGACACAACTCATAGTGACGACTCCACTTTCCCCATGTAATTTAGAGTGAAGGTGAAGGACGCACACCATAGCAACTTCCCCTCCTCTACCCTTGTGAATGGAAGTGTAGAACGCCAGTCAAAGCGGCTACAACCACGTGTGTAAAAATGAAATTGTAATGAATTGTGAAATTTTCTTTCAGGTTTAGAAAACACTGCTAAGATATAATTATCTGTTTATGTATCATGAATAACTGTTATTCTCCTTGAATTTGTGTATGTAACAATGTATTTTATGGATTTAAGATTTTCATAATTTTACATATTTTATGTGTTTGTCTGTCTAAGGCAATATGTATGCCGAAGTGTTTCATTGATTTTGCTTAAATTGTGAGTGATAATGTTGCTTAAGAGGCAGTGAACATGCCAGCAATTTAAATAATTGAAGTAGGTAATCAGATTTCTATATGTTTACATTTAAATTTTAATTTTTCGTAGGGAGTTACGCTGTACTCTTGCTTCCCTTTTGTAATTAATTTTTTTCTTTCCCATATACATCAGTTTAATAAGCCACAGCTGCAAAATACTAACACGAATTCTTTACAGGCGAATGGAAAAACTAGTAGAAGCCGACCTCGGGGAAGATCAGTTTGGATTCCGTAGAAATACTGGAACACGTGAGGCAATACTGACCTTACGACTTATCTTAGAAGAAAGATTAAGGAAAGGCAAACCTACGTTTCTAGCATTTGTAGACTTAGAGAAAGCTTTTGACAATGTTGACTGGAATACTCTCTTTCAAATTCTGAAGGTGGCAGGGGTAAAATACAGGGAGCGAAAGGCTATTTACAATTTGTACAGAAACCAGATGGCAGTTATAAGAGTCGAGGGGCACGAGAGGGAAGCAGCGGTTGGGAAGGGAGTGAGACAGGGTTGTAGCCTCTCCCCAATGTTATTCAATCTGTATATTGAGCAAGCAGTAAAGGAAACAAAAGAAAAATTTGGAGTAGGTATTAAAATCCATGGAGAAGAAATAAAAACTTTGAGGTTCGCCGATGACATTGTAATTCTGTCAGAGACAGCAAAGGACTTGGAAGAGCAGTTGAACGGAATGGATGGTGTCTTGAAGGGTGGATATAAGATGAACATCAACAAAAGCAAAACGAGGATAATGGAATGTAGTCGAATTAAGTCGGGTGATGTTGAGGGTATTAGATTAGGAAATGAGACACTTAAAGTAGTAAAGGAGTTTTGCTATTTGGGGAGCAAAATAACTGATGATGGTCGAAGTAGAGAGGATATAAAATGTAGACTGGCAATGGCAAGGAAAGCGTTTCTGAAGAAGAGAAATTTGTTAACATCGAGTATAGATTTAAGAGTCAGGAAGTCATTTGTGAAAGTATTTGTATGGAGTGTAGCCATGTATGGAAGTGAAACATGGACGGTAAATAGTTTGGACAAGAAGAGAATAGAAGCTTTTGAAATGTGGTGCTACAGAAGAATGCTGAAGATTAGATGGGTAGATCACATAACTAATAAGGAAGTATTGAATAGGATTGGGGAGAAGAGAAGTTTGTGGCACAACTTGACCGGAAGAAGGGATCGGTTGGTAGGACATGTTCTGAGGCATCAAGGGATCACCAATTTAGTATTGGAAGGCAGCGTGGAGGGTAAAAATCGCAGGGGGAGACCAAGAGATGAATACACTAAGCAGATTCAGAAGGATGTAGGTTGCAGTAGGTACTGGGAGATGAAGAAGCTTGCACAGGATAGAGTAGCATGGAGAGCTGCATCAAACCAGTCTTAGGACTGAAGACCACAACAACAACAACATACATTCAAAAAAAATTTAAGTAGAGGGTGATGTAGGAAAGCAGCCTACTCACGCCGTATAAAATTCACATCAGTCTTTCCATTGTGTGCCAGCCTAGTCCGCTGTAACTAGCTCCGACGTCGTAAATGTTGCGCAATACTTTAAAAATCAAGTAAGTAACCTGAAACGTTTCTAGCATGTCAGGAGTAATACTAAATCAATGTGTGTTGAATGTCAGTTCAATAACTTTAACCATTTTCGAAATTTGGACGTTTTTCTGTAAAAATCATTGGCGCAACAGAAAAGAGCTAGAAACTTAAAAATTTATATTTGGATTCCTTTTGCATAATAATTTAGTAGAAACAGTATTCTGGAACTCACAAATTAAAATTTTTGTTGAAATTCATGATTTTCTGGGTTTTGTCTTAGAAATTAAGGAAGCAAGATACACTCCTGGAAATGGAAAAAAGAACACATTGACACCGGTGTGTCAGACCCACCATACTTGCTCCGGACACTGCGAGAGGGCTGTACAAGCAATGATCACACGCACGGCACAGCGGACACACCAGGAACCGCGGTGTTGGCCGTCGAATGGCGCTAGCTGCGCAGCATTTGTGCACCGCCGCCGTCAGTGTCAGCCAGTTTGCCGTGGCATACGGAGCTCCATCGCAGTCTTTAACACTGGTAGCATGCCGCGACAGCTGGACGTGAACCGTATGTGCAGTTGACGGACTTTGAGCGAGGGCGTATAGTGGGCATGCGGGAGGCCGGGTGGACGTACCGCCGAATTGCTCAACACGTGGGGCGTGAGGTCTCCACAGTACATCGATATTGTCGCCAGTGGTCGGCGGAAGGTGCACGTGCCCGTCGACCTGGGACCGGACCGCAGCGACGCACGGATGCACGCCAAGACCGTAGGATCCTACGCAGTGCCGTAGGGGACCGCACCGCCACTTCCCAGCAAATTAGGGACACTGTTGCTCCTGGGGTATCGGCGAGGACCATTCGCAACCGTCTCCATGAAGCTGGGCTACGGTCCCGCACACCGTTAGGCCGTCTTCCGCTCACGCCCCAACATCGTGCAGCCCGCCTCCAGTGGTGTCGCGACAGGCGTGAATGGAGGGACGAATGGAGACGTGTCGTCTTCAGCGATGAGAGTCGCTTCTGCCTTGTTGCCAATGATGGTCGTATGCGTGTTTGGCGCCGTGCAGGTGAGCGCCACAATCAGGACTGCATACGACCGAGGCACACAGGGCCAACACCCGGCATCATGGTGTGGGGAGCGATCTCCTACACTGGCCGTACACCACTGGTGATCGTCGAGGGGACACTGAATAGTGCACGGTACACCCAAACCGTCATCGAACCCATCGTTCTACCATTCCTATACCGGCAAGGGAACTTGCTGTTCCAACAGGACAATGCACGTCCGCATGTATCCCGTGCCACCCAACGTGCTCTAGAAGGTGTAAGGCAACTACCCTGGCCAGCAAGATCTCCGGATCTGTCCCCCATTGAGCATGTTTGGGACTGGATGAAGCGTCGTCTCACGCGGTCTGCACGTCCAGCACGAACGCTGGTCCAACTGAGGCGCCAGGTGGAAATGGCATGGCAAGCCGTTCCACAGGACTACATCCAGCATCTCTACGATCGTCTCCATGGGAGAATAGCAGCCTGCATTGCTGCGAAAGGTGGATATACACTGTACTAGTGCCGACATTGTGCATGCTCTGTTGCCTGTGTCTATGTGCCTGTGGTTCTGTCAGTGTGATCATGTGATGTATCTGACCCCAGAAATGTGTCAATAAAGTTTCCCCTACCTGGGACAATGAATTCACGGTGTTCTTATTTCAATTTCCAGGAGTGTAGATTAAGTAGGCGAATAAATAAGGCTAGGATGTTTAAATTTAAGTAGAAGGGAGATCCGCTATAATCATAAAGATGTGAGAAGTTTCAATTGAATAACTATAAAACTATTGCGATAGCGTATCTCCAAAGAGCAAGTTCAGAGCTCGTCTACTGCATATAGTGTAATTAAATTAATTCTCTCGCCCAAAATATTTGACTTAGCCACGTCAGACTTTTATTATGATTACTTACCTGTGTGCTGATTGCACATTTAAATCGAGAGCTTCATCGGCCATCAGCAAAGAAAGCAATGATTTATTCGATAACTTAAAGTGGTGCATTACTAGCCCAGCGGCTAGTCGGGAGAGCGGAATTGATCAGGCGTTCCCTTAGCCGTCCGCACCGCGGCTTTATATATAAGAACGCGGCGCGAGAGAATAAGGCCCCAGTTCTCTCCAGACGCTGATTAGCGCACCACCTGTGTCGGGAGTCGCGTCGCGTCGGTATCATTGCTATAAACAGCATCGAATGCTGTAATAAGTTACTCGGGATACGCGTAACCATGAAATCGTTTTCGAGTTAAGTGTTAATTCTGGGATGACTTTAATGATCTATCTTCAGTTTGCGTATGTCGTATTTTCACGTGCCGCCGCGGGACAGACATTCTACCATTATTTAGTGTGGCGTTTGATGAACATTATCATCAAATTATGGCGAGCATTCACTTAAACATTTAGTTTGAACAGTTATAGTTGCATTAGCGCATTAGACTCTGAACTGCTCTGGTAGTTGGGTTGTGTGGATTCTTTTTGGACTGTGACTTTCAGAATATAGTGAACATTTTTAGAGAATCGTTTTTGATTATGAATACCAGACAATCTCCTAATCCCTCAGAGCTATAAGCTGTAGCTTTAAGTGTATTTCTCAGATAAAGTGGGCACTAGGAATTCTAATTACAGGCTTCACGTTTTGCTAATCACTTTCTGGTTGCCAATATTGTAGTTAGAGATCCATTGTTGAGAACGGCAAACAACAGCAATAAACAAATAATAGGAGCACATTTAACAACAATAATTCCACCCGCCGCCCCAAATATGGTGAATCGGCCGGGAAATGCATCTTTTCTACATTACACTCTACATTTAAATAACAGGATAAAAACCAAACAATAAATTCCACCCGCCGCCCCACACGAAGTTTAACGGATTTCTTTTAGCACTCATGTGGATGATCTCAAACGTTTCGTTATTTAGGGTCAACTGCCAATTTTCGCACCATTCAGATATCTTTTTTGAATCGCTTTGCAATCTGTTTTGATCTTATGACTTTATTAGTCGATAAACGAGAGCGTCATCTACAAACAACCTGAGACGGCTGCTCAGATTGTCTCCATAATCGTTTATATAGATAGGGAACAGCAGAGGGCCTATAACACTACCTAGGGGAAATCACAAATAAAGTCACATAAATGAAATGATATTCCATAAGCACGCAATTTCACTAAAAACACCTTGTGTGATGTGGTGTCAAAAGCCTTCCGGAAATCTAGAAATACGGAATCTATCTGATTCCCTTGCCAATAGCACTTAACACTTCATGCCAATGAGGAGCTAGTTGTGTTTCACAAGAACGATGTTTTCTAAATCCATGTTAACTGTGTGTCAATAGACCATTTCTTTCGAAGTAATTCATAATATTCGAACACAATATATGTTCCAAAATCCTGGTGCATATCGACGTTAATGATATGGGTCTGTAATTTAGTGGATTACTCCTACTACCTTTCTTGAATATTAGTGTGACCTGTGCAACTTTCCAGTCTTTGGGTACGGATCTTTCGTCGAGCGAACGGTTGTATATGATTGTTGAGTATGGAGCTTACGAATCAGCATACTCGGAAGGAACCTAATTGGTATACAGTCTGGATCAGAAGACTTGCTTTTATTAAGTGATTTAAGTTGCTTCACTACTCCGAGGATATTTACTTCTACGTTACACATGTTTGCAGCTGTTCTTGATTCGAATTGTGGAATATTTACTTCATCTTCTTTTATGAAGGCATTTCGGAAGGCTGTGTTTAGTAACTATGATTTGGCAGTACTGTCTTCGATAGTATCTCCATTGCTATCGCGCAGAGAAGGAATTGATTGTTTCTTGCCACTAACATACTTTACATACGACCAGAATTTCTTTGGATTTTCTGACAGGTTTCGGGACAAAGTTTCGTTGTGAAAATATTATAAGCGTCTCGCTCTGATGTCGGCCCTAAATTTCGAAATTCTGTAAAAGATCGCCAATCTACGGGATTTTGCGTATGTTTAAATTTGGCGTGTTTGTTTCGTTGTTTCTGCAACAGTGTTCTGGCCCGTTTTGTGTACCAAGGAGGATCAGCTCCGTCGTTGTTAATTTATTTGGTATAAATCGCTCAATTGCTGCCATTACTAATTTTTTAATTCAAGTCACATCTGGTCTACACTTACATTATTAATTTGGAAGGAGTGGAGATTGTGTCTGAAGAAGGTGTCAAGTGAATTTTTGTCTGGTTTTTTGAACAGGAATATTTTTGGTTTATTTTCGGAGGATCTGGGTGTTACAATATTCACTCTCGCTGCGACAACGCTGTGTTCACTAATCCCTGTACCGGTTTGGATGCTCGTTATTAACTCAAATTTATTTGTTGCTAAGAGGTCAAGTGTGTTTTCACAACTATTTACTATTCGCCTGGGCTCATGAAGAAACTGCTCGAAATAATTTTCAGAGAATGCGTTTAGCACAATTTCAGATGATGTTCTACGCGTACCTCCGGAATGAAACATGTATTTCCGCCAACATATCGAGGGTAAATTAAAGTCACCACCAACTATTATTGTATGAGTCGGGTACGTGTTTGAAATCAAACTCAAGTTTTCTTTGAACCTTTCAGCAACTGTATCATCTGAATTAGGAGGTCGGTAAAAGGCTCCAATTATTATTTTATTCCGGTTGCCAACAATGACCTCTGCCAATACTAACTCACAGGAAGTATCTACTTCAATTTCGCTACAAGTTAAACTACTTCTGACAGCAACAAACACGCCACCTCCAACCGTGTTAAGCCTATCCTTTCGGAACACAATTAGGTTCTTCGCAAAAATTTCCGTTGAGTTTATCTCCGACTTTAGCCAGCTTTCAGTGTCTATAACGATTTGGGCATTAGTGCCTTCTATTAGCACTTGGAGCTATGGTACTTTCCGAACACAGCTACGAGAATTTACAACTGTTATACCGATACTTCCTGTATCTACGTTCTTCCTACAGCCTGCACCCTTTGTGACTGAAGCCATTTTTGTGCTTTCCCGAGACCCTCTAACTTAAAAAACCGCCCAGTCCACGCCACACAGCCCCTGCTACCCTGTAGCCACCTCCAGCGTGTAGTGGACGCCTGACCTTTTCAGTGGAACCCGAAACCCAACGACTCTTTGGCGCAAGTCGAGGAATCTGCAGCCTAAACGGTCGCAGAACCGTCTGAGCCTCTGATTCAGACTCTGCACTTGGCTCTGTACCAGAGGTCCACACTCGGTCTTGTCGACTATGATGCAAATGGTCGACTCTGCTTTCATCTCGCAAGCAAGAGTGGCAGCCTTTACCACTTCCGTTAGCCGCTCGAAACCAGAGAGAATCTCTTCTGATCCAAAGTGACGCACATCGTTGGTAGCGACGTGAGCCACTACCTGTAGTTGGCTGCACCCTGTTCTCTTCATGGCGTCCGGGAGGACTCGTTCCGCATCTGGAATGACTCCACCTGGTATGCACACGGAGTGCACATTGGTTTTCTTTTCCTTCCTGGCAGCCAATTCCCTAAGGGGCCCCATAACGCGCCTAACGCTGGAGCTCCGAACTATCAATAAGCCCACCCTCTGCGATTGTCCGGATGTTGCAGGCTGAGAGTTTTCTTCTGAAACAGGACAGGCGACAGCTTCAGGCTCAGCGACAGTGTCAGCCACAGACAGCATCTGGAACCTGTTTGTCAGACAAACCGGGGAGGCCTTACGTGCGGCCGCCTGGGAAGTCTTTCGCCGCCTGCTACGCCCCTGGGCGACCTTCTACTCGACCTCATGTGAGGGGTCAGCCTCAGTGCGAGCAGTAACTGGGCTGGCCACCGGTGAGGATCGATCGAAGGACTCTGACGTGCTGGACGTCCGTTGGATCCCCACGGCCGGCCCACAACAGTGGTGCCCATCCTCTGCAGCCTAAAGCTGTGTAACCGAAGCCATCACAGCCTGAAGCTGAGAGAGAAGTGTCACCAACTCGGCTCGCATCCGCACACAACAGTCGCAGTCCCAGTCCATACTAAAGACCGTGGAAAACTAAACTACGCAGATAAACGAACTATCGGCATGTGCTGCGCAACTCTACTGTAGACATTCACGAAAACGCAGGAACTGTGGCAGATCTGTGGCTATCAGATGCAGAAACTCAAAAAACTAAATTATTGAAGCACACAAATGATATTATAAAATTCGCTTCTGGTTAGGAACTCGTAAAAGTCGCAATACAGGTTAGTTCCCTGTTGGTGCGTCTGTCACGGCCGGCTGCTGATGCCTCACTGCTGCCTTGCAGCTCTAATCATTTACATAACTTCCAATGGTGTATACGTGAACGAAGTTACATTGAAATCTGATTATGTCTTCTGGGTGCTTCACTTTCCTGAATTAACTCCTACCATCGTTGGAAGCGGTAAAGGACAGAAGTATTAGAAGGTAAATTTTAATTTAACCACAACAATACAAAGCTTTACTTTGAAAAGAACTGTCTGGTTTTACAAGGTTACTTATTTGACATGCTTGCGCATACAAACCTCAGACACATTTCATAACTGCATTTAGGATCAAAGTTTTGATTTACCTTTTACAATCTTCAATGCGCCGTCCATCAAAAGCACGACAAACATCCAGACGATAATGAAACCTTTTGTAGCTACACTTCGTCACGAAGTGTCTATTGTCAACAAAAGACCCGGTGCAGCACGTGACAGTGTAAATAGAGGCGCTACATTTAAGCAAATATCAGACACGCATAATTGAAAGGACTACAGTTCTACTTCCAAAAGACTTATTTATTCAGTACCACACAAAAAGTCAGCTTCAAACAGACGTTGTACAATATCCCTAATGTGTGACACTCCTGGAACTGGACCTACATTTATTACGTTTATTACGTCTTGGACTTCTCGGGACTACACTACTGGCCATTAAAATTGGTACACCACGAAGATGACGTGCTACAGACGCGAAATTTAACCGACAGGAAGAAGATGCTGTGATATGCAAATGATTAGCTTTTCACAGCATTCACAGAAGGTTGGCGCCGGTGGTGACACCTACAACGTGGTGACATGAGGAAAGTTTCCAACGGATTTCTTATACACAAATAGCAGTTGACCGGCGTTGCTTGGTGAAACGTTGTTGTGATGCCTCGTGTAAGGAGGAGAAATGGGTACCATCACGTTTCCGACTTTGATAAAGGTCGGATTGTAGCCTATTGCGATTTCGGTTTATCGTATCGCGACATTGCTGCTCGCGTTGGTCGAGATCCAATGACTGTTAGCAGAATATGGAATCTGTGGGTTCAGGAGGGTAATACGGAACGCCGTGCTGGATCCCAACGGCCTCGAATCACTATCAGTCGAGATGACAGGCAGTTTATCCGCATGGCTGTAACGGATCGTGCAGTCGCGTCTCTATCCCTGAGTCAACAGATGGGGACGTTTGCAAGACAACAATCATCTGCACGAACAGTTCGTCGACGATTGCAGCAGCAAGGACTATCAGCTTGGAGACCATGGCTGCGGTTACCCTAGACGCTGCATCACAGACAGGAGCGCCTGCGATGGTGTACTCAACGACGAGCCTGGGTGCATGAATGGCAAAACGTCATTTTTTCGGATGAATCCAGGTTCTGTTTACAGCATCATGATGGTCGCATTCGTGTTTGGCGACATCGCGGTGAACGCACATTGGAAGCATGTATTCGTCTACATCTACATCTACGTCTACATCCATACTCCGCAAGCCACCTGATGGTGTGTGGCGGAGGGTACCTTGAGTACCTCTATCGGTTCTCTCTTCTATTCCAGTCTCGTATTGTTCGTGGAAAGAAGGATTGTCGGTATGCTTCTGTGTGGGCTCTAATCTCTCTGATTTTATCCTCATGGTCTCTTCGCGAGATATACGTAGGAGGGAGCAATATACTGCTTGACTCTTCGGTGAAGGTATGTTCACGAAACTTTAACAAAAGCCCGTACCGAGCTACTGAGCGTCTCTCCTGCAAAGTCTTCCACTGGAGTTTATCTATCATCTCCGTAACGCTTTCGCGATTACTAAATGATCCTGTAACGAAGCGCGCTGCTCTCCGTTGGATCTTCTCTATCTCTTCTATCAAACCTATCTGTTACGCATCCCACACCGGTGAGCAGTATTCAAGCAGTGGGCGAACAAGCGTACTGTAACGTACTTCCTTTGTTTTCGGATTGCATTTCCTTAGGATTCTTCCAACGAATCTCAGTCTGGCATCTGATTTACCGACGATCAACTTTATATGATCATTCCATTTTAAATCACTCCTAACGCGTACTCCCAGATAATTTAGGGAATTAATTGCTTCCAGTTGCTGACCTGCTATTTTGTAGCTAGATGATAAGGGATCTATCTTTCTATGTATTCGCAGCACATTACACTTGTCTACATTGAGATTCAATTGCCATTCCCTGCACCAGGCGTCAATTCGCTGCAGATCCTCCTGCATTTTAGTACAATTTTCCATTGTTAAAACCTCTCGATATACCACAGCATCATCTGCAAAAGCCTCAGTGAACTTCCGATGTTATCCACAAGGTCGTTTATGTATATTGTGAATAGCAACGGTCCTACGACACTCACCTGCGGCACACCTGAAATCACTCTTACTTCGGAAGACTTCTCTCCATTGAGAATGACTTGCTGCGTTCTGTTATCTAGGAACTCTTCAATCCAATCACACAATTGGTCTGATAGTCCATATGCTCTTACTTTGTTCATTAAACGACTGTGGGGAACTGTATCGAACGCCTTGCGGAAGTCAAGAAACACGGCATCTACCTGTGAACCCGTGTCTATGGCCCTCTGAGTCTCGTGGACGAATAGCGCGAGCTGGGTTTCATACGATCGTCTTTTTCGAAACCCATGCTGATTCCTACAGAGTAGATTTCTAGTCCCCAGAAAAGTCATTATACGCGAACATAATACGTGTTCCAAAATTCTACAACTGATCGACGATAGAGATATAGGTCTCTAGTTCTGCACATCTGTTCGACGTCCCTTCTTGAAAACGGGGATGATCTGTGCCCTTTTTCAATCCTTTGGAACGCTACGCTCTTCTAGAGACCTACAGTACACCGCTGCAAAAGGGGGGGGGGGGGCAAGTTCCTTCGCGCACTCTATGTAAAATCGAACTGGTATCCCATCAGGTCCAGCGGCCTTTCCTCTTTTGAGCGATTTTAATTGTTTCTCTATCCCTCTGTCGTCTATTTCGATATGTATCATGTTTTCATCTGTGCGACAATCTATAGAAGGAACTACAGTGCAGTCTTCCTCTGTGGAACAGCTTTGGAAAAAGACATTTAGTATTTCGACCTTTAGTCTGTCATCCTCTGTTTCAGTACCATTTTGGTCACAGAGTGTCTGGACATTTTGTTTTGCTCCACCTACCGCTTTGAGATAAGACCAAAATTTCTTAGGATTTTCTGCCAAGTCAGTACATAGAACTTTACTTTCGAATTCATTGAACGCCTCTCGCATAGCCCTCCTCACACTACATTTCGCATCGCGTAATTTTTGTTTGTCTGCAAGGCTTTGGCTTTGTTTATGTTTGCTGTGAAGTTCCCTTTGCTTTCGTCATCGCCACGCTGGCGTAACACCCGGCGTGATGGTATGCGGTGCCATTGGTTACACGTCTCGGTCACTTCTTGTTCCCATTGGCGGCACTTTGAACAGTGGACGTTACATTTCAGATGTGTTAAGGCCTCTTGGCTCTACCCTTCATTCGATCCCTCGAAATCCTACATTTCAGCGGGATAATGCACGACCGCATGTTGCAGGTCCAGTACGGGCCTTTATGGATACAGAAAATGTTCGACTGCTGCCCTGGCTAGCACATTCTCCAGATCTCTCACAAACTGAAAACGTCTGGTCAATGGTGGCCGAGTAACTGGCTCGTCACTATACGCCAGTCACTACTCTTGATGAGCTGTGGTATCGTGTTGAATCTGCATGGTCAGCTGTACTTGTATGAGCCATCCAAGTTCTGTTTGACTCAATGCCCAGGCGTATCAAGGTCGTTATAACGGCCAAAGGTGGTTGTTCTGGGTACTGATTTCTCAGGATGTATGCACCCAAACTACATGAAATTGTAATCATATGTAATTTCTAGTTTAATACAGGGTGATTCAAAAAGAATACCACAACTTTAGGAATTTAAAACTCTGCAACGACAAAAGGCAGAGCTAAGCACTATCTGTCGGCGAATTAAGGGAGCTATAAAGTTTCATTTAGTTGTACATTTGTTCGCTTGAGGCGCTGTTGACTAGGCGTCAGCGTCAGTTGACGCTAAGGTGGCGACCGCTCAACAGAAAGCTTTTTGTGTTATTGAGTACGGCAGAAGTGAATCGACGACGCACTGAGAATCCGCGGGAAACAACTCAGTATGAACGTGACTCACCTAAGGTGCCATTTCAGCCAATAAAGTTTTTGGTCCCTTTTTCTTCGAAGGTGCTACTGTAACTGGACTACAGTATCTGGAGATGTTAGAGAATTGGCTGTTCCCTCAGCTCGAACAAGAAACACAACAATTCATATTTCAGCAGGATGGAGCGCCACCACATTGGCACTTATCTGTCCGTAACTACCTGAACGTCAACTACCCGAGGCGATGGATCGGCCGCCAGGCAGCCCGTGACAGAGCACTTCATCACTGGCCTCCAAGAAGCCCTGATCTTACCCTCTGCGATTTTTTCTTATGGGGGGTATGTTAAGGATATGGTGTTTCGGCCACCTCTCCCAGCCACCATTGATGATTTGAAACGAGAAATAACACCAGCTATCCAAACTGTTACGCCTGATATGATACAGAGAGTGTGGAACGAGTTGGAGTATCGGGTTGATATTGCTCGAGTGTCTGGAGGGGGCCATATTGAACATCTCTGAACTTGTTTTTGAGTGAAAAAAAACCTTTTTAAATACTCTTTGTAATGATGTATAACAGAAGGTTATATTATGTTTCTTTCATTAAATACACATTTTTAAAGTTGTGGTATTCTTTTTGAATCACCCTGTATATTTGTCCAATGAATACCCGTTTATCATCTGCATTTCTTCTTGGTTTAACTTTTAATGGCCAGTAGTGTAATATCTTCTCAGTATCTGTATCAAAAACAAGCAAAAATTGTTGAGATTCTCCATTCCCAGGATGGATGAACGATGGACGGAACCCTCAGTGCGCTAGTCCAACTCGAGTTGGGCTTTTTTTTTTTTTTTTGGCGTCCTACCTGTTGTGTTCCTGTATAGTGTTGGGTCGTGCCAAATTTGCGCTACATTATCCGTAACATGTACGCAGGAATTGGGCAACATAGCGATAAATCGATAACTTCCCTGCTTCAAGTCTCACTTCCGACAACGTAGCATCGATACGGGGGTACTGCCTTGCGTGTAGAGGCACGGAAGATGGCTGCAAACGCGCTGCTGGTGGCCTGGACTGGCGCCAGAAGCCGTGACTCGCGCGGAGGCGGGTCGCAGTCGAACAAGCTGAGGGGCGCCCAGGATTTCTCCACCCCCACCACCCCCACCACCCCTCACACACACACACACACACACACACACACACACACACACACACACACACCCACACAGACACACACCTCTGACAGTGGGTGCCGCAGATGCGGGCAATGCCTCGCGCGCCGCTGCGTGTATCTTTCATGAGGGCCGCGCGGCACGCCGCCGTGACCTGAGAGACACGAGCCTCCCGCCCCCGCCCACTCCTCCTCCGGAGTTCTTATCCGCCGCCGTTATTGGCTCCGGCAGAGCGAGCGACCAACTTGGTGTCTCCCGCGCCGGCGGAGTCAGCAGCGACCGGCTTACGTTCCTCACGCTGCAGCCCGCGGTGGGCGGTAAAAAGTTTTTTATTGCGGCCTGTTAGCGCCCCACTTCTTCCTGCGCCACCGGCAGTTTCACTCCCGCTCCGGCAATTCTCCCGCTTTTTGTGGGGCACTTTTGTGTATTTAGCGGAATGAACTGGGCCCCAGTCACTTACTTCGGCCGACAGTGTCGCTGTTTCCGCCTCGCTAGCCTAATTCGGGAGACGCGTGATTTTACATTATTGCACCATAATGGAGACTTCGCATCGTTGTGTGCTTATTGGTGGTTAAACTGAAACATTTCCGTTTTAATGACACCAAGCACTGACTATTTCGAAGTTGCCACTTTTACTCTACTGGCCATTAAAATTGCTACACCACGAAGATGACGTGCTACAGGCGCGAAATATAACCGACAGGAAGAAGATGCTGTGATATGTAAATGATTAGCTTTTCAGAGCATTCACACAAGGCTGGCGGCGGTGGCGACACCTACAACGCGCTGACATGAGGAAAGTTTTCAACCCATTTCTCATACACAAACAGCAGTTGACCGACGTTGCCCGGTGAAACGTTGTTGTGATGCCTCGTGTAAGGAGGAGAAATGCGTACCATGACGTTGCCGACTTTGATAAAGGTCGGATTGTAGCCTATCGCGATTGCAGTTTATCGTATCGCGACATTGCTGCTCGCGTTGGTCGAGATTCAATGACTGTTAGCAGAATATAGAATCGGTGGATTCAGGAGGGTAATACGGAACGCCGTGCGGGATACCAAAAGCCTCGTATCACTAGCAGTCGAGTTGACAGGCAGCTTATCCGCATGGCTGTAACGGATCGTGCAGCCACGTCTCTATCCATGAGTCAACAGATGGGGGCGTTTGCAAGACAACAACCATCTGCACGAACAGTTCGACGACGTTTCCAGTAGCATGGACTATCAGCTCGGAGACCATGGCTGCGGTTACCCTAGACGCTGCATCACAGACAGGAGCGCCTACGATGGTGTACTCAGCGACGAGCCTGGGTGCACGAATGGCAAAACGTCATTTTTTTCGGATGAATCCAGGTTCCGTTTACAGCATCGTGATGGTGACATCCGTGTTTGGCGACAACGCGGTGAACGCACATTGGAAACGTGTATTCGTCATCGCCATACTGGCGTATCACCCGGTGTGATGGTATGGGGTGGCATTGGTTACAGGTCTTGGTCACCTCTTGTTCGCATTGACGGCACTTTGAACAGTGGACGTTACATTTCAGATGTGTGACGACCCGTGGCTCTACCCTTCATTCGATCCCTGCCAAACCCTACATTTCAGCAGGATAATGCACGACCGCATGTTGCAGGTCCTGTAAGGGCATTTCTGGATACAGAAAATGTTCGACTGCTGCACTGGCCAGCACATTTTCCAGATCTCTCACCAACTGAAAACGCCAGGTTTTTCTGGGTACTGATTTCTCAGGACCTATGCACCCAAATTGCGTGAAAATGTAATCACACGTCAGTTCTAGTGTAATATATTTGTCCAATGAATACCCGTTTATCATCTACATTTCTTCTTGGTGTAGCAATTTCAATGGCCAGTAGTGTACATTGCTAGCCATTGAAATGGGACTGGGGCGGCATGTAAGAATCGTCAAATTGCCGAGAAGTCTACTACCTTCGTTACGCGGCCGTTTTTCTGGAGACACAGACACCTGCTAGTTCATAATGAAAGACCCATCCGATAACCGTGCGGAGTGGCCGCGCGGTTTGAGGCGCCATGTCACGGACTACGCGGCCGCTCCCGCCGGAGATTCGAGTTCTCCTCCTGCAGGTGCGGGTGTGTTGTTCTTAGAATAAGTTAGTTTAGGTAGAGTGTAAGTCTAGGGACTGATGACCTTATCAGTTTGGTCCCTTAGGAATTCACACACATCTGAACATCTGAACCCATCTGATCAGAATATTTAACTGATGTTGAGGAATATGGTAAACAGCAGCTGCTGCCTTCTTTTACCCATGATTCGGGCTTGCGTGCCCTGTAGAAGAGAGAGAGTGCTGAAAGCATTCTGAACAGTGGAAGAAACACGCGGACTGCTAGGGACAGTAGAGTCAGTCGCCACCCCTAGAAGGCCTACCAAGGGAGAGGCGAGATCAATAGCCCAGCGGCTATCGGGTATGATTTTGTAATACCGCGCCGGAACTTCCAGCGTTGTTATGAACGACTAGGAATAGGATCTTCCGCGGTGCGAACTCCCGGGAAAAGATTTTACAACCTGAATGTGGAGTGAGAAAATTCCCTTTTTAGCATTGAGTGCTATTGTGCCCAAATTTAGAAAGTTTACAGCTTCTACAGCAAGTACCAGACGCCAGAGAAATAACATCTCGAAGACGTACTGGGGCCCTTTAGTATTAGGCATTTGAAAACGCGAGACACGGCTGAGTGTATTGGCTCTGGAAAAAACAAATGTGTACGCAATGTAAAAACCGCCAGTATCGGCTAACGGGCCCACACAGCATACGCTGGCCCACTTCGCTCATCACTTACATACTCTGTTCTCTTTGAGTATTGTCTGGGAAGTTTGTTCTTTTTTTCCCAGACAATTCAAACTGTCGAAAGTTATAGCCACTCTCAAACCTGGCAAGCCTGAAGACAGCCCTGAAAGTTACCGCCCTATAGCACTGCTCAGTTGTATATCCAAAGTTTTGGAACGAGTCCTCCTAACCAGAATAGCACCGTTTGTCGAGGCTGCTACCCCTCCTGGACAAGCTGGCTTGAGACAAGGACGCAGCAGCACCGATCAAGTTCTTGTCCTAACTACCCATATTGAAGCAGGTTTTCAAGGCCATCTGAAATCAACAGCTGTCTTCATGGACCTGACAGCCGCGTATGACACCGTCTGGTGACAAGGACTGATCTACAAGCTACTGCAAGTTGTACGAAGTCGAGAAATTGTGGATCTAATATCCAGCATGCTTAGTGAAAGGCAATTTGAAGTGTTTCTAGGCAGCTCTAAAAGCCACAAACGGAAACTAAATAATGGACTACCACAGGGATCTGTTTTGGCCCCATCACTATTCAATTTATACATTACTGATGTACCAACCACAATATCAACTAAATTCATCTATGCTGATGACATCGCACTGGTAGCATAGAGCAATAATTTCGAAGATGGTGAACGAATTCTTGCGGTGGATCTGGAGAAGATGTCAACTTTCTTTAAGACATGGAGATTGATCCCAAGCACAAAATAAACAAAAAAAGAAAAACTGAAGTCTCTTGTTTCCGTCTAGCGAATCGTGCTGCGAACTACAAACCAAGAGTTCTGTTCAATGGACAAACGTTGAAGTACAATCCTTTCCCAAAATATCTCGGAATCACTCTAGATAGAACCGTGAGCTGCAAAGAGCACATCACCATGCTTTCTCATAAAGTTGCTGCAAGGAACAACATACTACATAAGCTTAGTGGTACCACCTGGGAAACCTCTGCTGACTGTCTGCGTTTAACTGGCATCAGTCTTGTGTACTCTGCTGCCGAGTACTGTGCACCTGTCTGGTTGGAAAGTACATGTGAAGAAGATAGACACAAAACTTAACGACACAATGCGCTGCATTACTGGTTCCATCAAATCGACCCCATGCCACTGGTTGCCTGTACTGAGTCAAATCCCTCCATCTCACTTAAGCCGGAAACAAGCTCTACTGAGGGAGGCCAAGCAAATCTCTGCATCACCCTCTCTACCACTGCACCAGGAATTCTGTCATCCGCCACAGCAACGATTGCGATCAAGAAGACCACCAAGTGTTACTGCTGCACTGTTCATCGCGGGTGGTTTTGACCTAAATGAAAGCTGGAAGCATGAATGGTCAACAAAAACATTGGGATCAGGAGCCAATCACCTTGATCCCACAAAGAAGCCAAAAGGTTTTGACCTATGGAGGAACCTCTGGTGCCGCCTCAACAGGTTAAGGACTGGACATGGTTGTTGTAGCTACTTCATGTACAAATGGGGCTGGATCAGTTCACCAATGTGTGAATGTAATCAAGAAGAGCAGACAATTGAACATTTAGTCCAACGTTGTCCACTTCATTCATACCGTGGAATTCCCGACGACTTGTTCACACTCACACCCAGCTTAATTAATTGGTTGAAAAACACGGACCTTAAGGTTTAATCTTGTCTTATATCATATGTATATTGTATAAAATCACTTGTGTTATATCAACTGTATATTATGTAAAATCACCATACGATTAAATAAAATAAATCGGCTAACGTAAATAAACTGCATGTTAGAGAGAGAAACAGGGCAGTAATGACGGGGAACCAGTTTCCTAGCCACAGAGAGAGATAGAGAGGGAGCGAAGCGACTTTTTTCTGTGGAAGATGATAGGGCGAAACTTGCCGCTTCCGGAGCCCAGCCTATCTGAGTAAGAGACGCAAAACGTGTCAATGTGAGGTTTCCTTTTAAGCCGATTCCAACAGTGTGCAGTACTGTCTGAGTCGATGTACTGGGAATTAGAATTTCGGGCTACTCTGCAGTTGGCCACTGGTGAGGGTCGATCATCCTTCCAATGATTGATTCTCCAGCCACTTCAGCCTCCACCAGCAATACTGTGGTTAGATCGAGCCACTTCTAGGAGATGACGCCTAGGGATATTAAAGATGTTTCATACTAATTCGGTTACTTCGTACTTCATTTTAAATGCCAATGTACAGTCTGCTTTCAGCACCAAACACAGGTGTGATGTATTCTCTTATGTAGTGCTATATGATTTCAATTAACACCATCACAGTCGCTGGGAACTACGGAATTACAGTCAATTCAATTGAGCAATTACTAGCATATTTGTGGCCGAGCGGTTCTAGGCGCTTCAGTCGGGAACGGCGCTGCTGCTGCGGTCGCAGGTTCGAATCCTGCCTCGGGCATGGATGTGTGTGATGTCCTTAGGTTAGTTAGGTTTAAGTAGTTCTAGGTCTAGGGGACTGATGACCTCAGATGTTAAGTCCCATAGTGCTCAGAGCCATTTGAACCATTTGAACTAGCAAATTTCCCCTGACCCCTTTGTCAGATATGCCAACGCCTTATTACATTAATGTTGCCACTGTTAGCTATTTATTTCGTCAATAAATTTTCGGAATAAATATCAAAACTGTGACACCTGCTAGGCTTACCCCGCAGTTTTAAAACCAAGCCATCTTACACTTTCTTTGATAAGCAAAAGATTAGTATTTTGGAGTAAGGTCATCTACAGTTCAAAGGTTGTTTGTTTGTCAGAAGATCGTATTATGCCTCGTGTAGGAAGGAGAAACGCCTACAACACGTGTCGGGATCCTACAGGGACAGGATTATGCCCTGTAGACTCCAGATTTATCGTTCCGCAATTGTACTGCCCATGTTACTTAGGGTCCAAAGTCTGTTACGTGACGGTTTCAGGGTGGCCATGATCGATTCCACGGAATATCTCAATGATCCATGTCACCGGTGCGCTAGATGACGGACTTAATGTTCACTCGGCTGTGCAGGATCGCACGACCATGCCACATAAGTTGAGGCAGGACATCAACTCGCTTACAGCAAGTGTCCACACAGAGAGGGCGGCGCCGTCTGGCCCACCAGTGGCTTCCCTTGACGCAGCGGCACAGAGGGACGCATCCAACGACAACAGAAGAGTTGAACCACGTCGCCTTTCCAGCGGAGCCCTGGTGCAACACACGATGCCGTGATGGACGTATGCCTGTGTGGAGGCCCTGAGGTGAACTAACATTACTAGACTGCTTCCGTAATCGTCATATGGGTCCAGTACATGGTGTACTGGTATGGGGTACCATTGGGTACACAACATGATCACCTCTGGTTTGCAGTTTGATAGACAGCGTTACACTCCTCATGCGTTAAGGCTGGGGGCTGTGCACTGTCTTTGAGTTCTCTGCGACGTTGTCTTTCAGCACGATAATGCAAGACCATCTGTTGCCAGCGATGTCCTAACATATCTCGAGAGAGACGATGTTCTATTATTGACCTAGGCAGGACGTTCTACAGACTTCACACTCACAGAAAACATCTGTTCATAGAACGCCGAGAGAACGTCACTCCACCACTCGATAGCCACAGTAACCGACCAGACGTGGCGTAGAGTTGAAGCGGCATTGAATGACGTACCTTTGCCATTCAAACTTAGTGTGACTCAATGCCCAGCCGAGTTTGAGCCATTTTTGCTGTCTGACGTGCTAAATTTTGTTTCCTGCCGACCCCAAAACCATGTGCAAATCTATTATTGTGTTGAAATGTTAGTGAGTATCACTGTATTAATCAATTTAACACCTTAAAATGATTAATACACTGATACTCACTAACATGTGTGGCCCGTGTGCAAGTTACTACCTCATTTGCTATTGACAAATTAGGTTAATTTTCTACAACGTTATGACAAATGCATGAATACCAGCGGCGATTTGTCAGTTGCTTGAGTACGATGTGTAGCTGTCTGGCTCACTTCGGTTTGGTTCTTTCTTATTAATACTACATTGGCACTTGTGCCTCATGCTATTACATCATAGCTATAGATCTACATGCTAAAGAAGCTGTTTGGGTACGTTCCAAATCACTCCGCAAGGCCCTAGTTACCACTCATCTAATAAAGATTTATGAACACAACAGGTAGTTAATATTATAGCATTTCCTTAATAGCGGTTCGGTGTGGTCATTTACAAGCGCCTTAAAGTATAAAAAGCAGTGACACTGCAATGTAAAAAAAGCATAACTGTTTATCACTTTTTCAACTTGATCAAATTGGGGTTCCTGGCTGTCTCTTAGAATGGAACATGAACAATGCATGCCCAAATTGTTCACAGTTTTACTTTTCCATTTCTACACATACACAGCAACGTTTTTCAGGAGAAAAGTTTAGTCATTAATCAACATAAAAATTTTGTGGTTATACTAACAATCTTCCGATCACCCGGCAGGATAGCCAGAGCGCTAACGCGTTGCTTCCTGGACTCGGGTAGGCGCGCCGGCCCCGGATCGAATCCGCCCAGCGGATTACCGACGACGGCCGGTGTACTGGCCAGCCTGCATGTGGGTTTTAGGCGGTTTTCCACATCCTAATAGGTGAATACCGGGCTGGTCCCCATGTCCCACCTCAGTTCCACGACTCACAGATATTTGAAACACATTCACACGATTTCACGATTTACATCTAGACGCAGACAGCTGGGGTACACTACTTTCATCCTGGGGGGTACGGGGTGGCGGCAGGAAGGGCATCCAGCCACCCCTTAAAATTAACCTGCCAAATCCGGTTAACCATGGCCAACCCTGTGTAACCACGGGACAAGGCGCAAGAGATAGAACTAACAATCTTCCGAACGGCGTGTGGCTTGAACAGGCAGCTGCACGAGGATGTCACAACAAGCAGACACGCAGGCAATATATACCGGATACATACGAGGAAAAATATGTCACATTCACTCTACGTTATTAGCCAGGTAGCCCTGCCGGACAAATGTCGAGTGAAGCACAGTGTTTCCAGAGTTACGAGCCTCTTGCACTTAGTTCAGTATTAGAACGTTTTGTGCATATGTTACCAACGATATCCCTAAAACTCTTGTGTACAGTTGTAGTGTTGGGAGTTGGGAAAGTTGTGACATAGCTGACTACCTCTGTGGATAGTCAAGAGTCTGCCCTGCCGGTTTACTTGTGCCCTATACTGATGGCACCACAGAACTGCTCTTGCAGAGACGACGCAAAATAAGTTGTTGTGTGGATAAAGCATCTACCTGAGTTGGTGCTCACTTGCTCATAGAAACACAAATACTAGTTAGTTTTTTTTGTTGTCCATTGCAGAAGACTTCAAAAAAAATGGTTCAAATGGCTCTGAGCACTATGAGACTTAACATCTGAGATCATCAGTCCCTTAGAACTTAGAACTACTTAAACCTAACTAACCTAAGGACATCACACACACCCATGCCCGAGGCAGGATTCAAACCTGCGACCGTAGCATGAAGATAATTGTTTAACGAGTTATGTAGTAGGATTTAGTGTGGGAACATTTCGAAGAAGTATGGATACGGACAAAGGGGATTTTTGTAGAAATGTTTTGTAAATAACTTTATGCATAAGCAAAACTTCAGCATATTAGATAATTACGTCGGTAAAAAGTGCAGTCGTTAGGTTTACCATTTTGCGATTGGTTATTGATGAAAAGCGCGGACTGACGCGGGAGAATGTTGTTTTGCTATTGGCTGTTGAGTAAACTGGTAGAGAAGAGTATTCTAGAAGGAGTCTGAGCCTAGCCATGAAACAGATCGGACGTGTGTAGTAGTAGTTCCGATGGAAATGATAAGTTGCCGGATCTAGCAGTGTTTCATACATCAAAAGTGTTGGAAAGTGACGGCATAATTATTCCGATGGGCGTGTAGAAATTTCGGAAATTCTAAGTGAATTTTGTGACGAAAAAAGACACATATTCCGCGTGGCGTATTGAGCCGGTCGGTGGCTAAAAACTGTGACTGCATTTGGTACCGACAGACTTAATATTTTGCGAGCATTATCAATCAAAAACAATCAGTATTTTTGTAGCTATTACGTTTTCGGGAAATGCAAAACCATAAACTTGCTAACGTGAGTGAAAGGGATTATGAGTGATTGTGTTAAGCCTAGCACGGGCTTGGCAGTGATACTTGTTCACCTAAGTTTCAGAATATATTAGTTGAGGACAAAATTTCCAACCTTTCATTTGTGTGAAAACTTTCTCCCGAAACGTAGATTAGTGACTTAAATTGCAGCCTGGTTCACGTCGAAGTACAGTAGGTGTCACTCGGCTTTCCTACTGATGATCTGCTGCTACAATGTTCACAGGTAGGTGCAGGTCTGTCGTAAAGGGACGGAAAGAACCGCGCCGCCGCACGTGGTGCATCGGTGCCGGGAAACACTAAAGCCATAGCATTTTGAATCCGCGGTCAAGAGAAAGATTTTGATGGATCGAACAGTGAACGTTAGTGAAAGAATTTAGTGAACTGGTACTAGCAGAAGTTTGAACGGAACCCGTTTCGAGTTGCTGGAGCGGTCGCCCGGTTCCAGACTGTAGCGCCTAGAACCGCTCGGCCACCTCGGCCGGCCAGAAGAGTTCATTGGCTATAATAAACCTTTCTACTTGATTTATGGCTTCTGGTACAGTCAGTTTAAAATAATAAAGGGATTCCATTTGAATCGTATTTATCGGAGGTAAAGAGCCTTACTGATGTCCTCGAATTCAATGTTATACACTCCTGGAAATGGAAAAAAGAACACATTGACACCGGTGTGTCAGACCCACCATACCTGCTCCGGACACTGCGAGAGGGCTGTACAAGCAATGATCACACGCACGGCACAGCGGACACACCAGGAACCGCGGTGTTGGCCGTCGAATGGCGCTAGCTGCGCAGCATTTGTGCACCGCCGCCGTCAGTGTCAGCCAGTTTGCCGTGGCATACGGAGCTCCATCGCAGTCTTTAACACTGGTAGCATGCCGCGACAGCGTGGACGTGAACCGTATGTGCAGTTGAAGGACTTTGAGCGAGGGCGTATAGTGGGCATGCGGGAGGCCGGGTGGACGTACCGCCGAATTGCTCAACACGTGGGGCTTGAGGTCTCCACAGTACATCGATGTTGTCGCCAGTGGTCGGCGGAAGGTGCACGTGCCCGTCGACCTGGGACCGGACCGCAGCGACGCACGGATGCACGCCAAGACCGTAGGATCCTACGCAGTGCCGTAGGGGACCGCACCGCCACTTCCCAGCAAATTAGGGACACTGTTACTCCTGGGGTATCGGCGAGGACCATTCGCAACCGTCTCCATGAAGCTGGGCTACGGTCCCGCACACCGTTAGGCCGTCTTCCGCTCACGCCCCAACATCGTGCAGCCCGCCTCCAGTGGTGTCGCGACAGACGTGAATGGAGGGACGAATGGAGACGTGTCGTCTTCAGCGATGAGAGTCGCTTCTGCCTTGGTGCCAATGATGGTCGTGTGCGTGTTTGGCGCCGTGCAGGTGAGCGCCACAATCAGGACTGCATACGACCGAGGCACACAGGACCAACACCCGGCATCATGGTGTGGGGAGCGATCTCCTACACTGGCCGTACACCACTGGTGATAGTCGAGGGGACACTGAATAGTGCACGGTACATCCAAACCGTCATCGAACCCATCGTTCTACCATTCCTAGACCGGCAAGGGAACTTGCTGTTCCAACAGGACAATGCACGTCCGCATGTATCCCGTACCACCCAACGTGCTCTAGAAGGTGTAAGTCAACTACCCTGGCCAGCAAGATCTCCGGATCTGTCCCCCATTGAGCATGTTTGGGACTGGATGAAGCGTCGTCTCACGCGGTCTGCACGTCCAGCACGAACGCTGGTCCAACTGAGGCGCCAGGTGGAAATGGCATGGCAAGCCGTTCCACAGGACTACATCCAGCATCTCTACGATCGTCTCCATGGGAGAATAGCAGCCTGCATTGCTGCGAAAGGTGGATATACACTGTACTAGTGCCGACATTGTGCATGCTCTGTTGCCTGTGTCTATGTGCCTGTGGTTCTGTCAGTGTGATCATGTGATGTATCTGACACCAGGAATGTGTCAATAAAGTTTCCCCTTCCTGGGACAATGAATTCACGGTGTTCTTATTTCAATTTCCAGGAGTGTACCACTATCGCACTATCGCTATTCAGTTCAAAATCCAACTCTTTCACTTATTTGACAAATAACATTCACGGTGTCCATAATTAATGTTCCAGTTTCAAAACACTGTAGTATGCTTGCTAGCTCGGTGCGTTAAAATCCCACACCTTGAATTACTATCAATACGAAATCACCCATGTTCAGGAGCTGCTTCCGACTTACCTGTAAGACAATCGTTCGCTCTGGAATTTGTTGCTCGCGTGGAAGTGGACAGTGATTGGCCATGGAATATTCTGTGGATGGACCAAGCCCATTTCTATCTCCAAGGACATGTTAATATGCATAGTTGCAGAATACAGGCAATGGAAAATCGGCACACACATCAACCGGTACCTACCACTTCATTTTGCAAAGTTGTCTGTGTGATGCGGGTTGGAGGTTTCGTTTAACGTAGGGCCGTATTTTTTCGTGGGGATGAGTCCTACAGGTCTTGTTACCTGTACAGTCACTGGCAAACGCAATGAGAGTCTTTTGTGCACCAATGTCATTCCAACCCTTCAACAGCGTGGAAGTGTGGCTAGGATTATTTTTACACAAGATGGCGCACCTCCACACACTGCATAGTTTGTGTGGCCGCTGCAGAAGCATTTAAGAAATGCTAGAATCATCAGCCGTATGTTCCTACAGCCTGGCCGCCCAGATCACCTGATCATAATCCGTGTGACTTCCGACTATGGGGTTATCTGAAATATGTGTCCAGTGCTCTAACTGCGAACATAGCTGAAACGAAGGCACACATTGCACACCGCATTCTGAACGAGAGCCCCGACACACTCCGATCTGTTGCAGAACGTGCTGGTTCTCGATTTCAACTTGTGGTAGAAAACGGTGGACAGCATACTGAACATGTCTAACACTAGTCTCATAACAACCAGACAGCGATCTCATATTTCTTGTTAGGCGTTTCTTGCCTCCAGGACAGTTAAAAACCGACGTCATTTTGCTTTTTGCAGCTTTTGACTCCAGAAAAATTAAAAACCGAAATTGATTTTGCTTTCTATCTGCTTTTCGGCGTCAATTAAAAACCGATTTTCCCATCCGATGTGGTACGACCTTGCCGTGGTGGCTGGACTTACCTAACTTAACAGTTCCACAGCTATTGACTGGCGAACTTGGACAATCACACACATTTAACAGCATAAATTTTGTAATGTGCAACTCAAACCTCAGCCATAGTATTGCTATCCATCTGTAATTTGTAGCCATCCACAACAGTGTTAAGACACTTTCAGCATCATCTAGTGGTCAAGTTTTGATTATTTTTTTATTTTTGTCCTTTTTTATTGCATGCCGTTTCACCCTCAGCGTCAATTGTATACTATTCAAATTTCGTGTCATTCTGGGCAGTGATTCTCTTTTTACATCGTTTTGAAACATGAACTTTACTTTTTACATCGTTTTGAAACATGAACTTTAATTGTGGACAGCCCGTGTTAAATAATATATGATCTAGAATGAGATTTTCACTCTGCTCTGGAGCGTGCGCTGATATGAAACTTCCTGGCACATTAAAACTGTGTGCCGGACCGAGACTCAAACTCGGGACCTTTGCCTTACACGGGCAAGTGCACTACCAACTGAGCTACCCAAGTACGACTCACGCCTCGTCCTCACAGCTTTACTTCTGCCAGTATCTCGTCTCCTACCTTCCAAACTTTAGAGAAAAACTCCTGCGAACCTTGCAGAATTAGCACTCCTGAAAGAAAGGCAATAGTCCCGACTTCGAGTCTCGGTCCGGCACACAGTTTTAATCTGCCAGGAAGTTTCAATGTATGATCTGGCAATTATCAGAGCTAAGCTTTCATCGCATTCAAAATACCTATTATTAAAAAAGAATTGCCACAAGTGATAAGCAATGTTACGGCTACCAGAGCCTTGTGCCGATTGATTTTGTAGCTCACTATACTAGAGTACATTTTTCTAAGCCTTCGTTATATCTTCACACCTATTTGGATTGGGATAACACTAACAATTGTTTTTCATAATATTAGTTTCAAAGCATTTATAAATAGTGGTAAGACAACAAACATACATGTCAATTATCATCTTTAAAAAATAAAGTTACATAATTAATTTTTTTTAACTTGGTTGTATATTTCTGCAGTCCTAGTACACAAAGAAAGCATCACGCCACAATTCGTTAGCACACCGCTTGTTATAAGACAACCTGGCAGTGCTCATTTCCACTTTATCAATGAGCTCCGCCATTTTGTTTTACAGGTGCTGACAGACGCCAGGGTAAACTCTAAGCCACAGAAGCGGCCATCTTTTCGATGGAGAGCAGGTATGAGCAACAACATATTGTAACGGAGTTACATCTCAGACAAAAAAAAAGTATACTACTGGCCATTAAAATTGCTACACCGAGAAGAAATGCAGATGATAAACGGGTATTCATTGGACAAATATATTATACTAGAACTAACATGTGATTACATTTTAACGCAATTTTGGTGCATAGATCATGAGAAATCAGTACCCAGAACAACCACTTCTGGCCGTAATAACAGCCTTGATACGCCTGGGCATTGAGTGAAACAGAGCTTGGATGGCGTGTACAGGTACAGCTGCCCATAGAGCTTCAACACGATACCACAGTGCATCAAGAGTAGTGACTGGCCTATTGTGACGAGCCAGTTCCTCGGCCACCATTGACCAGACGTTTTCAATTGGTGAGAGATCTGTAGAATGTGCTGGCCAGGGCAGCAGTCGAACATTTTCTCTATCCAGAAAGGCCCGTACAGGACCTGCAACATGGGGTCGTGCATTATCCTGCTGAAATGTAGGATTTCACAGGGATCGAATGAAGGGTAGAGCCACGGGTCGTAACACATCTGAAATGTAACGTCCATTGTGCAAAGTGCCGTCAATGCGAACAAGAGGTGATCGAGACGTGTATCAATGCCACCCCATACCATCACGCCGGGAGATACGCCAGTATGGCGATGACGAATACACGCATCCAATGTACGTTCACCGCGATGTCGCCAAACACGGATGCGACCATCATGATGCTGTAAACAGAACCTGGATTTATCCGAAAAAATGACGTTATGCCATTCGTGCACCCAGGTTCGTCGCTGAGTACACCATCGCAGGCGCTCCTGACTGTGATGCAGCGTCAAGGGTAACCGCAGCCATGCTCTCCGAGCTGATAGTCCATGCTGCTGCAAACGTCGTCGAACTGTTCGTGCAGATGGTTGTTGTCTTCGAAACGTCCCCATCTGTTGACTCAGGGATCGAGACGAGGCTGCACGATCCGTTACAGCCATGCGGATAAGATGCTCGTCATCTCGACTGATAGTGATACTAGGCGGTTGGGATCCAGCACGGCGTTCCGTATTACCCTCCTGAACCCACCGATTCTATATTCTGCTAACAGTCATTGGATGTCGACCAACGTGAGCAGCAATGTCGCGATACGATAAATCGCAATCGCGATAGGCTACAATCCGACCTTTATCAAAGTCGGAAACGTGATGGTACGCATTTCTCCTCCTTACACGAGGCATCACAGCAACGTTTCACCAGGCAACGCCGGTCAGCTGCAGTTTGTGCATGAGAAATCGGTTGGAAACTTTCCTCATGTCGGCACGTTGTAGGTGTCGCCACCGGCGCCAACCTTGTGTGAATGCTCTGAAAAGCTAATCACTTGCGTATCACAGTACCTCCTTCTTGTCGGTTAAAGTACGCGTCTCTTGGACGTCACCTCGTGGTGTAGCAATTTTAATGGCCAGTGGTGTATAATGTTCAAGCTGTAGCAAATAACAAGTGTCATAAAAAATTACATAAAACTTAGCGCTAAACAGAAACAAGAACTTCACCAATTTTACAATATATACGCTGTGTGATCGTAAGTATCCGGACACCCTCAAAACATACGTTTTTCATATTAAATGAATTGTGCTGCCACCTACCGCCAGGTACTCCATTTCAGCGACCTCAGTAGTCAGTAGACATAGTGAGAGCGCAGAATGGGGCGCTCTGCTGAACTCACGGACTTCGAACGTGGTCAGATGATAGGGTGTCACTTGCGTCATACGTCTGTGCGCAAGATTTCCACACTCCTAAACATCCCTAGGTCCACTGTTTCCGATGTGATAGTGAAGTGGGAACGTGAAGGGATACTACAGCACAAAAGCGTACAGGCCGATCTCGTCTCTTGACTGACAGAGACCGCCGACATTAGAAGAGGGCCGTAATGTGTAATAGGCCGATATCTCTTCAGAGCATCACACAGGAATTCCAAACTGCATCAGGATCCATTGGAAGTACTATGACAGTTAGGCAGGAGGTTAAAAAACTTGGATTTCATGGTCGAGCGGCTGCTCATAAGCCACACATCACGCCGGTAAATGCCAAACGACGCCTCGCTTGGTGTAAGGAGAGTAAACATTGGACGATTGAACAGTGGGAAAACGTTGTGTGGAGTGACGAATCACGGTACACAATGTGTCGATCCGATGGCAGGGTGTGGGTATGGCGAATGTCCGGTGAACGTCATCTGTCAGCGTGTATAGTGCCAACAGTAAAATTCGGAGGCGATGGTGTTATGGTGTAGTCGTGTTCTTCATGGAGGGGACTTGCACGCCTCGTTGCTTTGCGTGGCACTCTCACAGTACAGGCGTACAGTGATATTTGAAGCACCCTCTTGGTTCCCACTTTGAAGAGCAATTCGGGGTTGGTCACTGCATCTTTCAACACGATCGAGCACCTGTTAATAGAGCACGGCCTGTGGCGGAGTGGTTACACGACAATAACATCGCTGTAATGAACTGGCCTGCATAGAGTTCTAAGGTGAATCCTATAGAATACCTTTGGAATGTTTTGGAACGCCGAATTCGTGCCAGGCCTCACTGACCGACATCGACACCTCACCTCAGTCCAGCACTCCGTGAAGAATGGGCTGCCATTTCCCAAGAAACCTTCCAGCACCTAATTGAACGTATTCCTGCGAGAGTGGAAGCTGTCATCAAGGATAAGGGTTGTCCAACATCGTACTGAATTCCAGCTTTACCGATGAAGGGCGCCACGAACTTGTAAGATCATTTACAGCCAGGTGTCCGGATACTTTTGATCACTTAGTGCATGACGGGACACACAGTTACATCAGTGTTGCCCTTCTCGACCAAACAAGTCATCTCTGACCTCTTCATACTTTAGAATTGACTATAGGTTATAAATTACGAATTCTTGTATGTAATTCTTTATTAGTTAAGATCGAAAACAATTAGTTATTATCATCATAACTACTTCTGCCTAAAGCAGCTAGTCATTTCCAGATTCGAAATTTTATAGAAAATTTCACATGAGGGAGACTAGTGTGACATTGACTTTCATCAGGACAAAGGTTATGTCAAGTCAGTACATACCTAATATGACGAACATTGCTGCGTCTAATATCCAGCCCAGCAAGAAATTATATACAGCAATGTTTGTTATGTGTGCTATGTAATGGCTTTATGTAACCTTTGTCATTATGACAGTGTATGTCACATCATTCGCCCTTATGTGCAATTTTCTATAAAATGACTAGCTGTTTTAGTCAAAACTAGTTACCACGATTATAAATAACCTTTGTGATCTTGAATAATAAAGAATAATTAGTAAGAATTAATAAGTTTTAACGTTTACAGATCGCTTATCTCCAACCAGATTGTCAGGAAACAACAGAGTATAGGCTTCACCCTCCTCTACACTCATTTTCTGCTCATTCTTTCATCAAGTTTGCTGACCATAGTCTGGAGTTAGATTCCGTATTTCAATTATTTCCACTTCTCCTTTTTTCCGCTCCTTGGCTACCCTTGCATGGCGTTTCTTGGACAGAGTCTCTCCTCAGAATGTCTGGTTCTCTGACTTCTCCCATTACTCCTCTGGTTTTGGGACCTGCTGCTCCTGCCCATCCTTGCATTGCCACTCGTACGTTGATCCTCCTGTGAGACGCTATACCGGTATTTTTCCATTGCAGAAAGCTCTCTCCACCCTCCCTGTACGTACACGTCAAAATCTATTAAGATTAATTTAAATGCCTCCGGAGCGCTCTTTTCGACAGAGAGGAGAGACCTCTCACTTCTGTTGGTTCCAAACTCTCATAACTATGACACTCATTATTGATTCTTAGCCTACTCTGTGCTAGGAGCATTAATAGCTTCGAGAATCGTAGTCGCTCAAGCCGCCCCCCCCCTCCCCCACCCACCCTCTTAACTTCTCTAGACCTCGTCTGTGCCAGGGAAATCCCTCAGTTGCCGAGAACTGAACCGGTTCTATGGCATCAGTTCGTTCCTTCAAAACCTTACTTCTCAGGGATACTGAGATATTTGCTTCCTCTACAACCTGCATGCTCTGAGAAAGTGCGGTGTTAGTTTCCTCTACTTTCCTCAAATTCGGCTCAGCCTCTGCCAGCTTGGTCACTTCGCTTTGTACTGTTGTTGAAATCTGGTCCATCGTTCGTCCACTGATTTCAGTTGGGAACAGAATTTTATGTTTTTCCCATTTCTCTCCTCTGCTTGTTAACTATTTGCTTTGGCCTTTCTGTCTCGCTCCTGCAGTTATTTCCTGTCTGCCTTGACTTTCCCATCTCTCTCATCCATTTCTTTGCTGTCAGCTTCTTGTGCTTGTTTCGTATCCACTTTGGCTTTTTCTAGCATCTGTTTGGTCCGGAATAGGATATCCCCCATGATTCTGCAATTTTTGCTGATCTTTTCCACTGTCGACTCCATTTCGTCAAATCAACTGTTGCGGACGACTCCCGCTCATAAGATTCCGACACGGCTTAAGGCGATTCTATTGAATCCTACTGGCTAAAACCACTTCTTGAGTCTCTATATCGCGCTCAAATAGCCCTATCAGTGTCAAAAATAAATGAAATCAAAATCTGCTACAGAGTGAGCTACTATAAATTCACACCACAAATTTAACAGTAGTGAATGAATCTGATGATGGAAATATATTCACATGTAATATAAAGATCTTCACAAGCAATGTAAATTTACTGAAAAAGTATTCAAAAATACAGATAAATGTACAAGAAACAAGTTATTAATAACTCGTGGCTGTCATGTTAAACGCTAGCATGTGCTGCAGCTGCAGATCAATCTACAAGCTACAAAATGGGACAAAAATCTTTGCTACAACTCTTTTCACCCCAAGACGCGTCTCACTGCGCCGACTAAGAACTATATCAAAAGAAGTCAAAAGTCATATACTGGATCTACATCTACATCTATATCATACTCCGCAAGCCGCCTAATTCTGTATGGCGTAGGGTACTTTCGGTACCACTATCTGATCCCTGTTCCACTCGCGAATAGTGCGGGGGAAGAATGATTGTCGGTAAGCCTCTGTATCGACTCTAATTTCTCGAATTTCCTCCTCGTGGTCAATACGCTAGATGTACATGGGGAGAAGTAATATGTTGTCCAACTGCTCCTGAAAAGTGCTGTCCCGAAATTTCAATATAAAATCCCTCTGTGATGCACAATGCCTTTCTTGTTGTAATGTCTGCCAGTGGAGTTTGTTTAGTATCTCCGTAACGCTCTCTCGCCAGCTAAACGACCCCGTGACGAAACGCGCCGCTCTTCGTTGGATCTTCTCTATCTCCTCTATCAGACCTATCTGATAGGGATCCCAGATACATGGACAATATTCAAGAACCAGGCGAACAAGCGCCTTATAAGCCACTTCTTTCGTGGATGAGTTACGTTTCCTTAAGACTCTTCCGATGAATCTGAGTCTGGTGTCTGCTTTTCCCACTATCTGTTTTATGTGGTCATTCCACTTGAGGCCGCTCTGCGTAGTTACGCCTACATATTTTAGGGCAGACGCTGTCTCCATGTGTTTGTCATCAGTTGTGTAGCTGTCCAGTAGTGGATTTTTTTCCCTATGTATACGCATGGTTCATGGTGTGGGTTCCTGTAGTCATGTCCTAGTTCATGTACCACGGGCAACGTATGAGTGGCCAAGTAAGTGGTCCCGACAGTCGGGATACCAGTTACTTTGGAATAAGGCTGGGCATCTCGGACATATTCTGAGTCGTGGTCACCTTTGTGCTCATACGGCAAAGACTACCAAATCCACTGGTTAGTCCCTCAGCCGTTAGGGGTAAAACCCAATGGGACTCGGGGCAAGTAAGGCTAGCAACCTGCTTCCCTGGTACTTTAAATATGATGCTGGCAACAATCAGAGCAAAATGCCTCGGACCTTTGGAGGTGACGGAGTCCCACCTCTAACTGACAAACCAGGGACTCCTAAGATACGACTTGGCAAACAAATGGTAATGAGATGAGGAGCTATTAATATCAATGGGGGCTACTCTGGGAAGAAGGTAGAGCTGGCAGAGGCTGCTAGTAAGATGGGGCTGGACGTTTTAGCTGTTAGTGACATCGGGTAAGGGGATGAGGAAGAGGAAGTGGGAGAATACAAGGTCTACCTGTCAGGAGTCAAAGCAGGAATAGCACAATGGGGTGTAGGGCTTTACATCAGGAAAGAAATGGAACCCAGCGTAGTTGCAATAAGGTATGTAAACGAACGAATGATGTGGATAGATTTGACAGTGTCTAGCAAGAAAATTAGGATTGTGTCAGTATATTCGCATTGTGAAGGGACAGATCAAGATAAGATGGACAGTTTTTATGAGGCACTTAGTGATGTAGTTGTTAGAGTAAAGGACAAGGACAGTGTTCTGCTCATGGGTGATTTTAACGCCAGGATTGGAAATCGAACAGAAGGGTATGAAAAGGTTATGGGTAAATTTGGAGAGGATATGGAGGCCAACAGGAACGGGAAAAAACTTTTGGATTTCTGTGCCAATATGGGCTTAGTAATCACAAACTCCTTTTTTAAACATAAGAACATTCTCCAGTATACTTGGGAAGGCAGGGGAACCAGATCTGTCATTGACTGATTGAAGCGAAATGTAGTGTGAAGAGAGCTATGCGAGAGGCGTTCAATGAATTCGAAGGTAAAGTTCTATGTACTGACTTGGCAGAAAATCCTAAGAAATTTTGGTCTTATGTCAAAGTGGTAGATGGATCAAAACAAAATGTCCAGACACTCTGTGACCAAAATGATACTGAAACAGACGATGACAGACTAAAGGCCGAGATACTAAATGTCTTTTTCCAAAGTTGTTTCACAGAGGAAGATTGCACTGTAGTTCCTTCTCTAGATTGTCGCACAGATGACAAAATGGTAGATATCGACAGAGGGATAGAGAAACAATTAAAATCGCTCAAAAGAGGAAAGGCCTCTGGACCTGATGGGATACCAGTTCAATTTTACACAGAGTACGCGAAGGAGCTTGCCCCCCTTCTTGCAGCGGTGTACCGTAGGTCTCTAGAAGAGCGTAGCGTTCCAAAGGATTGGAAAAGGGCACAGGTCATCCCCGTTTTCAAGAAGGGACGTCGAACAGATGTGCAGAACTATAGACCTATATCTCTAACGTCGATCAGTTGTAGAATTTTGGAACACGTATTGTGTTCGAGTATAATGACTTTTCTGGAGACTAGAAATCTACTCTGTAGGAATCAGCATGGGTTTCGAAAAAGACGGTCATGTGAAACCCAGCTCGCGCTATTCGTCCACGAGACTCAGAGGGCCATAGAAACGGGTTCACAGGTAGATGCCGTGTTTCTTGACTTCCGCAAGGCGTTCGATACAGTTCCCCACAGTCGTTTATTGAACAAAGTAAGAGCATATGGACTATCAGACCAATTGTGTGATTGGATTGAGGAGTTCCTAGATAACAGGACGCAGCATGTTATTCTCAATGGAGAGAAGTCTTCCGAAGTAAGAGTAATTTCAGGTGTGCCGCAGGGGAGTGTCATAGGACCGTTGCTGTTCACAATATACATAAATGACCTGGTGGATGACATCGGAAGTTCACTGAGGCTTTTTGCAGATGATGCTGTGGTGTATCGAGAGGTTGTAACAATGGAAAATTGTACTGAAATGCAGGAGGGTCTGCAGCGAATTGACGCATGGTGCAGGGAATGGCAACTGAATCTCAATGTAGACAAGTGTAATGTGCTGCGGATACACAGAAAGATAGATCCTTTATCATTTAGCTACAAAATAGCAGGTCAGCAACTGGAAGCAGTTAATACCATAAATTATCTGGGAGTACGCATTAGGAGTGATTTAAAATGGAATGATCATACAATGTTGATTGTCGGTAAAGCAGATGCCAGACTGAGATTCATTGGAAGAGTCCTAAGGAAATGCAATCCGAAAACAAAGGAAGTAGGTTACAGTACGCTTGTTCGCCCACTGCTTGAATACTGCTCAGCAGTGTGGGATCTGTACCAGATAGGGTTGATACAAGACATAGAGAAGATCCAACGGAGAGCAGCGCGCTTCGTTACAGGATCATTTAGTAATCGCGAAAGCGTTACGGAGATGATAGATAAACTCCAGTGGAAGACTCTGCAGGAGAGACGCTCAGTAGCTCGGTACGGGCTTTTGTCAAAGTTTCGAGAACATACCTTCACCGAAGAGTCAAGCAGTATATTGCTCCCTCCTACGTATATCTCGCGAAGAGACCATGAGGATAAAATCAGAGAGATTAGAGCCCACACAGAGGCATACCGACAATCCTTCTTTCCACGAACAATACGAGACTGGAATAGAAGGGAGAACCGATAGAGGTACTGAAGGTACCCTCCGCCACACACCGTCAGGTGGCTTGCGGAGTATGGATGTAGATGTAGATGTAGATGACTATATAATAACAGATCAGGAATTCAGGAAGGCTATGCGGGACACACGTGTATTCAGGGGATTCTTTGATGACACTGTTCATTATTTAATCTGCAGTGAAATTGGGATTGTGAGGCCGAAAGTGCAGGAGGTCAGGTCCATATGTAGGAGGATAAGAGTGGAGAAACTTCAGGATAAGGAAATCAGGCACAAGTACATTAACAGCAATCTCAGAAAGGTACCAGTTAGTTGAATGTAGTCAATTACAGTCATTGGAAAAGGAATGGACAAGGTACAGGGAGACAGTACTAGAAGTGGCTAAAGAATGTCTTGGAACAGTAGTGTGTAAAAGTAGGAAGAAGCAAACAGCTTGGTGGAATGATACAGTCAAGGCAGCCTGTAAAAGGAAAAAGAAGGCGTATCAAAAATGGCTACATACCAGAACCCAGGTAGACAGAGAAAGTTATGTTGAAGAAAGAAACAAAGCCAAACAGATAATTGCAGCATCCAAGAAGAAATCGTGGGAAGACTTTGGAAACAGGTTGGAGACTATGGGTCAAGCTGCTGGAAAACCATTCTGGAGTGTAATTAGCAGTCTTCGAAAGGGAGGTAAGAAGGAAATGACAAGTATTTTGGACAGGTCAGGAAAACTGCTGGTGAATCCTGTGGATGCCTTGGGCAGATGGAGGGAATATTTTGAAGAGTTGCTCAATGTAGGTGAAAATGCGATCAGTAATGTTTCAGATTTCGAGGTAGAATGGGATAGGCATGATGATGGAAATAGGATCACATTTGAGGAAGTGGAAAAAATGGTCAATAGATTGCAGTGCAATAAAGCGGCTGGGGTGGATGAAATTAAGTCGGAACTCATCAAATACAGTGGAATGTCAGGTCTTAAATGGCTACACAGGATAATTGAAATGGCCTGGGAGTCGGGACAGGTTCCATCAGACTGGAAAAAAGCAGTAATCACACCAATCTTTAAACATGGAAACAGAAAAGATTGTAACAACTACAGAGGTATCTCTTTAATCAGCGTGGTGGGTAAAATCTTATCAGGTACTGTTGAAAGGAAAGTGCGAGTATTAGTTGAGGACCAATTGGATGAAAATCAGTGTGGGTTTAGGCCTCTTAGAGGTTGTCAGTACCAGATCTTTAGCTTACGGCAAATAATGGAGAAGTGTTATGAGTGGAACAGGGACTTGTATCTATGCTTTATAGATCTAGAAAAGGCATATGACCGGGTTCCTAGGAGGAAGTTATTGTCTGTTCTGCAAGATTATGGAATAGGAGGCAAATTTTTGCAAGCAATTAAAGGTCTTTACATGGATAGTCAGGCAGCAGTTAGAGTTGACGGTAAATTGAGTTCATGGCTCAGAGTTGTTTCAGGGGTAAGACAAGGCTGCAACCTGTCTCCACTGTTGTTCATATTATTTATGGATCATACGTTGAAAACAATAGACTGGTTGGGTGAGATTAAGATATGTGAACACAAAATAAGCAGTCTTGCATATGCAGATGACTTAGTTGTGATGGCAGATTCGATTGAAAGTTTGCAAAGTAATATTTCAGAGCTAGATCAGAAATGTAAGGACTATGGTATGAAGATTAGCATCTCCAAAACGAAAGTAATGTCAGTGGGAAAGAAATATAAACGGATTGAGTGCCAAATAGGAGGAACAAAGTTAGAACAGGTGGACGGTTTCAAGTACTTAGGATGCATATTCTCACAGGATGGCAACATAGTGAAAGAACTGGAAGCTAGGTGTAGCAAAGGTAATGCAGTGAGCGCTCAGCTACGATCTACTCTCTTCTGCAAGAAGGAAGTCAGTACCAAGACTAAGTTATCTGTGCACCGTTCAATCTTTCGACCAATTTTGTTGTATGGGAGCGAAAGCTGGGTGGATTCAGGTTACCTTATCAACAAGGTTGAGGTTACGGATATGAAAGTAGCTAGGATGATTGCAGGTACTAGTAGATGGGAACAATGGCAGGAGGGTGTCTACAATGAGGAAATGAAAGAAAAACTGGGAATGAACTCTATAGATGTAGCAGTCAGGGCGAACAGGCTTAGATGGTGGGGTCATGTTACACGCATGGGAGAAGCAAGGTTACCCAAGTGACTCATGGATTCAGCAGTAGAGGGTAGGAGGAGTCGGGGCAGACCGAGGAGAAGGTACCTGGATTCGGTTAAGAATGATTTTGAAGTGATAGGTTTAACATCAGATGAGGCACCAATGTTAGCACTGAATAGGGGATCATGGAGGAACTGTATAAGGGGGGCTATGCTCCAGACTGAACGCTGAAAGGCATAATCAATCTTAAATGATGATGATGACGATGATGATGATGTACACTTATTTACGTTCAGGGTCAACTGCCAGAGCCTGCACCATTCATCAGTTCTCTGCAGGTCGTCCTGCAAAGTCTTACTATCTTTTGGCGTTGCTACTTTGGTATAGACAACTGCATCATGTGCGAATAGCCGTAAAGCGCATCCGACGCTTTCTACTAGATCATTTATATATATTGTAAACAGCAACGGTCCTATCACACTTCCATGCGGTACTCCGGATATTACCTTCACATCTGTCGATTTAGTTCCGTTAAGAGCGATGTGTTGAGTTCTATCTGCAAGAAAGTGTTGAATCCAATCGCAGATCTGCTCCGATACTCCGTAAGCTGGTATTTTTTTCATTAAACGGCAATTCGGGACGGAGTCAAATGCCTTACTGAAGTCAAGGAACACGCCATCAACCTGAGCGCCGTTGTCCACTGCGCTGTGAATCTCACGGAGGAACAGGGCGAGCTGAGTTTCGCAGGATTTCTGTTTGCTGAATCCATGTTGATTTTTATAGAGGAGATGTTCATTTTCCAAAAAACGTCGTAATTCTTGAGCATAAAACACGTTCCATAATTCTACAACAGATTGACGTCAACGATATAAGTCTATAATTGTATGGATCTGTCTTACGGCCTTTCTTAAAAACGGGAACGATCTGCTCTGTTTTCCAGTCTTTAGGTACCTTTCGTTGCTCAAGCGATCGACCATAAATTACTCCTAGAAGGGGAGCAAGATCTTTCGCATAATCTTTATAGAATCTAATAAGGGTGAACTTAAAAGCTTAAGCAGTTTGTGCGGACAGTTAAAGCAATATCTAAGTTATGGTCACGGCGTTGAACGAAGCAACACAGACAGTGCACCACACACGCGTTGTGGGCTTGACTATACGGAGCTTATTGTCAGTCACTTCCAGCCACTCATCCTCCCACCGACGCATGACCCGTGAGCTCAACAGCGAGGTGAGTGCAAGGGGATAGCACACTGAGATACTTGTGGGGCGAGACACGCCTCATTGGCTGCGAGATCTGCCCTATCATTCCCAGCAATGCCGACATGCCCCGGAACCCAGCAGAAAGCCACAACCTTCTCCAGTCGCTGTAGTCGGAGGAGGGCATCCTGGATGGTCTGGACAATTTTGTCTGCCGGATTCAAATGTTGCAATGAGTGAAGGGCACTGAGTGAATCGGAACAGACAAGAAATTTAGGAGAGGAAGAATGTCTCATGTGTTCCAGTGCCCGCAAGATCGCAGACAATTCTGCATCAAAGACAGTTAAAGTCTGAGGCAGTCGGACCTTGAGGACACGATCCGGAAAAACAACTGAGCAACCAACAGAATCCCCTTGTTTCGACCCATCCGTGAAAACAGCTACATAGTCGTGATGCTCAGATAAAATGGCAGAAAATGCTGCATTAAAAACGGTGGCAGGAGTGCAGTCTCTCTTGTACTGCAATATTCAGCCCCATCGACGGAACGAGGTTCTCCCCACTCGGCTTCGAATAGGCCACAGCCCTATGACGCATGGCTTCCTGCTCCGGCGAGAGGACCCTCCAATGTGTGGTGCTTGCGGCGTCCTGGTCACTGTGCGCCACGTTTTATTGGATTGCGTTTTATTTTCTGACCAGCGGGTCGCGGCTGACTTGCCAGCGGACCTGCCATCTCTTTTAGGCAACACTCGGACGAATGTGGCTAAAGTTTTAAAGTTCTGTGCCCTGTCAAATGTTTTTACAAAGACTTTAGGGAGAGGATTTTAATTTGCTCACCGTGTGACAAGCTCGCCCATATTTTATGTAAGTGGCCAGCCAATAACAATTTCCTGTGACATTCTTGTTGCTATGTTTCCCCTTTCCTTAGGTTTTACTTTCTTATGTAGCATTTTCCTTCTTTTCCTGCTTTCTTTGAGTGTGTGCTTTAGTTTTCTTAGGTCTGTCCCCATTCGTTCCTTTTAATGTGTGTCAGGGCGCTGATGACCTCGATGTTGAGCGCCCATAAGCCCCAACACACCACCACCACCACCACCACCACAGACAGTGCAAGTCTGTGGGACAACAGGCTGGCAGTTTATTCTACCACTCGAGTGACTTAAAAATTTTGTTTGAATTTGTGGTGACGCAGATCCCTCAGCTATGAAACACTATAGGCAAATTGAAGGGGGAATTCTGCTGTCAGCTGCAGCGGGACATTAAGAGGAATCAGCGGCGACGAGTGAACATGTCTGCCGGACAGGTATTCGAACCTGGAATCTCCTGCTTACTAGGCATGTGCGGCAACCACTGCTCCATCCGGGAAACGGCGTTATCGCAACTGCACTGACTACCTCTGTACGGCTCACGGTCGATCCACACTCCCCATCGATCGCCCCCTATCAGCAGTCCGCGTCCATTATATCCCGTTCGCCACTTAGAGATTCCCCACAGGTCGGACGTATTCGTGCGTTCTCACTGAAGAAAGTGGATCCATTGCCCAGTCAGGCTTATCAATTGAGACCACCATGGTGCGTCTTTTTATAGATTTTGTCGGTCCTCTTCCACGGACTCAAGGTGAGCAGCGCTAGACATATCTGGTTGACGGTTTTATTCTATTCAGCTGCTTGCTAACGAGTAGTGGTGTTACTGCTGGACAATGTATTAGGCATTTGAGTAAGATTTTCTCTTCGTTCGGTTCTGCGAAGGTCATTATCAGCGATAATGCGCCTCGCTTCTCTTCGAGAGAGATTCGTGTTATTCACGGAGCGGGTTAACGGTAACTTAAAGTCATCTCTGATCGTTTTCCACACAAAATCTCAAACTAAATGGAATCTTTCTTTACCATCGCTGAAGCTAGCCTTTAATACTGCCTGACATTAGACATACAGAGCTACCCTTGCTCCTCTTATGTTTGCTTCACCTGAATTATTTTTTTAGTCAAAAAAACATTTTAAAGATGTTTATTGCCTGCCTGTTTTGGAGACTGTTTTCCTGTCACATCATACTTGATATAAAACACTGTTATTTGGGTTATTCATGACTTTTGTACTTTGAAGAAGTTGTTTTATTTACTATCAGTAATTATTTTATCTAATTGGATGTTTTTGCCTTAATACGAGGGTTGGAACTATAATAGTGGCAACTTTTTATTTACAGCTCGTACAAAATAGATACGTGTTTCAAAGTTTTACTGACCTTCAAAGTAGTCACCAGCATTGTGTATAACCCGTTGCCAGCGATGTGGAAGTCGTAGGATACTCTTAGCAGTGCCAGTTGTGTTGACAGTTCGAGCGACGAGGTCTATTGCCCGACGAATTTGTAGCAGCTCTGAAGCGAATGCCGTGAAGTGTTTCCTGCAGTTTAGAATTCGAGTTGAACTTACGAGGGCTTAAGTCAGGGGAGTGGAGTAGGTGGTACAGCGCTTAACAGCCCCGTCAGTCAAACATATCAGTAACAGCTTCACTTCTACGTGCTTGAGCTTTGTCCTGCAATATGATGGTCAGGTCCTGCAGAAAGTGTCATCACTTCTGTCTCTAAGTTGGTCGGAGGTTGTGTTCCAAAAATGAACAGCATAGAGACAGAAATGATGACACTTTCTGCAGGACTTGACCATCATTTTGTAGAAGAATGCTCTAGCAAGTACTGTGCAAGCTGCTACTGATTTGTTTGACTGATGGGGCTGCTAAGTGCTGTACCACCCACTGAACTCCCCTGACTTAAGCCCTCGTAAGCTCAACTCGATTTCTAAACTAAAGAAAACCTTCACGGCATTAGCTTCAGAACTGCTACAAAATCTTTGAGTAACATACCGCACCGCTCGAACTGTCAACAGAACTAGCACTGCTAAGAGTATCCTACGACTTCCATATCGCTGGCAACGGGTTATACACAATGCTGGTGACTACTTTGAATGTCAGTAAATCTTTGAAGCACGTACCTATTTTTTTACCGGCTGTAAATAAATAATTGCCATTATTAAAGTTCCAAACCTCATATGTCAATGTCTTGTCGAGTTAATTGGTAAAGTTACTTTTCCTGAGGCGTGTTTATGAAAATCTTAATAAGAATGATGTTCAGTCCTCATTTTTCCCGTACTTCCACTCCCAGGCAACCATACGCCACTACTGTGTACCAAACAATATGGTGTTTTGGAATCTTAAATAATACCAACCTGCTTACGGAAGAAACGTGTTGCATCGACCGCTCTCATTTATTTCTTAAGCTCTCATAGTTACTCGCAGTGGTCGTGGAAGAGCAAGAGAATTTGTAAGAGAATTTGTGCTCTTACTAAGTGTACAAGGTAGCAAGACAGCACACAGTACCAGACAGATTGGGTTCCTCCCCCCTCTCCCTTCCCTCTTCTCCTCTTCAGCTATAGATTGCGCAGTAACATACTCAAAGAATACGAGTTGTTGACGTAGCGCGCACTGTAGTTTAAATTGTTCTAAGATATATATCAGTGTCTTATTCTGAGTTCACCAGAGACTAATGTTACAGTTTTCAAAAAAAATTCATGTTTTTCGTAATTTTTAGGCTTGTGGGATATGAAAGTTAAAATTTGAAAACATGACATTAGATGTACTTTTCTGAATATCTCGTGACCCAGTAGTCTCTCTTGATCTAATTTTATTATGTTTGAGTTCTTCATGAAAATATAAAATTTATGTAGATTTAGGCCCAGAATAACTAAAAGTGTTGCAGATTATCTACCCATTAGACAAACCTTAGAAAGTAAGAGTTTCAGCACCAGATACTAAGAAAAACTTATCAGTTGTTTGAGGTTTTACTGTTTTCCTGTGTTGTATCAAAAGGAACTTAAAACTCATGAATATTTTATAAGACCTGCGTTTACATGTTTCCAATTAAAAATTTCCTCATCGTCAAATAACATTACCAAATACAAATTTTCCAGCTACTGAAAGCTGGGAGTCGGCAAGCGGGAACAGAACTACAAGTCACTACTGATGACTCTTTTCAGCTTGCTATATGAGCAGTATATAGGCTTTTGCTGCATGTATGGACTAAAGACTGGTGTTAGTTTCTGAGACTGATTTTCATTCTCCATCAGAGAAATGGATGTATAGAAGCAATATGTCAGTGAAAAGCATCTGAGTGAATGGGTGATAGGTAAAAATATCCCACTGTCCAAAATGCTAAGCTTAAATAATATTCCAAATATGTAAGGCAAGTTTATTACCTTGAGGAGCTGTCATCCACAACATTTTCAGTCAGTACTGCAATATTAAAAAAGATTTCTTCGCATTAAAACTCCTTGAACAAAGATCTTTCGATGTACCAATAACAACTCACACAAATATTTAAGTAATTCACCCTAAAGCTTTTAGCAGCAGTTTGTATTGTTACTAAGCAAGCGTGAAGAAAACCAAATGTGATCTTATACGAGGTTTGTGTTTGTTACAGGAGATCCAGCAGTAAAAACACAGGTCAAACCAGTAATGCATTCCAGTCGATCGAAAACCTGTTGAAGCCGTAATAAATGACCGTATTATAATGCAGAGCAGATCTTAATTATACTGCCAAATATATGGAATTAAAACGTAATTTGAATAATAACATGCTAATGCAATCTGCAGCCTTTATTTTATAGTCCGTAATCATCCAATATTCGTAAAAGTGCTCCAGGGACAAAGTGTGTATGATCATAACAACCTTCCATCATCAGATGAACCAACTGTGTTACAGGTTTTGATGAAAAAATTTCAAAATCTACTGGATAAGCATAATGATAAATCACAAAATTGAAGATGACTCTATTATATATATTTGAAGCTTAGTGTAATGTGGAAGACATTAATTTTCAGCACAAAGCACTCGATGACAATTCATCGGCAGTGTAAGATACACATTTTATCTCACAATTACTATTTTTTGTATTGAACGCATTAATTTGTAATCCAGTTAATTAAAGAAGCTGTAAAAAGATTATAATATCGATAATGTTGTTTTGAATGTGTGTTCAATATTAGATCTGGATATCGTAAAAAAAACATCTTCGCAGCGGTTCAGGTTTGGAAATTAGATCCTACACAAGCGACAGCTATATTCTTGCTTCCACGATTCACACTATTAGGTTGCACTATATATATTACCGGCCAAACCCGATTTTAGGATAAACTAGTTTCGCCTAGGTCAGACTCGTTCATCCTGTTACCGAGAGGATAAAACAGTTTAGCCTAGGTTGCATAGCTTTATCCTAGTTACAATTTACATGCATAGTCTGATCTAATTTCACCTAGTTTGTATCTTCTATAAGCTTTTCAAAGCAAACTGAATAAAGGAGTAGAAATAAAATATTCAATATGATTAATTAAAGTTATTTATTAACTAATCAGTAATTTCACATCTATCACTAGATCAACTTATATATCCATCCACAGAAATTACCTTATCGGCAATTTGCTTATTTACTTATTTTTGCGAGGTTTACTTTGGTGGCACTTAGAATTGCAGAGTACATTGTTTTTCTTATAATTGCATTTTTTTTGTTGTACAGTTTTTCATGCAACTTCATTTCACGAAACCTTGCCCTGATCCAAAAGAATGTTTTGTGGCTGCAGTCCTTAAAGATATTTCAATATCCTGGTTAATATCTCCCACATCTAAAAACTTCTGAATGCAGAACGTCTAAATCAGTTCTAAAAAATAAAAAAGACTTTGATTTTATCCATAATTAACAAGTGGTTGAGGCGATATATTTTTTAACATTGAAATAAAAAAGAATGTAAAACAAATGTTTTTTAAATTTTTATTACTAAAATTATGGAAAATTTTAATAAAATTATACCTGCAATAATGTTTTTGAAGTACGCCATGTTTGGTGCCAACTTTGTAGCGGCCCTCATCAGTCTTTTGAAGTATTACTCCAGTTGTGTTTCGAAGGTCACTTGTGTTTTTATCTACATCTGGAATATGTATAGTTACGTTGTCTCCAACGTCAGCTGGTTGATGGGATTTGTCAGAGGAAGCTTTCATTCTTTTAACTTTTTTTTTTCTTAATTTTTCTGTCGCAATTTTTCTAGTATTTTCAATGTCGTTTGTGCCAATTTTCACAAAGTTATCATCATCACTGTCTTCATACTGTTCAGTATTTCTGTCATCTTCGATTGCCTTCTCTAGGTCATCTTCATCCTGAAAATAATTTATGATTTCTTGAGGCAACGAGAAAGTGGAAAGCCCTGTTCTAGGTTCCATTCCGAACGATTTGTAAGGTGACTGTTTTATGCCAGAGTGGTAAGCTCTGTTTTTCATGAATTGGACATACCTTAATCCTTCCGGCCACTTAGTCGAATTGTTGTCCTTTAACCAAGAACTTATAATATTTTCAGTATCTTGGTTGGCACGTTCAACAGAACCCTGACTTTGGCTGTACCTTGGTTTTCCATGCACAATTTTCAGTTCTGATCAAAGATTTGTCACTTATAACATTATTGACAAATTCTCTGCCATTATCAGATTGAAGAATGCACGGCGCCCCTACAGTTAGGAATGCGTCATTCAAATGATAAGCCACTTCTTGAGCCCTCTTTGATGTTAACGCACGAAGGAGAACAAATTTTGTGAGATGGGCTTGGTACACTGGAATAAATTTTAAATTCCCGTCTGGTTGTGACTGGAAATCATTCATATCGACTTGGCATCTGTTATTCATTTCCGAATGGAGAATTGGCTTTGAAACTAGCCCTCTTTACTTTTTTGCCCTCTTCTGTTGACAAACATCACACATTGATAAATAGGGGCATATCATTTTCTTTGTGATATTGGGATATTTTTTTGATGTCTCGGCTAACATCCTATCGTGACCACCATGACCCACAGCTACATGAGCTGCGTCAATCACATCATAAAGTTCATCGGATGCAGCAAAGTATTTTATATTCCCTTCACGCCGTGCAATGAGTTTTTTCACGTCACCAACTTTCCAAACACCAAATCGTTTCAGTCTTCTTTTTTGTAATGATGTTCTTTTTCTAACTTTTTCGTGTCTTCTACTTGTTTAACCAAATCCGCATTTTCGTCTACTGATAACACATTATAATGAGAAGACTTTTTGTTTTCACTCTACAAAATTTCCTCCAGAAACGTTTCTCCCCACAGCTTTTGATTGGCTTGTCTACTACACGAAGGCTCATCCATGATGGAACGACTCACAGCAATTATACTAGGATTATAATAAAAATCTTTTAAACGCAACCACCAGCAACTTAGCACGCGCACTCGGCGATGCAAAATACCGTTCAAAACAAAAAACAGCGCGAGCGAAGAGTCGTTGAGAGGCGCGAGGTGTGAGCCAGAGATAATTCGGGGATTTCCCGTTCGTAGAGGCAGCGACACGCGTTCCGACTAGGCAAAATTAGTTCAGACTAGGACGTACCAGTTTACCTTAAAGCATGTAAATTCTAAGTAGGATAAACCGATTCGACCTAGGCTAAACTGTTTTATCCTATCGGTAACAGAATGAACGAGTTTTAGCTAGGCGAAACTAGTTCATCCTAAAATCGGGTTTGGCCAGTAACAAATATAAACCTGTCACTAGGAACCTGAGAAGAGAGTGGTCTCCGAACCCAAATTCTTTTGAGACACAACAGTATTTCGCACGTTAAAATTTGGATCTCTCTCCGTCTCTAAAAGTACTTTTACTGAAAACAAAAGCCAAAAACTGAAATGAAGAAGAATACATAACTATACTGACTTTTCCTGACACTCTGTGTCTTACAGGGCATAAGAATGTTTGAAATGAAGAATTAATCTGCCTGCAATGGTCAGCATTTGATGATCTTGGGCACAAATTAAAAAATAAAATTCAATATAGGTCATATTCTTCTTACAAACTGCAATAATATTTATATCTCTATCGGTCATTGGTATTGTTTTGTTTGACCCCGAAACCTTTAATGAATAGTTCATTATGCTCTGTATAAAATGCTCATAATGCTTTTAGTAATACCAAGCATGTCCGATCTGGTATAATATTCCGCTTTCCACGACAGATCGTCCCAATATGCAGTAAATAAATCTTATCTGTATGCCATAATTCCCCTCATAAAAACATTTTAAAGTAAGTTTTGTCCCTGGGCTTCAGCCTTTGTAACCTCACACAAATTTTCGAAGTCGAAAATACATGAAAATGACTAATTATTAAAGAGACTGGTCTTTGTTCCAACTGATATGAAATAAAAAAACACCACAAGAATAATCAAAAGGATGTACAACTAACAAATACAACAATGTATATAATATTTTGACAAACAGGAAAAATGACCCTAGATTGCTGCGTCTAGCTAGGGTAAACCACAAAGTGTATTAACATACAGCTTTTACATTTACTGATAATCAGAAGATATCACTCGAAACCATTGAACGAAATTGTTCTGCCGGCCGGTGTGGCCGTGCGGTTAAAGGCGCTTCAGTCTGGAACCGCGTGACCGCTACGGTCGCAGGTTCGAATCCTGCCTCGGGCATGGCTGTGTGTGATGTCCTTAGGTTAGTTAGGTTTAATTAGTTCTAAGTTCTAGGCGACTGATGACCTCAGAAGTTAAGTCGCATAGTGCTCAGAGCCATTTGAACCATTTGCAATTGTTCTTCTCCATAAAAATATTACAGTAACTTCTTGACTGAACACTTCTTTCTATGTCACTTGAATTAGAATTACGTAAAATGGCTTGTACAAAAGAGCGAAGCACATTATCTTATCTGATCTGCAACAGGGAGACTTGAGTATTTAACTCTTCTTGTACATATAAAGTTGTCACTAGCAATAGTGGCTGTCACCTTTCAAAGTAATATACGTCCAATTCATTTTTATTACATTACTTCTTTATTCTTTGAACATAAGATTTAAAGTGTGTGTTGCTTTGGCAAGACAAAGTAGTTCCATCTAGTGACAAATCTCGAAATGATGGTTCAGTCTGGTTTCTGTCAGGCGTATCTCCAGTCACTTTCACAACGGTACATGTTGTGGCGTAACAAGACAGCCACGCCACTCGGAAGTAGCCGAAATGCACGCGTTAAATTCAAGCAGATGGGCGTGAGGTCTGAAACAGGATACGTAATGAATGCTATAAAGAAAAGTACGTAGCTCCAGGAATACTTAGCTTCAATCCATCATTTGTATACAGCATTCTTGATGATACAAGTGAGACTCTCTCTAGAAATGGTTAATGGCGCCTTGCTAGGTCGTAGCCATGGACTTAGCTGAAGGCTATTCTAACTGTCTCTCGGCAAATGAGAGAAAGGCTTCGTCAGTGTAGTCGCTAGCAAAGTCGTCGTACAACTGGGCGAGTCCTAGTACGTCTCTCTAGACCTGCCGTGTGGTGGCGCTCGGTCTGCAATTACTGACAGTGGTGACACGCGGGTCCGACATGTACTAATGGACTGCGGCCGATTTAAAGCTACCACCTAGCAAGTGTGGTGTCTGGCGGTGACACCACAGTACAGATGTCATCTTTCCCGCAAACCAGAAAAAAGAGGAAACGGATATGTTACGGATGGTTCATCAGCTAATGTAGATAACGTAAGTGGCAAATCGCCCAATAAACCGAAATTAACCATTCACCTATCCCAGCACAATCCTCACATACTCGTTCCATTTCATATCGCTTTGCAAGGTTACGCACAGGCATTAAACGACGTGACTACACGGGTTGTCTGTAAACCAGTCCGCTTATAGGACGCTGGTTCGACCTATTCTTGAGTACTGCTCGAGTGCCTTGCATCCGCCTAGGTCGGATTACAGGAAGACATCGAAGCAATTCAGAGATCTGTTACGGGTAGGTTCCAACAGCACACGTGTTACACAGATGCTTCGGACACTCAGAGTGGAATCCATGGAACGAAAGCGACATTCTTTTCGACAGACACTATAGAGAAAATTCAGAGAACCACCATTTCAGGATGACTGCAAAACGATCCTACTTCCGTCAACATACATTTCGCGTGAGGATAACGAAGATAATATACGAGCAAATAGGCCTCATACGGAGGGCATATAGACAACTGTTTTTGCCTCGCTCTATCTGCGAGCGGTGCAGGAAGGGAAATGACTATAGGAGTACGGGGTACCCTTTGCCACGCATCGCACGGTAGCTTGCAGAGTATGTGTGTGAATGTTGACGTACCACCTTACCCACAAAGCTCCCTGTTAAAATAATCTGCTTTCACTGTATCAACAATCACCATTCCTATTATCTCATCTATTCGTTTGTTATGGTTTATCATGTTAGCCGGAGTTATTTGCTCGCTGTTAAAATAATCTGCTTTCACTGTATCAACAATCACAATTCCTATTATCTCATCTATTCGTTAGTTATGCTTTATCATGTTAGTCGGAGTTATTTGCTCCCTATTAAAATAATCTGCTTTAACTGTATCAACAATCATCATTCCTATTATCTCATCTATTCGTTTGTTATGGTTTATCATGTTAGTCGGAGTTATTTGCAAAATGATAAATTGACAAGTTTTCTAAATATCGATAAAGTTTTTAAGTAGAACGAGTGTCTCAAACTTAGCGATGAAAGAAAATTAGCCTCAAAATTATAAAAAAGTAACATGCGTGGTCCCACAAGGATCGACATTACATTCTCTCTGTTTCTTGCTCTTCAAATGTTTTAAAGGACTGTCATGTTCACTGGTAACACAATAAACTGTTCAGACTCAGCCTTACCACATGCAGATGACAGATGAAGAATCCTACAACTGGTCCCCAGAAAACAGATTAAGTCTCAGTCACACAACTATATACAGTGAAATTTCAGACAAGTAAAACTGAATAACTGCTAATATACATCATACGCTAAATGAAACACTGTGTGTAAAATTCCTTGCTGTCCAGATGGGCAGCAAGCTAAAATGGAGCCAGTACAAACGTAAATAAATGAAAAAGTTATCAGTGTCTTCTTAGTGTATAATTTTGTCCATTGTGACACTGACAAGACAATAATAATCAGTTTACAGACTAATAAATGAAAGAAGATATACAGAACGAAAATCAAGAAGTGCAATTCGGAATGTTCTGTTCTTAGAAATGTTTTTAATTGTTCTGATCTAAAGACAAAAATGTTGGCTTATTTTGCGTTTGTCCACTCCCTATTGCTCTACAGAACTATTTTTTGGGGCAATGAACATAAAATAAATAAAATCACTTAAGAGAGGCGAGAAGTAAAACACTGCTTCAAAAAGATAATTCCTCATTTTGTAGAGACCCCTTTAATGCTCCAGCAGTTCTTACACTCGCCCCCCAGTAAATTCACTGTTTAACAGTTTTTGTTACTGACTGTAAAAGTCAGTTTCAGCTTAACTTTGATTTGAAGAGTTGCTAAACAAGACACAAAAAATAATGCTGAGGCATACTTTACTTCCTTGGGTAGTGTTCAGAGTTGAATTAAGTACCCTAGTGAAAAGATATTCAGCAAGCTCCTATTTAAAACAAACAAAAAAATTAGGACTCATGTTATTCCATTAGCCAGTTCACTTAAAAATTAGGCCCATTTAGTTATCTGGAGTCAAGGACTGAAAGTTTCTGATAGCTAGATGAAAAATAGCAACGTATAATCTGACTGGGTCGAGATTGTGGATTAATAAACGTGTTACATTACTCGTTTTCACCTCTAAATATCTCCTTATATGCTTTATTCTGCTGGTAATTTTAGGACGCGTACAATAAAAGTTTCAGCTGATAACAGTTACCGGCGGCACACAGTTATACAATTTATCACTGAAATTGTTATTCATTCCAAAACAGATTAACTACGCTCAGTTTTAGCAGCGACCCCTAAGCCACAATATAACGTTAATCACTTCAGATTGAAACTTTAAGATCGTTAAGAACACGGCGCGAGTAATTACCCCGATTACATTATTTCTGAACTCGCACATCTCACACGGATGCGACCGTCTAACAAAAACTACAAAACCTACCGTTACTGAACTATATTTATTAACACACGAACGAAATGCGAGAAGTTAGACTGAATATATTATCCAAACACACACGTCTAACATTAGCACATTCAGTGACTCACTACTACAACTGTACTACTTCAAGCCGGTGTACAATTTAAATAAAAAGTCAGCGGGCAAAGATTACTCTTAATAGCTGAACACTGCTAAACCAGCGGTAGCTGCAATAACGCTAAGCAGTGAACTTGCAAAAGGTATTAAAAACGACAAATATTCAGGCATGGGAGGATGTAGAACCATCACACATCCCCGGGCTTCAGAAAGTAAATTTAGACTGTAAATTTATCACAACATAAAGTTTCAGAGTAACCTTTACTGCAAAAGAAGGATACCAGGAGACAGGAAAGGAACAACACAGTAGTTAAATACCACGCAATGATAAATTAACAGGTACATAAATTACATGCACTTAACAAATGTCAGTACACAAAAACATAACTTCAAAAAATAAAAACAAACAGCATCAGTGAAAAATTTTCAAAATATGGGGTTCAAAAATATAACTGGGAAAAAGGCAAAAAAATACAATTGTTTACAGGATTTCTCCATCATGTAGAACTGAACTATTACAGACAAGGTAAACATTAACGTAAAGCATATTTTGGGGCAAAAATCTTAAACTGTTCGTCCACAAAAACAAATGCATACTTAGACTCTTAAGTAGTCTTGTAAAATAATTATCAAAGGGTTAGAGATATGTTTGAAATTAATCCATTATGGATTATTAAGGCAGGACAAATGTAAGGATGGAGAGGCTCATCTCACGAGGGGTAAGATAGATACTGCCTACAGGAAAATTAAAGAGACCTTTGGAGAAAAGAGAACCACTTGCATGAATATCAAGAGCTCAGATGGAAACCCAGTTCTAAGCAAAGAAGGGAAAGCAGAAAGGTGGAAGGAGTATATAGAGGGGTCTATACAGGGGCGATGTTCTTGAGGACAATATTATGGAAATGGAAGAGGATGTAGATGAAGATGAAATGGGAGACACGATACTGCGTGAAGAGTTCGACAGAGCACTGAAAGACCTAAGTCGAAACAAGACCCCGGGAGTAGACAACATTCCATTAGAACTATTGACAGCCTTGGGAGAGCCAGTCCTGACAAAACTCTACCATCTGGTGAGCAAGATGTATGAGACAGGCGAAATACCCTCAGACTTCAAGAAGAATATAATAATTCCAATCCCAAAGAAAGCAGGTGTTGACAGATGTGAAAATTACCGAACTATCAGTTTAATAAGTCACAGCTGCAAAATACTAACGAGAATTCTTCACAGACGAGTGGAAAAACTGGTAGAAACCGACCTCGGGGAAGATCAGTTTGGATTCCGTAGAAATATTGGAACACGTGAGGTAATACTGACCTTACGACTTATCTTAGAAGCTAGATTAAGGAAAGGCAAACCTACGTTTCTAGCATTTGTAGACTTAGAGAAAGCTTTTGACAATGTTGACTGGAATACTCTCTTTCAAATTCTGAAGGTGGCAGGGGTAAAATACAGGGAGCGAAAGGCTATTTACAATTTGTACAAAAAGGAGATGGCAGTTATAAGAGTCGAGGGACATGAAAGGGAAGCAGTGGTTGGGAAGGGAGTGAGACAGGGCTGTAGCCTCTCTCCGATGCTGTTCAAGCTGTATATTGAGCACGCAGTAAAGGAAACAAAAGAAAAGTTCGCAGTAGGCATTAAAATCCACGGAGAAGAAATAAAAACTTTGAGGTTCGCCGATGACATTGTAATTCTGTCAGAGACAGCAAAGGACTTGGAAGAGCAGCAGAACGGAATCGACAGTGTCTTGAAAGGAGGATATAAGATGAACATCAATAAAAGCAAAACGAGGATAATGGAATGTAATCGAATTAATCGGGTGATGCTGAGGGAATTAGATTAGGAAATGAGACAAAGTAGAAAAGGAGTTTTGCTATTTGGGGAGCAAAATAACTGATGATGCTCGAAGTAGGGAGGATATAAAAGTAGACTGGCAATGGCAAGGAAATCGTTTCTGAAGAAGAGAAATTTGTTAACATCGAGTATAGATTTAAGTGTTAGGAAGTCGTTTCTGGAAGTATTTGTATGGAATGTAGCCATGTATGGAAGTCAAACATGGACGATAAATAGTTTAGACAAGAAGAGAATAGAAGCTTTCGAAATGTGGTGCTACAGAAGAATGCTGAAGATTAGATGGGTAGATCACATAACTAATGAGGAAGTATTGAACAGAACTGGGGAGAAGAGGAGCTTGTGGTACAACTTAACTAGAAGAAGGGATCGTTTGGTAGGACATGTTCTGAGGCATCAAGGGATCACCAATTTAGTATTTGAGGGTAGGGTGGAGGGTAAAAATCGTAGAGGGAGACCAAGAGATGAATACACTAAGCAGATTCAGAAGGATGTAGGCTGCAGTAGGTACTGCGAGATGAAGAAGCTTGCACAGGATAGGGTAGCATGGAGAGCTGCATCAAACCAGTCTCCGGACTGAAGATCACAACAACAACAACAGGTACTACTGCAGAGTTGTTCTTTATTTAAGACACTCTTTACTTCAGAAAATTCTAGTCTTTCTTACTAGCATATTTCATTATGTTCTGAAAAGTATGTATTTAGGTAACATTACCTTCTAATCGGTATTACTGAAGATGAACATCAACTAATTACATAGTCATGTTGCAAGGTTGATCATGTTCATGTGCAAAATGTACACTCAAGATGCATTATATTTAAAAGTTAATCACATAAATGTTAACAGTTAGTAAGTTCAAAAATGAGAAAACAGAAGTGGGGTAGATTTGTGGCACATAAATACATTTTTTATATAAATATCTCATAATTTTGAATATCTAGATGTGGGCACGTTTTTTGTGGCACTACTTCATTTTAACCATTCACTGTTCTCGTCAGTACTCTGCTTTGTAAACAGTCTAGGTGACGTAAAGTTCGTCTCATGGAAAAGAGTCTTGCTACGTCTCTCAGTCCACGTGTACAAACACACCATCTGCACGTAGCCCGTTGTAGGCCAGCTTGCTGCATGTCCTGTGCAGTGGCGCCCTACAACACTGCGCAGGAAAAGGCATGCCAGTTTCTGACATCACGTGAAATTACGTCAGACAACTCCCATAAACACATCTCCTTTTACAAGCTAACATAACAGCGATGTAGAGTCGCGTGCCGGCACCTCACGAATAACGAAACGAAAATAGCAGTATCTAACCAAGAACAAAAGTCCCGTCACTCATGCCGTTGAACATGTAAATAGTAGTTAAATGCAGCATATTTACATTCAATACAAAGAGGTCAATTTTATACACTCCATCACTTGGAAGGTTTTTCAGACAGTCTGTTTAACACTCATTTATCAAAACACTAAACAGATCAAGATGCACCACAAACTTTAAAACATTCTCAGAAGTTTTTCTTATCGTTTGGTACATGATATTGCTTCATATTCTCTACGTAACTGATTCCAAAATATTTTTCTCCACTCTAGCTTATTAATTTAACAGAATTCAGATGAATAATTCCTGCAATACCAAATGGTCTGAGATCGTGATGATGGAATTTCTTTATTTCATCCTTTACTGCCAACAACTTTATGTGAGGTCTAATGATATAGTCATCTACTTAATAGGTAACTGGTTGAACTAGTTTAACAAAAGCTAGCCAATAGATTATTCTTCATTTGCTCCAATGCTTTCTGCGTTTCCCATGTGGTATTTCTTCGTTTCTTGGCGATCAGGGTATTAATAATTTCTGCAAAACTGCTGTCGTGCTTCTTTCCAAACAACACGAAAAAATTTTGTATTAAGAAAACAGTCTTAACTGCGTTTTGTATTTATTTAGTGCCAACCATTTTCAGCCCATCGCAAGTGCCATCTTCAGGGCGAACATACTGTGAAATTAGAATATATATCTTTGTTGTGGGTTGGCAGGAGAGCCAACACCGTATTATTAGAGGAAGCCGAAAGGCACGCGTTTTAGCTCACGCAGGCTGGCGTGAGGTCTGGAACAGTACAAGGAAATTAGACTTTAGAAAAAAGGACGTAGCTGGTGGAATACTTAACTTAAATCCATTAATGATGAGCGTCGCTCTTGACGTAAATGATTACAGTATCAATAGTAACAGGTACTGGCGCCTTGCTAGGTCGTAGCAAATGACGTAGCTGAAGGCTATGCTAACTATCGTCTCGGAAAATGAGAGCGTATTTTGTCAGTGAACCATCGCTAGCAAAGTCGGTTGTACAACTGGGTCGAGTGCTAGGAAGTGTCTCTAGACCTGCCGTGTGGCGGCGCTCGGTCTGCAATCACTGATAGTGGCGACACGCGGGTCCGACGTATACTAATGGACCGCGGCCGATTTAAAGGCTACCACCTAGCAAGCGTGGTGTCTGGCTGTGACACCACAATCTTAGACAAAACTAATGATAACTATCTGAAAAGAGTGGATTACGTAAATATAATGTTTTACGCACTGGTCGACTGCTGGTGGCGTCACCTCCACATAGCAAGCTATGAGCACGTGAGCGTAAGCACGCCTCGAGCGGTGACCAATGGTAGACGTCTAGGCTTAAAAACTGAAGTACAAATACAATTTGTGTTAAGATTACAATGTAAAGAAACCATGTTCTTTTTTTAAAAAAAACACTGTTGAATAAATAAACATAAAAAAGTATGAGAAAAAACTTTTCAACGTCAAACCTATAAAAGAACGTTAGTAAGTTACCTTATCTTCATTCGTAATATGCATGGGAGAAGGAAAACAATGTCCTATCTGTATTCTATTTACTTTGTGCTTACTTATATCCTACTTCTATTATTTAATAACGTAACAAGTTTAAGTGTCCCTATCTGCAGGTACTATGAACGCCGTTGCCATGGCAGCGGCCCAACGTAGCTGTCCTCTCTGCTACGATGTTATCTGTTGTCAAGACCAGGTACTATGTAAGCTGTTGTCATGGTAGCGGCGCAATATGGCTGCCCCCTTTGCCACGCTGCTGTCCGTCGCCTAGGCAACGATAGGATCGATACACATTTCAGAGGGAATCCATCGTCATAGTGCAAAAGATATTCGGAACTTACACTGTTTATAGAGGCGTCCGCCAAAAATAGGAACATTTTGCCTTTGTATTTAGTATGATTGAATAAACGCTTTTTAGTGAGTGCTTGTGGCACAACTTGACCAGAAGAAGGGATCGGTTGGTAGGACATGTTCTGAGGCATCAAGGGATCACCAGTTTAGTATTGGAGGGCAGCGTGGAGGGTAAAAATCATAGGGGGAGAGCAAGAGATGAATACACTAAGCAGATTCAGAAGGATGTAGGTTGCAGTAGGTACTGGGAGATGAAGAAGCTTGCACAGGATAGAGTAGCATGGAGAGCTGCATTAAACCAGTCTCAGGACTGGAGACCACAACAACAACAATGTATTGATTTTTATTTTAAGGTATGTCGGTTGTCGTATTGCTGTTAGCTACATAAAAGAAAATACTTACTAAGTAGTTATGTAGTTGTCAAACAGTAAATTATGCTGACAGAAGTATCAGCTACGTCCCTTACTGGTTTATGGAATGGATATCATCATTAAGGCACCGTCGCGCTACATGTCACATAGGATTATCATAAAACTATGTAAAACTTAAAGTAAATGTCTTAAGGTCATAGTTAGATGTCATGTAACTAGAAAACTTATTGACGTCAGTTACAAAGCAATATATAATGGTAATTGTCGTATATTTAGGATACTTTTAAAATAATTGAAATCAATTTACAAGAAAGGAAATGTATCATCCTTATACTCAAATAATTAGAAAATAGTTTTGTCTAAGATATATATTGTAATTTCGCAGTATCATCGCCCTGGAGATGGCCCCTGCGATGGGCTGAAACGGGACGGCACTAAATAAATAAAAAACGCGATTAAGACTGTTTTCTTAATACTAAGTTAATTTATAGTAATCTCTGTCACTCCACAACCATGTTGTCCAAAAATACGAAAAAAGATAGTGCTTCATTGCTTTCAAGAGCTAAACTGTTAATAAGTCCTCAAAGCTTACCATTTCTGTACCCAACTCCGATGACTTTTAGCACAATACCCTCTAAATAATCTTCCCAATTCTCTCATAGTTCCTTCACATTCGATTTGAGCGCAGATGATAGGTCAGAATTAACATATGACGAACTTGCTGTTTGTGGATGAAATCTCTCCAAATGTTTGATCAAAACTGTACCGTATCGTCAATGAGGAGGAATTTCGCGTTAATAGTACTCTCAAAATATTCGTCCTTTGACTTCTTAATAATAACTTTGATGTTTGCTTTACGTATCAGAAAGAACTGAATGGGTCTGGAGAATAGTTCTACAACCACGATAATCCGCGAAAAGCTCCCTTTCAATTTTGGAAGTGGGTCGCACAAATCAGTGGAACTATTTCAAAAACTGGCTGAGGAATTGTGTTATGCTTTAACTCCATTATTCTGTATCACGGATACTTTCAAATGCTGGCAGAGATCACAGCTTTTTAAAACTTCCCTTACTCATCATGACATGTTGTGAAAAATAACCCGTTCTTATAAGCTCTCTATGCACCTCTTGGGGTCAAAATGTGCATGACTCACATAGATATACCCAACTTAAATTTCCACCCGTTTTTTGGGATGCATAGCTTCCAATATTCTACATTTATATCAGACATTCGATAAAAAATTTCATTATCAACAAGATAATAATTTCTGATCTTTTCTTCAATTCCGTCTTGTTTGAATTTGCCATGTAAGTACTTCATCTGCTTCATAATCTGTCTTAATAGTGTGTAGAAATTTTGTAACCTCCATTTCGTTTTCAACTGCGCTTACAAAATCAATCTTGATCTCATTTGCACGTGGAGTTTTGGAACATACATCCTTTAGATTTCGTGTAATACTGGATTTCAAAGTCAAATTTCTGCAAAGCGAGGGTCCACCAAGCAAATCAATTACGTATCACTGTAGCAAAGATACTGCTCGATGGTTTGTCCAGCATTCGTATTTCATCCTATCAGAAAATTACGTAACCAATCAAAGCCCCAAACAATTGTGAGTTCTTCGTGCTTTATTATGGTCGGCCACTCTAGGGTAACTATTTGTAAAATAGGGCTGGGGAAACGATACGGGCTCGAAATTTCCCTACACGCCACAGCGTTCGATACAGTACGGAGTTTGTTCGAACAATCACTTCATATTTGACTCATGGGACGCGAATGCAAGGGATACGCAAGAAACTATGTACTAGCCACAACAGTAAGCTATGGCTCTACTTGAAATTTGACAACTTCGTGGAATAGTGGAGAAAATAGGATTAAATCCTTCCAGTCCACAAGCTACTACTGTCTTTGAACAAATTTATGATACGAATTCTCATTCAGCATTAGTATATATGAACATAAACGTGTCAACATTTATGCTGATTTTTAAGTAAAGGTAACAGACAAAGACGAAAATGTTGTCCTCCAAAAATATTACTTGACTGAACCCAGTATAATATTTTATTTGTTTATGAGAAGCGTTGATGATTTGCCAAGTAGGTTGCAATTGAGTAATTCAATCCCTGTTCACGTATTAGAATAAGAGATAAAAACGTTACGATATTTTAATCAGTTCGAAAACGAGACGGCAACGTGCAGATGAAACAATCGAGACAATTAATCAAGAACTATACGCCGAACTAACGAAATATATAGTACTGCAGTGACGGTAATCTTCATCAAGAGAATTACAGCAGCAAGACCTCTCTTGGAAATAGAACCGTCAGCCGTCACTAGACCGCGCGACGAGTGAAAGCTCGACAATTGGACAGAATCATGCTTTTAATCTTTTATTTATTCATTATGTGTCGTTATTACATATGACCTGCACCATGCACGATATTTCAATCCGTTTTTATAGTTATTTTTATTATTAAAATCTATAGTGCATTAAGAACGCTGAGACAGGTCGTAGTGACAATACCAGCAAATGTCACCAGATCGCAGGCCGATCAAAAGATCGGAAAGGAATGAAGATTTCCCGAACCGTCATGTAAACTGTTCCGACAGTTCGAGACGTGTTCAAACACAACCCTAGTAAAAGGTGTCGTGGTGCCGTACAACTATTCATTACGGTATCTTTGTACGACTAGCCGGCCGAAGTGGTCGTGTGGTTAAAGGCGCTGCAGTCTGGAACCGCAAGACCGCTACGGTCGTAGGTTCGTATGCTGCCTCGGGCATGGATGTTTGTGATGTCCTTAGGTTAGTTAGGTTTAACTAGTTCTAAGTTCTAGGGGACTAATGACCTCAGCAGTTGAGTCCCATAGTGCTCAGAGCCATTTGAACGATTTTGTACGACTATTTTTCTCTTTGGAACACATAAATGATCTTGTTGTTGTGAAAGCAAGAGGAACCTCTTACTTATCAAGTTGAAACTGTACCAAATAGTTTTTGGTGATGAAACCCTGGAAAGGATCCCCGCAGCCGACCATTGGAAGAATTTCTAGGAGCAACTCTTCCGCCTTTGCTAATAAGAGGAAGCAGTCACATTAAGGTATGATGAACAACATTGTGTTCAGGCTTGCGGAAAGGGACTGTTTCACGCCTGTTATATAGTTAGCTTTGATATGCTTTTCGAGAAAGTTATAAGCCCATTACAGGCCATTACTACTGACAACACTGCTGTGGGATTACTGTATAACTGGGTATACTGAAGATTGGCGTAGCTCGCGATTGTTCTAGCCTCTTGGTAGATTTCCGCATTGCTTTTGTCACCAGCAGCTTCATCTTTTGTTTACTTGCTGCTGCCACCATAATTTTGATTTATACACGACAACTACTGTCTTGTGAGAAGATTATTAAGTTCTTATACTAACCTAGACATGTCGGTGGAAAAACTACGTACCCTGAAAAGAAAGCGAACTCATTAGAGATCGAATATTACTCGATTCGTCACCGCGTACGGAGAATTCTCAGCTGAGACAACGCTCCGCCTTTAGACACTACGCGGCTCGTTTGGAGGACGCACTGTGTATTGTTGAACTGCTGAACGACCAAAAACACGATCGTTTGTCAGAGGGGGCTTACAGTACAGGTATAATTCTATAAGAGGACTATAATAATTAAGTGATGCTCGCCCTTACGGTCGTGTCCGACGGTACTGAAAGAACACTTTCTGAATCCGTGTCGTCTCCAAGCACGAATAATGTTGTCCCCCCGGCCAATGCCATTTCTACGACACTCGGATTACCTTTGATTAAATTAGAACCTTCCTCAAGAGACGGTCTGAGATGGCATGAGTTTGGGAACGACCTGAAAAATAGCAGACCCACTTCGTCCACTGTTAATAAGCATGCCTTTTTTCGAAGATAATTCTAGGGTGCTCGTCAATGCTATCGCCGTAACCGTTTTCACTTTCGAGGATACAAAGAAAATTCTGCGGGAAAGGTACGGATCATTCAAGCGCACCTATATTATTCGTCAGTGATTGCTCCTATTCAGATCGTATCTACTGAAAACCTTAATTTAAAATTCACAGAATGCAGCCCTAGAATACGGGCATTAAATCATTAGAAGACATCGGTGCCTCTAGCAGAATCTTAGTTCCGAAGATACCGTGCCGCCCCAAAAGAAATCCGTCGTCACTGGATAATCCTCGTAAGAAGACATAACTTCTCCGAAGGAGATGGCTTGTTCGCTTGCTGCTGCTGCCATAATTTTGATTTATATAAGACAACTACTGTCTTGTGAGAGGATTATTAAGTTCTTATACTACTCTAGACATGTCGGCGGAAAAACTTACAGGAGTGTCTCAGCATACTAAAGCCGCATCAAGTTCTCTTTCCTTTGCCGCAAGGTATGTTTTACTAGTAGTAAGGAGATGGGGGCATCACGCCAGTTATGATAACAAATTTATATGCATATTAATTAAATTGATCAATTAATACCCCCTCCCAACCACCCCACTCCACCCCCGGATGACGTCACGTGTTTTTCTCAGCCTCCATTTGGGCCCCAGCCCCTTCACCCCTCTCCACCCTCCGCCTCCCTACCCTCTCTCCCATGTACCCTATTGGATGGAATTTCGAATTTTGGCAGGAATTTCGAATTTTGGTAGGAATTTCTTTGTCCCAAGGCTGTGCTGACATGTCATTCCACCCCGTGCCCAGAAATAGCGGGAAATTAAAATTGGTGGTGCCCGTTCCAGGAGCTGCACCCTAGTCTTTCCGGACAGAAAACCCAAGTGCAACCCCCTAACACAATTATATCACCAGAGGCGCTTGTAATTGATGGGGAATTAAAAATGACAGTGCCCTTTCTGGGACTCGAACCCTGGTTCTACTGGGTGGAAAGCCAAGTACACCCACAAACACAAGGAAACTGTTCAGATGCAGTAGAGGTAGGTTAGGTTAGTGTACTTTATTTATGTTGGTCGGGAAAATGAAGTAATGATAGGTCCTAACTACGTAATTAATCATAAAGATCGATCTTATTATACTAGTATACGTGTAGTACTACACAAGGACGCACCTAAAATCTCAGTACAGCTCAAAAACTGTCGATACCATGCAACCGGAGTTAACCTGCTAGGAAAAAATTTCGCAGTACCACTCGAAACTACTGTCCCACACTCAAACTCTATCCTTCACCCACAAATTGGCATGAAAAAGAAAGGGCTGTAAGGTGTTACCTTCCTTCTTCCTGGCTTGAAATATGTTCAAGGGACGAGATGCTGTTGCTGGGTGGAGAGGAGTTTTAAATGTGTAATACCCGTAAGCATACAGCTGAGGACAGTATCTATCGTTGTTTTACGTCAGAGTTCGCTACAGACACTTGCTCAAAAACCACCCTGTAGCCAATGTAGCTGAAGCCAATACACGCTACCACAAATGATGTAACAGTTCTTCACAGTTCTAATTACACTTCGAAATTTTGGGTCATAATGCGACAAATGTACTGGGGAAAATCATCGTCCCAAAAGACTGCACAGGAGGCGGTAGTTGAACGTGCGTTCTCCTCAAGAGGCTCTCACAAACTGCCGAAAATCGAGGCCTCCTTTCCTTCCCTCATCCCTCCCCTCCCTCCATCCCTCCATCCATCCACCTACAGAAAGAACAAAGGCTTTTCTAAATCGCCAAGGCCTCTACCATGCTTTGCATTCTACTACCATTCTGTCTTTGCCATGGTCGCTAACCACCTTGACGCAACGCTTCTTCGCCAACACAATAGCATGTACAGTCAACTAAACAATAGGAGATTAAAGGACGGCCACCCAAGTGCAACATATTCGTCTAAAATATTGTGACACAGCCCCCATACTCGAATGCCGTCCCCTGGTCAGAGCACGGCTGTGTATGGCGACCACCCACAGTAGACACACCCTGCCCCCTCGAACACTTTCTTCCAATCTGTTAAACATATTTCTCAGAAACACTGTGAGCAATGCATGGTTCGTGTTCAGGCCGTTTATTGTTTGTCACCTTCAATTACGGTACTGCCACCTCGTTTTCTTATTCCATTTACTGGCGTCACTAACTTCCTGCCTTAGTTGCCCGTGAGCGGCAGCAGCAGCGCTTGTCGATAAGTGCACTGACGTATCATCTCTGGAGCGACCAGTGGTATTTCCGGGTCGTCGTGTGTCTGGCAGTCAGATCGGGACGCAGCAACAGTGAAGTCGGGGGACGGAGCGCCGGTGAGGCGCCGACAGCCAGTGCTCGCCGACAGCTGGCGACACACACGAACTGTCCGACGGAAGGAGATTGGAGCGGGACGACCGCTGGTTGGTCGTTCAGTTGGTCGTCTCATCGGCCGACGTATGCTTGGTCCTTTCACTGTTTCCGGGCCTGGGCAGCCTCTCGGTTGGCGTGGAGCAGCGAGGAAATCTCCACGGCGCGTAGTTTGGCGGGGCCTGCTGGTTGTCTCTATGCGGTGTCGGAGTGTGTGGTGCTGTTCCCTTTGCTATAAGGTTCGTGGCTCACTCATCCTGGACATGTAAGTTGAGTTTTGACTTAATCTACCAGCAAGTCACGACTGTTCACATTGTGTCATTTGGAGTTCGTTGTCGGCTGTTGGGATATCGCGCGAGCATCAACGTGTGTTTTCAAGTTGGCAAATTTTAGCCACCCTCCGGTGGAGCTTAACTGTACTTGGTTATTTGAATTAAAGTGTACAGTGGAATCTTCTGTCTTGCGGCCGTTAACGTTCCAGTTACCTACCCTAGCCACTGACGTAAATTCAGGCAGTGTATTTTCCTCATTGTGATGTCAAGCGCGGTGTGTAGTCTGAGAGCTCAATATACACTCCTGGAAATTGAAATAAGAACACCGTGAATTCATTGTCCCAGGAAGGGGAAACTTTATTGACACATTCCTGGGGTCAGATACATCACATGATCACACTGACAGAACCACAGGCACATAGACACAGGCAACAGAGCATGCACAATGTCGGCACTAGTACAGTGTATATCCACCTTTCGCAGCAATGCAGGCTGCTATTCTCCCATGGAGACGATCGTAGAGATGCTGGATGTAGTCCTGTGGAACGGCTTGCCATGCCATTTCCACCTGGCACCTCAGTTGGACCAGCGTTCGTGCTGGACGTGCAGACCGCGTGAGACGACGCTTCATCCAGTCCCAAACATGCTCAATGGGGGACAGATCCGGAGATCTTGCTGGCCGGGGTAGTTGACTTACACCTTCTAGAGCACGTTGGGTGGCACGGGATACATGCGGACGTGCATTGTCCTGTTGGAACAGCAAGTTCCCTTGCCGGTCTAGGAATGGTAGAACGATGGGTTCGATGACGGTTTGGATGTACCGTGCACTATTCAGTGTCCCCTCGACGATCACCAGTGGTGTACGGCCAGTGTAGGAGATCGCTCACCACACCATGATGCCGGGTGTTGGCCCTGTGTGCCTCGGTCGTATGCAGTCCTGATTGTGGCGCTCACCTGCACGGCGCCAAACACGCATACGACCATCATTGGCACCAAGGCAGAAGCGACTCTCATCGCTGAAGACGACACGTCTCCATTCGTCCCTCCATTCACGCCTGTCGCGACACCACTGGAGGCGGGCTGCACGATGTTGCGGCGTGAGCGGAAGACGGCCTAACGGTGTGCGGGACCGTAGCCCAGCTTCATGGAGACGGTTGCGAATGGTCCTCGCCGATACCCCAGGAGCAACAGTGTCCCTAATTTGCTGTCCCCTACGGCACTGCGTAGGATCCTACGGTCTTGGCGTGCATCCGTGCGTCGCTGCGGTCCGGTCCCAGGTCGACGGGCACGTGCACCTTCCGCCGACCACTGGTGACAACATCGATGTACTGTGGAGACCTCACGCCCCACGTGTTGAGCAATTCGGCGGTACGTCCACCCGGCCTCCCGCATGCCCACTATACGCCCTCGCTCAAAGTCCGTCAACTGCACATACGGTTCACGTCCACGCTGTCGCGGCATGCTACCAGTGTTAAAGACTGCGATGGAGCTCCGTATGCCACGGCAAACTGGCTGACACTGACGGCGGCGGTGCACAAATGCTGCGCAGCTAGCGCCATTCGACGGCCAACACCGCGGTTCCTGGTGTGTCCGCTGTGCCGTGCGTGTGATCATTGCTTGTACAGCCCTCTCGCAGTGTCCGGAGCAAGTATGGTGGGTCTGACACACCGGTGTCAATGTGTTCTTTTTTCCATTTCCAGGAGTGTATATTTGGTTGTGGGCGCCAATACCTTCTACGTTGTTCCATTGAACTCCCTGTTGTGTGCTGGTCGGGTGAAGCGGAGGTTAGCCGGCCGGAGTGACCGAGCGGTTCTAGGCGCTACAGTCTGGAACCGCGCGATCGCTGCGGTCGCAAGTTCGAATCCTGACTCGGTCATGGATGTGTGTGATGTCCTTAGGTTAGTTAGGTTTAAGTAGTTGTAAGTTCTAGGGGACTGATGACCTCGAAAGTTAAGTCCCATAGTGCTCAGAGCCATTTTTGAAGCGGAGGTTATCTTGTCAGTGGGTCCGTTGAGTGTCAGTCGGTTGGGTTGTCGCCGGATCGACAATGGTCGGGCCGGCTGCCTGTCTCATCTAAGCGAGCGTTAGTGTTTTAATTCCAGGCCGGCCCTTGGATCTTCTGAGCGCCCTTGGGTGTACTGCCTTTTCTTGTTTTTTATTGTTGTTTGTACTTGTAGGGCTTCTAGCCGATTTTTAGACTAAGGTTGTTTTGCCCTTAAGACGTCAGATGGTTTGGGAATTCAGCCTAATTTAAGAACTGTTTTACGTAAAGCGTTTGGCATTTTTAAAATTAATGTTATTGAGTCTTAAGTGTTGGGCCTCCAACCGGTTTTGAATTTAAGTTGTTTTGTTCTTAAAGTGTCAGATTCTTGGGACCTTCAGGCGATTTTGAATTAAAGATGTTCTGCTCTTAAGGTGTTAGATGGTTTGGGCCTTCAGCCTAATTTAATATCCGTTTTACGTAAAGCCTTTGGCAATTTCCAAAAAAATGCCTTCAGCCGATTTTGAATTTAAATTGTTTTCTCTTAAAGTGCCATATACTTTGGGCCTTGAGCCTAATTAAGGAACTGTTTTAAGGTAAGGCTCTGCCTTTTAAATTTCTGATTTAGGTTGAGCCGTTGTTACATAAAACTGGTCTTGCCCTTAAGGCGTGAGGTTGTACGGCGCAATCAGCCGCTAATTAAGTTCCAAAACTAAAGCTGTGTTTTTTTTTAAATTTTTCCTTGCTCTTGTAAAGTTTGATCAAATAAAAGGTTGTATGTTCGAGTGTAACAGACAGCCGCTTATTCTGGCCCCTTTCCACAACTTAAACTACCTGTCCTTTCCTACGGTTTTAGCGGGGTGTCTCACACTGTACCCCTCTGGAACAACAACAAAATTCTGCAGAACGCTCCAGATCGCTTTCTCAAATGGCTAGCCGCTCTGGCAAGAGCTTAGCTGTTTACCTGCGGTCCACTGCCACCCCTCGGCGGCCACGGGTCTCAGCAGGCCTTCCGCTATCCTCTACAGTCTCTTGCCTGCCCTGAGGCGACGGCCCTTCACCAACACAAGAGAAAAATTCCCTCACCCCTCGTGAGAGCGCATCTGTGTCCGGCGACCACCCACAGTAGATATGCTCCACCTCGCCCCAGCTGCCCGCTGTTCTGCGTTGGAAAACAGCTATATTTGATGTCAATGCAACTGCTATATCAAACATCTATTAAAAAACGAAAAACACGATTGCGACGATAATAAATGTACTCTTTCCACGAAAATAAGCGCAGTCCATTTTCTTTTAGTTTTATGCATCTACATCTACATCTACATCTACATACATACTCCGCAATCCACCATACGGTGCGTGGCGGAGGGTACCTCGTACCACAACTAGCATCCTCTCTCCCTGTTCCACTCCCATACAGAACGGGCGAAAAATGACTGCCTATATGCCTCTGTAAGAGCCCTACTCTCTCTTATCTTATCTTTGTGGTCTTTCCGCGAAATGTAAGTTGGCGGCAGTAAAATTGTACTGCAATCAGCCTCAAATGCCGGTTCTCTAAATTTCCTCAGTAGCGACTCACGAAAAGAACGCCTCCTTTCCTTTAGAGACTCCCACCCGAGTTCCTGAACAATTTCCTCAACACTCGCATGATGATCAAATCTACCAGTAACAAAACTAGCAGCCCGCCTCTGAATTGCTTCTATGCCCTCCCTCAATCCGACCTGATAGGGATCCCAAACGCTCGAGCAATACTCAAGAATAGGTCGTATTAGTGTTTTATAAGCGGTCTCCTTTACGGATGAACCACATCTTCCCAAAATTCTACCAATGAACCGAACACGACTATCCGCCTTCCCCACAACTGCCATTACATGCTTGTCCCACTTCATATCGCTCTGCAATGTTACGCCCAAATATTTAATCGACGTGACTGTGTCAAGCGCTACACTACTAATGAAGTATTCAAACATTACAGGATTCTTTTTCCTATTCATCTGCATTAATTTACATTTATCTATATTTAGAGTTAGCTGCCATTCTTTACACCAATCACAAATCCTGTCCAAGTCATCTTGTATCCTCCTACAGTCACTCAACGACGACACCTTCCCGTACACCACAGCATCATCAGCAAACAGCCGCGCATTGCTATCCACCCTATCCAAAAGATCATTTATGTAGGTACAAAACAACAGCGGACCTACCACACTTCCCTGGGGCACTCCAGATGATACACTCACCTCCGATGAACACTCACCATCGAGGACAGCGTACTGGGTTCTATTACTTAAGAAGTCTTCGAGCCACTCACATATTTGGGAACCAATCCCATATGCTCGTACCTTAGTTAGGAGTCTGCTGTGGGGCACCGAGTCAAACGCTTTCCGGAAGTCAAGGAATATGGCATCCGTCTGATACCCTTCATCCATGGTTTGCAAGATATCATGTGAAAAAAGGGTGAGTTGCGTTCCACAGGAGCGATGCTTTCTAAAGCTGATGCATGGACAGCAACTTCTCTGTCTCAAGGAAATTCATTATATTCGAACTGAGAATATGTTCGAGAATCCTGCAACAAACCGATGTTAAGGATATTGTTCTGTAATTTTGAGGATCCGTTCTTCTACCCTTCTTATATACAGGCGTCACCTGCGCTTTTTTCCAGTCGCTCGGGACTTTTCGTTGGGCAAGAGATTCGCGATAAATTCAAGCTAAGTAAGGAGCCAGTGCAGTGGAGTACTCTCTGTAAAACCGAATTGGAATCCCATCAGGACCTGACGATTTATTTATTTTCTTCAGCTGCTTCACAACCCCAGGGATGTCTATCACTATGTCCTCCATACGGGAATCTGTACGAGACTCAAACGGCGGTATGTTTGTACGATCCTCCTGCGTAAAAGATTTCTCAAATGCTAAATTTAAAATTTCAGCTTTCGTTTTGCTGTCTTCCGTTGCCAGGCCAGACTGATCAGTGAGTGACTGTGCACAAAATCGGTATAGTTTTTACGTTCAACTGTTGGATGCAATTTGCATCTCATTATTTTGCGACATCCAGCGAAGTGTACCGCTGCCGATTACAGATGATCATCATAGACATGTCCACCCTGCTTAAAATCAAGAAAAATAACTTCGACAATTTGCTGCGAAAACTACCGATCGCCGCAGAACGTCCTCGTTATTTCGAAACCGTCGTCGGAGTAAAGAAAAAACAAGAATTTAAACTCCAAAGAAAAAAATCTCTATGTTAAGCCAGTTCTTTCAGCTTTATGGACAAATTACACGATATGAGAGCATCTCTAACGTTCAGTGTCTGTAAATAAACTGTCATGCATGTGTGTATTACAACCATTTCAGACACGTGAAATAACATTAGAGAATACAGTCTTTCGCGCCATTGACTAACATGTCGGAAAAACCTAATCATTTTACGTTTGACGGCAACAAGCCATAATTCAAGAGAACGCAGCTGTTTTGTAAACTATGGCAGGTCCCCTTTTACCAATGCGGTGTGCGGTGCTATACCATACCACTGTTTACGAAACAAATCCTGAAAGCCTGTCTCGCCCTGTGAGATTGAAATTTTGTTAAAAGATATTGCCGCAAGATAAAAAAAATGCATGTCAAGAATCATTCAGTGGTGCCCTAGCCATCTCTTCCACTCACCAGGAGGTACGTCATTGTTACCAAACTGATTGGCTAATTAATTAAATTGATCATGAGAGTCACCTTGCATGGCGAGTAATTTTTTTTTCAGCAATCGGAATTCACTTAGCAGGTACGTCAAATGGGAATGTTTGCAGGGAAGACGATGTTCTGTTCCAGAAACACTACTGAGAAACGACATTTGAAGCTAACAACAGAGGGATTCTACGGCGCACAACATGCATTTTGCCTAAGGACAGTGGTATTAAAAACATGATCATAACGCCTATGTTATCGTCACCCTGCATGAAAAGCGATCTTGAGCCTACAGGCACACATGGATCGCTCATAAAGTTACGCTTTCGGCTGGAAATGCTGTCTGTAATTTAGAGTCAGGTCTATCCTTTCAACCACATACTTGCATTGGATCCTGTAGAGATGTCTTTTAATCATTACAGCACTTGTGAATCATATTCGTGCCACTCTCCTATCCCGAAATGAATCACCTTTTTTCGAACCTATCTGCTAAGGATCCCATACAACAAAATTCCAGCGCTGCTTTTTATATAGTCCTTCTGCATCTTGTAACTGCTCCTCAGTCTCTACCTTACTCTTCCTGCAGCTTATTCCATGTGATCGTCCCAATTTATGTTGGACCTGAACGGAAGTCGGAGAGTGCTATATCTAAGACCTTCTGCATCCAGTGGAGAAACAGGACGAGTTGAATTAATGTGACAGGACCGTGTTTTGACCTCTCAGTGAAAATGGGAACATGTCATCGTAGCTAAACCATCCGTGTACAATGTGTAAGGACAGCGCTAAACGAAGATTTCCCCTGCAACTTGAGTTAGTAGAAAAGATAGTACGAGCAGTTACAATGGTATTTCTTGTTGCGAATATTAGGAAGACTCCACCCCATACAGGGCATGGAAGAAGGGCGAGTATTTTGCTGCTGCACTGCGATACATTTCCAAACTACATGCAGGTACTGCAGTTCGAAGGAGATCTGCGTCTCTCACGGTGCATTCATGTCTATTACTCAAACATACTCTTCCACCTCGGTAACATTCTCTTCCACCATGGTATTTTGTACCATCCAACAGAGAAAACCTACGAACTATAGAAACTTCGCTAACGTCATCCATTAGAGAACTTGACAAGATATTAACGGGTCCCTGTCTTCTGATGTATCGGAAACAAATACAATCTGCTTTCTACCAGTGACCATATGTAGAGATCCTATTAACTATACAGGTATTGGTTCGTTGGAGTAGGAAGCTCGTGATCAAAGTCGCTTCCACAGACTGGTGTAAAGTATGAAACGTCCCCTTAGAAAAATTAATGAATTACTGTGCTGATAAACCTCTTACGTTATTTGATTTTCAAACAGCTGAGCAGAACTGAACGTACTCAGACATTTCTCTCTTTACTTGTTCTGATCAACACTAAACTGACACACAATATTTTTAGTGCAACGCAATCTGACTTTCAATAATCCCTACAAAAGAATGGCCCTGACTAACAATATACCTTTCATGAATCACTTACAAAAATCTTCGTTACTCAGACTACTGCAATACAGCGAGCGCCATTACTGCCAGCTAAATAAAAGATTCTAACTACTGGAGGCACTAACTATTGATAGGTATAGTTAGCAAGTGAAAGATTTTGATAGAGAACAAACAATGTATTTACCTTAATAATGTTCAAAAGTCATCATATATATATATATATATATATATATATATATATATATATATATATATCAGTTCATGACATACAATATTACAAATTTACTCTTTCTGATGGAAACACGTCCAGATCGTCCGCTCTCAAAATTCTGCCATCTCTCCCCCCACATCCACCACTGCTGGCGGCTCACCTCCAACTGCGCAACGCTACGCGCTCTTCACATCCAACTGCCCAACACTACAGTAGCAAATATTCCAAAAATGCAAAGCAGCCACAGACTTCACACAGCACAGTCAGTGATTTTCATACAGAGCGCTACGTGGCGTTACCAATAAAAAAACCTAAACAGCCAACTTACAAGTATGGAGGACCTTATCCAGCGGACTATCAATCACACGAGAGGGTTCCCGTATTGTTCCTTCATAAGCAGTTTACTACATTGCTTTTCGGTTATAATGCTTCCAATCAGTGTACACAGCCATACACTTTGTTTTTTTTTATCATGACTTAGGAGTCTGTGTCAGCTGCTACTAAATCGTCATTAACACGTTGCGATCCTTTGGCTCTCACAGAAAGTTGAACATCGAGTGACATAAACTTAACAGCTATCACAACACACAGGCTGATAGAAATAAAACAGAGATGATGTTTCTCATTGACAAAAATATGGAAGAAATGGCAACATATGGAAAGTGGAAGAGTTTGCGGCATTGTAGAGCTCTTCCAACAGCTATTCGAAGGTGATGACCTGTACAGTTAATCTCATCTTCCCCATCGACAGGTAGCGGATGTCTCGGTGTTCCATTTCGAAAAGCATTGTTCCCTCATTTTGCGGTCATGTACGTGATTACAGTTCCGATGTTGATCATACTCAGAACATGCTGTTCACAACAAGCGTAAGGTAGTACAAATAAAAAGAGGTACTGTTATCTTACTGGCAAAAATATATATAGTAACATCTGGAGGGAACCACAGCATGTAGAAATAGGACTAGTCTGTAGCGTTGAGGACCGCTTCCAAACAACTCTATGACGGGGATGACCTCTATATTTAATCCCATGCTCCACAGTGACAAGTATCAGATATCCAGTGTTCCGTCAAGGCTCCCTCCATCACAACGGAGTGGTGTCAGTCAGTTATTACGCGGTAATCAAAAGCATACCAAGTGGACGGTTGGGATGGGAAAGACACCATTGATATTGGACGATGTACAGTAACACACACTGCAGTTGATAGTGAGATCAATTTTAGCAAGTTACCTGTTGTTCTGTAATTTTAACACCAGTCAGTGACACGGTAAAATGCTTCCCAGTTTCTGCATCATCACTAAATCACCCCTCCACTACTTTGAAAGTACCAGATACTACACAATTAGCCTTTAAAATTGCTACACCAAGAAGAAATGAAGATGATAAACGGGTATTCATTGGACAAATATATTATACTAGAACTGACATGTGATTACATTTTCACGCAATTTGGGTGCATAGATCCTTACAAATCACTATCCAGAACAACCACCTCTGGCCGTAATAACGGCCTTAATACGCCTGGGAACTGAGTCAAACAGAGCTCGGATGGCGTGTACAGGTACAGCTACCCATACAGTTTCAACACGATACCACAGTTCATCAAGGGTTAGTGACTGGCGTATTGTGACGAGTCAGTTGCTCGGCCACCACTGACCAGACGTTTTCAGTTGGTGAGATATCTGAAGAATGTGCTGGCCAGGGCAGCAGTCGAACATTTTCTGTATCCAGAAAAGCCCGTACAGGACTAACAACATGCGGTAGTGCATTATTCCGCTGAAATGTAGGGTTTCGCTGGGATCGAATGAAGGGTAGAGCCACGGGTCGTAACACATCTGAAATGTAACGTCCACTGTTCAAAGTGCCGTCAATGCGAACAAAAGGTGACCGAGACGTGTAACCAATGGCACCGCATACCATCACGCCGGGTGATACGCCAGTATGGCGATGACGAATACATGCTTCCAATGTGCGTTCACCACGATGTCGCCAAACACGGATGCGACCATCATGATGCTCTAAACAGAACCTGGTTTCATCCGAAAAAATGACGTTTTGCCATCCGTGCACCCAGGCTCGTCGTTGAGTACACCATCGCAGGCGCTCCTGTCTGTGATGCAGCGTCAAGGGCAACCGCAACCATGGTCTCCAAGCTGATAGTGCCTGCTACTGCAAACGTCGTCGAACTGTTCGTGCAGGTGCTTGTTGTCTTGCAAACGTCCCCATCTGTTGACTCCGGGATCGAGACGTGGCTGCACGATCCATTACAGCCATGCGGTTAAGATGCTAGTGATACGAGGCCGTTGGGATCCAGCACGGCGTTCCGTATTACCCTCCAGAACCCACCGATTCCAATTCTGCTAACAGTCATTGGATCTCAACCAACGCGAGCAGCAATGTCACGATACGATAAACTGCAATCGCGATAGACTACAATCCGACCTTTATCAAAGTCGGAAACGTGATGGTACGCATTTCTCCTCCTTACACGAGGCATCACAACAACGTTTCACCTGGCAACGCCGGTCAACTGCTGTTTGTGTATGAGGAATCGGTTGGAAACTTTCCTCATGTCAGCACGTTGTAGGTGTCACCACCGGCGCCAACCTTGTGTGAATGCTCTGAAAAGCTAATCACTTGCGTATCACAGTATCGTCTTCCTGTCGGTTAAGTTTCCCGTCTGTAGCACGTCATCTTCGTGGTGTAGCAATTTTAATGGCCAGTAGTGTAGACTGCGAATGCAGCTAGATGACTGTGCAGTATAGGACGTCGTCTGGTATACCTTGGTGTATATGGTCGCATATACACCGAGGTATACCAGACAACGTCCTATAGCAATGCAAAGAGATTACCTACCCATTTCCAGCGAATGGATCATAGCGCAGAATTTACGATTATGACTGGCCATCTTTCCCTGTGGTGATGGGCGCCACAGAGTACTGTCGCATTTGTAGGAGATTGACAGATCGGTACCACATTGTTTTTGACCAATCCTTCCCCCAACACTAATCTTACCCACGGCACCCATCCAAAACCACAAGATCTCCACAGATGCGTGTGTGTCGGGGAGCATCGCACCTCTTATCGTTGTATGGTAGACCTTAGAATGTTGTGTTGGTATAACAGACAGTTAAGAGGAACCTTGTGCTTTGTGCATAATGGAGGTCCAGACGTATGGAGTTTGAAACATTTCACGTAAACCAACCGTGCATTCAATTCTGAGGAATTATTCCACTGTCTGGAGTCAGTACCAGGAAGATAGTGGCATAAGAGAAATGATCGTTGAGCATAAACGCAAACTCCCATGATTACATGGTTCTGCACCTAAAAATGCTAAATTATTAAAGCTTTATGGTTTCCAAAGCATTAGTTATGTGGAGTACAACGCTCTTAATGCTCTAATGGAGGATATGTTTGTCCAACATCAGACATACAACCAACCCACAAGTACATTACCGCAATCACTATGGTGACAAATTTTAAAATGACAAAACTACTTCCTCCTACACTACTCCGGTGTCCTAGGAAGGCACTGTCAGTTTGTATCCTCGTCTCGAGCTGCTTATAAACCAACTTGAACAAAGTCTGGAGACTTTTGTTCCGTCTCTTAGGAAATTAATGGATTTTATACTTTTTTTTTTTAAAGTAGGAAACATACGTACCCTCAATCATACTTTCCATGTCAGTCGTGCATAACATTAGTAGTAGTAATAGTATCGGTTATGATGGATGTGCCTCTGTCTCACTAGAAAATAAAGCGAAGAAAAACCGAGTTGAATATTTTCGATAGCTGATACATTGAGGTACCACACACACACTGCTGCAGGAAAATGCACACTAAGAAGCACAAACTTCTTACGAGGAAGTAAGCACCACGATCAGTAGTCCAAGGAGACGTAACAGTTTTATTGCTGTTTACAGTTGCATCACCACAGCTCGTGTCGCATTCCTCTTGCGCAAAGAACTGCTGGTCTCAAAGATGGTTTTGATCATATGTAGGATAATACAGCAATTTCGTCGTAACACCACATCTCTCGAGTACACTCCCCCCCCCCCCCCCCCCCTCACGCTATTGAAGGTGCTATGTGTGACACTGTGACGCTGATCCACTATCCTACAAAACACTCTAGGGAATGTCTTAAGTCTGATAAACAAATTGATTCTTCTCTCAATTCTCAAGGAAAAGCACTGTTTGTGAGAACCAGCCGTAATTCGGAAATCTATGTATATATGCGACTGTTAAGAACATAGTTATGGGTCGGGATGCATACGTTTCGCCTGTTTGAATATGACACCTCTGAGTAATACGTGTGTCGCCTTTCTTGGAGTGTGCTCGCTCTTGAGAGAACGGGTACCCTCCAAATCTCCTCAATTCCTACCATTTCGTGATACTTTTTTTCTAATTCTAAGTATTCTCAGTCAGTTTAAGTAATTTTGCAAGTTTTTCGCAGTTTTACATATTTCGTCTTATTTTCCTCAATTTTAGGTATTTCCCATCAATTTGTCGTAATTATACCATGTTTTCGTGATATTTCTGGATTTTATGTCTTTTTTCATATTTTTTTGATATTTTACCGTAGTTATATGGTCATATTGCACGTATGACCATGCGTTGTTTGATTTTACAAAAGGATATTTGCGTGTCCTATACACCTACCTTTACAAATAAAACCCTAAAAATTCCCCTCTTCCTGATGATCTACATACACGCATTTCAACCGTTTGTACGTTATTTTCGACATTGCGAAAAGCTCTTCACAAAGCGATCCTGTAGGGAATGTAAGCACATTTAAATATCCTACTAAAGAGTATAACATCTTTGATGCATGTTATATTACCTATTTTTCGTAACAATATTGTCGAGATTCGCCAGTAATAACAACAGACCGTGGCTTCCTGCTGTGCCTATCATGCATACTTTTATATTCTTAAAAATCCGTAGTGATGGAACATAATCATCCACATTCCGCTATTTTGTATGGTAGATGTCCAGCGAATGGGGGGGGGGGGGGCAGTTCTTTGTAAGTATTAGTGTTAAGTACGGTACAGTACAACACATCAGTCAGACGGTATAGTACTGTATTCTAATGCGCCCATTCACTCACAGCCAAATAGTCTACAGATGCAATGTATTTATTCTATTTTTCTGTATATCTATGTCTACGCATGTGTTGTGACTGGCTCAAATAAACCCGCTGGGAAATCCGCAATGCAGTACGTCCAGGATGGGGTCCAAAGGTGCATTAACCAGTGGGAGTAATGCGTGAGGTTTGTGGCACCATCTACAACACACAGTGGCCTACGCAGGGCGTGACACGCTCTCACGATTTGTTTCGTAAACGCTAGTTTGGTATAGCATCGCACTGGTAAAAGGGGACCTACCATATTGTACAAAACAGCTATGTCGAACGTAAAATTATTGCGGTTTTTCTGACTTGTGAGCCAATGGCACGAAAGATTGTATTCTCTAACGTTATTTCACGTGTCTCAAATGTTTGTAATACACATGTGCATGACAGTTTATTTACAGTCGCTGTATGCAAGAGAAGCTCTCAGGTCGTGTAATTTGTCCGTCAAGCTGAAAGAAACTGGCTAATGTAGATGTTTTTTCTTCAGAGTTTAAATTCTCACTTTTTGCTTTACTCTGATGAAGGTTTTAAAATTCCGAGGATGTTCTGCAGTGATCGGTGGTTTTCGCAAAAAAATAGTCGAAAGTTTTTTTTCATGATTTTATGGAGGGTGGACATGTCTCTGCTGATAATCTTGGCTTATCTCACAGGAAGACGAGATGATTAATTCATGTTTCAGCTGCTGATGGACCCGCAACCCTACCAACTCTTGTACTCCCTCGTCCGACTGAAACTGATATCAAAGGATACCTTATTTCACACGGCCGAAGATGATAAAATCATACGGCGAAGAAACCGGGCTGTACGGAGGATGTTGCAGTGTTTCCCAACCAAATCGCTGAACGTAGCTTTCGTCCGTTTGGCGATGTGGGGACGGGCGTTGTCGCGCAACAAGATGACTCAGTCTGACAGAATTCATGGGCATTTTGACTTTAGGGCGCATCGCAGGACCTGCGGTGTCGTCATAGTGCTGCCCATTGATTGAGCAGAGGATGTCTGCAGTTGATGAAGAATTTCATCATTGAGGAAACTGGATACTTTAATTTTTATTTCGCTTGTCTCAGTTAGATTGACATCAAATTCGGCTGTAGTGGTTACCGGTTTTGGGCTGACACATCCACTTTCAAACCACACATCTAAAAATTACAAAGTAATTGTCATACAATAGTGTGTAAAAAGAGTATGTATATTCATATGTACGTTCTCATATGCTTAGTGATATACCTAGCTACTAACCGTAATTATTCATACGATATTGTACCAAGAAACACAGCAAAATATACAGTGGGCAACAAGTACCGTCACTGATCTTAGCCTGTTCGTCAGTGGCTACTGAGTGACACAACGAAACTGACAAGTATTATCTACAGTAGTCAACTGGATACCCTTGTAAGTGTCGCCCTCATAGACATGCGCGTGTGCATGTGGCTGCCTGCTAGGTTTCTACGTTGCTGCCGTAACCATTGTTTTTTTATTGATAATATTTTAAAAGTGAAGAAACATCAAATAGTCAATATGGAAAATGTTGATAATTTTGTTTTACAAAATAACGTGGCATCCAAAAGAAAATATCAGTTTTACGTTACAGGAAACTTTGTTATTAATTTTTTTACAGGAGGTGACAACAAAGTGCGCCCTCATATGTACAGTTCTGTATTTTTGTTGCAGGTTACAGTACCAGGCATCACTACCTTGCATACAAGGAGATAATGCTAAACCTTAAAATATGCTGTTCATTATTGCATGTTAGCCACATACTGTCTAAAATAAAACAAGGCGAAAAACATAAAGAAAAATCTGGTTTACAGATTACATTATTAGTGTCACCTTTGGTATCAAACCCACAGTAACGTATTAAATAAACATTAACATAGCACAATACTGAGCATCATACGATGCAGTCATTATTCTTGGTGCGAAGGCTGCGTTCAAAGCCAAATCCTATTTCTCCATTGATCGTATAAACATAATAATCATAGGTAAAAGTATAATATAAAATGCTGGTAATATATCATTACATAGGGCTACGTTATGAAAGAGCATGTTACTACAAATATTACGCGCCATCAAGAGATGTGCAGATGTTGGTTATACCCATTTGAACAAGTGCATCAAACGACCATGTATGCGTGCATCCTAAGCGCAATAGTAAGGGAGGAACCATAAGTACCGCTGACACATACAGCACAGCACATTTTTGTGTGATCAGTGCGTACTGTGTCACACAATGTCTGATTTGTGGAATCGAACCCATTACCATATTTCGTGTCATGCATTAAAAATTTTCTTATTAAAACAATATCTTCTTCCTTACACGGTGTCATGAATAATGTTGTGAATTGGCAGGAGCCAATTCACGGAGTTTGGAGGAAGCCGAAAGGCACGCGATTAAGCTCACGCAGACTGGCGTGAGGTCTGGAACAGTTAACGGAAATTATAGTAGCAAATAAAGTACGTAGTTGAAGTAATACTTAACTTTATTACATAATTGGTGTACATCGGTCAGATGGTTCATGCTTCATCAGATACATAGCAAAGAATAAATGGCGCCTTGCTAGGTCGTAGCAAATGACGTAGCTGAAGGCTATGCTAACTATCGTCTCGGCAAATGAGAGCGTATTTGTCAGTGTAGCTTTGCTAGCAAGTCGTCTGTACAACTGGGACGAGTGCTAGGACGTGTCTCTAGACCTGCCGTGTGGCGGCGCTCGATCTGCCATCACTGACAGTGGCGACACGCGGGTCCGTCGTATACTAGCGGACCGCGGCCGATTTAAAAGCTACCACCTAGCAAGTGTGGTGTCTGGCGGTGACACCACAAATAAAATATGAACATTTTATAAAAAAATATAGTTCATTCCAACAATGTCATCATATGTGATACCTTGCTAAATTTCAGTACATAAACAGTTATTATATGGTGATTTCTATGGATAGTACTTCTGACATGGCGCCATATATTATAGAACCTTGAAATGCATTAGCCTAGTTATTTCTAGTGTGATACAGTGTACTGTATTGCGGAACACCCAATATAGGTTTTGGACTCAAACCTCCAAACCCTTATACATCTACGATGAACCAGGAATATTACAAATCACTTGTTACTTACATACCAACATACCAATGTGAATGCATTTTCTACTATAAGTGCCTATCTATGGCGATATGACATGCCATTAACAACTAAAACTACCTAGCAAATCATATCTGATCTAGACATGAGAGAATAAAAGGAACATAGACAGTAGTACATATACGTAAAGTCATACTGACATTTAAAGTTCTAGTGAAATGACAAGGTGTGGATCACGCCTACAGGTTAGTCACAGTCGTGAACCCCGTACCACACGAATATGGTGCCTAAATAAACTACCACATTTTTCTGTTCTAACCAAATGGAAGAATTCATACACTATAGTACCGACAGCGTCGCAGTTTGCTATGGCTATATTCATTACTGTATCATACTGCATTGCTGAACATCAACTCCTAACCAGATAATAATAACGTTACGTAAATATAAAACATCTAAAACTAATCATTATCTAAGTGCTACACATATTACTGTAATCCATATCCACAGTCATGTGCACGTACTGGACGCAAATCCTGAGCTACCTCTAATGGTACTAATAACTTGCAACGTCAAGCTCGCAACGTACTAGGGAGCAGTAACAATCACATTTTACATAACAGTACATTATCTGAACCATACACTTCGTACATTGTAATACATTTTTAAAAAATTTAAAACATTTACTATACTTAAATTCTGCCTTCTTATTTAGCAGTTTGCCAGGATCTTTCACCTTCGCCCTATATATTTCCGACTCTTCAAGGATATCTAATTTGGCCCCTTTTTCGTCTATTGTAAAATGCTCATCGTATTCACCATCGTAACTGGAGCATGTCCCTCTATCCGTAACCCGTTCTGTTCGATCGACTGATGTGCTCTTTATATACACTCCTGGAAATTGAAATAAGAACACCGTGAATTCATTGTCCCCGGAAGGGGAAACTTTATTGACACATTCCTGGGTCAGATACATCACATGATCACACTGACAGAACCACAGGCACATAGACACACGCAACAGAGCATGCACAATGTCGGCACTAGTACAGTGTATATCCACCTTTCGCAGCAATGCAGGCTGCTATTCTCCCATGGAGACGATCGTAGAGATGCTGGATGTACTCCTGTGGAACGGCTTGCCATGCCATTTCCACCTGGCGCCTCAGTTGGACCAGCGTTCGTGCTGGACGTGCAGACCGCGTGAGACGACGCTTCATCCAGTCCCAAACATGCTCAATGGGGGACAGATCCGGAGATCTTGCTGGCCAGGGTAGTTGACTTACACGTTCTAGAGCACGTTGGGTGGCACGGGATACATGCGGACGTGCATTGTCCTGTTGGAACAGCAAGTTCCCTTGCCGGTCTAGGAATGGTAGAACGATGGGTTCGATGACGGTTTGGATGTACCGTGCACTATTCAGTGTCCCCTCGACGATCACCAGTGGTGTACGGCCAGTGTAGGAGATCGCTCCCCACACCATGATGCCGGGTGTTGGCCCTGTGTGCCTCGGTCGTATGCAGTCCTGATTGTGGCGCTCACCTGCACGGCGCCAAACACGCATACGACCATCATTGGCACCAAGGCAGAAGCGACTCTCATCGCTGAAGACGACACGTCTCCATTCGTCCCTCCATTCACGCCTGTCGCGACACCACTGGAGGCGGGCTGCACGATGTTGGGGCGTGAGCGGAAGACGGCCTAACGGTGTGCGGGACCGTAGCCCAGCTTCATGGAGACGGTTGCGAATGGTCCTCGCCGATACCCCAGGAGCAACAGTGTCCCTAATTTGCTGGGAAGTGGCGGTGCGGTCCCCTACGGCACTGCGTAGGATCCTCCGGTCTTGGCGTGCATCCGTGCGTCGCTGCGGTCCGGTCCCAGGTCGACGGGCACGTGCACCTTCCGCCGACCACTGGCGACAACATCGATGTACTGTGGAGACCTCACGCCCCACGTGTTGAGCACTTCGGCGGTACGTCCACCCGGCCTCCCGCATGCCCACTATACGCCCTCGCTCAAAGTCCGTCAACTGCACATACGGTTCACGTCCACGCTGTCGCGGCATGCTACCAGTGTTAAAGACTGCGATGGAGCTCCGTATGCCACGGCAAACTGGCTGACACTGACGGCGGCGGTGCACAAATGCTGCGCAGCTAGCGCCATTCGACGGCCAACACCGCGGTTCCTGGTGTGTCCGCTGTGGCGTGCGTGTGATCATTGCTTGTACAGCCCTCTCGCAGTGTCCGGAGCAAGTATGGTGGGTCTGACACACCGGTGTCAATGTGTTCTTTTTTCCATTTCCAGGAGTGTAGTATGTCTAAAGTACTTCCCATCTGCCGTATGTAGTTCTTATCACAGTTACCACAATGTAATTTGTAGACACTTGCATTTTGCAATTTATTGTATTTTTTGTCCTCGGATGGTTTACCTGGGGTATGTCTTAGTCTATTCCTTAATGGACCCGAGGTCCTTTACGCAATTTTGCATCTCTTCGGGAACGTAGGTAGTGTACCGTAAGATACACCGAGAGGCACAGGAAAGTTACTCTGAGTGAGTGTGGTTGTTGACCTCCAGAGTGTCTGGTTATGCTTTGTAAAGCCACTAGAATGCAATGATGAGCTGGATTTATTGCTTTGCTTTGTGTTTTTTGGTGAGTATAGATAATTTGGTATGGACGGCGTGAGTCAGAAGGAGATAGTAATTACCAGTTTAGATGTCTTGAATGAGTGTCATCTCTATATATTGGATGGGGACTTGACCACAAACAAGCTGTCGAATGTGAAACGTTTAGAGGTTAAAGGTAAATCTACTACATAAGCCTTGTTGTTAAGATTTGCCGATCTTTTCAGCCGTGAGGGGCCATCGCCTGCAGCATCAGTGATGCAGCATAGATTACCAACTGATAGTAAAACTCCAGTGTATAGAAAACCGTACGTAATCCCGAAGCACTTGCAGCCAATACCGGAAGAATTTATTGACCAGCACTTGGCTGATAGTATCGTTGATCAAAGGGACAGTCCATTATGGGGAGCAAGCATTGTAAATGTCACAAACAAACCTATGAAGGAGTTTGTCCAAAGCGTTGCATTGCCAGTGTCATAGTTGGTAGCATTGCAGTAATAACGCAATAGCCTCGTTCCAAACAATGAAGCTAGCAACACGAGACATGGAATTGCTACTCTCTTGTCTGGCACTAAACTACCGTACACCAGGTGTGTATCAACATTTCTGTTTTTCTCACAAGTGACTCACAAGACTGCATCGAGTACTCTGACAGAAGCAACGCAGAGGTTGAGATCCACCTGCGTGCAGATATATTAGATCCTGAAGGGACGATAGCCACGTACACTATTTCGATGCAAGTTGATGATCCAGGATTTCATCACAGCACAATGCAAGCAGCCAAATGACTTGGAATAAAATCTTTCCGGATACGGACACTGGCGAGACTAAACCCGGAGGATCGTGGAAGCTTGCAGTAGTTCGTAACAAATTTCTTTTTGTTGCTATCATGTCTAAAGTTTTGCCAGTGATGGTCGTTTCAGGTAAAGAAAGCGCATCGTTTGTTGTGTCCCACAACACATCCAGTACTGTAGCGTTTGTTTTTATGTCTTGTCCTAGGACTTCCATATCTCCGTCAAGCGTGGTGAATTTGTTGCACATTTTGATAATGGCAGTTGTACTTGTTGCATTAAAATATTGGCTCATAGTAGAACATATCAATCCGTCTCGTTCTTCGATTTCACCTGCAACGTCATCCATATACACATTCTTACGTATTAAGCCTGCTGTCGTGGGGCATTCTAAGTCGTTGCCAGTTTCCTTAGAGTGACCGTTAACAGGAAGCGATGGCATGCAAGACTGAAAGGAAGGTGTTTGAAGCGGAAACAGTCGTCTCCCTGGTCTGAATTGATTGTGAAGTTTCATTGGCGGGGCCTTATACCATAGAAATATCGTGACGGCTTGGTCATCCGAGTGAACAGCAAGCTGAAAAAAAGCTTGATTGATATCGGTTACAATGTTGAAACGTCGTAGGTGGTATTGTAGGAGCGCAGCCTTTACTTCTTGTAGAAGGTTAGGACCAATTCCTAAAACGTCATTAAGCGACAGGACCATTCTCGACATTTTATAGTTGCTTGTCTTTCTTTTTTGACTACATAATTTGGCTGATGAAAAGGTGCCTGTATGTGCTTCACAAGGTTTTAACTCAGCATGCCCTTATGTGATGTATTCTAGCATCTGAATGTCGTAAGAGTGTCTTATCGCCGGCCGCGGTGGTCTAGCGGTTCTGGCGCTGCAGTCCGGAACCGCGGGACTGCTACGGTCGCAGGTTCGAATCCTGCCTCGGGCATGGGTGTGTGTGATGTCCTTAGGATAGTTAGGTTTAAGTAGTTCTAAGTTCTAGGGGACTTATAACCGAAGATGTTGAGTCCCATATTGCTCAGAGCCATTTGAACCATTTGAAGTGTCTTATCTCGTTGTTTTTTAGTAGATGCATTTTCAGTACAGCAGAATCTCTGTCATTGTTTCGGAAGCAATTAGGAAGAACGTAGACTTACTTGAGAGATGAACTACTCGTTACCCATCTTGGTTAAGGTAAGACGTACTGAACTCTTCCAAAATTGCTGGGTCTCTCGTACTCATCCATAGTTCCTGTTCAGAGCTAATACCTACCGTTTCCAAATCCCATAAAACTCCTGATGTCATTTATTGGCTCTCGTGACGCGATGTTAACAAGGTTAACCGTGGTGTGGATCGCAGGAACTACTTATCGACTTCCGCTAAGTATCCAGCCAGACTTCAACATACTAAGATTACAGGCGGAGATATTCATATGGGTGATGTATTTGCCAGTTTTAGTAGACTCACATAAGTGGATCAATGGGAACGTTTGTAGGTTTGTCAATAAGACTGGCCAGTAATACGTTACATGCTTGTTGCATAATTATTATATCAATGGGTGGTTGCTGAAGGAAGGTCAGGTCACAAACGCGTTGATGCCAATTTCTCGCTTTTCCACACAGTTCCTAAATTCAATCTGACGGGTCTGCATGATTCAGATGGGTAACTGTGGACTCAAATGCACTGACCCTCAGGCCACGAATGTCAGTCACTTGTACATTCATTCTGTCAACGGCCTTGCCGCAGTGGTAATACCGATTCCCGTCAGATCCCCGAAGTTAAGCATTGTCGGGCTGGGCTAGCGCTTGGATGGGTGGCCATCCGGTCTTCCGTGCGCAGTTGGCATGCGAGGTGCACTCAACCATTGTGAGGATACCTAAGGAGCTACTTGATTGAGAAGTAGCGGCTCCGGTCTCGTAAACTGACATACAGTCGGGAGAGCGGTGTGCTGACCACATGCTCCTCCGTATATGCATCCGGTGCGCCTGTGTGCTGAGGATGACACGGCGGCCGGTCGGTCGGTCCGCTGGGCCTTCCAAGGCCTGTTCGGGCGGAGTTTAGTTGTAAATTCAGACTAGCGATCAAAGATCTGCTAACAAAGGTGGTCTCGCTGCCAGCGTCCAGAAGACAACATACAAGTTTTTCCTCGCCTGAGGGTCCTGCAATATAAACGCGTACTGCCTGCAAGTGCGTGACTGCCAGCTATCCTGTGTTTACATTGTCCAATGAAGTATAAGGTGCAGTCAAATGAAAACGGAATACCCACCACATTGGGACGACGGAACGATTCCATTTAAAATTGTCCACACACACGTACAGATACACTCCTGGAAATGGAAAAAAGAACACATTGACACCGGTGTGTCAGACCCACCTTACTTGCTCCGGACACTGCGAGAGGGCTGTACAAGCAATGATCACACGCACGGCACAGTGGACACAACAGGAACCGCGGTGTTGGCCGTCGAATGGCGCTAGCTGCGCAGCATTTGTCCACCGCCGCCGTCAGTGTCAGCCAGTTTGCCGTGGCATACGGAGCTCCATCGCAGTCTTTAACACTGGTAGCATGCCGCGACAGCGTGGACGTGAACCGTATGTGCAGTTGACGGACTTTGAGCGAGGGCGTATAGTGGGCATGCGGGAGGCCGGGTGGACGTACCGCCGAATTGCTCAACACGTGGGGCGTGAGGTCTCCACAGTACATCGATGTTGTCGCCAGTGGTCGGCGGAAGGTGCACGTGCCCGTCGACCTGGGACCGGACCGCAGCGACGCACGGATGCACGCCAAGACCGTAGGATCCTACGCAGTGCCGTAGGGGACCGCACCGCCACTTCCCAGCAAATTAGGGACACTGTTGCTCCTGGGGTATCGGCGAGGACCATTCGCAACCGTCTCCATGAAGCTGGGCTACGGTCCCGCACACCGTTAGGCCGTCTTCCGCTCACGCCCCAACATCGTGCAGCCCGCCTCCAGTGGTGTCGCGACAGGCGTGAATAGAGGGACGAATGGAGACGTGTCGTCTTCAGCGATGAGAGTCGCTTCTGCCTTGGTGCCAATGATGGTCGTATGCGTGTTTGGCGCCGTGCAGGTGAGCGCCACAATCAGGACTGCATACGACCGAGGCACACAGGGCCAACACCCGGCATCATGGTGTGGGGAGCGATCTCCTACACTGGCCGTACACCACTGGTGATCGTCGAGGGGACACTGAATAGTGCACGGTACATCCAAACCGCCATCGAACCCATCGTTCTACCATTCCTAGACCGGCAAGGGAACTTGCTGTTCCAACAGGACAATGCACGTCCGCATGTATCCCGTGCCACCCAACGTGCTCTAGAAGGTGTAAGTCAACTACCCTGGCCAGCAAGATCTCCGGATCTGTCCCCCATTGAGCATGTTTGGGACTGGATGAAGCGTCGTCTCACGCGGTCTGCACGTCCAGCACGAACGCTGGTCCAACTGAGGCGCCAGGTGGAAATGGCATGGCAAGCCGTTCCACAGGACTACATCCAGCATCTCTACGATCGTCTCCATGGGAGAATAGCAGCCTGCATTGCTGCGAAAGGTGGATATACACTGTACTAGTGCCGACATTGTGCATGCTCTGTTGCCTGTGTCTATGTGCCTGTGGTTCTGTCAGTGTGATCATGTGATGTATCTGACTCCAGGAATGTGTCAATAAAGTTTCCCCTTCCTGGGACAATGAATTCACGGTGTTCTTATTTCAATTTCCAGGAGTGTATTTATCACACATGGAGACGAGACCATCAATTCTTGTTTTGTAGAATGCTTTCACCGCTGACAGATACAGAACCGACCCGTTTTTGCACATGCTCGTTCGACTGAAACCGACATCCACGCATGTCTTTCTTCAAGTCGCCAGAGAAGAGAAAATCACATGGATCCGGGCTGTTCGGAGGGTGATGCAGTGCTACCCAACCAAGTCGCCGCAGCGTAGCCACAGTCGTCCGATTGGCAGTGTGGGGGTGGTAGTTATCGTTCAACTTACCGGCACTTGTGTGAACAGTTTTTGTTTTCCTTCGCAGGGGAGATGTGAGATGTATCGACTATTGGCTTTACCGTTTGCCCTCGGACTCGAATTGGCGGCACCACGTAAGGTCATGTGATGAAGGGCATCTATACGCAAACGATCCGGTTGGCAATCGGCACTCGTGATGAAAGCGTCCATAAAAATGAGGTATTTATCAACATGGAAAGTGGGTAAACGGTATCTGGATATGCATGAAAGAAAAACCTTTGATGTCTAAATGAACTGAGTTTCCGTATTTGCACATTTATAATCCTTGAATAAATATTAAATAAATAACTTGGCCATGTTCATCTGTTGCGCAATGGATAACAATAGGACGTAAAAACGGAAGTTTGGGGGGGAATACGTAAGCATGTAATCTCGTAAAAATATAACACTTAATGAACACACAAATGAACAAACTAATAAACTAAACAACTAATGAATGGCTGATGGCAGATGGCCTTCATAACACTCTCGGTTGAGTTATACAATTACATTTACAACTGCGTCTCGAGGACCCCAGCAGGATTTATCATTAATTATGGAAGAGCCAGAGGAAACTTTGAATGGCGACATTCACGCACATATGCACATATCATAGAGGTTCATGACAAATACAAGAATAAAGAAAAACTTCGCCAGTACGCATGTGGTTAGCAAACGGTTGTTCCCTTGGTTTGAGTGCACGAAACAAGTGAACAAGAATTCATCGATAAAAAGAAAACTGTTAATAATTGCACCATCGATGAAATTCTGAAACTAATTTGGAAGTTCTACCCCGAGAATCAGTATCTGTGACATGTAAAAATTCTCACAATATGAGAACATGTGGTCGTCACAAACAAAAATAGTGCATAAAATGAGTGGTAAAATTCGGAATAATTAAGCAAATAGGACCGGATACATTACTCTGACACATGGTCTGCGAGCATAAGGCTCTCAGGTCCGCACTTAACACGTGCTGGGACAACACCGATATCTGGAGATCAGATTATGAAGTGAAATCGAAATTAGCGTAGTTTCAGAAATCTGCTCAGTTATACTACACGCATCAAAAAAGTTTTGCATCACCTCGGTTCCGAGGATTCCGGAACCTGTACAGAAAAATGGAATAGAAATCAACATAAACATCATTTCCGCCCTTTTTATTGCTCATGAAAACCACACATCGCATGTTGTACCACCATACAGCGAGACCTTCAGAGGTCGTGGTCCAGATTGCTGTACACACCGGTACCTCTAATGCCCAGTATCACGCCCTCTTGTATTACTCCATGCCTGTATTCTTGATTGAATACTATCCACGTTCATCAAGGCCCTGTTGGTCAGATTGTTCCACTCCTCAACGGCGATTCGGCGTACATCCGTCAGAGTGGTTGGTCTTCCATAAACAGCACTTTTCAGTCTATCTCGGGCATGTTCAATAGTGTTCATTTCTGGAGAACATGCTGGTCACTCTAGTCGAGTGATGTCGTTATCCTGCAGGAAGTCATTCATAAGATGTGCACGATGGGGGCGCGAATTGTAGTCCATGAAGACGAATGCCTCGCCAATATGCTGCCGATATGGTTGCACTATCGGTTGGAGGATGGCATGCACGTATAGTACAGCCATTACGGCGCCTTCCATGACCACCAGCGGCGTATGACGGCCCCACATAATGCCACTCCAAAACAGCAGAGAAGCTAAACCTTGCTGCACTCGCTGGACAGTGTGTCTAAGGCGTTCAGCGTGACCAGGTTGGCTCCAAACAAGTCTCCAACTATTGTCTGGGTGAAGGCATATGCGACACTCATCGGTGAAGAGAAAGTGATGCAAATCCTGAGTGGTCCATATGGCATGTTGTTGGGCCCATCTTTACCGTTCCGCATGGTGTTGTGGTTGCGAAGACAGACCTCGCCATGGGCGTCGTTAGTGAAATAGCGCATCATGCAGCATACTGCGCACAGTTTGAGTCGTAACACGACGTCCTGTGGCTGCACGAAAATCATTATTCAACATGGTAGCGTTGCTGTCAAGGTTCCTCCGAGCCATATCCGTAGGTAGCGGTCATCCACTGCAGTAGTAGCCCTTGGGTGGCCTGAGTGAGCCATGTCATCGACAGTTCCTGTCTCTCTGTATCTCCTCCATGTCCGAACACATCGCTTTGGTTCACTCTGAGACGCCTGGACACTTCCCTAGTCGAGAGCCCTTCCTGGCACAAAATAAGAATGCGTGCGCGATCGAACCGTGGCATTGACCGTTTAGGCATAGAGATCACCAGTGAAGTAAATCAGACCGAAATGAGAAGAAACATCACGCGTTCAGATTGAAAGGGAACAGTACCGCCCGACATTGAAAATAGGTACAACATACTTCATTATTTTTGTCAGAACAAGACATTTTTTTTGTAAAATAATTCAATTTCAATTAATACAGCAAAGCCGGATACCAGTGTGGGAAAGAATGACAATTTATTTATTTAATTGATAACATGTGCACTCCTACAAAATAAATCCCTACATCCAGTTTGGTGAGATCTGTGAAATGAATGAATGTATGGTCGTCTGCTAACCACAGATAGTGAATGTGAATATATGATCATCTTTGAGACGATCCTTTGGCCACCTTTGGTGGGACCAAAGAGATGAAATTTACCTGAGCTTTGAGCGCCTGAAATGTGGCTGACCAATACGGTAGCAAGGTGCTCCCCCACTTTGGCAGAGGTGCGAGAGAACCTGAAGAACGGCCATGTTTCAGCACTCTGCCGCTGGATATTGTGCTGTTAAGACCTGTCTTAGGTGTGCTCCGTAAAGATAAAAGAGTGGAGACATGGTATGCATGTGGAATATTTAAGAGTAGTTTGAAATAATAATTTCTCTATTTCAGGAACTTTTGTGGGGAGAATTAAATGTCAGGCAGGTAATATTAATGGGATCGTAGTAATCTTCGGAAGTGACCAACGGTCACAATGAAACCACGTGTAGCAATAAGTTGAAATACTTCCGTGTGCTTAAGTTAAGCTGAATTACTAGCGTGTGTACTATAAGTTGAAATATTTAAGGAATGGCGTGTGCAGGACTTGAAATTAGAGACGAGTACTTCCACGTGGTGAGTACTGTGTGAGTCTCAATCTGTGTATGAGACAAAGGATAAAAAGAAGTACTCGTCCATGGTATCAGTTGAGGACTCGCGTGTGTGATGAATATGCACTTAATATTACTTTGCATGTTATGTTTCCGTGTGACGCTTGATTCAAACTATAATACTCTGAGAGAGAAGCAAGGTGAGTCAGCCGTCTATCCAGCAACGCCACTTGGCTTGCATTGCACAGGAATACGTGCATATATCTCCAGAGTTCATAGTAGGAAAGAAGAATTACGAAGTGGGGCAGTGTCGTGTGAAACTGGGATAAATACTAGTTGAAGTGGGAAAGCTGAAAGTGATAGTGTTGTGACTATTTATTGTGTTGTATTCCATGTTGTAGTGTGGTGTATGTCATGTAATTTGGGTATGTGTGGTTTGCATGGGAGAGTAGCTAGGTAGTTGCAGAGGTAGTGGGTTATGCGTGTTCCTTTTGTACTGCTCGGTCTGGAGGAAAGTTTCGTGATGATGGTTGTGAGAGTCGAAGTGTGAGATATAGCAAAAAAGATTCACCATCCTATCCAGAAAGTGCACTGTAGCATTAAATAATTACGAGACCATAAGATAGAGAATCACCAATGTAAAGCCATGCCCACTGGGCGGAATTTCTCATGTGTTATTGTTGTAGGTTATAGAATTCGTGTGTTTAGGTTATAGAATTTATCGGAATAAATAAGATAGTGGAAAGAAAAAGATTGGTGGCCTTTTCCTTCGAATTGTATGTTGTCCTGATATCCAGAATTTATAATGTGTGCGCCATTCATATTCAGTGCGATGGCCACGTGTTGATAAAAGCCGTTAAATAAAAAAAAAAGAAAATGTGGTATTGCCAGTGCCTAGTGAATAGTCAGAGTTCTGTAAATTACTGATAGTCAGATGAGCGTTTCCGTTGTGCATTATTCATTCAGGAGGATAATTTGTAACTTTATGTGAGTACAAGAGTTCATGTTACTCGACAGATAAGAATGAATCCACTCGCTTGGCAGACCACTCATCTTGCAGGCCTGACTGCTTGATGCCACAGTATGAGCAAGGCATGTGGGTGCCTCTCATAATTTCGTCCCTGCCAGGATTCTGCTGTTAGGGTTTGCTGTCAAGAATTTTTTATGGAATGTATTGTGATAGCGCTAAGAAGTAAAATTTTTTTTGTTTGTAGTTTCTTTCTGGATTGGTGAGGATCTTTTATTTGTTTTACGTAATTAATTGCTATATCATCCAAGGCTGGAAGATCGTAGCATAATTTTTTTTTTTTTGCGTAATGTCCGTAGTAACTAAGTCGCAGTCGAAAAGTGTAGTCACCATGGAGAATAGTGATTCTGGGGTGAACGTAGCAGTGCAGCAGGAAGTAGGTGTGGACCTTGGGTTAATGAGCGAGAACGGCAAACACTCGGATTTGGCTGAATTGTTCAGCGGACCGCGGCTAGGTGATCCTTTAAGCGGCGGGCTTTGTCCACAATTGGGGGCTTTTCCCGACGACGCGGGCGAGCCGGGACTAGGTCAGGTATGCAGTGAAAGTGCAGCTACCCTTAGCGAAGCTACGGTTTCTCAGGCGAACGAGGTGAGTGCACCGAAAGTAGCAAATGACAATGTGCTACTGCAGTTTTTACAGAGGATGGATAGAGATAATAAGGAGAGAGATAGAGATAATAAGGAAAGATTGGAAGCGATGGATAGGGAAACTAAGGAATGATTGGAAGCGATGAATAGAGATAATAAGGAGAGAGGTAGGGAGATTAAGGAAATATTCGAAGCGATGGATAAAGATAGTAAGGAAAGTATGGAGGCATTGGATAAGGGAAATAAAGAGGCAATGAGGAAGCTACACTCAGTTATCGATGAGCGTCTGCCTGCAGTTAATAATCGGTTAGATGAGGTGGATAAGAATCTGGGTGCGTTGAAGCAAGTATGTGACGCCGTGAAAGAAAAAGCCAATAATTTGGCGGTACGAATTTTTGCAATAGAGAGTGATACTACAGAACGTAGGGACGTGTTTCCAGATGAGCGAATCTAAGGAGGTAGTGGTCAGAATGAATACGATTAGTGCAGATGTAGAAAAGATCAGTATAAGAGCGAGACAGGCTCTGACAGTACGCAGCGAGAGGTTTATGTCGACTAGGAGGAGATCCAATCACTATTACAGTTTAAAGAGGCACAATTAGAAACAAATAGGAAACATAGGGAAGAACTAGCACAGTTGCAATTAGCGTGCAGAAGCGAAGGTGAAACACCACCAGGTAGACTGCAGAGGGAGAGTGAGATAAATTCAAAAAACGAAAATAGGCAGAAAGAGGAAGACGAACTCAGAGAGTTAGAAGAACGGTTGTGTCGCATAAAACAGGTAGCAAACCCAACTGGGTATAGTCCAAGGCTGTCTCAGTTTCAAGATTCATTACCTTCGTTCATGTGGACCGCTCCTCAAAATGAAGTTTGTGTGTAATCATTTGAGGGACGAGGCTAGAGAGAAAATGCAGGAAGTTATTAAAGACTGTAGTAGCTACAAGTAATTTTGTGACAAGTTTTTAGATCAATTCTGGTCGAAAAGTAAGCACGAACAGGTTAAGCAAAGCATATTGATGGTGCCAAATTGTAACGAAGGTGGTATAAGAGATCCAGTGGCGTGCTACCAGGAAATGTTGAGTCAAAATAGGTATTTGGATTTGACATACGAACCTGGGGAACTCAATAGGATCTGTATAACGAAGTTGCCAGTGAGACTGCGCAGAGATATAGTGATAGCAGGCAGAGGCTTAGACGATTCCGCGTCATTTCAGCGCTTGTTACAGGAACTGGGTAATGAGAGCAACATTGGGAACGGCAACACGACTCATAGGTCAGACAGAGTCGAGGATAGGAACGGCAGAAACTATCAGAATGACAGGAGAGCATGGAATCCTGGTATTTCTTTCTTTTCGTAATAGATTGATGGATCCAACATATCAACATATCAGCCCTTAGCATGTTGCCTTAAAACACTTGCCACTGGCACTGAAAATTGTCTCTGTAGCAGACATACTCTACTGATGTGTAGGAAGGCAAATACCAGACTTCTGATCATAGGATAAAACACCAGTAATGGCATCTGTTAGGCTGGTCTCTCAGAGCAAAATCTGCAAATTTTTATTTGGAACGGTAAAGTAAAAGGACTGTTTCCTCAAAGACCTGTTGCTAAAAATGTTATGTAATAATGCCAATGAGTCCAGTTTAATTAGTGCGATTTGACTATGGCAGGTACTTAACACATAATGTAAAAAAGTCAACATTGTGACTGAAGTTTTTAGATTAGCTGCCATGTGATCGGTAGTATGTCATTGTCATAGTGACAGTTATGAGGTGCTGCGTATGATTGTTCGGAGTCTGGTGTTAGCGAAAGAGGCCACTAGCACCAAAGTTTCTAACACTTGGGCTGTCCCATTTCTCCCAGCTTGTATATTCTCTGCACACATTTAATTTTCATGTAAGCACAGATTCCTAACTAGCAAATTCTTTTCTGTGTACAGTGGACCATTCAGAGTGAGGCGTATTGTCCATGAAAATGCTGTACTGATTGAGACGATCAAGGGAAAACAATCTCGTGGGCTTCATCACATTTCTAGCATCAAATTATGGAAAAGTTAAGGATAGATCGAAAGTAGGCAATTTATGGTAAATAGTCAGTGTATTTATTTGTGGTGTGTAACGTTGTGCAGGGTCAAATCGAACATAACAATTTTCAAGCGGGATGTCAGGAAGTATAACGGAATAGACTGGTCGAATGAGTCATGAACAGGAGTCGACAGAGTGATGTATGTAGGTATTTTTTGTCATATGAATAAGGATAAAGCAGAAACGACGTGATGATTAATGAGTGGATAAAGATGGTAGATAGAGAAGCGACGTGATAAATAGTAGTGGATAAAGATGATATTTAAGGATAGAAGCGATGTAAAGCAGTGTGATTAATAAAGAGAGATTCGACGTGATGAAACAGTGGCAAATAAAGGTGAGTAGAACTAATAATGTGGAGATGTCTTAGAGGTATGTTACAGAGAGGCCTGTGTATGCTGCAATCGAGATTGATGCGAATGGCGAAGGAAGACCAGGAAATGATGGAGTAATCGACGGACGGAGAGCCGAAATACGAATGAAGAGATGAGGACAACTGCACAACGTGAAGGGACATAAAGGGAGTATGAGATCCAGATGGTGAACGTTGTGGAATACTGACGTAAGATGTAATATAAGTGTAAATCTAATTCTTACCATAACACTTTGCAATATGAAAAAAATAACTTTTGTTGTTGTTGTTGAAGCCTGGTACCAGTATAACTAATCAAAACGGTACCAAGAATGTGTACAGTTATTTTGCAGGATGAATAATTTGTGTATTTTTTGTTCTGAGATGAAATTTCGCAATTCTAAGTTGATATTTAGCAGGATGAATAATCGGTAAAGTGAATGCAGAGGTACGCCGACGGAGAGAGGTGCCAGAGTGAAAGGACGAATTTGGAGACTGGAAAGCTATCTCCGAAACAGCTTCATGTGTTATGTGGTTGAGTATAAGGGAGCAAAGGTATGGTATGTTGTCGTGAGTGTGGTGGTGTTAAGGTTAGCTGACTTCTAGACCTATTCTGTTAGTGTATTAATAGATTGAATGAGAAGGAAAATGTGATGTCTGGTGAGTGAGAGTCGTAGAGTAGTGTGATAAATGCGCACACTCCTGTAAAGGGGATGCTACCGATCCATAACTAAAACATTGTTGTGTTGTTGTTTGATTTGGATGAACCTCGATGGCAGGTCAGGATGTGACATCATGTGGATGGTACATACATGTCCTAGAAATGTTGATATATATAATAAAAAGGTAAAATATATAAAGATATACTAATTTCAGTCTGTCACAAGCACAAAGGTGCATTGTATGTTGTAGATTTAGAGTCATCAGTTTCTAAAATGTTTATTGTGTTAAGATGTTAAAGTAGTTTACTATTTAATAACATGTGGCAGGTAATTGAGAGCTGTGTAGATTATTTCTTATTTTTTTGTTAGAACACTTTCAAGGGGTATTAATTTCAGTCTGTCACAAGCACAAAGGTTCATTGTATATTGTAGCTTTAGAATCAACAGTTTCTAATATTTTCACTGTGATAGGATGTTAGAGTAGTCTACTATTTTATATTGTAATTATGAGTTGTATAGATTGTTTCTTATTCCTTTTTTTTTTTTTTTACACTTTCATGTTTTGTATGAGGGACGACAGGTACAATCAATAGCACAAGTGTGGGCTGTATATAGAAAAGAGATAAATGTTGATGTTGTATGTGTAGAAAACTAGGGTGTATAATTTTATGTTTTTTAGAACAAAGATTCTTTTATTACCAATATATCTAATAAATCATACACGTAATCAATGAGCATTTAAATAATGTAAGAATATCCTTTTGTCTGTAATGTTGCGAGATGCACGGAAGGTCTGACTGATTGGGTGTCGTAGCGCTGAGGGGCTACACAGAACGCGCCCGTACCACGTAAGCCAAGCTGACGTCGGCATGGGAGAGGCAACAGAGCCGGTGCGCTCCCCACTCCACTGCCGGTCGAGGTACACTCCACGCGCCCACTAAAGCAGGTCAACGGCCTGGGGCGACACGCATGTACCACTGGTTGCCATTCATAAGTTCCGCCACCCTTACGACTGGGGAAAGTATCCCACGGAGGCAACAGCGGATGGTTTCTTCTGCTCAACGGCTCGCACGGCGGAGCCACGGCAGAATGAACGACGTGAGGCAGAGACCGGCGGGCATTTTTACCAGCAACTATTAACTAGTACTGGACTGTGGAGCCGTGAAACAAGATGACTGCACGTATGTCTCCATAAGGTGGAAAGTGAAGGACTGGTGTTTCCACGTTGTGAGTGGTGCAAAAGATTTTGTCTTTAGCAGACAGGACGATTGTTTTGTTTTGTCTTGACCACTGAACGGTGCTATCCATAAACTTTTGGCAGTGACTTGTTAAGTGTGCTTTGTGAATTGCATGTGGGACGCTTGGTATACTTAAAGAGGACAGTTGTCGTTTGGTGACTAATTATTGTATGAACGCAAGAAACTAAAGTGGGACATTGACATTTGCGTCTGTAGTAGGAGACATTTCTTTAATTGGTGTGGGAATAAGTGCTGTTTGTTGGAACTTACGACTTTTAATTACACCATGAACTGAAAGGACAGAACCGTGGGTAATAGTAGTTGTAGGGCCATTTCTGGACGACCAGATTCGTGTGGATGGTACTCTGAGAGTGACTATGACATTTGTGTTTAATGTGAGATACAGTTTACTGTTCAGTGCGTGTTCAAAATGCTGATTTGAGTGACTTAAAGACTTTCGTCCGGGTAACCATGGGAGAGCTTTGACACCGAGACAGTGTTTCTAGGGAACCTGTCAGCAACTTTTTTGACCCCAAGAAAATCACAGAATGAAATGATTCCGTGTGACTCGCAAGATAGGGAATAATGTATTTGTACTTGTAGTTGTGTAAATTTTTTTATATGTTTCATTCCTGAAGGGACAGCAAGTGTAATTGTATTTTATTAACATTTGTGTTTAGAATAGTTAGTGTGTTTTTTTGTTTGTTCTGGGTTATCAAGTACACGTAACATGTTTATTAGAATATTTGGTACAATGATGCTTTAATTATTAGCCAGTGGCGTAATACTAACGTAGCGGCTCTTGTTGCAATGGTCAGTAAGGTTGTCACAGGGGACTAGAGTTTGCATTGCACAACAAATATCGGAATTAACTGATGCATTTTGATGTCGTGGACAGTAATGATCTTGTTGGTGTGTTGACTGAAGCCACTTATTTGCATTATCACAGTGGTGATATTTCACATTAAAGTGTAATGAAGGCTAGTCGAAATGCAAGTTCTTGTCGTCTAAATGTGTAACAACAGAGAAATGAGCAGTAGAGTAAGATACGAGAGCTACTGGTGGATTCAAGCACTTATTGCTAACTATTTATTGCGTGTATTGATCAAAGTTGATGGACTGACTAGCTCAGCAGCAGGTATTTGTACTAGTGGACAAGGATAAGGTTAAACTCACAGTCGAGTAGTGGTGGCAATTGCTTAAGTGATGATAGTTAATGAGGTATGACATGATGTCTTAGGTTGACTATATTACGTAACCAGTATGAAACTTGTCGTGTATATCATTTGTTTATCATTGTTTTTCTTCTCAGTTTTATTTCTCTGTGGATTTGATGTATATTTTAGAGTAATGGTATGGAGCCTGACATTCTACATGTAACTAGTGTACGCAATGCTTTTCATTTGTTAATTTTTTTTTGTATTTAGGCTTTCCTGTGTAAGGGTTTTTACCCCGCAATTTATGAATGTCAGATTACTTGCTCTGTGTTTGGACGGTGGGCTATTTAAAATTTCATGAGTACAATTAGTATTTTTTTATTTGTTTTAGAATTATTGAAGTTTGGATTACTCCTAAAAATAATGGCGATCCCAGTAACTAAGCCAATTTTTATCTCACCATTATTTTTTATTTGTATGATGTGATGTTTTGTTTGTCATTTGGATTGTTGTAAATATTTATGTGTACATTACTCCTGATTGTGGAGAGTACAATAATGCAACAACTGTGTCAATAATTTGCTAAAGTAACAGCATTTGGTCGTCTATTTGAGCTCACCAGGGGCTAAGGTCTCCTCCTGGTTATTTTGATGACTTGCTACATTTGTTCTAATACAGCGTTCTTAAAAAAAAAATTCGGAACTACCCTCACATTGCAAGGATAGTACCGTGCCATTTTTTTTCTGCATGGGTAGACGGTGGTGAAAGGGTACAGTACCGCCCGACATTGAAAATAGGTACAACATACTTCATTATTTTTGTCAGAACAAGACATTTTTTTTGTAAAATAATTCAATTTCAATTAATACAGCAAAGCCGGATACCAGTGTGGGAAAGAATGACAATTTATTTATTTAATTGATAACATGTGCACTCCTACAAAATAAATCCCTACATCCAGTTTGGTGAGATCTGTGAAATGAATGAATGTATGGTCGTCTGCTAACCACAGATAGTGAATGTGAATATATGATCATCTTTGAGACGATCCTTTGGCCACCTTTGGTGGGACCAAAGAGATGAAATTTACCTGAGCTTTGAGCGCCTGAAATGTGGCTGACCAATACGGTAGCAAGGTGCTCCCCCACTTTGGCAGAGGTGCGAGAGAACCTGAAGAACGGCCATGTTTCAGCACTCTGCCGCTGGATATTGTGCTGTTAAGACCTGTCTTAGGTGTGCTCCGTAAAGATAAAAGAGTGGAGACATGGTATGCATGTGGAATATTTAAGAGTAGTTTGAAATAATAATTTCTCTATTTCAGGAACTTTTGTGGGGAGAATTAAATGTCAGGCAGGTAATATTAATGGGATCGTAGTAATCTTCGGAAGTGACCAACGGTCACAATGAAACCACGTGTAGCAATAAGTTGAAATACTTCCGTGTGCTTAAGTTAAGCTGAATTACTAGCGTGTGTACTATAAGTTGAAATATTTAAGGAATGGCGTGTGCAGGACTTGAAATTAGAGACGAGTACTTCCACGTGGTGAGTACTGTGTGAGTCTCAATCTGTGTATGAGACAAAGGATAAAAAGAAGTACTCGTCCATGGTATCAGTTGAGGACTCGCGTGTGTGATGAATATGCACTTAATATTACTTTGCATGTTATGTTTCCGTGTGACGCTTGATTCAAACTATAATACTCTGAGAGAGAAGCAAGGTGAGTCAGCCGTCTATCCAGCAACGCCACTTGGCTTGCATTGCACAGGAATACGTGCATATATCTCCAGAGTTCATAGTAGGAAAGAAGAATTACGAAGTGGGGCAGTGTCGTGTGAAACTGGGATAAATACTAATTGAAGTGGGAAAGCTGAAAGTGATAGTGTTGTGACTATTTATTGTGTTGTATTCCATGTTGTAGTGTGGTGTATGTCATGTAATTTGGGTATGTGTGGTTTGCATGGGAGAGTAGCTAGGTAGTTGCAGAGGTAGTGGGTTATGCGTGTTCCTTTTGTACTGCTCGGTCTGGAGGAAAGTTTCGTGATGATGGTTGTGAGAGTCGAAGTGTGAGATATAGCAAAAAAGATTCACCATCCTATCCAGAAAGTGCACTGTAGCATTAAATAATTACGAGACCATAAGATAGAGAATCACCAATGTAAAGCCATGCCCACTGGGCGGAATTTCTCATGTGTTATTGTTGTAGGTTATAGAATTCGTGTGTTTAGGTTATAGAATTTATCGGAATAAATAAGATAGTGGAAAGAAAAAGATTGGTGGCCTTTTCCTTCGAATTGTGTGTTGTCCTGATATCCAGAATTTATAATGTGTGCGCCATTCATATTCAGTGTGATGGCCACGTGTGGATAAAAGCCGTTAAATAAAAAAAAAAGAAAATGTGGTATTGCCAGTGCCTAGTGAATAGTCAGAGTTCTGTAAATTACTGATAGTCAGATGAGCGTTTCCGTTGTGCATTATTCATTCAGGAGGATAATTTGTAACTTTATGTGAGTACAAGAGTTCATGTTACTCGACAGATAAGAATGAATCCACTCGCTTGGCAGACCACTCATCTTGCAGGCCTGACTGCTTGATGCCACAGTATGAGCAAGGCATGTGGGTGCCTCTCAAGATGTCTAAACAAAGGCAGAGTAGAACAATAGCTTGAATATGTGGCTAAGTTAAGCTGCTTATAATGTTCCGAAACTAGCAAGAAAAATTCCGTAGACTGCTCAATGAGCAACGATCGATGAGAGCAAGGCGTTACTTTTAACTGGAGCTGAAATCTACAAAAAAGATATTGAATTAACTATGAAGAGGCACACTAACACTTAGTTGGTGTCACCCATCTCGCATCTCCCGTAACACTGCTGAGCGAACTCCTATTGGAACCTACACGTTCCATTCCTCCGAAAGTGAAGGCGAACAGAAACCTGTTTGCTACCTGGTACGTGCTTTATAGGGTTGCCTATTCCATCACAGCAGCAAAATACTTTTTTTCTCACGGATCTACATACTGAAGTTTATCTTTGACACACTCATTCACACTTTTCATTTATCAGGTGAGAGGAGGAAATGAGTTTATACTTACATATTGCACATAAATGTATTGAATATGGTTGTGGGACTCTGATACTTACCACATATCTTAGTGAAATATCAAGTGACGTAAAGGAAACGTATATTGAGGCCACTATAGACACACTCAGTTTCTCAGACTTTTTTTATGTAGTTGACAGTTTGCGCCCAGAATTGAGTTTTCAGAGCGGGGACAGTAAGTTAAATGTTAAGAAAAATCATGACGAGGCTCGTTCAGAGTCCATTAATTGAAATTCACTTATCTGAGGCACGCTGCCACGGAATGACATGTCCGCAACTCTTTAGTACTGAGGAAATTTCCTCAGTACTGGCCATTTCCGGACCCACCATCCTGTGGCAGCCTGCCTCAAATAAGGAAGTTTGTGTCTCGTCAGGCAGCAAAGGTAGCAGCCATCAATTGGAAGAAGCTACTCCGCCTAGAAAGAGTTAGTGCCAAAATTGATTTTAACCGTAAATGTTCGTTGTACAATATGGTTCCTGTTGTGTTCTCCAACAGTTTATTGAACGTAACTTCTTCTACAATACAATAGCTGGCTGTACAAAGTGTAGACGTCCGTCGATCTAGCCGGAGATGTGGTTCCTCTCGGTCGGCTGGTACTTCGGTCGGCTGTGCAGTACAGCGGCTTCAGTGATATCTTCTCGGAGACTCTGGTATAGCAGTTGCCATTAGCAGCGGACGAAGACTGGTCTGCCTTCGACCGGCCGGGCCTATATAGTGAGCTGGAGCCAATAGAAACCCGGCGTAGGAATCCGTGGCCGGATATGTCGCGACGACCTCTGCAAGGAAAGGTTCCCATTAATCGACTGGAATCTTCGGCGTGTTTACCTGATGTCCTCGCCTGTTTGGTTGTTGGTTTGTTTCCCTCATAGTGTGGCTGTTATGCGGTGCTGCCTGCCATTTAGGGGAACCCGATAGCGGACAGTACAGTTCCAAAACATGCAAAAGTGTGTATTTGTAGTAAGTCTGAAATGCTAAATATGAGAAGAACAGGGAGCAGCTCAAGTGCATAAAGTTAGAGATACGCGAGGCTTTTGGTCTAAAGGATAGGTTGAATAAGGAAATTTATAAATTACATTCAGAGCTGCCTAAAACGTTGGGTTACAGAAAGTTTAGCATTTTTTATGATAAAATATGTGAGGAGGTAGCATCTAAATGCAAAACTATTAAGCTGTGACATGATGGTAAACTTAGGCGATTGCGTAATGTAGAAAGTAATTGTAATAACAACACTGCTGAGAACATAGTTACTCATCATTTTTATTATAGGATAGTGAACAGGACAGATATTTTATTCAGTGAAAGAGAAATGCTACTACTAAGTTACGGACTGCAGTTTGCTCCTACTGCTAGGCTTTCTGAGGGTGATGTTGTGGACGTTATTGCGGAAATAAAGTCAATTTCTGCCAACGGTAAGTTCACTGAGATAGAGGAAGCAAAACTATCTGTTTGAGATCAAAGACTACTGTATAAGAAAGTGACTTAGGGTCGCACTGGGGATGAGGGGGCAAAGATATGAAGCTTGTGCGATGCCACTACCCGAATTTGCTGTATTATTATTAGACCATGCGGCAACAGACTTCCGGAAAGCAGCTCTCGCGTGTAATGGGTTTGAATAGACACCCTCTGTTGATCCAACTACTACACGAAATTTTTGGAATATATAATGATAATGGCGCGTAACAAACTTATTTTTACGTCTATATTTAATTATTACTAGCACTGATAATCTCTTTGAAGTGACTGAACAGGGAGCACTTAATTCTGTAAGTTTGATATTGCCTAGCAGGAGGACATTATTCATTTAAAACAATACCACAGTCTGAAATCGTTTCACAATACATAAACACACATGGTAAACACTTGAACTTGTTTTAGGTTAATGTAAACTACTCAAATTGTAAGTACTGAATTTAATGTTATTGAGCTTGCATTGTGCTGAAGGCGCAATGTGTACTGTGGTGGCAGCAATTTCCTTGAATGCTTAGTTAAAGAACAGTATAGATCTGCTTGTCAATATAGTTACTGAAAACACTAATTGAGAATCACATTGCTCGGACGGAACCGAGTAATTTTTGACTATGGCAGTGTACTGAAGAGCCGCCACATCGAACTGGATAGTAATTAAGGTGGCACAGTACCTGGAATCTTCCATCTGTTGCATGAAGCAGCGTCTGCTGGCAATTTCGGCGTTAATTCCGACTATTTTTTCTTGTAATTTAGCTACGTCGATACTCACGCACCATAACTTTTCACTGATGTTGCAGCACATAGAAATCACTGGATATGGGGTAATAATGGGCTATTTCCTTTAAATAATTGATTACACTCGGGGAATGCAATTTAAACCACAAAATTATTATTGCCTCCAAACTTTACACACTGTAGAGAACTTGGTTTGACTGTTACACAAACTGATTCACAAAATATAAATGTACTGGTAATGGCGTCAGTATAACAACCACTGTTCATAATAATACTCGTGTAAGATTACTTCTAGTTAGTTGCTACCGAAATGAGCTCACCAATGGACCTCATCAGTTATTGAGATCACAATACGCCACTAGATGCGGCTAATGGTCCCTTCGCACCTCCCCGTTGGCACAAGCAACTCGTCGCAATTAACACAGCATTGCACTATGCAGTGCCATGTACCTCAGAGCGGGAAACCGTACTATTTTGCCGCTCACAGCCCATCTCCGTCGAAATACTGCGTCTTACAAGCCTTAGTGTCCATTTAGCTTGTAGCCATACGATGAACGAATTTCATATCTGTTTTCAGCTCACTTCTAAATGGTCTGTTAGCAACGTTACGGTAGCACACCACCGGCAGTCACTTTTACGCCACTGAACACTTGTTCTGCCTCAGAGCTACGCCAACTTACTTCTACCTCCAATATTACGCGCCAACCTGTACACTGTTCTCATTCTCTGGGATTCCCCCCCCCCCCCCCCACACACCTAAACATTATTTTACATTACACCAAGTTCTCTATTTACAATTAAACATACCATAGCATTACAATATTAAATTTCAGTGATTTTCATATATTAAAGTAATATTACACTTATACTTTTACTACACATAACAATGTTATTTAGTTTAATTCTTTTGTTATTTCGCTGTCAGAGTGCAGCACAAGCCAGACACTGATTCCCACATAGCGTTCTTTAATTTAACTGCCTCCAGGCGGAGGCAGTTCCGCTTCGCCTTCGGTTTTGGCCCACAGATGGCATAAGCGTCCACTTTCTCTATTGTAGCGCCTTGACTATGCCTGGCATTCACTAGACGGCACGTTGTCACATTACACTTGTCAATAGCATCAATAAAAAATTATATACAAGAAAAGCTGTGATAATACCGTTGGATAATGGTAATATCTTTGTTGCTCTGACAGAAGACGAATATATGGGTACAGTTAAACAATTTTGGGAAGAAAACAATATAAAAATTGTAGCGACAGACACAGTTTTCAAGTGGCACTTAAAAAGTAGGTGGAGGCGTTACATTTCCTCTTGCAGCAGTGGGAGAAACGGAGATTGGTTTGTATAAACTACACTGTTCCCCTTAAGGGCACAAATGAAACTGCATAGGGATGATAAGAGTATGATGGTAATAATTAATAGTAGATGTGCACCCTTAGCGAGTTTGAACAAATTTCATTATAGGAAATTAAAGGAAGTCTATAAGTATGAGATGGGTTACAGAGTATTCTTTGCGAGTGAGGTGAAAAAAATTACTGACGACGTGTTAATGATATCATACTACATCTGAATTTATATACTAATGTCCCTATAAATGATACCCTGTGCATAATAAGAGACAATCTGGTGCGCCACGGGAAAATGAGTGTAGTGGGAAGTAACTGAATTTGTAGATTTGCTGAAATTCAGTTTAGGCTGTAATTATTTCGAGTTTGATGGGAACGTGTATCAGCAATGTGATGATCTAGCGATGGGTATCTGTTTATAAACTCTCTTGGCGGACATTTATACAAACGAACTTGAAACGAAGGTTTTCGGAGAGAATCTGGAGTTGTGGAACAGGGTTGTCTTTTATAGACGGTACGTTGTTTTTACATTCATCAGCGTAAACGGCACAGTAGAAATACTCGATAATTTGAAGACGGTATTTAATTCTCATCGTAGGAACGTCGTGTATACGCTGGAGCATGAAGTAGAAAGGAAAATTAATTTCCTAGACTTTAGAGTGTTCAGAAAAGAGAATTGTTTAGGGTTTCACAATTTACAGGAAACCGACCCAAACCAACACGATTATCCACAATAGCTCTAACAATCCTAGACGCCATAAGATGGTATTCTTTAACGCAGTGCTGGTCTCACTGGCCGAGCGGTTCTAGGCGCTTCAGTCCGGAACCGCGCGACTGCTACGGTCGCAGGTTCGAATCCTGCCTCGGGCGTGGATGTGTATGATGTCCTTAGCTTAGTTTTGTTTAAGTAGTTCTATGTTCTAGTGGACTGATGACCTCAGATGTTAAGTCCCATAGTGCTCAGAGCCATTTTAACGCAGTGACGGCACTCGTATGCAAACTGGCATTTGATGAGACAGGGGGAGGCACCTAAGGACGTTTGAGCAGATGGCTTTTGCTAACTGTTTCAGAGATGAAGTTGTAAACAATCTGAATGGTAAGCATAAACAAAAGAATCGTGTTCTTCATAAAGAGGCTAAATATCTTGACGATTGGAGGTAGCAATGGAACATTGTTAACAAAGTAAACCTTTATTGATACCAGGACACAGTGTTGTCTCGACTCTCAGGCTGCCTCCATCAGCGAAGCAAGAGTGGCGTGCACTACGTCAGGAATGCGCCAACACCAGTATGCGGCGTGCAGTCCAAACCCGCGCCAGCGTCAGTAGCAGCACAATCACCTGTCTGTGGCATCACGGAGCCACTGGCCACACTGTGTGGGTGTCAGCGACAGCTGCAACCAGCTCCCGAAAATGGAGCGACCGTGGCAGGTCGTAATGCAGGAGAGGCATCGCCTGTTACGATGCTCGCTTATTTGCAAAGTCCGTATCGATCTTAGTGCTGAGTTTTCACTCAGACGGTGCTTTGGCGTTAGGCGGTTGTTTCCATGCGTGATCGCTGGCCGGAGTTTAGCTGGAGGCGTGTGAGGAGGAAAAAGGTGGCTGCCTTGGCGTGGAGACAGTTCGGCTCGGCTGGGGTTGTTTGCGTCTGGACGCCGAGTGGGGCCCCATGGGAAGACCGGACCGTGATTTTACGGTTAATAGTGTGGACAGTGGCGTGGTGTGCCGTTAAACTTGATTCGCAAGGGGAGCAAAATCTCGCCTGTTGTAGTTTGTCGAGCCTGCGTTTGAAATATCTTCTACGTGCGGCGGGATGTTATTTCGTCCTCCTGTCTCTCCGTCGCTGGGATTGCTATCCTCGTTTACCGTTCCATGGATGTATATCGATGGGCTACGCTGCTCTCCCTACTCTACTAGACGCTAGTGATGGAAGTGCGTCGTTCAGCGGCACGTTAGTCTGGGTGCTTTTTGTTTGATCTTCTAGTGCATAGTCTTCGAGTGGCACTCCTTAGAGTTTGGCTTGTGTAGTTAGATTGGAGTTTATTTTGTCTTGTGGTGCTTCTGCTTTCCGTTAACGAAGGTTAAGCTCGATTCGGCACTCCGTACGACGCTTGGCAGCTCAGCAGGCGGGTCGGAGTCACCTTCGCGACTAAACGGAAGCCTTCGGACTGAGAGGTCTTGTGTTTTGCATATTGTTCATAAATTGTTGTTTTGGTGTTAAGTTGGCTGAGGTTTCTTATGGATTTCCCGGCATTTGGTCTGTTGTCCGGCCCGGGCTAGGTCTCGTTATTTTCAAAAGTCGGTCCTTGTTTGGGCTTAGTACGATTTTGGTTCACTGCCTGGTGGTTCTGGTAGTACGCCGGGTCGCTGTGGTTGTGTTGCATTTTGTATGGGGCTGTGTGCTCGGAGCCGTGGAGTACCATTTGTGTGAACTGCTTCACTGGGGAGTACTGATCGGACCATTCTTGGTCCTACGCAGTATGAAATGATTTTATTATTATTATAAAGTAACATTATCACTTAAATTATTTAATTCTTGTTCCGTTAATTGCAACTTGGGCACTGAGAAATTTAGAAGTGTAATTACGGAATATTTAATAGTGGCACATGCCCCTTTACCTGTTTCGTTATCTGTTAATTACCGAAAGACCTTAAGCTCACAGTCATATGATGTGATTTTCTTAAATTATTGTATTTTTATGTCATGTTATTGTTTTTTTTTTTAATTTGCTGATTACTGGTGTACTGTTCCAAGTATTAAAATGTTTCAGGTAGCTATTACTTGGGTGGAACGCGCTGAACCGCAACGGAGAGAGTAGTTGCGTGCCTTACGTGTCCGTTGTTGGCGCGGCCTGGTGTCCGTTGTTTGTTTTGGTGCACCTGAGTTAAGTATTGTGTTGCCTCCTCCCTTGCGGCCCGGTCGTCTTCTTCTCATAATCATTTACTTCAAGGCATTTTAGTTAATTTTATGCTAGTATTATTTTAATTTCTTACATTGGTAAAATTGTGCGGACTTCATTATGCACACTGTTTGTCATAGCGGAGTTGATGTGCCACTGTAATTTCTTAAACTCCATTGTGCGTGCCCTTCGTGATACATATTGTTTGTCATAATAGATTTGAGTATGCCAATTGTAATGTCTCATATATCATGATGTGCGTGTGTAATGGTGCAATAAATGGATGATTGTGATTTCTGCTTTTGGCAGCCTTCATGCCTCCTTTCTTGTCCATATTGGTACGCTATCCTTGTACTTGTGTTGGAAAACCGCACCAGTGAGCTGAACTGTCTCCACGCCAAGGCAGCCACCTCTTGCACAAAGTGCTTGAAGTCGCGTCGAGTTATTCTGTGGCCAGCAGATGAGAGGATGGCTTGCAGCATTGAAGTCTGCCCACAGGTAGAGAGCTGGGCGACAGCAGCTACACGTCCCCTTGATGATAGGATGATGATCTGCTCCGTGGACCCCCTGGTTAGGCCCCAGAAGACCCGCTGGATGATGGCACCCACAGCTCCACATCAGTCATGACTCAGACAGAGGCACTTCGGCTCACGGTGGCCATGTCTCGCCAGTAGGATTTGCTGCTCCATTAAAGATTATATACGGCTGGTCGAACAGGTCGTAAACAGACATAGGTCCAACCTCCAGGCTGGAGGCTGCAAACTGAGTATATCCCTCCACCGGAAGAGGGGTAATAGTTGCACAGGCTTGGTCGGTGTGCATTGCTACAGTGCAACGGCAATGATATCAATTGGCCTGCTTTTCTTGTCCGGTCATCACCTCTGGTCACCTTGATTGTGGCTTAAAAGTGTCTCAATTTTGCCTGTCAGGAGCAGTGATGGACGTATTTTGTGGTCAGTCCACCGAATATTCCTGCATCTGATTTACGCCTTCTTACTCCACCGCATGGTCATCTCGGTAATGGCAACCCTTTCTCCCTGTGATGTCAGTCTGCTGCACTGGCACCTTGCACATCCAGTTCTTAGGGTTTGTAGCAGCAGCTAAATATTGTTGGGGTCGAACTACACGCAACATCAGTGGTACTTCCTTGTTGGCATTCCGGCTGCCTGTTGCGTACTGACCTGCAATTCTCGCCTCTTGCATTATCAGTGGAAGACTCAAAAATTTTTTTCTCAACTGCTCTAAGCCTTTTTATTCCGCGGTGCTTCAGCTCAACGAAAATAAGGAAGTGTTACAGAAGCTGTTGAATGGAATGAACAGACTACTGAGACCAGTGTATACAGGGTGTTACAAAAAGGTACGGCCAAACTTTCAGGAGACATTCCTCACACACAAATAAAGAAAAGGTGTTATGTGGATACGTGCCCGGAAACGCTTAATTTCCATGTTAGAGCTCGTTTTAGTTTCGTCAGTATGTACTGTACTTCCTCGATTCAACGCCGTGATTTCATACGGGATACTCTACCTGTGCTGCTAGAACATGTGCCTTTACAAGTACGGCACAGCATGTGGTTCATGCACGATGGAGCTCCTGCACATTTCAGTCGAAGCGTTCGTACGCTTCTCAACAACAGATTCGGTGACCGATGGATTGGTAGAGGCGGACCAGTTCCATGGCCTCCACGCTCTCCTGACCTCACCCCTCTTGACTTTCATTTATGGGGGCATTTGAAAGCTCTTGTCTACGCAACCCCGGTACCAAATGTAGAGACTCTTCGTGTTCGTATTGTGGACGGCTGTGATACAATACGCCATTCTCCAGGGCTGCATCAGCGCATCAGGGATTCCATGCGACGGAGAGTGGATGCATGTATCCTCGCTAACGGAGGACATTTTGAACATTTCCTGTAACAAAGTGTTTGAAGTCACGCTGGTACGTTCTGTTGGTGTGTGTTTCCATTCAATGATTAATGTGATTTGAAGAGAAGTAATAAAATGAGCTGTAACATGGAAAGTAAGCGTTTCCGGACACATGTCCACATAACATATTTTCTTTCTTTGTGTGTGAGGAATGATTCCTGAAAGTTTGGCCGTACCTTTTTGTAACACCCTGTATACTCAGAATAAACTAAAGAAAGGCGAGAGGAATGAGGAGTATCAGAAATGAGTTTAATGACCAACTTATTAATATCAAGGTCCACAAAATATGTAAAGAAGTGTTGGAATTCTGGTACTTCGGAAGAAAACTGCCACCTAATGGACAGCGCAAGGAGGACGTAATAAGCAGACTAGAGCAGGCAAAGAGGACATTCCTGGCCAATAGAAGTATGCTGGTATCAAACATGGAAGTGTATATGTGGAAGAAATATCTAAGAAAGTTAATTTGGTGCTCAATATTGAATGGAAGTGATCCATTCACTCTGAAACAACCAGGAAAAAACTGGATCGAAGTGTTTAAGATGTGATAATTAAGTTCACTGAAAAGAAATGAGGAGGCTCTTTGCAGAATCGACGAGGAACAGGAAGGAATATGTGGTAGAGACTCACTAGAAAAAGCGGCAGGATGAGGGGACGTATGTTAAGACATAAGGGAACGAATGCAACATTAACTGTGCTGCATATTGCGTCTGCTCCCAGTTTACGTTTCTGGATATGCCAGACGATGGAGGTACAGTAGATCGTGGCGGCGATCTCATCAAATGAAGTTAGCCAAGAATATATCGAAGAGGGGAGAAAGGTTGTAATAGTTAATATACGAATTGAACATTCATTATCTTATGTAATTAAATATATGTTAAAAGTCAATAATGTGATTTGGCTTTTTAAGTGTGGTGCCCCAATAGAGAAAATTACAGTGTGTTGTGGACTGTCAAGTACTGGTTCCAAAGATACTGAAACGAGAGATCTCGCCTCTGTGGAAAGAAAGTAGAGGATTACTCCTACTGAGTTCCTGCCACTTCAGAAAACAAAGGCGTTGGAAATGTAGGTTTGCCATTTCCGCACGCATTTCGTGGCTATGCTCGGCTTTCAGTACATTACTTGAAGCGTAGTCCGCGGCTCGTAGTCTTGCGGTAGCGTTCTCGCTTCCCGCTCACGGGGTCCCGGGTTCGACTCCCGGCGGGGTCAGGGATTTTCTCTGCCTCGAGATGACTGTGTGTTGTGTGTCTTTCATCATCATTTCATCCTCATTCACTCGCAAGTCGCCGTAGTGGTGTTAAAGAACTTGTGGAGCGGCGGCCGAACCGCCCCGCGAGGGGTCTCCCGGCCACCAGTGCCATACGTTGCATTACCATCACCTGAAGCGTGACTGGTACTGACAGTGAGAGAAAACCAGTTTCTCAGCCACTAGTAGTGAAGTCCTTGCCCGCGCCAGGATCCATTTTTTTGTTCCTACTCTTCTATTAGCGGAGGCGATCTTTTGTTGTGCTACTAGTGTGTCGTTTTCCATGAAAATCGTACTGGTCTCCACCTTCCTGGGAGACGTTCCGTCAGGGAAAGTACACAGTATTTTCGTCTCCACATGAACACCTCCTCCTGAACCCTTCAGAAAATGATACCAGGAAGCTAAACTCGCCATTTTGGTGCTTTGTTCCCACCAGCCTTCCCTGCTATGTTGAATAATGGAAACTGATCAACAGATAAATCACTGAAATAATATTCGTCGCAAAGATGCAATTTTATTAAATATTGGTATCAAATTACACGTGAAACGAGACATATCAAAAGATTTATTAGATAATGATGATGATAATAATAATAACTGTTGGGCTATATTGTTGTTAGATATGACGGCAGGGCGCAAAACGCTAGGAACTGACCATTCCAATGCTCAGCAAAGTGTAACCGCCTCGTCGACGACAATGGTTTGCCTGTTGTCAGTGACCCACAAGTTCGGTGTTGGTACTGTACTAGTATTTTTTAGTTTGAAAATGTGTTTTTTACTTACTTGAACCAACCCCATTTCGATATCTAGTAAAAAAATATACAGGGTGATTCTTATTAATATTTTAAAAACCCTGTAGCGATGCCGCAAGGGGTAGCCGAGCTGTCTGTGGCGCCTTGTCAAGGTCCGGGCGGCTCCCCCCGCCGGAGGTTCGAGTCCTCCCTCTGGCATGGGTGTGTGTGTTGTCCTTAGGTAAGTTAGATTAAGTAGGGCGTAAGCTTAGCGACCGGTGACCTCAGCAGTTTGGTCCCATAAGACCTAACCACGAATTTCCAAATTTTTCCTGAAGCGGCTTAGGTGACGCTGAGACAAGTAATTTAATACAAGACACATGGACGCAAATGTTGGGAAATACGCCTACAGTGGATGAGAAATGTTGCACTTGTGAGGTCACATTCAAAATACGGAGGGTATTGTCGAGCGCCTGCGTAAGGGATGATTGAGCGATGCAGTAGTTGCATTCAAGCATACTGTGCAAACTCTAGCACCATTTGTAAATGTGACCTGTTGTAAATGTAGAAGTTACGGAATTATTGTCCTCGCTGTAACAAAGCAAAAGCGTTTCTTATTTTGTAATTCTTCCCTTTTCCCCGTTCTTTCTTTTGATTACAGGCATTATGTAGTATAGAACATGTACGTCATTTGCTGGTAATGACGCAATTCGCAAGCTTCTACTCATTTACTTGTGACGCAATACGGTAGGGTTTTGTTGTACTGTACTTTGCAATAAACCAGCGGAGATCGCGAGACCAGTAAATAAATTAGTAGATTAATACGTCAGGGTTAGCACATACCTCTCTCACGCAATAATTAGAGGGGAGTTGGTTAAAACAGGGTACTTAATGAACAAAGTGCCATATGTAATGCACTATGTGTACACATCAGTTGTGTCAACACCTCGTTTTATCAAACTAGTTGGATAAAACAGGGCACTACTAAAAAAAGAACAGCTCCATTTACAAACCCTGGCAATGACTTCATGTACAAAAATCACAATTCATCATCATCATCGTCATTAATGCCGGAGCACTGTTCATGAGCCCATTCACTACATTTATAACACTTCACCCAGTCTTCTTCAGACTTAGAATTGGAGAAAAGTTCATTACAATAAATGGAAGCTGTATTATTATCTTCTCCTTCCTCTTCTGACGATGTGCTATACTCCCGTAGTTTCCCAACTTTCTTTGCTTTCTTCTGTCCAACATTTCTGACTTCAGTAGGCCCAGAACTGTTACAATGTGGCCCCATTTGAAGTTTCCTTTTGGTAGTCTTCCTCTTTTTCATAGAAGACTTTAATTCGTCCTCATAAGGTGAACTTGTAAGTACAGCTGTCTTTCTTCTTCTTCTATCAGATTTTTGTTCCTTTCTTTCAGCTATCGGCACTGCTTTTATGTCTTTCGGAGAGACGTGGAAAGCTGTAATTGAAGGCTTAGGCCTATCCGACTGGAAAGACCTGGTGTGGTTGGAAAAGATGTTTCTGTGTTTGAAGTAGGTTCCGAAGGCGGGACATCACCTTTCAGCAACGGTGGGTCAGTGTCTGTTGTTTCAGGATCGTTTCGTTTAGTTGACTTGGTTGCGGTTGTTTGATTTCTTCTTGTGTTGACTGGCGCCACTTGGTTCGTAAACGTTGCCTGTCCGCTAGTGGCAGCAGCGGTATTATCGATATGTAGTAACTGTGGCCCTATCTTTGGAGTGACGTCGTTGTTGTTCCGGGTCGTGTGAGTGAGCTGTTCGGTTGTGAACTCGGGAAGAGTCAAGAGCGCACTGCCAGAACACACCGGGACCGCTGGCGGCACCCGCATGCGCTGTCAGATGGAAGGGCTGTGGTCGCGAGGGTACACGACCTAGTCGTCAACCGGATGCAAGAAGCTTTAAGTTGAGTGGATTTTAATGCTAGCAGTGAAACCTCCACCATTGCGAGATCTAGCGATTCTCCAGTGCTTTGGATTCGTGTTGCTTCTCTCAGTGTCGCCGAGACGAAGAGCAGCGAGTCGAGTGCCTGGGGGAAGGCGGATCTCATTAGCTTTCCCCGACTTCTTGTTACTAATTGCTGCATTCTATGTGTTGCTATTTGTTATGTTCAACCAGCGGTATTTTTCCTGCCTGGTGGCCGCTAACGCCCCAGTGACCTGCTCTGGAGGTTAGTGTACGTTTCCTCGCCTTGCCGCTGCTGTCCGGTAAGGCGTGTAGTTTTCATAGTTTCCTTGATTTGTAGGTCTGTTGGTGTTTCTTCTACTCTGGTACTATTGGTTCATTTCTCCTTTTGGACGCTCTGAACAGAGCATTCTGAGGACGTAGTGCTGACCACCGGTTAGTCATTCATTAGACTGCCACTAGTCTGAGCTACCATCTTGTGAAGTGAATGTGACTCTTGGCTGCCTTTCTTAACGCTCGCGAAGGTGTTGTTGGCCTGACCCACTCAGAGGTCGATTCCTGGAGCACCGTCTGTGACTAGCCCTTGTGTTTTATTATTATTTTATTATTGTATTACCAAGTCACCATCATTTGTCTCACCTGTTTGGTGATCAGTTGCTTGTCCTTTTGAACTGGCCTTCTTATTATATTTGCTGTTTTATTATATGCTTCTAAATTTTTTAATATAATTGCCATTCTTGGCATTACAGCAAGTTTAAACGTTTGTGCTACCAAGTTTGCTATCATTTTGTCTCACCTGTTTGGTGATCAGTTGCCTGTCTTTTAAGTTTTGCTACTGCCTTGCTGTTTGACAGTATGTTTGTTAATTTTTTAAATAATAGCCATTCTTGGCGTTAAAGGCATTCAGCCGTCAAAAAATGTCGCAACTTGTCTTAAAATTCTAATGTGGCAACTGTATTTTAGCAATTAACCTTTAAGACCTTGGTGATTTGTTTTCAGTATTTTTATAACTGTAGTTTGTAAGTTGCAACAAGTTAAACAATTCTTAATTTATTGCCTTTAAGGTCTTCAATCGTGAAACAATTCTTAATTTATTGCCATTAAGGCCTTCAGCCGTAAGTGTCGTTACTTGTCTCAAAATTTTAATTTGGCAATGGTATTTTTGCTTTAATACCTTGATCACTTGTCTTTTATATTTTAATAACTGTAATTGTAAGTTGCAGCAAGTTTAATCAATCCTTAAATTATTGCCATTAAGGCCTTCAGCCGTGAAACAATTCTTAGATTATTGCCATTATTTTAATTTGTTGCTGATTTTAAATAAATTGTGTGTGATTAAAGGAAAAGCCAACCACTAGTGAAAGATTACGGCCCCGTCCACAATAATAACCGAATCCTTCCTTCCTTGACCACCAGGTCTCAGTTGATACATCCAATCAGGGAAAATATCTGCATCCAATGGGCAGATTCCAGTTTATACGGAATGCATTTACAGCAGTCTCAATAGAAGCAGCTTTCATGAATGCTGTCCCATACGGCCCTGCAACTTGATTGATGGTTATCACTCGTCCAGGATGACACTGAAGCCACTTTCGAACCTCTTGAGAGTAATAATTACTCAGTGGGGCCATGAATGCAACATCCAGGGGCTGCGTTCGGTGGGTGCAGTGTGGGGGGGGGGGGGGGGGGGAAGCGTAAGAGATGGACATGGTTTTCTCTAGCCATATCAATAAGTTCAATACTCTTTGTGTGTGTTGAGTGACCATCCAAGAGCACAATAACTGGTTTCTCTGCAGTTGGTTTAGAAAATTCAACAAATCATTGAAACCACTTCAGGAAAATTTCTTTCTGCATCTATCCGCTAGGGTAGATCCTGGCTGAGCATTATTCAGCAGCTCCGGCTTGGCTCTTTGTCTAGGGAACACAAACATTGTGGGCATATAAATTCCAGAAGCGCTCATACAGGCTACAGCAGTCACTAAGATGCCTCTCTCTGCAGAAACCAAACCGCCAACTTGACGTTTTTCCCTCAAGGCAAGCACCTATGATTACTTATTAGCCGGCCTCTGTGGCCGATAGGTTCTAGGCGCTTCAGTCCGGAACCGCGCGACTGCTACGGTCGCAGGTTAGAATCCTGCCTCGGGCATGGATGTGTGTGATGTCCTTAGGTTAGTTAGGTTTAAGTAGTTCTAAGTTCTAGGGGACTGATGACCCCAGATGTTAAGCCCCATAGTGCTCAGAGCCATTTGAACCATTTTGATTACTTATTAGGGACTGTTGTTATTCCTGTCGCATCCACATTGTGGACTCTATCGGCTATGAAGTTGTACCTGTTACAAAGTTCTAACAGCAAACCAAAGAACTGCTTCACTACTGCACGGTTAAAGCCCATTGTTCTGGTAAGAGTTGTTGGCTCGGCAGAACGCAGGCTTATTTCTGGATTCCTCTTCAAAAACAAATAGAACCAGCATTTACCTGCTATCTTCTATGTCTTGCTGAAGTTATGCGGCAAGTTATTCTTCTCTGCCAGTTCGAAAGCAAGACTCAGCACCTCATTAATGGTCAATCTAAACAATCTGCTTTCGATTAACAGGATATATTCAGCCAGTTCATTTTCCTGCTCCTGATTAAATACATTTCTGTAGCAGCCTAGTCCTAACACAACAACAGCAATAATAATAATAACTGCAACAGTTTAATTAAAATAGTAAATAGGCCTACATTTCTTTGTAGCATCCTCTAAACACATTCCACTCCGGGCCTTTTTTACACGTGCTTCCAAAGAACTCTGAGGAACCCCGAAGGACTTTGATGCTTTAAAATAGCCCATTTTTTTCGCCAAAACTGGCACTACAGGTTCTTTCATACTCTCTTGACTCTATGACTGTCAGTTTTCCTTTTATAAGGCGCCGTAATTATGGCATAATTTAAGTTAGACCCTGTGAATAATAATAATAATAATAACAATAATAATAAATTTTCCAATTGAACAAACTGAATAAATAATATGAAAATCGCAAACGGCGATTTTTAAATCAGTTCGATAAAACGGGATACTATTCTGTTTTATCAAACTTAGTGGCACCGTGTTTTATCTGATAACGCCATATTAAGAACAAGTTGATTTCAAAAGCCCTTGAGCGGCACAAACATTTTGAAACACTCATCGATCTGTAGTGCAGACAACGCTTAACTTGTATCATACTTAATTTACAGTCTTGAAAATAGTGTCTTGCAGATATAAACGCACAATTCACAGTCGAATATTACAACACAACACTGTAAAAATATAGTTTTCAACCGAGAGAACTCACGGTTGCTTTCGACGAACTGCAGCTACTCTAAGAATGACGGTCATCGAGTGGGAAAAAGGTTACTATGTTTACCGGGAGATGGCAGCACATATTAGACGAGAAAAGTAAGATCCCCTGTTTTATCAGACTACCCTGTTTTATCATACTCTCCCCTACTTTGAGGAATACAACATGGTTCGAGTAGGCTGTATTCTTTTTATTATCTGTGCGATCTGCTAATTTCAACTTTGGGTCATTCTCAAGCACTTATTTTAAGATTCCAGCTTTTATGATAAATAAGAATACAGCCTACTTGGATCATGTTTTTATTCTCAAAACACGTTGAGGCTGTGGACACTTACAAAAATAAAATTTTAAGTGCTTAAAATACCTACAAATCCCTCATCTGCCCTATCCTCTGTTCTGCCAGCATTGTCTGGATCTCCACACCCTCCCACTTTTACAAGGTCCTCCAAATCCTCGAACGCCATGCACTCCGCCTTGCCTTCCGTATCCACTTTCCTTCCCCCACACGGCTCCTGTACGACTTCATCCCCTTCCCCCACCTCCTCCTTTTCCTCCAACATCTCCGCATCCTATACACTGTCTGCAGGCTTGATTCCCCCCCCCCCCCCCCCCCCCTGGTTTCCTCCTTCCTCTCCACCCCTCGTCCATTGCCACACCTCTATCGCTGTATCCCTCCGTCTCTCCATCTTCACACCCTTCATCTCCCTTATCAGGGCAATTTCCAGCATCTCCCCCTCCCGGATGTTAAACTTCGCCGTGACATCTACACTTCCTTCCAACTGTAACCTGGCCTTGTTCACTACCTCCCCCCATCCCCAGGGCCCCCTTTTATCCTCTCCCCTCCTTCTCCCAGAGTGGATTTTTCTCCTTACCTCCCTGACTCCCTGCACCCCCTCCTCAACTGCTTCCCTTCCATGTCCATCCATCACCGGCCCTCTTCGGCGCACCCCCCACCCGTCTCCCCCCATCTCCTCCCCTCCCCCCTCTCCTCCCCGCCCTCCCTTCTTCCCTCCTCCCCCTCTCCTCCTCTCCTTCTTGCCTCCTCCCTCATCTGTATGCCCTGGCAGATCGTCTCTGTTTGCTCATCATCATCAGTGTATTACGTCAGTGTTTGTTATGTTAGGTGCTGTTCTCCTGTGCGTCAAGTGTTGTGATTTTAATTGTGTGCTGGAATTGTACATAGTGTTATTGTCAGTAATTGTTATGTGCTACGCCGTCTGTCGGTTCTTTTATGATCGAGTGTGTGGTTTTGTTTTGTGTGCTCTAATTTTTTACGGTTTTTATCTCCATTTTACAGACCCCCTTGTTCAAATGTATGTGAGATCTTATGGGACTTAACTGCTAAGGTCATCAGTCCCTAACCTTACACACTACTTAACCTAAATTATCCTAAGGACAAACACACACATCCATGCCCGAGGGAGGACTCGAACCTCCGCTGGGACCAGTTGCACAGTCTCTGACTACAGCGGCCTAGACCGCTCGGCTAATCCCGCGCGGCAGTCCCCACTTTTTGTCTGTTCTCTTCCGTACTGTTCCCCACTTTTTTTATATTTGTGTACGCCATATTTTCTCCATTCTGTTATTTTAAATGTCTTCTTTGTATAATTACTGTCTTTCGGCTGAAGAGCAGCGCATATGCTGCTGCCAGCCCGTCCCAGATGGGGCATTGAAACACAATAAAGGAAAATAGAAAGATGATTAAAATACAGCTTCGTAGACGCCTGACTCGAACCCAAACACCACACACTTAACTCGATTATGTAGACGTGGAGCCACACCGACGTAAATACTTGACTTGGGTCGCGATGATCAGGTGTGACAGACCGATAGGCTCAATCGCTGCGAGTGCGATGACGTACGTGACTTGGCAACGTCACATGTTCAATATCTTGAGGCGTAGCTCCGTATACCGATCCTGCCTTGGAGGCGGTTAAGTGGGAGATGTGTCTTACAGCTGGATAGTGACAGATGGTGACGCGAGACTGGGCGCGCACGTATTTTATGTATCAGCGGATAGAGGACAATATTGGATAGGGGACTGATTTAGTTTCGATTGTGCCAACTAGAGTGCTCTAAAGTAATAGAATGTTTTTCATAAACTGTTCTAGTATTTTCATAAAGTGTTATTGTGTCTTTCTGTGTATGTAAAATGTTATAAATGTGTTTTAGTAGTATGAATAATGCGTGAGTGTGGTTTAAGGTTAATATGAAGATAATTGTTCAACGAGTTGTGTAGTAGGATTTAGTGTGGGAACATTTCGAAGAAATATGGATATGGACAAAGGGGATTTTTGTAGAATAGATTTGTAAAGTAAGTTTATGGTAAAGGGAAAATTAATTCAGGTAAAAATAACAATGGTAAATAACTTTTTGCATAAGCAAAAATCATATATTTGAGATAATTACGTCGGTAAAAAGTGCAGTCGTTAGGTTTATTATTTTGCGATTGGTTAATGATGAAAAGCGCGGATTGACGCGGGAGAATGTTGTTTTGCTATTGGCTGTTGAGTAAACTGACCAATGATAAAGCAATATTCTTCGCGCACCTTTCTCTGCTGGTAGAGAAGACTTAGCGTATTCTAGAGAAGAGTCGGAGCCTAGCCATGAAACAGTTCGGAAGTGTGTAGTAGTAGTTGCGATGGAAATGATAAGTTGCCGGATCATGGTTCAAATGGCTCTGAGCACTATGGGACTTAACATCTATGGTCATCAGTCCCCTAAAACATAGAACTACTTAAACCTAAGTAACCTAAGGACGTCACACAACACCCAGTCATCACGTTGCCGGATCTAGCAGTGTTTCATACATCAAAAGTGTTGTAAAGTGACGGCATAATCATTCCGATAGGTGTGTAGAAATTTCGGAACTTTTAAGTGAATTTTGTGACGAGAAAAGACATATATTCCGCGTGGCGTATTGAGCAGGTCGGTGGCTAAAAACTGTGACTGCATTTGGTACCGGCAGACTTAATATTTGGCGACCATTATCAATCAAAAACAATCAGGTTTTTTGTAGCTATTACGTTTTCGGGAAATACAACGCCATAAAGTTGCTAACGTGAGTGAAAGGGATTGTGAGTGACTGTGTTAAGACTAGCACGGGCTTGGCACTGCTACTTGTTCACCTAAGTTTCAGAATATATTAATTGAGGACAAAATTTCCAACCTTTCATTTGTGTGAAAACTATCTCCCGAAACGTAGATTAGTGACTTAAATTGAGGCCTGGTTCACGTCGAAGTGCAGTAGGTTTTACTCGGCTTTTCTACTGATGATATGCTGAGACAATGTTCAAAGGTAGGTGCAGGTTCGTCGTAAAGGGCCGGAAAGAACCGCGCCGCCGCAACTTGCATTGAGTGTGGCGGAATTATGTTGAAGAGTGATACAGCTTTGTACCACTTCTGCACAATAAATAATATTTTTTAAAAAATTAAGGTTTTCATTTGACAGACCCTCGTATCTCAACTAAAAAACGAAATCGCGGACCGAGTTCTGTTTTGTGTACAAAACGCGCTGTGCTGGGTACTCGCCGGCGCAGCTCATTGCGAGCGCGGGGTCCCAGGCTGGGGCCGCGTCCCTGAATTAGCCGGGCCGGCAGTGAAACCCATAAGTCCCATAAGATTTCACACACACTTTTTTGTTCAATATCTGTCATCCATTTTGGAATATTTCCCTACATTTGCGGCCCCATGTGTCTTATATGAAATTACTTGTGACAGCATCATCTATGTCGCTTTAAAGGTTTTAAACGTTATCGAGAATCGCCCTGTACACAGTAAACTGTTCACGCAAAGTTAGAGTCTCATTGTACATAAGAGGGCATGTAACCTCCCCCTCACTTATCGACCTTAATGACAGTGAAAAATTAGACCGCGTGTACCTAATGGAAATTTGGGAAAAGCAATCGTCACCGAGGTTAATTTGTCGGTAAAGAGGGAGGAAAGGGTTACATCTAAATGAAAGGAAAAATGCTAATGAAACTGGTGGAAATTAATTTTGAAATAGGGGTAAAGTTAATAAAGAAAGTAAATGTGCGGCCGTCACGTTAACAATCAACTAGCGGTAATTAGATATTTGAGATTTGGGGGAAATTACGGTCGCCAGTCCTAAGGACAATTACTATAGTAACTGAAAAAGAAAGATTATTGCACATATAATTAGCACTAGAAGCGTGGCAACTGAAGGTTGACAAGTGTAGTGTGAAAACTGAATGTTTGTCAGAAGTAATAAATTTCGCTACACTCTGACTTAATTTAGCAAAAGAATTAATAAAACCGGAAAATCGAAAGTTAATTTAGTGACTGAAGTTAATAGTGAGCTTTCTTTCTGAAGCACATCGAAATTCAGTAAAATACGGTTAGTCTTGGACTACCTCAACAATCATTTCAAAAGCTACTTGAATCTACGCAATTTAGAAATAAGAGATTTAACTTTGAACTTGAATTAAATGATTCTGAACAATTAACAATAGTAAAATTTAGTACGTACCAAGCTGAGCTGCAGTCACAGGTAAGCTAAAATACGGTAACAAAACTCGCACTCTTAATTTGTGCTTGTGTAATCTAAGTATTGTAGCCAGCTATGAATACTTCAACTGAACTTTGAAATTAAAGCAGTGAAATGGAATGATTGTATTTTAATGCTGGCGTCTGAATTTGAACGACACTCGGGTTCATTCTGTAAAAGGAAGGGACCCTGCTTGGTAATGCAATTGGGACAATGAGCAACAAAGGTTGATGCTAAGTAGCTGTAATTTTGTGATGCAACAATTTTAAAAGTTTGAAAAGCTGAGGTCTGCCATACAGTTCTAAAACTTTACGTGCTTCCAGTCTTCCTTGTTGGTTGATTGAAGGTTTGAAGCCGTCGATCGAGGAGGTGGCGACAGTCACTCATTGTCGGCCGTCGCTGTTGCAGAAGCTGGATGTTGGCGCGCCTTCTTCTCGATACGGCCACCAGACGAAACGGGCTCTTGATGTGCGCCAGCTAATGCTTCCCGTTCGCGACACCATGTCAGAAACTATCATCGCAAGTCGAGCGCAATTACATGCTGCCAAACCCCGAGAGCGCGGCAACTCGCGGGAGCTTCACACAACAGACCAGCTCCACTGCACCACCCCAGCCAGACCCTCCCTGCCCGCGCTCCACGCGGCAGAGTTAACACTACCAAAGCCCCTACACACTTTGATTCTTCACACGACCCATCGATGTAATCGTTCGATAGCATAGTTTTCCCTAGGCAAGACCCAGCGTAAAAATACAAATAATATTTACGAAACAAACCAATTATACATCGACATAAATGCAGAAATATATATATACAAATAGTAAAACAATTACAATACACGAATACACAGAAATGTTATATATTCAGGTAACAAAAATAAGGAAAACAAATTTATAGCACAATAGATGGAAATAGGAGGACATGCATTTCTGGCGTTACAGGCAGACCTAACTGAAGATGACTGAGGAGCAAGAAGTGCGAAATAGTCTTCCGAATAACACCCGCGCTTCGGTGTCGCCCAGTGTTCGCCAGAGACGTCGGCGGGAAATAGTGGCGCGGGCAGAGATTGGGCCGGCCGGCGGGTCGCGGCGCAGATAGAGCACGGCCGCAGAGGCTGCAGTATTTCACTGGCGGCTGATTAACCACGCGGCCGTTAGGAGATGTTTGCGGGGCGGGGCGCCGCAGCAGCAGCGGAAGTATCGATAGCCGATAATTGCGTGTAGCGCGTCCGCGAGGCGGCGCGCCCGCACAATGGATGGCGCTAACTGATGGCGCACAATGGCGGCGGCCGGGCGGTCCGCGCCCTCGCTGACGTCGCAGTCAGCACGTGACGCCGGCAGGCGGCGCGCGATGACGCGGCCGAACCACGACCCTGTCTTTCACAACTCTTGTTACACACTTCGAGGGGCTGTAGAGGGGACTCGGTAGATCATAGGAACCCATATCCGAAACGTCATACAACGACGCTACAGAGCGTCGAAGTTATAGGCGGCCGAAATACGAAATGTCTTTTTCCAAAGCTGTTTCACAGAGGAAGACTGAACTGTAGTTCCTTCTCTAGATTGTCGCACAGATATCGAAATACACGACAGAGGGATAGAGAAACAATTAAAATCGCTCAAAAGAGGAAAGGCCGCTGGACCTGATGCGATACCAGTTCGATTTTACACAGAGAACGCGAAATATACAAGGGCGATGTGCTTGAGGACAATATTATGGAAATGGTAGAGGATGTAGATGAAGATGAAATGGGAGATACGATACTGCGTGAAGATTTTGACAGAGCACTGAAAGACCAGAGTCGCAACAAAGCCCCGGGAGTAGACAACATTCCATTAGAACTATTGACGGCCTTGGGAGAGACAGACCTGACAAAACTCTACCATCTGGTGAGCAAGATGTATGAGACAGGCGAAATACCCTCAGACCTCAAGAAGAATATAATAATTCCAATCCCAAAGAAAGCAGGTGTTGACAGATGTGAAAATTACCGAACTATCAGTTTAATAAGTCACAGCTGCAAAATACCACCGCTAATTCTTTACAGACGAATGGAAAAACTGGTAGAAGCCGATCTCGGCGAAGATCAGTTTGGACTCCGCGGAAATGTTGGAACACGTGAGGCAATACTGACCCTACGACTTATCTTAGAAAATAGATTGAGGAAAGGCAAACCTACATTTCTAGCATTTGTAGACTTGGAGAAAGCGTTTGACAATGTTGACTGGAACACTCACTTTCAAATTCTGAAGGTGGCAGGGGTAAAATACAGGGAGCGAAAGGCTATTTACAATTTGTACAGAAACCAGATGGCAGTTATAAGAGTCGATGGGCAGGAAAGGGTAGCAGCAGTTTGGAAGGGAGGGAGACAGGGTTGTAACCTGTCCCCAATGTTATTCAATCTGTATGTTGAGCAAGCAGTAAAGGAAACAAAAGAAAAATTCGGAATAGGTAATAAAGTCCACGAAGAAGAAATAAAAACGTTGAGGTTCGCCGATGACATTGTAATTCTGTCAGAGACAGCAAAGGACTTGGAAGAGCAGTTGAACGGAATGGATAGTGTCTTGAAAGGACGATATAAGATGAACATCAGCAAAAGCAAAACGAGGATAATGGAATGTAGTCGAATTAAGTCGGGTGATGCTGAAGCAATTAGATTAGGAAATGAGACACTTAAAGTAGTAAAGGAGTTTTGCTATTTGGGGAGCAAAATAACTGATGATGGTCGAAGTAGAGAGGATATAAAATGTAGACTGGCAATGGCAAGGAATGCGTTTCTGAAGAAGAGAAATTTGTTAACATCGAGTATAGATTTAAATGTCAGGAAGTCGTTTCTGAAAGTATTTGTATGGAGTGTAGCCATGTATGAAAATGAAACGTGGACGATAAATAGTTTAGGCAAGAAGGAAATAGAAGCTTTCGAAATGTGGTGCTATAGAAGAATGCTGAAGATTAGATGCGTATATCACATAACTAAAGAGGAGGTATTGAATAGAATTGGGGAGAAGAGGAGTTTGTGGCACAACTTGACTAGAAGAAGGGATCGGTTGGTAGGACATGTTCTAAGACATCGAGCGATCACCAATTTAGTATTGGAGGGCAGCGTGGAGGGTAAAAATCGTAGAGGGAGACCAAGAGATGAATACACTAAGCAGATTCAGAAGGATGTAGGTTGCAGTAAGTACTGGGAGATGAAGAAGCTTGCGCAGGATAGAGTAACATGGAGAGCTGCATCAAACCAGTCTCAGGGCTGAAGACCACAACTACAACAACGCCAAGGAACTTGCCCCGTTTCTTGCAGCGATGTACCGTAGGTCTCTAGAAGAGCGTAGCGTTCAAAGGGATTGGAAAACGGCACAGGTCATCCCCGTTTTCAAGAAGGGACGTCGAACAGATGTGCAGAACTAAAGACCTATATCTCTCACATCGATCAGATGTAGAATTTTGGAACGCGTATTATGTTCGAGTATAATGACTTTTCTGGAGAGTAGAAATCTACTCTGTAGGAATCAGCATGGGTTTCGATAAAGACGATCGTGTGAATCCCAGCTCGCGCTATTCGTCCACGAGACTCAGAGGGCCATAGACACGGGTTCCCAGGTAGATGCCGTGTTTCTTGACTTCCGCAAGGCGTTCGATACAGTTCCCCACAATCGTTTAATGAACAAAGTAAGAGCATATGGACTATCAGACCAATTGTGTGATTCGATTGAAGAGTTACTAGATAAAAGTACACAGCATGTCATTCTCAATGGAGAGAAGTCTTCCGAAGTAAGAGTGATTTCACGTGTGCTGCAGGGGACTGTCGTAGGACCGTTGCTGTTCACAATATACATAAATGACCTTGTGGATAACATCGGAAGTTAACTGAGGCTTTTTGCGGATGATGGAGAAAATTGAACTGAAACGCAGGAGGATCTGCAACGTGTTGACGCATGGTGCAGGGAATGGCAATTGAATCTCAATGTAAACAAGTGTAATATGCTGCGAATTCATAGAAAGAAAGATCCTTTATCATTTAGCTACAATATAGCAGGTCAGCAACTGGAAGCAGTTAATTCTATAAATTATCTGAGAGTAGGCATTAGGAGTGATTTAAAATGGAATGATCACATGAAGTTGATCGTCGGTAAAGCAGATGCCAGACTGAGATTCATTGGAAGAATCCTAAGGAAAGGCAATCCGGAAACAAAGGAAGTGGGATACAATACACTTGTTCGCCCACTGCTTGAGTATTGCTCAACGGTGTGGGATCCGTACCAGATGGGGTTGATAGAAGAGATAGAGAAGATCCAACGGAGAGCAGCGTGCTTCGTTACAGGATCATTTGGTAATCGCGAAAGCGTTACGGAGATGATAAATAAACTCCAGTGGAATACTCTGCAGGCGAGACGCTCAGTAGCTCGGTACTGGCTTTTGTTAAAGTTCCGAGAACATACCTTCACCGAAGAGTCAAGCAGTATATAGCTCCCTCCTACGTATATCTCGCGAAGAGACCATGAAGATAATATTAGAGAGATTAGAGCCCAAACAGAGTCATACCGGCAATCTTTCTTTCCACGAACAATACGAGAGTGGAATAGAAGGAAGAACCGATAGAGGTACTCAATGTACCCTCCGCCACACACCGTCTAGTGGCTTGAGGGGCATGGATGTAGATGTAGAGTACAGATGCCTGTGAATGTATGTGTACGTCTACGAAGTGAGTCTCTGATAACGTTACAGGCTTTCTAGGATGATGGAGAAGGATAAATGTATCAGTTTGAGATAAGGGCCCCTGTACAGGAAACGGACATCTCGATAGTTGTAAGCGTAAACCATTGTGATACCTTTGCCAGTGGAATACATGTACTGATACTGTTATTGCTAAGACTGTAGGGCAGGCACCTTCAGACATGGTAGTATGGACCAAAACAAGGAAAAATGTCCAGTAAACATTGGCTCTAAAATCCATACCTTAAGATTTATGAGCAATTGTTCGTTTTCGCTAGTGTGAAATACACTCCTGGAAATGCAAAAAAGAATACATTGACACCGGTGTGTCAGACCCACCATACTTGCTCCGGACACTGCGAGAGGGCTGTACAAGCAATGATCACACGCACGGCACAGCGGACACACCAGGAACCGCGGTGTTGGCCGTCGAATGGCGCTAGATGCGCAGCATTTGTGCACCGCCGCCGTCAGTGTCAGCCAGTTTGGTGGCATACGGAGCTCCATCGCAGTCTTTAACACTGGTAGCATGCCGCGACAGCGTGGACGTGAACCGTATGTGCAGTTGACGGACTTTGAGCGAGGGCGTATAGTGGGCATGCGGGAGGCCGGGTGGACGTACCGCCGAATTGCTCAACACGTGGGGCGTGAGGTCTCCACAGTACATCGATGTTGTCGCCAGTGGTCGGCGGAAGGTGCACGTGCCCGTCGACCTGGGACCGGACCGCAGCGACGCACGGATGCACGCCAAGACCGTAGGATCCTACGCAGTGCCGTAGGGGACCGCACCGCCACTTCCCAGCAAATTAGGGACACTGTTGCTCCTGGGGTATCGGCGAGGACCATTCGCAACCGTCTCCATGAAGCTGGGCTACGGTCCGCCTCCAGTGGTGTCGCGACAGGCGTGAATGGAGGGACGAATGGAGACGTGTCGTCTTCAGCGATGAGAGTCGCTTCTGCCTTGGTGCCAATGATGGTCGTATGCGTGTGGCGCCGTGCAGGTGAGCGCCACAATCAGGACTGCATACGACCGAGGCACACAGGGCCAACACCCGACATCATGGTGTGGGGAGCGATCTCCTACACTGGCCGTACACCACTGGTGATCGTCGAGGGGACACTGAATAGTACGGTACATCCAAACCGTCATCGAACCCATCGTTCTACCATTCCTAGACCGGCAAGGGAACTTGCTGTTCCAACAGGACAATGCACGTCCGCATGTATCCCGTGCCACCCAACGTGCTCTAGAAGGTGTAAGTCAACTACCCTGGCCAGCAAGATCTCCGGATCTGTCCCCCATTGAGCATGTTTGGGCTGGATGAAGCGTCGTCTCACGCGGTCTGCACGTCCAGCACGAACGCTGGTCCAACTGAGGCGCCAGGTGGAAATGGCATGGCACAGGACTACATCCAGCATCTCTACGATCGTCTCCATGGGAGAATAGCAGCCTGCATTGCTGCGAAAGGTGGATATACACTGTACTAGTGCCGACATTGTGCATGCTCTGTTGCCTGTGTCTATGTGCCTGTGGTTCTGTCAGTGTGATCATGTGATGTATCTGACCCCAGGAATGTGTCAATAAAGTTTCCCCTTCCTGGGACAATGAATTCACGGTGTTCTTATTTCAATTTCCAGGAGTGTATGTCCCCTCTATTGAACACGTGCTCATAGCTCATAAGGTATCCGTTTTACACCTCACGTTTACTGGACAATTTTTACTTGTTTTGATCCATTCTACCACCTCTGAAAGCGCCCATCCTGCAGGTACGTGTATTCCACTGGCAGAAATATCAGAACGGTTTTCGCTTATAACGTTACCTCAAATTCATACATTTAGTCTCCTCCATCATCCTAGAAACTTTGGAACGTCGTCAGGGAGTCACTATGTGTATACATACATATATGTTTGTTGTTGTGCTCTTCAGTCCTGCGACTGCAACCTACATCCTTCTGAATCTGCTTAGTATAATCATCATCTGGGTCTCCCTCTACGATTTTTACCCTCCACGCTGCCCTCCAATACTAAATTGGTGATCGCTCGATGTCTCAGAACATGTCCTACCAACCGATCCCTTCTTCTAGTCAAGTTGTGCCACAAACTCCTCTTCTCCCCAATTCTATTCAATACCTCCTCTTTAGTTATGTGATATACGCATCTAATCTTCAGCATTCTTCTATAGCACCACATTTCGAAAGCTTCTATTTCCTTCTTGCCTAAACTATTTATCGTCCACGTTTCATTTTCGTACATGGCTACACTCCATACAAATACTTTCAGAAACGACTTCCTGACATTTAAATCTATACTCGATGTTAACAAATTTCTCTTCTTCAGAAACACTTTCCTTGCCATTGCCAGACTACTTTTATATCCTCTCTACTTCGACCATCATCAGTTATTTTGCTCCCCAAATAGCAAAACTCCTTTACTATTTGAAGTGACTAATTTCCTAATCTATTTCCCTCAGCATCACCCGACTTAATTCGACTACATTCCATTATCCTCGTTTTGCTTTTGTTGATGTTCATCTTATACCCTCCTTTCAAGACAATGTCCATTCTGTTCAACTGCTCTTCCAGGTCCTTTGCTGTCTCTGACAGAATTACAATGTCATAGGCGAACCTCAAAATTTTTATTTCTTCTCCATGGATTTTAATACCTACTCCGAATTTTTTTTTGTTTCCTTTACTGCTTGCTCAATATACAGATTGAATAACATCGGGGATAGGCTACAACCGTGTCTCCGTCCCTTCCAAAACACTGCTTCCCTTTCACACCCTTCGACTCTTATAACTGCGATCTGATTTCTGTACAAATTGTAAATAGCCTTTCGTTCCCTGTATTTTACCCCTGCCACCTTCAGAATTTGAAAGAGAGTATTCCAATCAACGTTGTCAAAAGCTTTCTCTAAGTCTACAAATGTTAGAAACGTTGGTTTGACTATCCTTAATCTTACTTCTAAGATAAGTCGTAGGGTCAGTATTGCCTCACGTGTTCCAACATTTCTACGGAATCCGAACTGTGTTCCCTGAGGTCGGCTTCTCCCAGTTTTTCCATTCGTCTGTAAAGAAATCGCGTTAGTATTTTGCAGCTATGACTTATTAAACTGATAGTTCGGTAATTTTCACATCTGTCAACACCTGCTTTCTTTGGGATTGGAATTATTATATTCTTCTTGACGTCTGAGGGAATTTCGCCTGTCTCATACATCTTGCTCACCAGATTGTAGAGTTTTGTCAGGACTGGCTCTCCCAAGGCCGTCAGTAGTTCTAATTGGATTTTGTCTACTCCTGGGTCCTTGTTTCGACTCAGGTCTTTCAGTGCTCTGTCAAACTCTTCACGCAGTATCGTATCTCCCATTTCATCTTCATCTACATCCTCTTCCATTTCCATAATATTGTCCTCAAGTACATCGCCCTTGTATACACCCTCTATATACTCCTTCCACCTTTCTGCTTTCCCTTCTTTGCTTAGAACTGGGTTTAAATTGGAGCACTTGATATTCATACAAGTGGCTCTCTTCTCTCCAAAGGACTCTTTAACTTTCCTGTAGGCGGTGTCTATCTTAGCCCTAGTGAGATAAGTCTCTACATCCTCACATTTGTCCGCTAGCCATCCCTGCTTAGCCATTTTGCACTTCCTGTCGATCTCATTTTTGAGACGTTTGTATTCCTTATTGCCTGCTGCATTTACTGCATTTTTATATTTTCTCCTTTCTTCAATTAAATTCTATATATGTTCTGTTACCCAAAGATTTCTACTAGCCCTCGTCTTTTTACCTATTTGATCCTTTACTGCTTTCACTATTTCATCCCTCAATGCTACCCGTTGTTCTTCTACTGTATTTCATTCCCCCATTCCTGTCAATTGTTCCCTTATGCTCTCCCTGAAACTCTGTACAACCTCTGGTTCTTTCAGTTTATCCAGGTCCCATCTCCTTAAATTCCCACCTTTTTGCAGTTTCTTCAGTTGTAATCTACAGTTCATAACCACTAGATTGTGGTCAGAGTCCACATCTGCCCCTGGAAACGTCCTATAATTTAAAACCTGGTTCCTAAATCTCTGACTTACCATTATATAATCTATCTGATACCTTTTAGTATCTCCAAGGTTCTTCCATGGATACAACGTTCTTTAATGATTCTTGAACCAAGTGTTAGCTATAATTAAGTTACGGACTCCGTTTTCAGGCCACGAGTGGCCTACCGGGACCATCCGACCGCTGTGTCATCCTCCGAGGAGGATGCGGATAGGAGGAGCGTGGGATCAGCACACCGCTCTCCCGGTCGTTATGATGGTATTCTTGACCGAAGCCGCCACTATTCGGTCGAGTAGCTCCTCAACTGGCATCACTAGGCTGAGTGCACCCTGAAAAGTGGCAACAGCGCATGGCGGCCTGGATGGTCACCCATCCATGTGGCGGCCACGCCCAACAGCGTGATCTCACGCGAACCGGTGTATCCACTGCAGCAGCGCCGTTGCCCATGATTAAGTTATGCTCTGTGCAAAATTCTACCAGGCGGCTTCCTCTTTCATTTCTTAGCTCTAATCCATATTCACTTTCTATGTTTCCTTCTCTCCCTTTTCCTACTCTCGAATTCCAGTCACCCATGACTATTAAATTTTCGTCTCCTTCACTACCTGAATAATTTCTTTTATCTCATCATGCATTTCATCAATTTCTTCGTCATCTGCAGAGCTAGTTGGCATATAAACTTGTACTACTGTAGTAGGCGTGGGCTTCGTGTCTATCTTGGCCACAATAATGCGTTCACTATGCTGTTTGTAGTAGCTTATCCGTATTCCTATTTTTTATTAATTATTAAACCCACTCCTGCATTACCCCTATTTGATTTTGTATTTATAACCCTGTATTCACCGGACCAGAAGTCTTGTTCCTCCTGCCACCGAAATTCACTAATCCCACTATATCTAACTTCAACCTAGCCATTTCCCTTTTTAAATTTTCTAACCTACCTGCCCGATTAAGGGATACATACATAGGACGGGGAATTCCACTTTATGCAAGACACCTTTTTTATGTTTTGTTTCACCTAGACTTGTTTCAGCACTCTTTGTGCTATCTTCAGTGGGTTATTTTTTATTTTCTAATTGTAAAATTTTTGTTACGCATTAACATTTAGCGAAACTTTTGGTGCATGATATTTACAATTGTGAATGAATAATTCTTGTAAAATACTTTACGTCATTTGTTCGTAGTTCACAGTTGAGATATGTATTAATGACCTGATGCACTGTTTGTTGTTTATAACATTATGTCAATGTTCTATTTACAGTGTAATTGGCAAAAATAGTGAATGTATGCATTAGTTTACATACCTTGCATAATGCTACTGGATATTTATCTTGGTAGCTATTCTGCTACACAATCTAAAACTTCTCATCTGCAAACAGCAAAACATAATTTTTTTTTATTTTTCTGTTTATAATGCATGTGCAAACGGGAATGAGTATATATCACATTTTTCGTGTTTAACTTACGGTTTTGGTATTGTGGTGCTCTCTCATGTGTTGTTAGCGAAGTGAATTAGCAGATTTTGTGACCTATGGTCGCTTTCTAATATTTTTTAAAACATAGGCAGAGTTTTCATAACGACTCTTTGGTTTATTATGAAGTTCAACCAGTGAAGACTCACTCTTTTCTTTAAACTTTATATTGTCTAATATTACTTTTTTCGGTCATTCTATATCAGAATTTTGGGAGTGGACAAAGGATACCTCAGATGACCTTGGGACGATATTTACGTGTTTTGCACGGCAAATGGTGATTGGTCTTGCTGGGCAGTGTAGGAATTCCCTCATGAAGAGCAGGGCATGGGACTGTCAGTTTGCTGCCACCAGCACAATTCGTGAGCTTTTAACGGCACTAATTTCCATAGGGTACTCCGTGCCACAGGATATGCATGAAAAGCGTAACACTCAGATCTGTAATCCTTTCAGTTTAGTGGTATTTGGACATGAATTTCCAGATCGGTGCGCACTTGCTTACTCGAAACGATGGTCTTACGATAGTATAGTGATAGAAATTCTTCACTTGCTATTGTTATCAATTCTAATGGTGCGAGTAATTCGACTCATATTTTCCTCAATCGTTGCAGGAATCGGTCCAGTGGTAGTAGCATTGGCCCGTGAACAGCGCGTAAGGAGGCTTGCTGTGATTCTGTGATTCCAAAGTATGGAACAGTAATGCTATTACAAAGACTGTATACTAATTTTGCAATCATTAACTGAGTATCTATGTTATCCAGATGGACTCTGAGCATGCCCAGTTCGTGGTTCTCGTATCTGCTGCGGCCTGAATGTAGGACATTAGCGTCGTGTCCAAAGTGCGCAACTGTCTGGTATTGTTTATTATGTATTTTTCCTGTCGGACGCGCTGGACTGTAGAGAAGTCCATTGGTTCCTGGTTGGACGCGCTGGACTGTAGAGAAGTCCATTGGTTCCTGGTTGCCTTTAATATCTGCCAGTATTTTTTGTTGTTGTTGTGGTCTTCAGTCCTGAGACTGGTTTGATGCAGCTCTCCATTCTACTCTATCCCGTGCAAGCTTCTTCATCTCCCAGTAGCTACTGCAACCTACATCCTTCAGAATCTGCTTAGTGTATTCATCTCTTGGTCTCCCCCTACGATTTTTACCCTCCACGCTGCCCTCCAATACTAAATTGGTGATCCCTTGATACCTCAGAACATGTCCTACCAACCGATCCCTTCTTCTGGTCAAGTTGTGCCACAAACTTCTCTTCTCCCCAATCCTATTCAATACTTCCTCATTAGTTATGTGATCTACCCATCTAATCTTCAGCATTCTTGTGTAGCACAACATTTCGAAAGCTTCTATTCTCTTCTTGTCCAAACTATTTACCGTCCATGTTTCACTTCCATATATGGCTACACTCCATACAAATACTTTCAGAAATGATTTCGTGACACTTAAATCTATACTCGATGTTAACAAATTTCTCTTCTTCAGAAACGCTTTCCTTGCCATTGCCAGTCTACATTTTATATCCTGTCTACTTCGACCATCATCAGTTATTTTGCTCCCCAAATAGCAAAACTCCTTTACTACTTTAAGTGTCTCATTTCCTAATCTAATTCCCTCAGCATCACCCGACTTAATTCGACTACATTCCATTATCCTCGTTTTGCTTTTGTTGATGTTCATCTTATATCCTCCCTTCAGCATACCATCCATTCCATTCAACAGCTCTTCCAAGCCCTTTGCTGTCTCTGACAGAATTACAATGTCGTCGGCGAACCTCAAAGTTTTTATTTCTTCTCCATGGATTTTAATACCTACTCCAAATTTTTCTTTTGTTTCCTTTACTGCTTGCTCAATATACAGATTGAATAACATCGGGGAGAGGCTACAACCCTGTCTTACTCCCTTTCCAACCGCTGCTTCCCTTTCATGTCCCTCGACTCTTATAACTGCCATCTGGTTTCTGTACAAATTGTAAATAGCCTTTCGCTCCCTGTATTTTACCCCTGCCACCTTTAGAATTTGAAAGTGAGTATTCCAGTCAACATTGTCAAAAGCTTTCTCTAAGTTTACAAATGCTAGAAACATAGGTTTGCATTTCCTTAATCTTTCTTCTAATATAAGTCGTAAGGTCAGTATTGCCTCACGTGTTCCAGTATTTCTACGGAATCCAAACTGATCTTCCCAGAGGTCGGCTTCTACTAGTTTTTCCATTCGTCTGTAAAGAATTCGTATTAGTATTTTGCAGCTGTGGCTTATTAAACTAATAGTTCGGTAATTTTCACATCTCTCAACACCTGCTTTCTTTGGGATTGGAATTATTATATTCTTCTTGAAGTCTGATGGTATTTCACCTGTTTCATACATCTTGCTAACCAGATGGTAGAGTTTTGTCAGTACTGGCTCTCCCAAGGCCGTCAGTAGTTCCAATGGAATGTTGTCTACTCCGGGGGCCTTGTTTCGACTCAGGTCTTTCAGTGCTCTGTCAAACTCTTCACGCAGTATCGTATCTCCCATTTCATCTTCATCTACATCCTCTTCCATTTCCATAATATTGTCCTCAAGTACATCACCCTTGTATAGACCCTCTATATACTCCTTCCACCTTTCTGCTTTCCCTTCTTTGCTTGGAACTGGGTTTCCATTTGAGCTCTTGATGTTCATACAAGTGGTTCTCTTATCTCCAAAGGTCTCTTCAGACCTTCAGACCTTCAGAATTTGAAAGAGAGTATTCCAATCAACGTTGTCAAAAGCTTTCTCTAAGTCTACAAATGTTAGAAACGTTGGTTTGACTATCCTTAATCTTACTTCTAAGATAAGTCGTAGGGTCAGTATTGCCTCACGTGTTCCAACATTTCTACGGAATCCGAACTGTGTTCCCTGAGGTCGGCTTCTCCCAGTTTTTCCATTCGTCTGTAAAGAAATCGCGTTAGTATTTTGCAGCTATGACTTATTAAACTGATAGTTCGGTAATTTTCACATCTGTCAACACCTGCTTTCTTTGGGATTGGAATTATTATATTCTTCTTGACGTCTGAGGGAATTTCGCCTGTCTCATACATCTTGCTCACCAGATTGTAGAGTTTTGTCAGGACTGGCTCTCCCAAGGCCGTCAGTAGTTCTAATTGGATTTTGTCTACTCCTGGGTCCTTGTTTCGACTCAGGTCTTTCAGTGCTCTGTCAAACTCTTCACGCAGTATCGTATCTCCCATTTCATCTTCATCTACATCCTCTTCCATTTCCATTATATTGTCCTCAAGTACATCGCCCTTGTATACACCCTCTATATACTCCTTCCACCTTTCTGCTTTCCCTTCTTTGCTTAGAACTGGGTTTAAATTGGAGCACTTGATATTCATACAAGTGGCTCTCTTCTCTCCAAAGGACTCTTTAACTTTCCTGTAGGCAGTATCTATCTTACCCCTAGTGAGATAAGCCTCTACATCCTTACATTTGTCCTCTAGCCATCCCTGCTTAGCCATTTTGCACTTCCTGTCGATCTCATTTTTGAGACGTTTGTATTCCTTTTTGCCTGCTTCATTTACTGCATTTTTATATTTTCTCCTTTCATCAATTAAATTCTATATATGTTCTGTTACCCAAGGATTTCTACTAGCCCTCGTCTTTTTACCTACTTGATCCTCTGCTGCCTTCACTACTTCATCCCTCAAAGCTACCCATTCCTCTTCTACTATATTTCTTTCCCCCATTCCTGTCAATTGTTCCCTTATGCTCTCCCTGAAACTCTGTACAACCTCTGGTTCTTTCAGTTTATCCAGGTCCCATCTCCTTAAATTCCCACCTTTTTGCAGTTTCTTCAGTTTTAATCTACAGGTCATAACCAATAGATTGTGGTCAGAGTTCACATCTGCCCCTGGAAATGTCTTACAATTTAAAACCTGGTTCCTAAATCTCTGTCTTACCATTATATAATCTATCTGATACCTTTTAGTATCTCCAGGGTTCTTCCATGTATACAACCTTCTATGATGATTCTTAAGTATTTGTTATAATGCCTTATTAATATTGACTACTTCTTCTGCGTCTGCTGCTCCGAAAACTGTTTTCAAAGTACCGCCTCCCGCCTCACGCCAACCTCCTTCTCGTCGCTTTCGTAGGACTAACTCCGTTGTCCGATGCAGCTAATTCTGTACACATGTAAAAGCTGACTGCAGAAACTGTTACACTCTCCGTGGATCGTTAAACCTTCTCCTTATTTATCATAAACTGTATTTTGCTGAATGTGTCTTTCAAACTCCGAATTTCATTGTCTAGCGTCCAATAATAGCAATATATTCTTAGGGTTCACTAATGACTTGTCACCATCATGTCCATTTGTTATGTAAACCAGACCAGTAGCGGGGCGAGAGGCGTATCTGCCCACATTTCACGTTGCCTACATCAGGGACAAGAATACATTCAGGAGCAAACCTATTATTCTCTTTCGATTGACCTATTGTTCTGCTGAGAGGATTATCACTCCTGTTGTTAGTGCTTTTCCAAGACACCCCCCACCCCTCCCCCTTCCTATCCTCCACCCCAACTTCTCTGGTAACTTCCCTTCCCAATAAAAGCATGCTTTTGATGTCAAGTTGATTGACCAATTAATTAAGTTGAACAATTAATAATTAATAAACCCCTCCCTCTCTGGAAAACCCCACAGCCCATCCTCTGCTCACCTCCACATAGAAATTGGCAGAAAAAAGATTAAGTTGATTTTCATTTTGCAGGAAATCGATTGCAGCGTATGCAGTATTGTTTAAACACTTTAGACAATGTGTGGAATATTGTTTATTTAAACAATTTATGGGATACAAGGCAGTTTATATTTCATTTATTTATTTTAAGAATTCGTCAGGAAATCGACTGCAGTGTATGGAATATTGTTTAAAAAATTGTGCAATATGTGAAGTAGTGTTTATTTAAACAATTTATGCGATAAAAGGCAGTGATTGGGATATAGTTTATTTATTTAGTTAAAGAATTTGTCAGGAAACTGACTACAGTGTATGGAATACTGTTTATTCAAACAATTTACAGAATACAATGTGGTATATGGAATATAGTTAATTTAAAGAATTTGTCAGGAAATCTATTATAGTATGGAATATTTAAACAGTTTTATTGTGATCGAGCATTGAAACGCTGAGTAGGCTTAGTTTATATTTGCTGTCAGATCAGGGATGTTAAGGCACTTATTTTTTATTTTCCTCACTTCTCGAACTACACTGGTGCCTAAGCACAGACGGGAAAATCAGAATAGTTACGTATCTAAAAGCTCATGACATATTTCGAAATCCACCGCCTCTTTCTACAGATGTAAAAATTACTAGAATGTCAGTGGAAAACTACTTTGTACAGATCGAGAAACATATAGCAATCGTATTGCTCTGACAGTTAAACCAAGAAAAAGGGGTCCGAAGATCATGAATAGAATTAAATGCGTTTATAGTAGCCACTGTTTGGGTTCTTCTGGGTATGTCTATTGCCAGGGCACCGCCATGAAGGTCAGAACTGCCCAATGTTCTGATTACAGATCACGTTGCTAAATACTACCGACCATGGACCACATTTAAGCTACCTTTGATCGCACTATCTCCAAACAAAGCGTCAAATGCCGGCGTTCTGTTGATAGGGAAATTCCAGACCAGCTTCCTGTCTCTGTTTTTCCACTCCACGTTTGTGGAGTGGACAAGCCAACGTCTCAAAACATGCAGACAGAGATTTGTATCTATTCTCAGTATTCATTGTTCCTATTGGCTATTGCTGACACAATGTCGATATAAAAAATAGGGTGAAATAAGTCATTTGCGCTACCCTATCAAATTAATTGTTTAACAATTTGCAGGAGTCAAATAGATCGCTCACCTCTGCCTTATGATGACCCTTCATTGTAATAAAACATATTTTCAACGTTTGCGGATAACACACAAACATTATGGAAATCAAGTATTTAAATTTCCAAAACAAATAGATCATAGCGCTAAATATATCTGAGGTCTTGTATGCACCAACTTCTGAGAGCATGAACACCATCGTCCACCACAAAGTTCCACTGAACATACCTATTGAAAATTAATCCTATAGATCAAACAAGCTAGCGATCTCGAGGCGGGCACTGTTCGCTTTCTGCACCGACCCACACATATGCAAGGCATACCTCCCCATACTGAATGCATGCATGCTCGCAATACAGCTATCAGAAACAATAAATTGCTCAATCGGGAATTTAACATCACGAGTGGGTTTTTGAAAGTACTACAGAATTCCTAGATAGGTTCTCACCGCTACATGCGGAAGGAGGAGGAGGAGGTTAGAGACAATAGTAAATACCACTGCAAGGCTGAGTCTACTGCGATGTATTGAGAAGCAGTAAACGTGACACACTTAAACCAGATCCAGTCCACAGCAATAAGCTGTCAGAAACCGCTATCAACCAGGAATCTGACTTCGCGATTGGGTCATTAAAGCACTATGTAAGCCCTAAGTTGGTTCTCTCCGCTACATTCGGCTGAAGGAGGAGCAGAAAGTTTCCCTGAGTGATAGAATAGAGACAACAGCAAATACCACTGCAAGACAGAGTCCACTATGATGTACTGAGAAGCACTAAACGCGACACACACAAACTATGATGGAGTCAATAGCAGTAGCTGCTGTGGTTAGATGCCAGATATTCTTCGCACATCTCTTGGACTCAGCTCCCAGACGTCCACACACAGCGCACCCGTCTCAACGTATAGCGCCAGCGCCGATGTTCAGAGGTTGGTGAAGACTACCGCTGTGATCACAGCCACAGTTGTGGACGTGCATGTAAGCAACAGTGTACTACCCAAGGCCATTGATGGCATACAGGGATGATTGGAGTGGTAGGAAAATGGCTCTGAGCACTATGGGACTCAACATCTTAGGCCATAAGTCCCCTAGAACTTAGAACTACTTAAACCTAACTAACCTAAGGACATCACACACACCCATGCCCGAGCCAGGATTCGAACCTGCGACCGTAGCAGTCCCGGAGTGGTAGGAATTCGGATGTTATACAGTGCAAACATCTATCATTTTGAAGCTTCTCACATGCAACACACACATGTCCGCGTCTGTCATGCCCACCCAGCACACTTGCCACTTCGCCAGCGCTCGCTGCGGTGGGCAAGATCAGAGATATTGGCGTACTCTTTGTAACTGCCTCAGGCTGACCTAATCTGTTATTCTGGTTGCCGACTCCTCTTGACCGTCCGTGCTACCAGATGTGGTGCACAGTTTAACAGGCAGCTGCAGCTTTGATGTGTACAGTAGTTCTAAACAATAAATAGCCCCCCCCCCCTAGCCGGCCACGGTGGCCGTGCGGTTCTAGGCACTTCAGTCCAGAACCGTGTGACTGCTATGGTCGCAGGTTCGAATCCTGCCTCGGGCATGGATGTATGTGATGTCCTTAGATTAGTTAGGTTTAAGTAGTTCTAAGTTCTGGGGACTGATGACCTCAGATGTTGAGTCCCATAGTGCTTAGAGCCATTTTAACCATTTGACCCCCCTCCCTCCCAGATTAAAAAAAATAGCTCATAGTCGGTAGATCACTTTCTGACGAAAGGCAAAGGTCCCGAGTTCGAGTCTCGGTCCGGCATTCAGTTTTAATCTGCCAGGAAGTTTAATATTCTGTACACTGCAATCGAATTCCCAACAAATTCTTGAACTAAATAAATAAACTGTACACTGCCTTTTATCTCATTAATTGTTTAAATAAACAATATTCCACTCATTTCCAAATTGTTTAAACAATATTCCATATACTGCAATCGATTTCCCGCCAAATGGACAGTCAACCAAGTCTTTTTTTCCGCCAATTTCCAGGTGGGGGATCGCTGCAGGAGGGCTGTGGAGTGTCCCAGGGAGAGAGGGCTTAATTAATTGATCGATTTAATTAATTAGTCAATCAAACTGATATCAAAATCATGTTTGTGTCGGGGTGAGGAATTCCCAGAGAAGTGAAGGTGGAGGAGGGGAAGAAGGAAGGGTGGGGGTTTCTTGGAAAACCACTTAACCAAATGATAGGTTAAGCAACTGTCAAACAAAAGGATAGATGTTAAGCAACTGTCAAACAAAAGTATAGATTATCCTCACAGGGTCATAATCCTCTTAGCAGAACAATAGGTTAAGGACCTGTCAATCAAAAGAGAACAATAGGTTTGCTCCTGAATGTATACTTGCCCCTGATGTAGGCAACCCACAATATGTGCTGATTACCCCCTTGCACCACTACTCAAATGTTCAAATGTGTGTGAATTCCTAAGGGACCAAATTGCTAAGGTCATCGGTCCCCAGACATACACACTACTTAAACTAAATTAATGCTAAGAACAACATGCACACCCACGCCTGAGGGAGGGGCCCCACTACTGACACCACCTGTTAGAGCATGTACCTTGAGGGCATCCAGTATCCTGCAACACCATAACAGTTTTATTGTGATAAGGCTTCTTGTTTTCCTTTTCCATTTCATCTTCAGCACTGTGCTTTGTGCTGGAACTGCTTGTTCTTGTTCTGGGGTAGAGCCATGTGCCCTAAAGGAAGAGGAAATACTGTTGTTAGTTTATTACTCTTGCTCGTAGTCTAAGAGCATAGCAATGCCTCCAGAATGATATTTTCACTCTGCTGTGGAGTGTACGCTGATATGAAACTTCCTGGCAGATTAAAACTGTGTGCCAGGCCGAGACTCGAACTCAGGATCATTGCCTTCCATGTGTAAGTGCTCTACCAGCTGAGCTACCCAAGCACGACTCACAGCCCATCCTCACAGCTTTAATTCCACTGAGTTAGAGTCTCAGCCCAGCACACATTTTTAATCTGTCAGCAAGTTTGAGCATAGTGATGTGTAGGGGTGAGTATGGAACTGTCTCGCTTTGCTTGCCTAATCTTTCTCTTTTCCTTTTTTTTCCAGATTCACCCATCTTCTCCTTGGAAGACACTGCTGACAGTGGAGGCAGCACATCTATGGTCCTCTTAAGGGGCCGAATTCAACTGATATAGTCTATTTTGGGTTGGAAGTTGTTGTTTGACATTGTGAGCGGACATCATTTCTATCATCTGAAATGGGCCCTGATAATGTGTCACAGACTTCTTAGTTCTTCCTTTCATACATATGGGTTGCACATCATAACAGATTGACCTATGTGATACATAGGTAACACTACCTTCTTATTATGTGTCCTATCTCGTCAATTCAAAGCTTTGGTTTTCATCTTTACGACTCTCGCCAAATAGTTTTTAACTTGTGATTCTTCAGTTTCTCCAATCATATTTGTTGATCGAAAAATCGACAGTTGTACTGCTGATTCATAGTGTCCTACAGGCACAATATTTCGGCGATCATACATGTCGCCATCATCAGGGGCGCTGGCGAACTGAGCTCCTGCAGGCGCGTGGCCAACTAATACCTCCTGCCCCCACGAGCCGCTTCGTTGCTGTCCGCTCCTGCGGTCGCGTGTTGGAGTCATCAGTCGCGGAGACGCTAGCGTCGGCGTCTGTGATGGCACTACTGTAAGTCCCCTGTCCGCCATGGTTGCCAGATCGTTTTGTTCGCTGAGAGTCTTCGTAATTAAACTCAGTGATGGTGCCCAAGCCTTGCTAAGAGTGTAGCCACAATCTCAGTTGATGAAATCGTTGCAGGTATGAATTTCTATGGCCTATATAACGACGTTGTCCCAGTACTCGGACGTCTGTGCCAAGATTCTGCTATGTTTGTACTCCGTCACGTGATTCTCGGTCAAACAGTGCTCTCTTACCACTGACATCAGTCGCATGTGCGTCTGGTTTTCTCGGCAATGGTCTTTGACATTGAACACTGTCTGTCAAATATACGTCATCCCACATTGACATGGAATGTGGTATATGTCGACCTTCCACAAACCGAGGACATTCTCAGGGCGGTCAGAGAACTTACATGAACGTCATCACAGACACAGACACTAGCGTCTCCACGACCGCCGATACTGACGCTTGGCTGCGGGTGCAGATCGTGGACAGAGTGGCTCGTGGGACAGCGGACATTAGTTCGCAACGCGCCCTGAGGAGCTCAATTCGTCTGTGCAACGGATGATGGTGACATGTCCGATTGTCGAAATATTGTGCCCATTGAACACTATGAACTGGCAGTACACGTGGACTGTTCGATTAGTTTTTAATCTTTTAGAGAAACATTTCACTGCAAAAATATCACATTTTGAGGATGCTTACAAAACTCAACTCCAAGACTACTCCTATGCCAACTGGAATGCCTACCAGGAATCTATAAAAACACAGATTTAGAGCCATCCCCTGACTTCCAGCCACGTGATGATAACCCCCATGCCACGTTCTTTCTGCAAAAGACCTTGTCATATACTATATGCACCCACATTCCTACCAAGACCATGTATCCTCACCGTCCCAACCTCTCCTCATAAGCCCTACTCCTAGTCCTCCAAGAATCACGTCGCTTGTACCACTCCTTCTTGCAGACTTGTGACAGGATACACATATAGAATTTACTCAGTGCTGAAAAACTCTAGTACTGCTGTCAACACGCACCAGACTCAACACTACACGCCCTATTAACTCTTCTACATAATGGAAAGTATTCTGTTAAATCACTGCCAATAACCCGATACCTTATTAACTGCTTGTCCACAACAAACATCCCTTATCTGAAAACTAGAGCAAAGTTGACCACTTTACATGCTATTTCTCTGACATCTTCTCCATCTATGATCGCTCAATTTTGATCACAACCTGTTCCCTTGCCATCCATGAATGCACAAACACGACACTCCGACTCCTGGCTCCCAGCTTCCAGTACTTAGACAACATACTACAAGCAGAATTAAATATACTAACCACAAAACATGATATAAAACAAGTATTCCAGAAAAAATGCAACACTTCCCTAAGTCAACACTGCATTACCTATTGACACCTTGAGGAATAGAACCTTTCCTTTCTCGTCACTAACCTCTCCATGAGTTACTTTCGTCGACTATGTAAAAATTTCCAAAATCCTACTTTTCCTCAAACCGCGGAAACCTACTAATGATATCTCCTCTTGCCACCCCATATCTCACCTCAGTTTTTAACAAGGTCTTTAAATCCATACTCTCCTGCCGCATCCATCAACAACTGAAGCAACGCTACCTCCTTCCTGTGAAGTAGCGTGGCGTCCATCCTGATTTCTCGTTGGCTGACCAACTCCTGCACCTCACCCATCTCCTATTTCTTCAGCTCAACTCACGTAAATCAGCAAATTTGCCTCCCTCGATCCTAAGGAAGCAAGACAAAGTCTAGCATTCTGGTCTTCACTTTAGACTCCTGACATATGCACTTCCAGTTAACTACGTCTCCTTTACTGCTTCCTTTTTCTCTAATTGCCCATCCTTTGTCTCTACTAAGAATCCCAATTCCTGTGCCTTGCATCCCACTGTAGGAGTGACCTAAGGCGCCGTCCTCTTCTCTCGTTTATCTCCCCTAAACTGGTGGTATGCCCAAACCACATAGAGCAGTCCATCTCCTTCAGTATGCTGATGACACCACTTTCCTCACCCTCTAACCTAGACTCCTGGAATCCCAATGGTCCCTCCAAATCCACCTCAATCACTTTACCTCCGGGTATAAGCAATGGCCCCTTAAGATCAACAGCTCCAAAATCGACGTAATAATATACAGGGTGCGTGACTTCAGTCCGGCTGAATTTCAATTTGAATTTCCCGCCATGTGGTAGTTCCACCGGAGGTCGCGATAGGCGTTCTTAAAAACCATAGGCATCTAGTAATCAGTCACAACCTCGAAACAGCCGAGATGTTACGGACAACCGAAGAGTCGTGCCTATCGAAAGGCTTCGCGTTGGGCCTTCACCCACTGAAGTAGTTCGATTTTTCTGGTACCCGAGACCAACTATTTACGATATTATGGCCAGGTATAATGCTTTGGAGAACTCTGGGAAAGATTCCGCAAAGCCGGCGAGGAAACCTCATTCGAGGAAACGTGTGTCACGAACTGCGACATTCATCGAAAAGGATCGGAGGACCCGAGGCAATCGCTGAGGAAAGTTGCGTTAGTATTGAATTTCAGCGAGTGAACAACGCGTCGGATGGCACAAGAGAACCTCAAACGAGGCAATTAGTCCAAAACTGCATTCCGGATAACGTTGATACGTTCTGGTCAAAGGAGTTCTGGTCCCTCGAGTAGCTCAGACTTGAAACTCCTCGACCACAATATTTGGTGCATGGTCGAAAGAGTTACCAATATGACGAAGCACCCAATATCGCATCTCTACGCACCGCTATCGAAGCAGCATTCGCGAATATGGCCAGCGCTGTTTTGAAGAGTGCATGCTATCACTTCAGGACAAGATCGGAAGAGGTCATTGCGGCTAAAGGGAGTTACATCGAGTAATGTTACTCTTGAAAGACACCACTACTTTTATGTAGAAGGATTTTCATTTTATTTGTATTTTGTTTTAGTGAATTTGCTTTTTTAAAAAAAAGTTTCATTTATTCAGATATAAGCGCAGCATCCTGGACAGCGAACTACCTTCACCTTCTGCCTGCATGATTTTTACATCACCATTTACGATCGTCATATCCAATTAATTAAAACACTAAAATATCTTGGAATAACCCTAGACTGGCAACTACGTGTAAGCCATATCTACTAACCGTCCAACAGAAAGCACACAGCAGATTAAAACTACTAACAGGGCGAACTTGGGGATTACACGCCTCCACTATTCCCCACACCTACAAAACCCTTATCTGACTCATTCTCTGCTACACAAATTTTCCAAGGATATCTGTTGCACCAAAGTTCTGTAAGCCCCTCCAAATCATCACGTCAAGCACTCTGTCTTGCATTCTGCATCTGTTTACCTTCCCACACATGCAATATCCTCTAGCATCTCATCAAATTCCCACTCATCCTCAACCACATTGACCAACTCCCATACTATCTGCAAACTAAATTCCAATAACCCCATTGTCTCCCCTCTGATTACCAACCCTGGTATGCTGCTGCATCTTTACAAACACATCTCGCTGTCCTACACCTGCACACACTTTGCAACCTATCTAACGAAACTTCAATCAACTCCCTCTACCAGATCTGTCCCAATATTTATACATCCTACCAACTTTAAATCCTCCCACCTATCCCACCCCACGTCAGGGCTCCTCTCTACTTTGCCCTCTCCATGCATTCCCAATCCTTTGCTCCTGGTACCACTAGCCTCAACACACATCAAACTCATCCTCCACCTTTGTCTTTCCCACCTTTTGTAGTCTTACGATCCACCCAAACCTCCACCTTCATCTCCATATTTTTCCTGACTGACCCCTATCTTTTTTACCCCTCCCCCCACCCCTCAACTCTATGGAACATATTCTCTTCTCTCAAAATGCTTCTCACCCAGTGCAAGTCCTTAATATTTTACGTGAGAGTGCAGGGCTTCAGTTTTTTTTTTCTCAGAAGAAAGTCAACAATCTGCTGTGTGTTTTAAAAATATATACGTTTTAGTTTTTTAGCTGTCTATCTTTGTTTCCTAATTTAAAATAGAGAACGGTCTTAATGCTTTTATTCAGTCTTGTCATATTTTTTTTAAATTTCCTTGACCGAAGAGCGGAATTTTGCATCACTGACAGCCCAACCCCTGCTCATATCGGAAGAGGAGGATAAAATGACAATAACGAAGAAAAAGATGCATCTGTGGGGCTGGTTCTTGACATATCTACCGTTCATTCTATACATGATTTGTTTGTAGTGAACTTTTAGAAGTGTTATACCGAAGTCTTTTTTTTTTGCCTATCTGAGGCACTGCACAAGATTCCCCCCCCCTCCCCCCCCCCCCAATCCTCCTGGGATGGATGTGTGGCTATGATTTTTTATATTTCAATGCATAATGAATGTGCGGGCTGTAAGACATTTTGAGGTTAGGACAATTTTGAATCTGGGATACAATGAATTGTGAAAAGTCTTCTGTCGCAAATTAATATACTGACACATTTTGATGCACCAGCATCAACAATCGTAGCTGAGGTAAAAACAAAACAATACGGTATAAAAAAGATGTTCCAGGAAAACACATCGCACTGTGTACAGTAGTTTACATTAGTATTTTCTATGCAGTCCAAAAATAAGACACCCAAAAAAGAGCACACAAGGAGCTGAAAATATAGCTTTCATGTACATGGAACTAGGTGCTGATCAGACCATGCACCGAGAAACATAATTGTAGCGAAGTAATTGCCGTCAACAGATGGTGTTAGCAACTGTACAGATGATAGTTGGCTATCGAAGAACGTAACCACTAGGACAGCATACAAAGAATATACGACTATGTACTATATGAACATGAAAGATATAGGGGAACTGTACAGTCATAAAACTATAAAACAACGAATTATGCAATACAAAAATTGAAAGTAAATAAGTATTGCAAAATAAATAGACATCATGCAGGATCTCAATAGTTAAAAATTACAAAATGAAAGGAATTATTAAATCAAACGTAGATTAAAACAAAGTACAAGGTGTAAATGAGATACAATATGACGCACTTTCGTAAAGGATTACAATATACGCGTGGAAATGATGTGGTTACAGATGCAATTACATTATACACACTAGTAACATAATTTGTTTAACCCATGGATATACAGTAGTAAGTAGGAAAACAAAGACATACATGTCATAAAAGCATCTGAAATATCAACATTAAAACGTAAAATGACAAAGATACCATAAAAAGGTAAATTTGAAGCTATGCTGAACACAATATAATTCGTGTTGTTATAGTTTTACGCCTGCCACTTTTACGTGGCCTGTTTTTCTACGTCATTGTCAGTATTGCTGGAAGTTGCTGCCTACAGAGTATACTGGGTGGTCCATTGATAGTGACAGGGCCAAATATCTCACGAAATAAGCATCAAAAGAAAAAACTACAAAGAACGAAACTTGTCTTGCTTGAAGGGAGAAACCAGATGGCGCTATGGTTGGCCCGTTAGATGGCGCTGCCATAGGTCAAACGGATATTAACTGCGTTTTTTAAAAATAGGAACCCCCATTTTTATTACATATTCGTATAGTGCGTAAAGAAATATGAATGTTTTAATTGGACCGCTTTGTGATAGCTGGCACTGTAATAGTCATAAACGTATAAGTACGTGGTATAACAGCACAAGTGGACTTAGGGCAAGTCAGTTCCAAACTCAGGGTGACAAAATTTGAGCTGTAATGTCAGAGGAGTGGAGGAATCTTAGAGCTACGAGCTACGATCATTTTAACTTAGGACAAGTGGCCCGACCACCATGCAGGCTGCGACCATACCTCCAGCTCCGCCATCTTGAATTCTGATGTTACAGGGAAGGGGGAATCTGAAAACCATGCATGCTATGCTAGTATTTCACAGGTCACCATCCTGGATCGCCAACTTGGTTTCTGACAGCCTTGCAGCCAGCACCCTTGTCCCTCAGGTCCGCTATAATGTATTCCGATGTCATTGGGCTGGGTAAATCTGACAACCAAGTAGCCTGCACCACTATTCCCAAGTCCTCTATCTCGCATCGTCATCTTGGATTCTGATGTCGTGGGGCTGAGCTTGTATTCCCAAGACAGCCATCTTCGATCACCATCTTGAATTTTATAAATTTTACACCAACAGTGCAATGAATCACTTTGGGTACATGAATTTCCCGCCATTTTATGTCTTTGACAACAGTCCTACCTCCACAATGATGTCTTAGGAGTGGGGGAAAGCTGTAGCACAATTGGAGTATTTTGGATATCCCACAACTTTTTTTTTTTAATATTCGCACCATTTGTTTAAATTTCCCATCATTTCATACATAAAGAAATTGGGCTACGTCAGAGGAGAGAGGGAATGGGGTAGGTGGGGGGGGGGGGGGGGAGCGGAATCTCGCACCAATGCAGGCTGCACTGCTATGCTGTTAAAGTATTCCTTCATAAATGGCAATGTCTGTCTGTAGAGTGGTGTATCTTCATGTTGGTGTACATTCTTTGCACGAAGTGCTGCAATGACACATATCTGACAAATTATCCTCAAGCTGGTTCAAGGAGTAATACTTCCATCCTATATGATGGCAACACTCCACCTCAATAGGCTAGTCTCAGAGACGAGTATCCTTAACAGTAGCGGAGAATGGGATGGAAGCTTAATGTTCTAACCAGGCTATTTAAGATGCGTCCAACCCAGTATGACCACAAACCCCATCAGTTAACATTCCATGCACTTTCTTTGTAATGTAGTGCTTCCTACCCATGAACCAATAGCCCAGCTATGGTAGAATCATCGTTATAGTAACTCTTTAACATCGGTTAGAGATTTTTGTTGCTTGGCTACTGTTTAACAGAGAGAACAGTTAAATAACTGCATAAATTTTCTTCGTAATTAACTGAAATGCTCTCGGCTTCAATCCCACAGTCACATCTCACACGACTACAGGTCAAAGCTTAACACCTGCTTACAGTTAATACAAATATTTTCTCCATATAACGATGCAATGTTTCAGATACTGTTTCTTGCATCCTAACTTAAAGTAAGGATCCTGCACATTTTCAGTAAAATTTGAGCACTAGTCTCTACTATCCACACAGTGACAGCTCGTGACTCCAACCTCTATGCAACAACAATTCTTCAACTGCTTTATGAACAATACCATTCCCTTAGAGGGAAAAGCGATCCCAACTTTAACAATGGCCGCATTTATGATTAATATAAGGCTAACGTCTATGCTGCCATAGCCAAGTGGTCAGCACAGCTGCGTACGTGGGATTGGAGGGGGGGGGGGGGGTTTCTTGATGGGAGGACTGGAACGGAATCTGGTCAGCCTCCTCATGCCAGTTTTAGAGCTACTGGAATGAGAAGTAGTGGCACCAGGTCTGCCAATCCGAACGGCCGGTAGAGCGATCTGCTAACACCATGCTCCTCCATACCGCATCTTGATGACGCCATTGGCCGAGGATGATATGGCGGTCGATCAGGCCCAACTGACTCGTCTTTGGCCAGAGCGGCGGTGCTAGGATAACACTAAAGTACTCATATAATGTGTGTCATTAAATTAAAATGGAATTTTCTTGATAAAAAAATACGATAACTGAAATGAAAATATCTTCATATATCATAGGTCCACAGCTTTGCTTCCACATTTTTGTAATAGATGACAGTAGTGGAAAATGGTGGTGCGGATGATAGATGGTAAGTCTCATAGAATAAGCTTATGGATCTGGCAAAATAGTGCCATAAAAATATTAGTCGATTTGTGATTGCATAATAAAATTATTCTCGGTTGAATATGTCAGCTTACATGTTCAGTTCTCGTCATATGCGAGAATTTCTGATTTTCCGCTTTAACATGAAGAAAATCCGCGACTGGGACTCTGTGGTGAGATACCTATTAGTGAAAGAACGTGCAGAGATTGGCTTCAGTGCTTCAAGAAGGGTGATTTAGATTTTGGATACCTGCGTTGCGGTGGAAGAGAGAAGATTTTCGAAGCTACTGAAAACGACGGAAACAATCACAGCAGATCATTATTGAAAAAAATTGATACGTCATAGCCGGGTCCTGAAAGACAAACGGCAACAATATAACCACAGGCATGAAAAGGTGATTTTGCAGTATGACAACGCTCGACCCCATGTCGCAAAACCCGTCAAAACATACATGGAAATGTTGAAGTGGGAACTCCTGCCCCACCCGCCGTATTCACCAGACATTGCTCCCTCTGACTATCACCTTCTCCGATTGATGGCACACGGTCTGGCTGACCATCTCTTCCGATTATACGAACAATTGCAAAATTGGATCGATTCAAGGACCTCCTCAAAAGACGCCCAGTTCTTCCGCTGCAGGTTTCGTATGCCATCCGAAAGATGAGAGGAAGTAGTGACCATGATGGCACATACTCTGAACTGTAATTTTTTTTAAAAAGCTTTTCATAATAAAGCCTCGAATTTCGAGAAAAAACAGGTGAAAGGAAAGTTTTAGACCTAATAATAAGTGTGAATAGTCCTACATAATACCGGTACACCTCGCGTTCGAGATTAAAGTAAGAATGAACTAACTGAAAAAAACAGGTAAAAGTAATGCGAAAGAAAATGCCGTTACCTGTTTATAAGAGATGATGGAAGTGGTGGCCGTGGGCAACCAAGTATCATTGTTCCATTTAAGATCGTCTATTGTGCGAGGATTATCAGCATACTCTTTGCTTTTTATTGAATCACATAAATGAAAACCATACAATTATAAGTCCGGGGATCTGGGTGGCTAGAGGCCTCTACTGGCAAGTCTGTCTCAAGGGAACACATTGCTGATGTGGGCCATACTTTGGTTGGATGTGTGAGCGGTTGCTCCACCTTGTTGGAATGCTGCATAAGCTTTTGTGCATCTCAACAAAGGTTTGGAGTATCAAAGAGTTTCCTAAAACCAATGAGGTTTGTACAATATATTATGAGCAAAATAAACGTAATTCCTTCTGAAAACAAGAACGAATTTGATTAGTTACAAACAATCGCTACAAAACAAAGCAGGCTCTTTCGTAATACCAAAAAACATGTGAATTGTTTTTAACTCATGACGATGATTATCAGTCGTCGGTAGTGAGTATGTCCTCCCCGCACATGGAAGACTTCTTCCACTTTGCGAGGCTTGCTCTCAGTGAGACCATCATACTTGGAGTATGAGGTCCCACTCCTCAATGGAAGCTTCAGTGACGTCCTGAAGATTGTCGGGTGGATTGGACCGCTGTCGATTGTCCACCTTCAACAAGTTCCATACATGCTCAATTAAATTCATGTCTGCGGACTGTGGTTGCCAGTGCATCCGGCTGATGTTGCAACTTTGGAACTTTGGAGATTCCGAGACACTGCTAGAGTCGACTAGGATGAAGTTGTTATCGACTTCACGTCTGTAGAGCCTTACAATGGTTTGTAGAATTTATTGAAGGTATTGGTGACCAGTCAAATTCCCGTAGATGGAAATTAGAGCGTCCACCGTCCCGGCATTACTACTGCCAAGAACGTTACCTGCAAACGGATGGACTTCCTGAATGTATCGGCGTTTCTTGCGTCGTCTAGCGCTTCTGCAAACCGTAATACGTCTAGTGTCTGGTCGCAAACAAGTCGTGGTCTCGTCAGCAAAAATGACATTACTTCATTCTACAATGGTCCAATGTTGATATGCAAGAGCCTAGGTCCTTCGATTGCGTCGGTTCCGTTCAATGCAAAACTTCCCATTGGTCTTCTGGATTGAAGACCACCTTGGTTCAATCTCCTACGCACTGTTTGATCTGAGATATGAACCCCTGCTGCCAGGGAAAAGTCATTTCCAATATTTCTGGCAGTTGGTTTCGGGCGCCTGCGAGTCGATAGTTGGCTCAGAGCACTATGGGACTTAACATCTATGGTCATCAGTCCCCTAGAACTTAGAACTACTTTAATATAACTAACCTAAGGACATCACACAACACCCAGTCATCACGAGGCAGACAAAATCCCTGACCCTGCCGGGAATCGAACCCGGGAACCCGGGCGTGGGAAGCGAGAACGCTACCGCACGACCACGAGCTGCGGACCAGTCGATAGTTGGAGGAAACGATCCTGCATTAGTGTTGTACGAGGAAGACCAGTGCGAAGTCTATCGTTCACGTTTTCCGTCTCTCTGTATTTCTCCACACCTTAGACACATCAAATTCAGTTAAGTGTAACCGATCGACAACATCTTGCTGTGTATGACTCGCTGAAAGTAAAGGTTCTATCCTGAATCTCTCAAAGTGTTGTATGCCTCTTCATGGCATGTCACTGCAGCGCTGAACATAAACTGTATGAAGCTGTTGTTGATACTGGACTGCACACGGTGTGCCGCTGCGGCAGTGGTGTGTCTAGATGACTGGGAAATGACTACAAAGCACGCCAGTGATAAACACCGTCCAGCATATGGGCTCTAACTGGATCATGTATGAAGGGTGTAGGTTAATGAGAACTGTATTACTGTAGACTACATTTTACTATAGTATTCCAAACATCTGTTGAGCACTACAGATAGAGTCAAACATCTCTAGATATCTAGCACTGTTTAAGGTGTAACTGAAAAATATGGGGCCAATTGGCGCACAAAACACCTATATTTTCTGAGTGGAGTGGTTCTTCATGCAGAATACATAGGTTGCCCTGCGGCCAGTATCTGAAATTCTGGGAGTTTACACAACCTGACTACTGGAACCAGGTCTCGTCTGACATGAAGTAAAGCAAAGGGCCCAAGTAACCGTTAGCAACTGATGTTAACAGCCAGTTAGAATAATGATGTCTTTTTTCCTGGTATTCAGATTTCAGCTCTTGCACCACAATCACACGAAAGGCTTTTAATTTCATATATTTTAGTACACGGTGACGCAATGTGTGGGATACACCAACCTACTGCGATAACCTTCTTACAGACGTCGGGGTGCTTCTTGCAACATCCGTGCAAATTCTGTTTGTAGCTTATGGGGTCCTCACTGTCGGTCGCCTATTACTCTGGACATTCTGAACAGAGCCTACAGTCCTCCATTTGTTGTACTGATCTCGAATGTGCTGGATCGTGGGGAGTTTCCTACCGCGTTACTTCACTTGAAACATTTATTTACATTCCTCGACGGAGAATAACTTTATACAAAACTCCGCAACATCAGTTCGCTGTTCTAATGCAAACTGCCTTATTTCTGTAACAAGTCAACAGTATGGGCTTATCACAGCTGACGCATGAACACACTTCTGCACTCAGCTTTACGATAAAATTCAATGTATTCAACTTTCGAGACAGTGTTGCCACCGTATAAGCAATTCGACTAGAGACGATTAACAAGTACTTGAGACTTACCGCTTTCATGTGGGACACACTGTATTTAACATCTACATCCACATCTACATCTACATGGTTACTCTGCAATTCACACTTAAGTGCCTGGCAGAGGGTTCATCGAACCATTTTCGTATTACTTCTCTACCATTCCACTCTCGAACGGCGCGTGGGAAAAAGGAACACCTAAATCTTCCCGTTCGAGCTCTGATTTCACTAATTTTATTATGATGATCAATTAGCCCTACGTAGGTTAGTGTCAACAAAATATTTTCGCTTTCGGAAGAAAAAGTTGGTGATTGAAATTTCGTATATAGATCTCGCCGCAAAGAAAACCGCCTTTGTTTCAGTGACTGCCACCCCGACTCGCGTATCATATCAGTGAAACTCTCACACCTATTGCGCGATAACACGAAACGAGCTGCTCTTCTTTGCACTTCTTGGATGTCCTTCGTCAATCCTACCTGGTATGGATCCCACACCGAGTAGGCTGTCTCTTTAGTGGGTTTGTCGCATCTTCTAAGTGTTCTGCCAACAAAGCGCAATCTTTGTTTCGTCTTCCCCACAATATTATCTATGTGGTCTTCCCAATTTAAGTTGCTTGTAATTGTAATTCCTAGGTATTTAATCGAATTGATAGCCCTTAGATTTGTGCGATTTATCGTATACCCAAAATTTATCGGATTTCTTTTAGTACCCATGTGAATGACCTCGCACTTTTCTTTGTTTAGGGCCATTTGCCATTTTTCGCACCATACAGAAATTCTCTCTAGATCATTTTGTAAATGGAGTTGATCGTTTGATGATTTTACTAGACGATAAATTATAGCATCACCTGCAGACAGTCTAAGGGGGCTGCTCAGATTATCACCTAGATCATTTATGTAAATCAGGAAAAGCAGAGGGCCTATTACACTACCTTGCATAACGCCAGATATCACTTCTGTTCTACTCGATGATTTACCGTCCATCACTACGAACTGTGACCTCTCTGAGAGGAAATCACGAATCCAGTCACACAACTGAGACGATACTCGATAAGCATGCAATTTCATTAATAGTCGCTTGTGAGGAACGGTATCAAAGGCCTTATGGAAATCTAGGAGTATGGAATCGATCTGAGATCCATTATCGACAGCACTCATTACTTCATGGGAATAAAGAGCTAGCTGTGTTGCACAAGAACGATATTTTCTGAATCCGTGGTGGTTATGTATCAATAAGTAATTTTCTTCAAGGTGATTCATAATGTTGATGATGATGATGATGATGTTTGGTTTGTGGGGCGCTCAACTGCGTGGTTATCAGCGCCCGTACAATTACCCAATCTTTGCTCAGTCCATTCATAATGTTCGAGTACAATATATGCTCCAGAATCCCGCTGCAAATTGAGGTCAGTGATATGGGTCTGTAATTCAAAGGGTTACTCCTATTTCCTTTCTTGAACATTGGTGTGACCTGTGCTACTTTCCAGTCTTTAGGAACAGACCTTTCGTCAAGTGAGCGATTGTATATGAGTACTAAGAAAGGCGCTATTGTGTCTGCATACTCTGAAAGGAACCTGATTGGTGTATCATCTGGACCGGAAGACTTGCCTTTCTTAAGTGATTTGTTTCGCAACATCTAAGATATCTACTTTTATGTCACTCACGCTAACAGCTGTTCTGGTTTCGAATTTAAACAGTAAGTTACCACCTGAAGACTAGGCTCTGGAATTGAAAGTCACTGACTGGAATGGGAAATGTTACATCAGGAAGCACCAGTCCAACATTTATCAAACTTTTTACAGATTTTAATCACCTAACGGGAATTCAGTGATTAAACAAACTACCTATTGGCTTCTGTCCCGGGTTCTTCGGCCGACGTTCATCTAATGATTTTTCTGACGTTTCGTCAGCACGAGTGGCTGGCATTGTCAAAGCTTCACCCTCCATTGCCGGTGGTGCAGTGGAGCCGAGCTCGCGGGCGCAGACTATATGTACCTGGCGCGCCAACGTCCGAGGGCTTCTCCGCGGTCATTTCCGGTGCGGTTCTCCTCTTGCTACCTGCGACGGTCGTTCGCTGCAGTACGGGAAGCCAGGATCCGTTTACCTTAAGGCTTTCCTCTTTCTTGTTCAAACTGTTCGCGTGTTTTTGTATTTCTACAGCTTCTCTGAACAAGCGCGTGTGATAGTGCTTCTCTACAGCCAGAACTTCTGTGTCGGCGAATTTTATTACGTGGTCGGTCTCATTCAGTGCGTGCTCTGCCACGGCCGATTTCTCCACCTGCCCCAACCTGCAATGTCGCTTATGCTCTTTGATCCTGGTGTTAATGGATCGTCCACTCATTCCGACATAAACTTCTCCGCATGTGCATGGTATGCGGTATATTTCCGACATTGCAAGTGGGTCTCTTTTCCCCTTCGCCAATCTAAGACACTCTTTGATCTTCCTTGTCGGTTTGAAAATCGTCTTTACGCCATATTTGCGCAATATACGGCCGATTATGTCCGTCACTCTGGGAATGTATGGCAGAAAGGCCGTAACCGACATTTCTTTTTCTGGTTCCTTACTTCGCCATACATTCCCAGAGTGACGGACAGAATCGGCCGTATATTGCGCAAACATGGCGTAAAGACGATTTTCAAACCGACAAGGAAGATCAAAGAGTGTCTTAGATCGGCGAAGGAGAAAAGAGACCCACTTGCAATGTCGGGAATATACCGCATACCATTCACATGCGGAAAAGTTTATGTCGGAATGACTGGACGATCCATTAATACCAGGATCAAAGAGCATAAGCGACATTGCAGGTTGGGGCAGGTGGAGAAATCGGCCGTGGCAGAGCACGGACTGAATGAGACCGACCACGTAATAAAATTCGCCGACACGGAAGTTCTGGCTGTAGAGAAGCACTATCACACGCGCTTGTTCAGAGAAGCTGTAGAAATACAAAAACACGCGAACAGTTTGAACAAGAAAGAGGAAAGCCTTAAGGTAAACGGATCCTGGCTTCCCGTACTGCAGCGAACGACCGTCGCAGGTAGCAAGAGGAGAACCGCACCGGAAATGACCGCGGAGAAGCCCTCGGACGTTGGCGCGCCAGGTACATATAGTCTGCGCCCGCGAGCTCGGCTCCAGTGCACCACCGGTAGTGATGGGCTAAACTGCGATTTTCCGATATCAGTGATTTCTGTGAATGCTACTTTTCAGTATCTGTTATTCTTAACTGTGATTTGTCGCAGTTAAGGAACATAGGTCGTGCATCCCTCCGCCACTGCTATTTCTGCGATTTCTGCTACTTCCGCAATTTCTGCTACTTCTGCGATTTCTGTGACATCTGCTACTTCTGCGATTTCTGCTACTTCTGCGATTTCTGTGACTTCTGCTACTTTTGCGATTTCTGTGATTCCTGCGATTTCTGCGACTTACCACCGTATGAAAAAGTTACATCTGTCAACACAGAAAATTGCATCTCGACAAACCTGTCATTGGCAAGTATGTTTTACGTTTTTTCTTCCGTTGGCTTTAATTTTGTATTAAAGAAACAACTGTGAAAATATTAATAGTGTAATTAATATGTAAGTAGCCGTACAGTACCGTAATAGTTCGTATTTAGAAAATGAATTCTAACATATTGTTATGTTCACAGGTACCTGAACTACATTTCAGTCACTCAGTAAAGTGATAACTCAAAATATCATTGTCAACAGATCTGAAGAAATTGCCACTGCGTCTTTAGACCGTTTTCGTCAGACGAGAGGTTAGTTTCTAAGCGTTTCGATGGACTTAATTACTTCAGTGAGATCGTTCTTGCAAATGTGATATTCTTTATAGCAAATATTAACAATCTATTCTGTCAATTATATTGCTAGTAATTAATGACAGCAAAAATTGTTTAATAATCCTTGTGTTTTTGCAGACACAGTTCTGACTCTGATTACTGGTTGCTGTACGTATCTATCCACATCAAGGCTGTTTTTGAGAGAGACTCGTGAAGATTCAAGACAACTCTTAGAGGATTTGCAGTTTAAAAGTGAAATAATTGTGAAATAAGTGTGTGAATGATTAAACTGAGTTTTATTGAAGTTGTTGTGCGATTTTAAAGGAATAATAAATGTCAAATACAGTGAGTGAATAATAAAAATCTCATTTTCCACATGTTTAAGCCGTCCTATACCTATAATTTTCCGCCACTTACTTATTGGTAAACACTTATTGGAGAGTGACATGCCGCCCCCCCCCCCCCCCTTTCTCCACAATTTTGGTGTGACACTGACCTGTAACTCATCCCGAGGTCTACAATATGCATTTTGAGGCTGTTGATATGAAAGTGGGAAGTACAGATCTTCCAGTTAAATCAGGAATAGCTTAAGTGCATTACTTGAAAGTAACACAGGAAAAGCTTACTTATATAGGTGGTAGTAGTGTCGGCAAAAAGTTCTTGTGTGTGAAGTTGCCATGTAGAACACCAGGTGTAAAACTTTTCTCCCGAGTCTTGAACTATTTCGGAACAAGAGTGAGGCATTCATATGACTGTTTCCATTTCTCTACACTTATACAGATGTCTGAGTTCTGCTGTGTTAACATTGCAAAGCCCTGTAGGCATGTGGAGTATTAACCAAAACTGTCATATTGGAAGCAGAATCAAACACATTTGTTACGTTACTTGATATTTTCAGGAGAAAAAGGCAATGTTGGTTCTTATTAATATAATACATTCAGAGTCACAGCAGTATTTGACCAACCATAACTGATGCTGAATGTGCATGTCGTCATATAATATGAAGGGCTTATTTCAATAGTGGTACAAGTCCATTGCCTCCACTTTTCTGTCTATAATGCTTCTGAAATTAGTGATCCAAACAAACATAAATAAAGGTTCATCTCTAGCAAGAAGCCATATGCTTGAATATTTCTGGTATCTCAAATGCAGATTTGTCAGCGCTCATTTAACTTTACGACTCTGTATCTCAAAATGAACAAAAATGGACTTGTACCACTATTGAAATAAGCCCTTCATATGCACACACAGCACATCGATCTCGTGAGGCACAAGGCTCTCATAACGAAGTACGTACGTCAGTCAACAGATGACACTAGGAAAAGTATGTTAACTGCGCTTTTTAGTTGCTACTTGCGACTCTTAGTTGCGATTTGTCACAGAAATCGCAGTTTGACTCGGTAGCGAATAGCGTAGTATGAACTTTGCTCAACAGATGGCAGTGCTAACTGCGCTTTTTAGTTGCTACTTGCGACTCTTAGTTGCGACTTGTCACGGAAATCGCAGTTGGACTCAATAGTGTATCGCAGAGATGGACGTAGTACGAACTTTGGCCAACAGATGGCACTGTTAACCGCGCTTTCTAGTTGCTACTTGCGACACTTAGTTGCGACTTGTCACGGAAATCGCAGTTAGACTCGATACCGTATCGCAGAGATGGAGGTAGTACGAACTTAGGCCAACAGATGGCACTGTTAACTGCGCTTTTTAGTTGCTACTTGCGACTCTTAGTTGCGACTTGTCACGGAAATCGCAGTTGGACTCCATAGCGTACCGCAGAGATGGACGTAGTACGAACTTTGGCCAACAGATGCCACTGTTAACCGCGCTTTTTAGATGCTACTTGCGACTCTTAGTTGCGACTTGTCACTGAAATCGCAGAAAGCAGTGCTAAATTCGACCAATAGATGGCTCACGTCTTTGAATATTAAATACTACTTGCGGCTGCTAACTGTGACTGAAATCGCAGTTAGATTCTGTAAAGTTGCTACTGAGATATCTGTGACTTCTCAGTCACTGTGATTTCTAACAGATACGCGATTTCCTGCCCACCACTAACCACCGGCAATGGAGGGTGAAGCTTTGACAATGCCAGCCACTCGTACTGACGAAACGTCAGAAAAATCATTAGATGAATGTCGGCCGAAGAACCCGAGACAGAAGCCAATAGGCAGTTTGTCAACAAGTGGCCACGAAAGCCTCAACAATTTTGTATCAGTGATTAAAGTTTCACTCCATTCGGAACTGGTGCCCATTATCAAAATCAGTATGATGTTTGATTCCCAATGAGCATGAATACAATTTTGTGTTCAATGTGGCACGGAAGCAAACAGCCCTCGAATGCCATCTTGAAAACTCTATTGGCATGCCTGAAACACATGTTGCGTTAGCTCATGAAGTCTGCTGAGTGGAGGCTGGTATCAAAGTACATGTCTTCCCATCGCATCCCAGACGTGCTCTGTAGGGGAATAAATTACTGGACTGGAGGGTCAGTCAGGGAACCTTACATTCCTCAAGGAGTTTGTGGTATGAACTGCAATGTTGGGTCATTCTGTTGGAATATACGGTTTGGCGTCCTGGTCGTGAAATGTACGGCAACAGGGTTAATCATCCTTGCTGCATAGTGGCGACCGTTCAGGTTCCTAATAACAATTACTAAATCATTTCTCTTATCACTTCTAATAGCTGCCCACTCGAAGACTTCAGGAGTTGATCGCCACAGACTTGACTGAACACCACAGAATGCCTTTCAACGTCCCACTTCACTTTGGCTCTACACTGTTCAAATTTCTATTGCTTGTAGTATGTTGCCAGCGATAAAAGACGCATGGCAACTCGAGATATCAACTCAGCTTCCAGTAATTTATTTCTGACAGTTCGTGGTGACACTCTACCTGTACCGAGCTGTTATCATGCATCTGTTTGTCAGAGCCAGTCGAACACTTCTACAACCACGCCGTGGTATAGTCGTTCTGGAACGACCATTGCCTACTATTCTTTCCACAATGTTGTCCTGAGTCCGTCTCGCTACTCCTCGTTCATTAGTCTTTGCATTTCAGCCATCTGTGACCCTTGTGCCAATGATCCAACCTTCCGCAAAGTCAGGAAGATGGTGATCAGGTGCACTCGCATGGCCTCTGAACGTGCTGTGTTTCAGTCCCCACTTGAAAAGATTCGGTGACGTTAGACAAATCAGTAGACATCATAGCATCAGACATCTACAGGAATGTTTTTTTTTTCTGTACTGAAAATGTGGTGTAGTCCGAAGTGTGAGATCCCGTGGTAAAGCTGGCATCTCATGACGGTCTCACAAACTAAAGAAAGCCGCTGCCAGAGGCAGCCACGAATGAGAGACGTCGAAAACGGCGCGCCCTCAAGAGGCTCCATACCCCTATGCTGCTGGAAGTCTACTTATGTCAAAGCACAGCGTCGCTCACCCCAGTCTGAAAGCATCCTCATCGTAGTTCAGACCCGGTGTGTTGCACAGGGCAATATACTACAGTTCACAGTTTAATGATATTTCACTGTCATGTTAAATTACGAACATTTTCAGGCAGACATCCATTGCAAGAACTATACACACTTGCGACCAAAGCGGTACCATTATTCCGTTTAAAGAACGGTTTTCTATTGAGTGTGCTCTGAGATAGTGTTATATCTTATTGTAAGGCGGCTAGGTTTATCCATCATACATTTAATATTCTTGTAGATTTATGTTTACATTAGATCATATTTGTGGTATCTATGGCTACGATGGCACAACGTAGGTGCTCTTGCTAGGTTGGCACTACGACACCGATACCGACGACAGCGCCCTCTAGCCGGCACTGTGCAGCTCTAGGAACGCCACTCCAGACTCAGCCTATTTTGATTCCGAACCGACGACCAAGCAACTTAGTTTCTGCTTCATAGGGGGCTAGCCATTACAGACTTTGTTACTTCAGTTACTTCAATGATAGTTTGTCCAACTGCTAGTAGCTGTTAGAGTTGATGCCTGTGCGGCTTAGCACCTACGTACTCATCTCAGCTGAAGTTAATTAATATTATTTGTACATGTTCATACACCAGTAAAAGACTCCGCCGGTGTGCCCTAAGGCTCCGTCCTCTCCCCCCTTCTGTACCTTTTGTACACGGCGGACATGCCGCCGCCGTCACCCCCCGTCCACCTTCTCCAGTTTGCCGATGACACCGCCTTCCTTGCCCTTGCACCCATCCTGCAGCGCTCCCAACACCTTCTCCAATCCCATCTTGACCAGTTCACCGCTTGGTGCAACCAGTAGTTGCTCAAGGTCAATCCCTCCAAAACCCAGGCGATCATTGTAGGCAAAACCACCCCTTCCTTCCGCCTCCTTGGTTTCTATCGCACCATCTATGGCCGCCCTATCGCCCTCACTCCCACCCTTAAGCACCTTGGCGTCACCCTCGACCGTCACCTCTCCTGGACTCCCCATCTCCGGACAATCCAAGCCAAGGCACGCTCCCGACTCCGTCTCCTCAAGCTCCTTTCCGGCCGTACGTGGGGTCTGGACCCCTTCACCATCCTCCACACCTTTTAATCCCTCATCCGCCTTATCCTTTGTTACGCCCATCTGGCCTGGATCTCCGCCCCCCCCCCCCTACATTTTATAAATCCCTCCAAATCCTTGAGCGCCATGCTCTCCGCCTCGCCTATCACATCTGTCTCCCCTCCCCCACGCGGATCCTATACGATCTCATTCCGTTCCCCCACCTCCTCCTTTTCCTTGAAAGGATACGGATGCTGTACACCTCCCGCAAACTCGATCCTCCTCACCTGCTTGTCTCACCCATCCTCTCCCACCCCCACCCGCTGCCATGCCTGTATTCTCACGTCCCACCCGGTCTCCATCTCTCCACCCTCCTTACCCTCTCCCAGCTCCCTCTCCTCGATGATGCCCTCCTCCCCTCCATCTACCCCTCCTACCAACTTTGATCCTCCCTCCCTCTTCCTGTTTTTGCTCCTTTGGGCACCCACCCACCCTTCTCTCCCTCTTCCCTCCCTCCTCCATTTCTCCCCACTCCTCCCCCGGGCTTCCCCTCCCCTGACCCTCTCCTCCTCCCACCATCTCTTCAGCCATTGGCATCTTTGTTCTCCCCTTTCCCCCACCTTCCCCTTCTTCCCCTCTTGGCAGGTCCCCGGACTCGCACACGCTAAGTGAACATTCGCGCGCCAGAGATCATCGCCATCAGTGTCTCGTGTGTGCCGTCGTGTTTAGTGTTCAGTGTTCACCGTCGCACTCCATCGTTCACCTGTGCCATCGCCATCTTCAGTGTTAGTGCGTCGTGACAACAGTTTGTAGTGTGGATTATCGTCGAGTGTGAACGGCTCCGTGTTTGTCTTTATGTGTCTACTGTTTTCTTACCCACCGTTATGTAACTTATGTGTATTCTTTCTGTTGTTTTCTCCTTGTCTATTCTATGGCTGAAGAGCAGCGTCGAACGCTGCTGACAGCCTGCCTGTTGTCCAGGTTTTAAAATAACAATAAAGAAAAAAACCAGTAAAAGAGTTTTAACTTATACGCAGTACCACGGTACTTCACCTTTTCTTGCTCCTATTCGCTTCCTACATTCGGCCTACCCTTCAGTTTACTACCCTTCACGTGCCGCCTACCAGGCGGGATACACAAATACACTCCTGGAAATTGAAATAAGAACACCGTGAATTCATTGTCCCAGGAAGGGGAAACTTTATTGACACATTCCTGGGGTCAGATACATCACATGATCACACTGACAGAACCACAGGCACATAGACACAGGCAACAGAGCATGCACAATGTCGGCACTAGTACAGTGTATATCCACCTTTCGCAGCAATGCAGGCTGCTATTCTCCCATGGAGACGATCGTAGAGATGCTGGATGCAGTCCTGTGGAACGGCTTGCCATGCCATTTCCACCTGGCGCCTCAGTTGGACCAGCGTTCGTGCTGGACGTGCAGACCGCGTGAGACGACGCTTCATCCAGTCCCAAACATGCTCAATGGGGGACAGATCCGGAGATCTTGCTGGCCAGGGTAGTTGACTTACACCTTCTAGAGCACGTTGGGTGGCACGGGATACATGCGGACGTGCATTGTCCCGTTGGAACAGCAAGTTCCCTTGCCGGTCTAGGAATGGTAGAACGATGGGTTCGATGACGGTTTGGATGTACCGTGCACTATTCAGTGTCCCCTCGACGATCACCAGTGGTGTACGGCCAGTGTAGGAGATCGCTCCCCACACCATGATGCCGGGTGTTGGCCCTGTGTGCCTCGGTCGTATGCAGTCCTGTTTGTGGCGCTCACCTGCACGGCGCCAAACACGCATACGACCATCATTGGTACCAAGGCAGAAGCGACTCTCATCGCTGAAGACGACACGTCTCCATTCGTCCCTCCATTCACGCCTGTCGCGACACCACTGGAGGCGGGCTGCACGATGTTGGGGCGTGAGCGGAAGACGGCCTAACGGTGTGCGGGACCGTAGCCCAGCTTCATGGAGACGGTTGCGAATGGTCCTCGCCGATACCCCAGGAGCAACAGTGTCCCTAATTTGCTGGGAAGTGGCGTAGCGGTCCCCTACGGCACTGCGTAGGATCCTACGGTCTTGGCGTGCATCCGTGCGTCGCTGCGGTCCGGTCCCAGGTCGACGGGCACGTGCACCTTCCGCCTACCACTGGCGACAACATCGATGAATTGTGGAGACCTCACGCCCCACGTGTTGAGCAATTCGGCGGTACGTCCACCCGGCCTCCCGCATGCCCACTATACGCCCTCGCTCAAAGTCCGTCAACTGCACATACGGTTCACGTCCACGCTGTCGCGGCATGCTACAAGTGTTAAAGACTGCGATGGAGGTCCGTATGCCACGGCAAACTGGCTGACACTGACGGCGGCGGTGCGCAAATGCTGCGCAGCTAGCGCCATTCGACGGCCAACACCGCGGTTCCTGGTGTGTCCGCTGTGCCGTGCGTGTGATCATTGCTTGTACAGCCCTCTCGCAGTGTCCGGAGCAAGTATGGTGGGTCTGACACACCGGTGTCAATGTGTTCTTTTTTCCATTTCCAGGAGTGTATATACGATGCAAAATCGGATTAATCATTTGTCTGGCTGTTACTGGCTAGCATCATGTACTAACAATTTACTGTGATACTGTACGTCTGGGAGTTGATTAGGGATGAGCACTGACAGAACGGACGAAATGGCCTTGCGATCCTCAGATGCCGTTATCGGCTAAGGAAGGGCTGGGGAGCATCTCTTCGCATTATGCAGTGCGTGGTAGCGATGGTGCTCTCTGGCGAGACGAAAAATTTTCAGGGTAGTGTACCTGTAGAAAGAGAGTCAGGGGCGGAAGAATGCGAAAGGACATGCTTTTAGTGCGAAGGAACGTCGTCGTCACAAACGATGTTCATGAGCTGAGCTTTATGAATTCTTCCCACGGGTAGACTGCAGCACGCCTCCAGCTAAAAAAATGCAGAGACTCATTAAGGAGGGGAATGCAGCCTTCCAAAAATTCTTCTAAAATGAGTATGAATTTCTGGCGATTGGCCGGTAGATTCAGGGACCATATATTGGAACGTAATGTTTTTCCAGCGGCTGCTGGGACTCGTCGCCTGGAGCGTAAGCACTGACCCTGCATGTCCAGCGGGGAGCATTGTACAGCGGGAGGAAAAGAAACTTCCCTGCTGGCAGAATCGAGAGCACTTGCCTCTGAGGATCGCTAGAAGGGACTTCACTGGCAATACCCATAGCAGAGGGGCTGGCGCTCAGATTTGAAGAAGTATTGCTTTCGACATGGAGAGTGCGTCAGCCATTTCTCTGAGACAGAGTTGTTATTCTGTTTACTCGAGTGACGATTCTTCAGCTCTATGTGGAGTCTGACAAACATTGAAGTGCGTCTTTAAAGGAAAACACTTAAGTCGAATTTCTGTTCCTGGGTAATGAGAAAACAGGAATCTTGACTCGTGTTCTGTCTTGTACTGAGGTAATTTCAGCTCTGCGAGTTGGTCGACGACATACTGCGTCCACTGAATAGGCAGGTATGCTAAATACATCATCTGCAACGCTCCAAAGCCCCCCAAATAGCAGATCATCCGTGCAGTAGAACACTGCTCGTACTTTACTATGTGATATGCACACTTCAATTCAGCAGACAGGGAAACAGTCACAGTAAATGTCTACAGTTCCATTTGCTTGTTCACTGACATGTTTCTGAAAGTGCCAGTCAGAGTATAGGTCTTTGTTTCTCGTCTCAGCCAACTTCATGCCCGTCAAAAAATGAGCGCGCGGTCTAAACTGAAACATATGTTCTGCTAATCTCGAAATTACATGTAGAGTAGAATTCGATGTCCTGTATTTCATATTTGCACAATTTTCGAATTCTACATGTTCTTCAGGAATAAACAGATTATAGTGTCGCATTGTAATTCATTCTAGTATCACCCTGATAAGAATGTTTGTTCTGATGTGTTAAACTGAAATAAAACCACAGACCGATACTTAATCTTATGCAAATCCCTAGGTATAGGTTGTCAATGACATGGCCAGTTTAATCGCTTATTGGTGTGAGAATTCCATTGCAGAGACAACATTAGGCAGCCACACATACACACTTCATATGTTATACACACCGGGGGTTTACATTACCATCCCACATAAGCATATGGATGTCTTATAGAGTTAAGTATCTGTTACTGAAGTGTTTTACTGAAACTGATGTAGTGATAATTACATGTTGTAGAAGCCCCTCTACCTCAAGTTAAAACTGTAGAACTGTGGTCTTGGCTTCCTACAACATACAAAAGAAAATGCCAAAAATAAGCTCTCATAAGAATGAAATTTTAATCTACGAATCTCATAAGTATGGAAATACTGTAGCGTTCAGTCAAGATGGTCATCGAGTAATTCTTACCTCCGGCGGTATTCACTGTTTTGCATGAAATCAATGTCCCCTATGGGACAACTGGAATGTTTCACGATGGAGTACCTTATAACACTATTCTTTAACATTTGCAGGTTAGAGGAAACAATGGCGTATCACATAGTTACAGAGCCCGCTATGAGAGCAAACGAAGCGGGGAGGGAGACAAGGGGAGTCCCAGACTGTCATCACCTCCCGAACTACTACAATAAAACCCAAATGCCAGCGGTAAACTATAAACATAACCAGATTGTTCTTTAAATGAGTTATACACATTCATTACTAGTTTGTTACTGGGTGTGAGGAAGAAGTTCTTCCCCTAGCAGGTGACAATAAATTCTTCAGGAAATGATTCAGTGGACAGACTGGTGTTCGCATAAGTTAACACCATTTCTTCTTAAATGTTTGCATCGTTTGATTCGAGTTTTGATACTTTACGTATTTTCTGCAGATTAGAGGCAAGAGCTAACCTCTTCAAAATTGTTAACATTCTTTGGTCCATTATTTCAACAAAGGGATATCTGTAAAGGAATTTAATTGCATATTGTGAAAGCTGTGCGATATGCTTGTAACTTTCGCCGCTGAAATTATTTAGCGTGTTAATAGCTCCCAGTTTCACTGAAGAGGTGCGCGTTAGTACCTACCTATAAATTTCTACAATCATTCTTTGGGACGTCATAAAGCTTTGTCGGAAGCAGTCTCTTGAATTCCGGTAGCACGGTCCAAACGAGCCAATGACATTATCGTCGGCGCCTTGTAACGTTCTGTGGGCAGCGTGATTGACGTACAGGAGGTATCTGATGTTGTCAGTGTGATGGCGCGGTTCGCTGTATGGGGCACTGCGGTTTGGTAAGACGCTGTTTGCTTGTGAAGGGATGAACACATTGCGAATACAAGTCAGTTGACTGCTCCCGGCGGAGGTTCGAGTCCTCCCTCGGGCATGGGTGTTTATGTTTGTCTTTAGGATAATTTAGTTTAAGTAGTGTGTAAGCTTAGGGACTGATGACCTTAGCAGTTAAGTCCCACAAGATTTCACACACATTTGAACATACAAGTCAGTTAATCGTTTACAGATACCCTGTCGTTTATGGGTACTTATCGTTGGTTCGTGTTGTGAGGTTAACAATGGACAACTACAATGAACCATTCACGAGTGTAAAACATCTCTCTCACGTCGAGATGCTCGTCAACGCGAGCGTTCGATACGTCATCTGCTTCCACGCGTGATGTAACTACTCGTATGTTGCGTTGTGCTGTGTCACGAGGTTGTGTGATGTACTAGAAATGTATGTGTTTGCAGAGGGGTTTTGGACTATATAGTAGCACTCTCTAGTGTGGGATGTTTCTGTTTCTAAACTGTTTGTGCGTGTCGCAGTGATACTAAACTCCTGAAGTGCCGTTGGTGATAATAATGTTGAAGCAGTTTCTGGCGGTTTGTTACTGAGCTAATGTTGGCAGTAATGGGCGTTGGGTCTGCAATTATTATTAGTATTATGTGTTGTTTCTGGCTGCAGATTCAATTTTGTGTTCTGTTTTTCGTTAGTAGTGGATGTGGCAATGCAGTTTACAAGGGACTAACGTTGTGCACGATTAAATTCCTGCAGTTATCCAGTATAACTGCCGAGTACGTGAAGTGTTACGTTTGTGGAGAAGGTGTGACCAAAGTTCCGCATCTCGGACCAGGGACCATTTTATGTGGTGTTACACCACCGTCCTGACTGGCGCAGCACACTGCTTTCCTGACCACTCCGCGAAACGACGTCATAAGGAGGGGTCGGAAGTTAGGAAAGTAACTAGGAACCACGTCGTAAGAACACGCATGCAGTACGCAAGAACCAGTATTCAGGAAGCTGACAATGTGGAAGTTGCCAGACAAGGCTTCTGAAATGAGAAGTTGCAATACCTTTACAGCACCGTCAGGGCTGTGAAGTTGCTGATGTGTGCCTGTCTTCTGTATGTCTTGTAACTTTAGTTGACATTGTCTTCTGAAACCCTGGAGGAATCTGTGAATAACTCTGTACGTCCCATCCCTCCCCAGACTGCAAAACGGAACGGAAATTTTTTTTCATATGGTAATTCTATGACAGTAATTACAATAATCATACACTAATGTCCTTCACTCAGTAGTGAACTCACTTGGTAGTGAAAGGTATAAGATGAAAGACAAGTTCTACAAAAAATTCATCTATTATTGTACCAGTAAATTACATATGTAATGAGAGAGTAACGTCCCGTCGACACTCGTGTAAACAATACAACTACTCATGTATAAATAATGGCTAAGAATAACGCCATGCCTGTTTGTATAAAATAAAAAAAAAGTCAATGATAAAGTCCAAAATTCTGAAGTGAGAGATGCATTACACAAGTACAGTTGAAGAAGTGCAAACAAATATCCCGTAGATCATTGCACAACAAAAACCGGTAGAAGGTAATAAACAGCAAGTGTCAAGAAAACTAAGACATTGGGTGGGCTCTCATGAAAAGTCAAAATTTTTCGATGTAGGAAAAATGAAACGGGTAAGTTACTTCCATTTGTAGATTAGGTCTTATACATTCGGAAAACTTTTGTACCGAGGATACATATCACTATCAACGCCGTCATTCATAGCTCCTGTGTGGAAACCAAAAGATGTTCCAGTGTCGAATAATTTCTCTCATATGAGATTCCATTCATTGTCAATCGCCTGATATGAGTCGGACGTTCATTGTGTATAGACGAGGAAACATATCATCTGGATCTGTGTCTACAACTGTTTTCACATTTTTGTGTTAGTACAGACATGTTTTGTTTCACGTTTATGTGTACATAATAGATAAATGCCTAAGTTGAAAAATGTTAATGCCAGACATAATAAACAGAATACCGGAACCCACCTACACAGTTCATGAGCCAAAGGACTGTATCCAGTCTGAGCATGAATAACTTACGGAAAGTTTGTACGGAACTGAATATCGCATTAAGACGTGTTAATAGGGGACGATATGTGGTTAATTTACACTACTGGCCATTAAAATTGCTACACCAAGAAGAAATGCAGATGATAAACGGGTATTCATTGGACAAATATATTATACTAGAACTGACATGTGATTACATTTTCACGCAATTTGTGTGCATAGATCCTGAAAAATCAGTACCCAGAACATCCACCTCTGGCCGTAATAACGGCCTTGATACGCCTGGGCATTGAGACAAACACAGTTTGGATGGCGTGTACAACTACAGCTGCCCATGCAGCTTCAGCACAATACCACAGTTCATCAAGATTAGTGACTGGCGTATTGTGACGAACCAGTTGCTCGGCCACCATTGACCAGACGTTTTCAATTGGTGAGAGATCTGGAGAATGTGCTGGCCAGGGCAGCAGTCGAACATTTTATGTATCCAGAAAAGCCCGTACAGGACCTGCAACATGCGGTCGTGCATTATCCTGCTGAAATGTGGGGTTTCGCAGGGATCGAACGAAGGTTAGAGCCACGGGTCGTAACACATCTGAATTGTAACGTCCACTGTTCAAAGTGCCGTCAATGCGAACAAGAGGTGGCCGAGACGTGTAACCAATGGCATCCCATAGCATCGCGCCGGGTGATACGCCAGTATGGCGATGACGAATACACACTTCCAATGTGCGTTCACCGCGATGTCGCCAAACAGGTATGCGACCATCATGATGCTGTAAACAGAACCTGGATTCATCCGAGAAAATGACGTTTTACCATTCGTGCACCCAGGTTCGTCGTTGAGTACACCATCGCAGGCGCTCCTGTCTGTGATGCAGCGTCAAGGATAACCGCAGCCATGGTCTCCGAGCTGATAGTCCATGCTGCTCTAAACGTCATCAAACTGTTCGTGCAGATGTTGTTGTCTTGGAAACGTCCCCATCTGTTGACTCATGGATCGAGACGTGGCTGCACGATCCGTTACATCCATGCGGATAAGATGCCTGTCATCTCGACTGCTAGTGATACGAGGCCGTTGTGATCCAACACGGCGTTCCGTATTACCCTCCTGAAACCACCGATTCCATATTCTGCTAACAGTCATTGGATCTCGACCAACGCGAGCAGCAATGTCGCGATACGATAAACCGCAAACGCCATAGGCTACAATCTAACCTTTATCAAAGTCGGAAACGTGTTGGTACGGATTTCTCCTCCTTACACGAGGCATCACAACAACGTTTCAACAGGCAACAGCGGTCAACTGCTGTTTCTGTATAAGAAATCAGTTGAAAACTTTCCTCATGTCAGCACGTTGTAGGTGTCGCCACCGGTGCCAACCTTGTGTGAATGCTCTGAAAAGCTAATCATTTGCATATCACAGCATCTTATTTCTGTCGGTTAAATTTCGCGTCTGTAGCACGTCATTTTCGTGGTGTAGCAATTTTAATGGCCAGTAGTGTAGAAAAATCGGAGATTGGTAAGAGACAATAGAAATTTCTTGGACACATTGTTACTGCATCAGGAATTCAACCTGGCTCAGATATGACTGAAGCGATTCGCGACTCTTCTGTTAAACAAAGAAACAGATTCTTTGATTTCTTGGGTTATCAGACTTTTGAAATCATCCCTGGTGGCCTGCCTGCATGCATGGGCAACGGCAGGACGAGGTCACCATCCCTGTCCCTCCAAATACACGATGCCCCTGTCACGGGAACAGGCCAATCAGAGAGCATCTCTCCAAGTTTTAACCCGCATCACAGGTGCTGAGTATGGGTACCGTTTACGATGGGGCAAACGCCAGTTCACGCACGCGGTTTATTGTCCCAAGTCAGCCAGGAACGCGCGATAGCAGGCTTCTTTGCCCCTCTATTCCTGTTTCCTATGGAGGCCAAGATCAATCACTTCTCCTGCACGGTGCACATGCTGTGCACATGCTGTGGGTTGATTGGTATGGTTGACAATAAATACACTTCTTACGTCACGATCACAACGCAGACATTTGTGTTGTTCCAAGATGACTGGTTTGAACAGTCTTTCCTGTCGATCATCTGATCTCACGGAACTTGTTATAAAACTCCCCCATTAGTCTTTGACTTCACGTAGTGTAACATGACAGTTATATAGCAACTTCGATACGATCACATGATGGCAGCATACGACTGTTGAAACCAGTCATCTTGGGACAATAAAAGAGTCTAGGCTGCGATTGCGGCGTATGAAGTGTGTTGATTTTCAGATTATCCTATGTTCATGGATTTGGCTCAGTTCGAAAATCATTCGTCTTGCTGACACACACCGGTAGGGCTGTCTTTGAACTCGACTTGGACTGTTCGAACAGATTACGTCACAGTTCGCGAAATCTCGTGTTTTGTTCGATTTTTTGATCGGCCTTCGATCTAATGATTTTCGTTGATACTCTCACTGTGGATTTTAATAGAAAAAATAGCTGTGAAACACGCTCTGTAATATCTTCTAGGGTGCAGATCATGTGTAACAAAAGTAACTAATAAATAAATAAAAGATTGCAGTTATGATACTGTCCAGTTCTCAATTTTTCATTTCCCGCGTATATTGTAGCTATTCTCTTAGCCAAAGATGTCCCTCCAACTAGGTCTTCGCAAATGATACCCGCCTTCGAAAAGGCTCATTTTCCAAAGCACTGCAGCGTTCGATGCAGTATCCCTGGTCCCGCTATCTAGTGAGTTCTGACGGTACTACCCCCAAGACGGGTCTCGCATCTGTAATTATTCTCATTATAAAAATTAGTCACTTTTAATACGATACTTTTCGTTTGTTCGGCATTCAATTCATCTTTAACTGTCTTCTTTGTTTCATCTGAATGTTGCCGTCATGTTTCCAAATTGATTAAAATATGGTAACGTTTCCATCTGTTATTCTAATATCTGAACAAGGATTGACTTGCTCCTAACCTACCTACATGGTAGGACATTAATGCCTCTCATAAACAAATGAAATGCTATACTGGGTTAAGTCTAGTAGTTCTTTTTGGAGGACAATATTTTGGGCTTTGTCTGTTACATTTACTTAAAAATCAGCATAAATGTTTATACACTCCTGGAAATGGAAAAAAGAACACATTGACACCGGTGTGTCAGACCCACCATACTTGCTCCGGACACTGCGAGAGGGCTGTACAAGCAATGATCACACGCACGGCACAGCGGACACACCAGGAACCGCGGTGTTGGCCGTCGACGCTAGCTGCGCAGCATTTGTGCACCGCCGCCGTCAGTGTCAGCCAGTTTGCCGTGGCATACGGAGCTCCATCGCAGTCTTTAACACTGGTAGCATGCCGCGACAGCGTGGACGTGAACCGTATGTGCAGTTGACGGACTTTGAGCGAGGGCGTATAGTGGGCATGCGGGAGGCCGGGTGGACGTACCGCCGAAATGCTCAACACGTGGGGCGTGAGGTCTCCACAGTACATCGATGTTGTCGCCAGTGGTCGGCGGAAGGTGCACGTGCCCGTCGACCTGGGACCGGACCGCAGCGACGCACGGATGCACGCCAAGACCGTAGGATCCTACGCAGTGCCGTAGGGGACCGCACCACCACTTCCCAGCAAATTAGGGACACTGTTGCTCCTGGGGTATCGGCGAGGACCATTCGCAACCGTCTCCATGAAGCTGGGCTACGGTCCCGCACACCGTTAGGCCGTCTACCGCTCACGCCCCAACATCGTGCAGCCCGCCTCCAGTGGTGTCGCGACAGGCGTGAATGGAGGGACGAATGGAGACGTGTCGTCTTCAGCGATGAGAGTCGCTTCTGCCTTGGTGCCAATGATGGTCGTATGCGTGTTTGGCGCCGTGCAGGTGAGCGCCACAATCAGGACTGCATACGACCGAGGCACACAGGGCCAACACCCGGCATCATGGTGTGGGGAGCGATCTCCTACACTGGCCGTACACCACTGGTGATCGTCGAGGGGACACTGAATAGTGCACGGTACATCCAAACCGTCATCGAACCCATCGTTCTACCATTCCTAGACCGGCAAGGGAACTTGCTGTTCCAACAGGACAATGCACGTCCGCATGTATCCCGTGCCACCCAACGTGCTCTAGAAGGTGTAAGTCAACTACCCTGGCCAGCAAGATCTCCGGATCTGTCCCCCATTGAGCATGTTTGGGACTGGATGAAGCGTCGTCTCACGCGGTCTGCACGTCCAGCACGAACGCTGGTCCAACTGAGGCGCCAGGTGGAAATGGCATGGCAAGCCGTTCCACAGGACTACATCCAGCATCTCTACGATCGTCTCCATGGGAGAATAGCAGCCTGCATTGCTGCGAAAGGTGGATATACACTGTACTAGTGCCGACATTGTGCATGCTCTGTTGCCTGTGTCTATGTGCCTGTGGTTCTGTCAGTGTGATCATGTGATGTATCTGACCCCAGGAATGTGTCAATAAAGTTTCCCCTTCCTGGGACAATGAATTCACGGTGTTCTTATTTCAATTTCCAGGAGTGTATATCCATATGTGCCGGTACTGTTTGAGAACTCGGGTTGTATATGTGTCAAACAGAAGTGTAGAGAGGTAAGATTGAACGCTATATGCTCCTATGTTTCACGAAGTTGTCAATAGTTTATTGTTGTGGCTAGTTCGTAGTTACTTGCGTATCCCTTGCACTAGTGCCGTGCGAGGCAAATGTCACGTGAATGTTCGAATAAGCTCGATATTGTATCGAATGCTGCGGCGTTTCGGGAAATCTCGAGCCTGTTCGAAGGCAAGCATCATTTGCCAAGCGCTAGTTAGCGGGATATCTTTGGCTAAGAGAATAGCCACAACATGCGAGAGAAATGAAAAATGCTTTACGAGAAATGGAAAGCTCTCAGTCTGTTCGCGAGGCCAAATATACATGTTACCTGGCACTCAATTATGATTATAGACAGGACATTAATATTCACCATAAAATCTGATTGTAGCTGTCGTCAATTCTCTCTTTGCAGAAATCTTTGAAAGTTTACGTTTGAAATTAATTTATAGTAATTAGGACAATACTATACTGAAATCAGTTACGGCTAGTGTAAACATGCATTCTTGATTATCTCACAAACAGTGCGATTGCTGATTTTTATTTGCTGGAATGTTGTTGTTTCCAGTTCCGTTTAATTTAAGTCGTGTCTCGTCATGTATTATGATACAGTGTGGTATTGTGAATCCACTTTGATGCAATCACTTTTTGTTTAACTACTTACTCAAAATAGTTTCAGAGAATACCTCCATCATCAGTGGGTTTCTTTATTCTAAAACATGCAAAAACTACCATCGTTACAATACATTACGAGAAAAAGTGATTACGTATGTTGTTTCTGCTTCCAGATATTGTGTGAGTAATTTTATACTATCTTTTTATTTTAAAATCACTACATAATTTCTGGATTTGTTGTTGTTTCTTGCGCATGCAGCATGTCTTCTACATAGGTACGAGCGGCCATTATTAACAATATACAAATGTGAACTTCCAAACGTGAGCGTTATTACGATTGTAATTTGCGGTTGAATTATGATATCACTTTGGTGCGGACCCACCTTCATCCTACAGAGACTCGTAATTAAGGATCGGAAGTTGTCAGAATTTCCGCTACTGCTTTCAAAATTTTCTTGTGATGTTCATTACATCTGGCGACACACGTCAACAGTTAAGGTGGCGTAATATCTGATTACTGCCAAGATGAAACGTTGTGTGTCTTTTTGTGTTTCCGGAGAAACTAAAAGCGGGCCAACTAACGTGAGTACGGGGAAGATTGCGCCACACACTTGTGCACACGAAAATTGCACTACAATAAAATTGCAAATTTCATTTGTAATACGCCTGTCGTTTGTCAGGTCACATTTTCATATTCATTAATAACAGCCGCTCATACCTTTACAGATAACATGCTGTATGCCGAAAAAACGACAGCAAATATAGAAATTAGGCAGTGTTTTTAATATCAAAGGGTACTATAATATTATTTACACATTGCCTGTAACCAAAAAGTACATACGTAATAACGAATAAATAAGCAAACAACGTAGCTGATCCCCCATGGTACAAAAAACAGGCAAGAACACTGTTGAAGAGCGAATGAAAAAAGCATGCCAAATTTAAATGAACGCCAAAATCCCCAAGATTGACTATCTTTTACAGGAGCTCGAAGTTTAGCACGGACTTCGATTGAACATGCTTATAATACTTTACGCAACGAAACTTTGTCTCTAAATCTGGAAGAAAATCCAGAGAGATCCTGGTCGAATGTATCGCATGTTAGCGGCGAGATACAACGAATGACTTCTCTGCGCAGTAGGAATGGGAATACTACGATGACAGCGCTGCTACAGCAGAATTACTAAACACAGCCTTCTGAAATTCCTTCACCAGAGAAGACAAAGAAAATATTCCAGAGTTCAAATCAACAACAGGTGCGAACATGAATGACTTAGAAATAGATATCTTGGGAGTAATGAAACAATCAATAAAAGCAAGTCATCCGATCCAGAGTGAACCTGTAGGTTCTTGTTGGAGTATGCTGATGCAGCAGTTTCATACTTAACAATAATATACAACCGGTCGCTCGGCGAAAGATTCGTATCCAAAGGCTGGAAGGTTCCGGAGCAATACACTAAATTACAGGCCCACATCATTAACGTCGATATGCAACAGTGTTCTGGGACACATATAGCATTCGAACATTCTGAATTACCTCAAAAAGAACGGTCTATTGACACATAGTAAACACGGATTTATAAAACACAACTAGCTCTTTACTGACACGAAGCGTTCAATGGTATGGACAAAGGATTTAAAATTGATTTCGTATTTCCGAATTGTAATCAAATTTCGAGTTTATGGAATATCGTCTCAGTTATGCCACCGGATTCGTGATTTCCTGTCAGAGAGGTCAAAGTACGTAGTAACTGACGGCGAGTTATCGAGCAAAACAGTAGTGACTTATGGCGTTCCCCAAGACAGTGTATGTAAACGATTTGAGCAGCTGTCTTAGACTGTTTGCAAATGATGCTGACGTTTATCGTATCGTAAAGTCATGAGAAGATCAAAAGAAACTGCAAAACGATTTAGAAAATATATCTATATTGTGTGAAAATTTGCAATTTACCCTAAAGAGTGAAAAGTGTGAGTTCATCTACATGAGTGCTAGAAGGAATCCGTTAAACTTCGGTTATACGGTACACCAATAAAAGCTAAGGGCCGTAAATTCAATAAAATACGTAGGATCTACAATTGCGAACAACTTAAATTGGAATGAACACGTAGAAAATGTGCCTTTTATTGGCAGAAGAAGCTGTAACAGATCTACTAAAGAGGCTGCCTACGCTATGCTTGTCCGCCCTCTTTATGAGTACTGCTGTGCAGTGTGCCATCCTCAACAGATAGGACTAACAGAGTACATCGAGAAAGTTCACAGAAGGGCAGCGTGTTTTCTATTATCGAGATATAAGGGGAGAGAGTGTCACGGACACGATATTGGGTTTGGGTGGACACATTAAAACAAAGGCTTTCTCGTTGCGGTAAAATTTTCTCACGAAATTTCAATCACCAACCTTCACCTCCAAATGCGAAAGTATTTTGTTGACACCGACCTATATAGGGAGCCAGGATCATTAAAATAAAATAAGGGAAAGCAGAGCTCTCACGGAAAGATGCAGGTGTTCGCTTTTTCCGCTCGCTGTTCAAGAGTGGAATAATAGAGAATTATTGTGAATATGGTTAGATGACCATCTTCCAGGCATTTAAACGTGATTTGAAAATTAGCCACGTAGATGCAGACGTAGATGGTGGTATTCTGCTGAAACTAGTTTGTGGAAGTAAATAACAAAAAGTATCCGCATCAAGGCGGGCCCACAATCTCATTGCTTTACGTAGACACGCACCAACAAAAGAGACCAAGCTACAATTTTTTTATTCTTTTATCAGAAACATATGTATTATACACAGTTATGACTTTATTACTTTTGCCCAAAACATGGCCACTTCCAATGCATTTTCTTTTCCTTGATGGGGTTCATCTCCCGTGCAGAATGCGGGACATAGTGAGCATTGAAGCAGATGATGAATAGCCTGGTCTTCTCCACAGTCACACTGAATATCATCTTCGTCAGTGTAGCCAAATTAACCTTTCATCTGCCAATTCTAGATATCAGTCTGCTCAGGGACTTCCAAGTGGCTCATTTCTCATCATAGCCAGTAGACAGAGTTTCTGAAACACCTTTCGAGCCAGGGGAAACGTAGGTCATAGTCGAATTAAGTCGGGTGATGCTGAGGGAATTAGATTAGGAAATGAGACACTTAAAGTAGTAAAGGAGTTTTGCTATTTGGGGAGCAAAATAACTGATGATGGTCGAAGTAGAGAGGATATAAAATGTAGACTGGCAATGGCAAGGAAAGCATTTCTGAAGAAGAGAAATTTGTTAACATCGAGTATAGATTTAAGTGATAGGAAGTCATTTCTGAAAGTATTTGTGTGGAGTGTAGCCATGTATGGAAGTGAAACATGGACGGTAAACAGTTTGGACAAGAAGAGAATAGAAGCTTTCGAAATGTGGTGCTACAGAAGAATGCTGAAGATTAGATGGGTAGATCACATAACATTTGAGGAAGTATTGAATAGGATTGGGGAGAAGAGAAGTTTGTGACACAACTTGACCAGAAGAAGGGATCGGTTGGTAGGACATGTTCTGAGGCATCAAGGGATCACCAATTTAGTATTGGAGGGCAGCGTGGAGGGTAAAAATCGTAGGGGGAGACCAAGAGATGAATGCACTAAGCAGATTCAGAAGGATGTAGGTTGCAGTAGGTACTGGGAGATGAAGAAGCTTGCACAGGATAGAGTAGCATGGAGAGCTGCATCAAACCAGTCTCAGGACTGAAGACCACCACAACAACAGTCATCCACAGTTGCAACTAGTTTTTAAACAGTGGTTCTAAGTGCCGTAGATATTCTAAGGAAACTCCTACTTCTGTTGGTTGGTTGGTTGTTTTGAGGGAGGGGACCAATCAGCAAGGTCATCAGCCCCACCGGATTAAGGGATTAGGGATGGATGGGATGGAAGTCGACCGTGCCCTTTCAAATGAACCATTCCGGCATTTGCCTGAAGTGACTTAGGAAAAGCACATATAATGTCAATCAGGATGGTCCGACACAGGCTTGAACCGTCCTCCTCCCGAATGAGAGTCCAGTGTGCTAGCCACTGCACCAACTCGCTCAGCTTTATGCCTGCGGTTCATGCCCATACAGATGATGCTTTCTCTCTTACTCCACTTTCTTTCGTTCCTCATTTGCACCTTGTTTTCTTCGAACAGGAGGTGGTGCTGTCACTACGACGTAATAAAGCCATTCGACTGGAGTGGATTTCAAGCAACCTATTACGATTACACATGTGTCACTGAGAGCTATGTTCAGTTTTGGGAGTTTTTTGCATTTCTGGAAGTTGTACATACTTTGGATGTCTAAAACGCTAAGCGACAATTTTGGATTGTTTATTATTCACGCGCTGTCTCTGGTCAGAGCAGCTGTGTCGCTGGAAGAGCTTGTTTTGTCGTCGCTGCCTGGCAGCGAGGAGAGCGGGAGCTATAGCGTTACAGGAGTAGTGAGACAGACGCTGAGCAGAGGACCCGAGGCAATGTAAAAGTAAAGTTAAGTGTTTAAGAGAAATGATTTGTGTTCCAATATTGTGAAACGGGAGAAATATTCGATTAAAGAATTAGATTGAAATCAGATGTCATGAGATTAGAAAAGGATATGAAGAGGAATGAAGGTAATATTTTTCATTTAGTTGCATTGCAGTCACACGTAGATTGGAACCACTGCTGGATCAGACATCTATATCAGCGAAATTTTGGCTTTTCATTAAAGATTGAGCACTTTTCACTGGACTCGGGTAGGCGCGCCGGACCCGGAACGTATCCGCCCGCCGGATTAACGACGAGGGCTGGTGTGCTGGCGAGCCTGGATGCGGTTTTTTTGCGGTTTTCCACATCCCTCTAGGTGAATACTGGGCTGGTCCCCACGTCCCGCCTCAGTTACACGACTCACAGGCAGTTGAAACACATCCGCACTTTCCCATGATTTACACTGGACGCAGACAGATGGGGTACTCTGATTCCGTCCCAGGGGTACGGGGTGGCGGCAGGAAGGGCATCCAGCCATCCCTTCACATTAACACGCCAAATCCGATTTAACCACGCCAATCCCGCGAAAAATGCGGGACACTGGCGCAAGCGATAGATTGAGTACTTCTCACTGTAAGGTATTTTTCGCGTTTATTTAATGATTTGTCTAACATTTGTAAGAGTAAGAGTTTGATAACAGTGTTGCCTTTTGTCAGTGTTAGTCGGTGTTGTAACACGAATTTAATGCAAGTCATAATACATCAGTTAATTTAAAAACACTTTTTTTAAAGAAATATTTCACCTAAGAGCGTTGTCCACATTCTCGATCCAAGTCATTTTTATTTAAATAGTGTCGCACTCAATGATGGGTATAAAATAGTTTACTTGTTGTCTGGAGCATTGCACCAAGCTCACAGCAACTGCAGTTAGAAATTTGCAGCTGGCGTACAGAGAACAGCAAGCACCGCGTTTCCAAGCAGGTACATTACGAGGTAAAATATTTTCATTTCATGCTTGGTTCAAATGGTTCAAATGGCTCTGAGCACTATGCGACTTAACTTCTGAGGTCATCAGTTGCCTAGAATTTAGAACTTATTAAACCTAACTATCCTAAGGACATCACACACATCCATGCCCGAGGCAGGATTCGAACCTGCGACGTTAGCGGTCGCTCCGTTCCAGACTGCAGCGCCTAGAACCGCACGGCCACACTGGCCTTTCATTTCAGGACCAGTTTGCTACGCACAGGAACCATTTCATGAAAAGAATTAGGAGGCAGATCACTAAGGGATAGCTACCACTTTGTTTAATTACACAGATTAATAGGATTCAATCAGTTTGCACTTTTTTTTTAGAAAGATTATAAAACAGGGCTACAGTCAGGCTGTATTCTCGCAGGCAGATATATATGGTTTTCCCTGCAGTTGGAAATGCACAAAGTCACCCAAAGCGAAACAACAGCGAAGTTACAACCAACCAAGCCAATAGGAGTTCAAAATCAAACGAAATAATTTTTAAAGGAAACTTTCAACACCGTATCGTACTGTCTTCAATTAGCGACTAATTTCCGTGTTTCTCATGATTCAAAACCTGCTCTCCGGTCAGTGGGAGAAGGTCATCGGCATAGAAGAAGCTAATCTTACTGGGTGCTATGAGTTGGCCGTTCGTGTACGTATTGAACAGATCTGGATCCAGCAAACTTCGCTGTCGGACGCCGGTTTTTCTTTCGTCTCCATCGGCTACGCTTTTCTTGGAAGTCGACGGAGAACCTGCGATTCTGCAGAAGATTAAGTACGAGGGGCGTTCAGTAAGTAATACAACACTTTATTTCTGAAAGCGGATTGGTTTTATTTAGGATTGCAATACAGTATATTATTCCACACTCTTCTGGGTACAACACCTCCTTTTTCAATGTATTGTCAGTTCGATGGGACGGACTTAGGTCATCTTAATGTGAGGGCCTTTATACCTGCGCGGTACAACTCTATTTTTCGACATCAGAGCCAACATTTTGCTGCATCAGTAACCTCCCCATCATCCACATAATGCTTCCCACGGAGTGCATTCTTCATTGGACCAAAGACATGGAAGTAGGAAGGTGTGAGATCCGGGCTGTAGGGTGAAGTTTTGTGACCTTCCCTCGTGTATGCAGACTCGTGTGAGGCCTTGCGATGTTGTGAAGACGTAGAAGTCCGTTTGTACCTCTGTGGCGAAGAACACGCTGGAAGTCGTTTCTTCAATTTCTTGGTGGTAGCATAATATGCTTCAAAGCTGATCGTTGGACCGCGAGGGAGGACATCAAACAGAATCACCCCTTCCGAGTCCTGGAAGGCCGTCGCTATGACTTTACCAGCTGAGTGTGTAGCTTTGAACGTTTTCTTCGGAGGAGAGGGTGGGACACCACCCCATAGATTGCGTTTTGTTTCCGGTTCGGAGTGATAAACCCCTGTTTCATCGCCTGTGACGATGTTCGACAAAGAACTGTCATAATCAGCCTGTAAGCAGCAAGTAGTTCTGCACCGATGGCCCTTCGTTGCTTTTTGTGGTTTCCCTTTAGGCGTTGAGAAACCGAGCAGGCACACACTCTTGTGAACCCCAACTGGTAGACGAGTGTGCAGCACTACCATCGGAGACGTCCAGTCGGGCAGTGAGGTGTTTGATTGTGATTCGTCCATCACCCCGAATGAGAGCGTCCACACATTCATTGCAGCACAGCAGGAATCACAGTCGTGTGCATCCGGCGGGCACACGGGAGATCGGCCAGGCTTGCGCGACCTTGTTTCGTTGATGACAGACAGACGCATCACCCTACGACTCACCGTGCTTTCGTTCACTGGCAGCTCTCTGTAGACATTCTGCAAGCACCTGCGAATATTTACGATGCTCTTGTTTGCGCCTCTCTTCTTGGAATGCAATCTGTTACTGGTGCCACAGCTGCAAAGTACTAACACAAATTCTTTACAGACGAATGGAAAAACTAGTAGAAGCCGACCTCGGGGAAGATCAGTTTGGATTACATAGAAATACTGGAACACGTGAGGCAATACTGACCTTACGACTTATCTTAGAAGAAAGATTAAGGAAAGGCAAACCTACGTTTCTAGCATTTGTAGACTTAGAGAAAGCTTTTGATAATGTTGACTGGAATACTCTCTTTCAAATTCTAAAGGTGGCAGGGGTAAAATACAGGGAGCGAAAGGCTATTTACAACTTGTACATAAACCAGATGGCAGTTATAAGAGTCGAGGGGCATGAAAGGGAAGCAGCGGTTGGGAAGGGAGTAAGACAGGGTTGTAGCCTCGCCCCGATGTTATTCAATCTGTATATTGAGCAAGCAGTAAAGGAAACAAAAGAAAAATTTGGAGTAGGTATTAAAATCCATGGAGAAGAAATAAAAACTTTGAGGTTCGCCGATGACATTGTAATTCTGTCAGAGACAGCAAAGGACTTGGAAGAGCAGTTGAACGGAATGGATGGTGTCTTGAAGGGAGGATATAAGATGAACATCAACAAAAGCAAAACGAGGATAATGGAATGTAGTCAACTTAAGTCGGGTGACGCTGAGGGTATTAGATTAGGAAATGAGACACTTAAAGTAGTAAAGGAGTTTTGCTATTTGGGGAGCGAAATAACTGATGATGGACGAAGTAGAGAGGATATAAAATGTAGACTGGCAATGGCAAGGAAAGCGTTTCTGAAGAAGAGAAATTTGTTAACATTGAGTATAAATTTAAGTGTCAGTAAGTCATTTCTGAAAGTATTTGTATGGAGTGTAGCCATGTATGGAACTGAAACATGGACGGTAAATAGTTTGGACAAGAAGAGAATAGAAGCTTTTGAAATGTGGTGCTACAGAAGAATGCTGAAGATTAGATGGGTAGATCACATAACTAATGAGGAAGTATTGAATAAGATTGGGGAGAAGAGAAGTTTGTGGCACAACTTGACCAGAAGAAGGGATCGGTTGGTAGGACATGTTCTGAGGCATCAAGGGATCACCAATTTAGCATGGGAGGGCAGCGTGGAGGGTAAAAATCGTAGGGGGAGACCAAGAGATGAATACACTAAGCAGATTCAGAAGGATGTAGGTTGCAGTAGGTACTGGGAGATGAAGAAGCTTGCACAGGATAGAGTAGCATGGAGAGCTGCATCAAACCAGTCTCAGGACTGAAGACCACAACAACAACAACAACAACAACTGGTGCGATTTTGAAGGCTACGTATGGTGCTGTCACCTATCGGCAGTTCAGGAAACTGTAGGTGCTGAAGCGAGAGTGTTGGCACGATGACCCACAACAAATGCTACATTTTTTTCAACGGAAACTGGCAGAAAAAAAAATGTGTTGCATTACTTATTGTATACCTCTCGAATGACACACCCGGTATAAAAGTAAAGCGTCCGTTGGTAATGTTACTGTTGAGTCGTCCTGAAGACGTCACCGCCGATATTCCCGCGAGTGAACTGCGGACTCGAGATCAGAATACGGTCGGGGGGCGGCGGTCGACGTGACACATCCATCGCGGGCGCCGGACGCGCCCCGCCTAAGCGGCTCGGTAACGGCGGCGCGCGCTGTCTCACGCCAGCCGGAGCAACAGGTCCGGCATTCACGGCCGGCCCGGCTAATTCAGGGCCGCGGCCCCAGCCTGGGACGCCGCGCTCGCAATGAGCTGCGCCGGCGAGTACCCAGCGCAGAGCACACGCGAAGCGCGTAGTGTCGAAAAGCAAAGGTCCCGAGTTCGAGTCTCAGTCCGGTACACAGTTTTAATCTGTCAGAAAGTTTCAAGACTGGTCGTTTTCGGAGCATCACCTGCGACCAGCTTTGCGAAAGAAGCGGCGACACTTCTTGCGCAACCCAGCCATCATTTTGCACGACAATGTGCGGGCGCATACAGCGCAAACTGTGGCTGCTCTGTTCCGTCGATGGGACTGGGAAGTACTGTACCGTCCACCATACTACCCGGACTTAAGTCCTTGTGACTTTGATTTGATTCCGAAGATGAAGAAACCACTTCGTGGCATTCGCTTCAGAGTTTCGACAGGCAGTAGACCGCTCCATTCGCACCATCTACAGAACAGGCTCTGCTAACGGTGTACTACGCCTTCCACACTGCTGGCAACGGGTTCTGCACACCGCTGGTGCCTACTTTACGTTCCAGCCGTCGTATGTTGTAGCACAGACCAAATAAGACTGTTGCATTTCATGTGATGATGAGCATGTCCAAGCCTATTTAACAAATGCTACTGTAATGTGAAGTGTCAGCTTGCTGTTTGTGGTTCTGAATCTACATTATCTTCAGTTGTACGTACAACCAGCAATATGTCTCTCGCAGCTTGCAGAGCCCCATGATCCAAAATACAGCCTGCTTTTTACTCCACAATAAGTCAGGGCAAACCTCTTCTACCGGTACACACAGTTTAGCTGTTCTTTTTATAAAATAGTGTCAACATTCGGCAGTCATCCGAGGCTAATTCTGACAGTTTTGGATTTTCTCCACGGAAACCCAATACCCGTGCACTGTGCTCACGCTACTGCTGAGTACTTAGACAATCTTTGTTCGAGAGCTATCTCTTCTCAAAAAAGATGGGATACCGCCGCTCAGATTAATATGTGGGAATTCCCTTAACAGTTATTATTTTTTTTTCTAAAACCACAACTGTTTATAAAGAACAGTACACAATTTCAAACTCGTTTTAACACTCTAAGTTTTTTTAATAAAGTAAACATTCTTTATATAATGTAGTAAATGTGCAACTTAGTTTGTTTGCAATTTGCAGCACGAGGTGCCAGCTCGTTATGGTGATTCGTAACCCACCCTTTTTTAAATCCAGATTTTTTCACTACAACCGCTAGATGGCATGAGCGTCTACATTAGGTGTATCTACACTACTGGCCATTAAAATTGCTACACCGCGAAGATGACGTGCTACAGACGCGAAATTTAACCGACAGGAAGAAGATGCTGTGATATGCAAATGATTATCTTTTCAGAGCATTCACACAAGGTTGCCGCCAGTGGCGACACCTACAACGTGCTGACATGAGGAAAGTTTCCAACCGATTTCTCATACACAAACAGCAGTTGACCGGCGTTGCCTGGTGAAAAGTTGTTGTGATGCCTCGTGTAAGAAGTACAAATGCGTACCATCACGTTTCCGACTTTGATAAAGGTCGGATTGTAGCCTATCGCGATTGCGGTTTATCGTATCGCGACATTGCTGATCGCGTTGATCGAGATCCAATGACTGTTAGCAGAATATGGAATAGGTGGGTTCAGGAGGATAATACGGAACGCCGTACTGGATCTCAACGGCGTCGTATCACTAGCAGTCGAGATGACAGGCATCTTATCCGCATGGCTGTAACGGATAGTGCAGCCACGTCTCGATCCCTGAGTCAACAGATGGGGACGTTTCCAAGACAACCATCTGCACGAACAGTTCGACGACGTTTGCAGCAGCATGGACTATCAGCTCGGAGACCGTGGCTGTGGTTACCCTTGACGCTGCATCACAGACAGGAGCACCTGCGCTGGTGTAGTCAACGACGAACCTGGGTGCACGAATGGCAAAACGTTATTTTTTGGAATGAATCCAGGTTCTGTTTACAGCATCATGATCGTCGCATCCGTGTTTGGCGACATCGCGGTGAACGCACATTGCAAGTGTGTATTCGTCATCGCCATACTGGCGTATCACCCGGCGTGATGGTATATGAGGTGCCACTGGTTACACGTCTCGGTCACCTCTTCTTCGCATTGATGGCAGTTTGAACAGTGGACGTTACATTTCAGATGTGTTACGACCCGTGGCTATACCCTTCATTCGATCCCTGCGAAACCCTACATTTCAGCAGGATAATGCACGACCACATGTTGCAGGTCCTGTACGGGCCTTTCTGGATACATAAAATGTTCGACTGCTGCCCTGGCCAGCACATTCTCCAGATCTCTCATCAACTGAAAACGTCTGGTCAATGCTGGCCGAGCAACTGGCTCGTCACAAAACGCCAGTCACTACTGTTGATGAACTGTGGTATCGTGTTGAAGCTTCATGGGCAGCTCTACCTGTACACGCCATCTAAGCTCTGTTTGACTCAATGCCCAGGCGTATCAAGGCCGTTATTACGGCCAGAGGTGGATGTTCTGGGTACTGATTTCTCAGGATCTATGCACCCAAATTGCGTGAAAATGTAAGCACATGTCAGTTCTAGTACAATATATTTGTCCTTTGGATACCCGTTTATCATCTGCATTTCTTCTTGGTGTACCAATTTTAATGGCCAGTAGTGTATACAGCGCCTCATCAACACCAGCATCAGCGGAGCCAGCTGTTACTACACTCCTGGAAATGGAAAGAAGAACACATTGACACCGGTGTGTCAGACCCACCATACTTTCTCCGGACACTGCGAGAGGGCTGTACAAGCAATGATCACACGCACGGCACAGCGGACACACCAGGAACCGCGGTGTTGGCCGTCGAATGGCGCTAGCTGTGCAGCATTTGTGCACCGCCGCCGTCAGTGTCAGCCAGTTTGCCGTGGCATACAGAGCTCCATCGCAGTCTTTAACACTGGTAGCATGCCGCGACAGCGTGGACGTGAACCGTATGTGCAGTTGACGGACTTTGAGCGAGGGCGTATAGTGGGCATGCGGGAGGCCGGGTGGACGTACCGCCGAATTGCTCAACACGTGGGGCGTGAGGTCTCCACAGTACATCGATGTTGTCGCCAGTGGTCGGCGGAAGGTGCACGTGCCCGTCGACCTCGGACCGGACCGCAGCGACGCACGGATGCACGCCAAGACCGTAGGATCCTACGCAGTGCCGTAGGGGACCGCACCGCCACTTCCCAGCAAATTAGGGACACTGTTGCTCCTGGGGTATCGGCGAGGACCATTCGCAACCGTCTCCATGAAGCTGGGCTACGGTCCCGCACACCGTTAGGCCGTCTTCCGCTCACGCCCCAACATCGTGCAGCCCGCCTCCAGTGGTGTCGCGACAGGCGTGAATGGAGGGACGAATGGAGACGTGTCGTCTTCAGCGATGAGAGTCGCTTGTGCCTCGGTGCCAATGATGGTCGTATGCGTGTTTGGCGCCGTGCAGGTGAGCGCCACAATCAGGACTGCATACGACCGAGGCACACAGGGCCAACGCCCGGCATCATGGTGTGGGGAGCGATCTCCTACACTGGCCGTACACCACTGGTGATCGTCGAGAGGACACTGAATAGTGCACGGTACATCCAAACCGTCATCGAACCCATCGTTCTAGCATTCCTAGACCGGCAAGGGAACTTGCTGTTCCAACAGGACAATGCACGTCCGCATGTATCCCGTGCCACCCAACGTGCTCTAGAAGGTGTAAGTCAACTACCCTGGCCAGCAAGATCTCCGGATCTGTCCCCCATTGAGCATGTTTGGGACTGGATGAAGCGTCGTCTCACGCGGTCTGCACGTCCAGCACGAACGCTGGTCCAACTGAGGCGCCAGGTGGAAATGGCATGGCAAGCCGTTCCACAGGACTACATCCAGCATCTCTACGATCGTCTCCATGGGAGAATAGCAGCCTGCATTGCTGCGAAAGGTGGATATACACTGTACTAGTGCCGACATTGTGCATGCTCTGTTGCCTGTGCCTATGTGCCTGTGGTTCTGTCAGTGTGATCATGTGATGTATCTGACCCCAGGAATGTGTCAATAAAGTTTCCCCTTCCTGGAACAATGAATTCACGGTGTTCTTATTTCAATTTCCAGGAGTGTATTTCAGGTTATCATGTATAAAGAGGAACAATTTACCTAATCGAAATTTAGTAGTTCTGTTCATAAGAATATTGTTTAGTGTTGTAACGATATCTGTATCGTTGCAGGCTGGTGCTTACGTTAGTAGCGTTTTTGACCACGTTGGTACTCCCGTTGTTATGGGTTTGTTTGTCGACTTTCATTTTTATGTGTAGTTCACTGTTACTGTCTGAATTTACATATTGCCATTTTGTCATTTGTGTGGAGCTGTGGAAACTGGAAAATGGAGTACCAACTGGAGAAATCGGAATATTTCCGACATATTCTTCTGTTCGAATTCAGTACAGGGGTGACAGCAGGGGAGGCAGCCAGAAACATTTGAACCATGATTGGGGATAATGCCACTGGACAGAGCACATTTTGAGGAGAATCTATTTGACGTTAGTGACTCTGTACGTTCAGGAAGATCTCCGGGGTTTGATGAAGATCGTTTAAACGCATTAATCCACAAAGATACACGTTAGTATTCTCGAGAACTGGTACGTGTGATGAACTGTGACCATTCCACCACCGTGTGACCTCTCCGAGCAATGGGAAAGGTTCAAAACTTGGGTGTATGGCTACGGCGTGTTCTAAGCCAAAATCACAAAAATCAGCTGGTGATCATATGTGCAACTCTGCTTCCTCGTTGTCAATTGTTTCGTGAACAACAGTGACCATTCCTTTCCTGTATCGTTGCTGGTGGCGAGAAATTATGTCTTTATGCTAACATACGGAAAAGAAAGGAATGGTTGAGCCCAAACAAAGCAGCAACTTTCCGTACAGTGACCTGCGCCCATTCGCAAATAATAACGTTATGATCTGGTGGAACAGCGACGGTTTGATGTACTACTAATTGCTTCCCCGAGATGTAACTATCACTGCTAACATTTAGTGTCGGCAACTAAGACGCCTTGCAGACGCAGTAAATGAGCAACGAACACGAAGACTATGTGAACTGATGCTACTCCACGGTAAGGCGCATGCGCATTCTGCTTCAATGACAAAAAACACACTGCAGGAGGTCGGTTAGGTAGTCATTCCGCACCCACTTTATTCACCTGATCTGGCACCATCAGATTTTCGCCTTCTCCGCTGTTTATGAAACAGCCTTTAAGGAACTTCGTTTCTGGATGGAAATGCGCTCGGAATATGGCTCAAAACCACGTGATTTCTAGTCACGAACAGACTGTTGTAAATAGTGAAGGAAAACGTGCTATTGATGACCGAAGTCTCTGTTATGGCTATATGTTGTGTTTATTAAACTTGTGAAAAGAAACGTTAAGAACTTACGCACCAACCCAATATTATTGAATTTTACTAACCACACTACGCTGCAACTGAAGAATCAACATTATGCTCCAAAGTGCTTTAATATATTATGCAGCACATAAATATGTGGTACTTCAAAGTGTGCGTTAACGAGCATTGAGCCCTCATTTAAATCTATGGCCGAAAGAGTCACCCTACAGGAATTGTGAAACGAACACTGTCGTCCAGGACGGCGTGCCACAAAGGGCGCAGATTCACCACGAGATGGGAAAACTCACAGGCCTCTATTGTCTACTGAGGCCTAACTGCTGTATTGTATGAGTGAGACAGACGAGAATCTACGTCATAGGGAAACCCAGTAGAAGCCTTTTATGGCGAAGGAGACGTAGCAGTGTCACATATGACGGACCTTAGATCGGCGATAAAGAGAAACATTTATGAAAACTATATTTAATTATGTAGTAATGCAAGCCACAGTAATTTTAATCTGCCATCCTCCATAAATTTTCATGGTGATCGCAATAAAACTTGAATAGTGATCATATCTATAATAGTTTAGGATTTACTGTTAAAGTGAAATTAACAAGTTTTGTAACAAAGACCTGAATGCTAAAATCTGAACGCTTTGGTCGATCTTAACGGTCGACATTTCGTACAGAAGTGCATCATTAAAATGACAAACGTTGTAAATATCAACTCTGTAACTTTATTTGTTTAAAAGATATATAGTAAATTTAAATTATCAGTATTTACAGTTAAGCATCAGATCATTTCCTCCACACAAAACACATTCAACGATGACAGCATGACACCTTACTGAATTGCTAGGTAATACAATATTTGTATAAAGTATAGTGAATAATTGCTACTTTTGTTCTTTATATATTTATGAGAAAGCACATTGGTGCAAGGCTACTGGCCTTGGCATCCAAAGCTAAGAAGGAACTTGTATTGGTTTTATGCAAAAGAATTTAACGTTTATTATGTGATGGATATTATTGTTACTTTATTTAGAACTTTAAAGTGGTCAAGCTTTGATTATTTAAATATGTTAAAATGTAAAGTAATGTAGAATAAGCTGTAGCCAATCAGACGGACGGCTTGAGGAAAGAGAACTGCCCTAGTCAGTTGAGCGAAGATGTTCGGCGAGCGGGAAACGCGGCCGGGTCTGGGACGGGCAAAGGGAGAGTGCTGGTGCAGACCCGAGAGCGGACAGTTCGGCTGGAGACACCAAAGGGTACAGTTCGGATTAAGACGCGAAAGCGGACAGTCGGTCTTTAGGCAGCTAGGAAGTGAAACCACTTAGAAAATTCCGCGTTGTGTGGTATCGTGGGACTTAGTCTCTGAGCGGGGAGCAGCCGCGCGTCTGGTGTGAACTCGAACTTTTCGCGTAGATAACTTGTATTTCGCGATGAGATTGTCAATGATCGAACTGTGTCAAATGGATATGCGCTCGAGCGTAACAGTAACTCTAAATACGACCACATCCACTATTAGTTTTCATTCTGAATAAACATTATTCTAACCAAGTCGCAACTGTGTGGCCTGCATCATTTATGGGTCGTTAATTTAGTTCCCGATATTATTATTGCTGTTATTATATGCTATGTTAACTTTGTATTTCGAAAACTTGCCACCAGCCAGGCAATTTAACCAAAGGTTCACAAGTGTCTAATTTAGGGCGTGTAATGCGAGATGTTCGGTTCAACGCCTAGACGAGTTTGAGCCAAGACATTTCGATGAAGGGGAACCGCATGTGAGCCCGAACATCTTCGGAATGTTAGCTCGCTAGATACTAACAAACACTCCACAAAAGGCAGTATCATATCTCACAACAGAAACTGCAGAAAATGAGAGAAACGGTCCCTAGTGCGCTTTCTTCGCGTGGTTCTAAAATGGATCACTAGACTGAAACGCCGACCAGGAAACATTTTATGTTCCCAGGTACATTATCCTCCAGGTACAACGCACACCCCAGTCATTAGCTGAAAAAGTACTTGATCATCAAAAACTGTAGGACACATATATATTTTGTGGTTATAAAGGAGTCAGACGCAAAACACTGAAAAGATGGAGACTGATAACACAACACAAACTGAATAGTTAAATGCATTCGCAAAAGTACCGGGTGGTTATAATTAAAGTTCAGCTGCTCACAGAGGTCCGGTGTCGGCCGTAACAATCGTATGGCAGCGAAACTCGGATGCGTTAACGTGTAACCGATTTCACCTGGGAAAAATTAGTTATCATTTTGGGTTTCAGGTGCATATCTAGCGCTGTGACTGCAAGAAAGATGTATGGAATTGTTTCCTTATGTAATGGACTGGATACGGGATGTGGGCAGAAAAGGTTAAATATGTGAGAAAGGTATAATACTGACTTTATTATTAACCACTCCTTGCACCGTTTGTTCAGTATCAGCTTCAGAAACGTCGACGAGATGCTGTAAAGTGCCAGAGTTCCACCTGGTGGTCAAAACTCGAACTCATTTGTTTTTTCCAGCGCAACCAGCGTATCTAGGAAGTTTCACTGCCATACGACAATTACAGCCCGCTGTAGCTGTACATTAAGTATAACCACCCAATAGTCACTGGAAGATGGAAGTTTGCTTTTCGCCGATTTATCCACGTCACAGGAAGAAGCTAAAGCAGCAGCAGCTGATGGTTTTTAAAAGAATTTAAAAATATCAACTAGGTTTATAGACCTCTCAGCAGCTTCTGACATAGTAAGGAGACATGGTCTTCTCTTAGAAGCTCATTCAAATACTTCCGTGCAGAGAAACAGTCCAACATATCATGCTTGCTGGAAGATCATTCCAGATCACTCTGGACCATAGGATTAGTTCTTCAAAAAGCTAAATAACGAACTACCTCTGGGTTCTGTCCTCGCCCGACTACAGTCCTATCTGTACATCTCTATATGCCTAAAACTGGATCTCGTAAGTTTGGATATGCCGATGACTGGGTGCTGGCAATGGGATATCGAAAGTTTGAAGGAAAGGAAGCTATGTTAAAATCTGATCTGGCGATAATGGGAACATACTTTTGGAGACAGAGACTGAAACCAAACCCCACCAAGACAGAGACGGTTTGCTTTCATTTGTGCAACAGAGCGGCGAGTAGACAGCTCCAGGTCTGTTTCGGTGACAGACAACTTCACCACAATTATCACCCAAAATATCTAAGGATTACATTGGACCTGACCCAGTCCTAGAACAAGGATCTGAATAACTCGGCTGTGATTATGCAAACTAGGAACGACATCTTACTTAAGATGTTCGGAACAACCTGGTGCTCTCCTGCTGAAGCTCTGCGCACTTCAGCACTTCGGCAAGTCTACTCTGTTACCGAATATGGCGCTACTGTACGGCTCAATTGTGCACACGCTCGAACTCTTGATGCATAGCTGAACAACACAGTGAGAATTATCGGTGATACACTAAGATCAACCCCTGTCGAAAGATTGTCCATATTGCTCCACATTCTGCCATTGTGCACTTCGATGAAACCCAGCTCTACTCCGTAAGTTTAAACGCAAATCAGGCAGTCCGCAAGTCCCTATCACTGAAAATTTGGTTATCCTAGAAAAAACCGGCTTCGATCAAGGAAACCACTCATGAAAACAACAGTGGAACTGCACACGTTTCAGTTCGACCTATCAGATTCATTGGAGAGACACTAGACAAAGGCTAGTTCTCTGCATTGCCAAAACTTGCCCTGCATAAGGAAGGAACACCCTGCCTTTGACCAATCGCGCAGCGCGTGGACAATGTTTAGCAGGATACGCACCAATCATTGCAGAAGCATGGACTCTTCATAGATGGGGTAAGGCTCCATCTCCAAACGGCGACTAGGGAGCAACCAGGCAACCCGTTCGTTTACATTATACAGTGTAAATTTAGATACCTATTTGTAAATTCCCCCCCCCCCCCCCCCATGAACCATGGACCTTGCCGTTGGTGGGGAGGCTTGCGTGCCTCAGCGATACAGATGGCCGTACCGTACGTGCAACCACAACGGAGGGGTACCTGTTGAGAAGCCAGACAAACGTGTGGTTCCTGAAGAGGGGCAGCAGCCTTTTCAGTAGTTGCAGCGGCAACAGTCTGGATCATTGACTGATCTGGCCTTGTAAAAGTAAACAAAACGGCCTTGCTGTGCTGGTACTTTGAACGGCTGAAAGCAAGGGGAAACTAGAGCCGTAATTTTTCCCGAGGGCATGCAGCTTCACTGTATGGTTAAATTATGATAGCGTCCCTTTGGGTAAAATATTCCGGAGGTAAAATAATCCCCCATTCGGATCTCCGGGAGAGGACTACTCAAGAGGACATCGTTATCAGGAGAAAGAAAACTGGCGTTTTACTGATCGGAGCGTGGAATGTCTGATCCCTTAATCGGGCAGGTAGGTTAGAAAATTTAAAAAGGGAAATTGATACGTTAAAGTTAGATATAGTCGGAATTAGTGAAGTTCGGTGGCAGGAGGAACAAGACTTTTGGTCAGGTGAATACAGGGTTATAAATACAAAATCAAATAGGGATAATGCAGGAGTAGGTTTAATAATGAATAAAAAAATAGGAATGCGGTTAAGCTACTAAAAAACAGCATAGTGAACACATTATTGTGGCCAAGATAGACACGAAGCCCATGCCTATTACAGTAGTACAATTTTATATGCCAACTAGCTCTGCAGATGACGAAGAAATTGAAGAAATGTATGATGATATAAAAGAAATTATTCAGGTAGTGAAGGGAGACGAAATTTTAATAGTCATGGGTGACTGGAATTCGAGAGTAGGAAAAGGAAGAGAAGGAAACATAGTAGGTGAATATGGATTGGGGGTCAGAAATGAAAGAGGAAGACGCCTGGTAGAATTTTACACAGAGCAAACTTAATCATAGCTAACACTTGGTTCAAGAATCATAAAAGAACGTTGTATACATGGAAGAATCCTGGAGATGCTAGAAGGTATAATGGTAACACAGAGATTTAGGAACCAGGTTTTAAACTGTAAGACATTTCCAGGGGCAGATGTGGACTCTGACCACAATCTGTTGGTTGTGACCTGTAGATTAAAACTGAAGAAACTGCGAAAAGGTGTGAATTTGAGGAGATGGGACCTGGATAAACTGAAAGAACCAGAGGTTGTACAGAGTTTCAGAGAGCATAAGGGAACAATTGAAAGGAATGTGGGAAAGGAATACAGTAGAAGAAGAATGGGTAGCTCTGAGGGATGAAGTAGTGAAGGCAGCAGAGGATCAAGTAGGTAAAAAGACGAGGGCTAATAGAAATCCTTGGGTAACAGAAGAAATATTGAATTTAATTGATGAAAGGAGAAAATATAAAAATGCAGTAAATGAAGCAGGCAAAAAGGAATACAAACGTCTCAAAAATGATATCGACAGGAAGTGCAAAATGGCCAAGCAGGGATGGCTTAAGGAGACACATGACTAAGTCATGCCGTGGTCCCGTGGTTAGCGTGAGCAGCGATGGAACGAGAGGTCCTTGGTTCAAGTCTTCCTTCGAGCGAAAATTTTAATTTTTTATTTTCAGACAATTATCAAAGTTCAGGTACTCACACATAAATCAACTTCGCTCTCCAAAATTCCAGGACATGTTCAGATTTGCTTGGACATATGCAGGATTTGACGGTCTACACACGGAAAAATTTGAAAAAGTTAAAAACATATGTTTTAACAGAGCACAGGGAAAAGTGTGCGACTGTTGGCTTCATTTGTTGCAGTTTATGTGACAAACTCCGATGTTTTCATCACTTTTTTGGGAGTAATTATCACCTCCACAAGAAAACCTAAATCGTGCAACGTAGATGAATCTTTTTACCCATTCGCCAGGTGAACACGTTAGGTGGGTCGACAATATATTCCTGTCATGTGATGCACATGACGTCACCAGTGTCGTATAGAATATATCAGACGTGTTTCCCTGTGGAGGAATCGGTTGACCTATGACCTTGCGATCAAATGTTTTCGGTTCCCATTGGACAGGCACGTCCTTTCGTCTACTAATCGCACGGTTTCGCGGTGCGGTCGCAAAACACATACACTAAACTTATTACAGTGAACAGAGACGTCAATGAACGAACGGACAGATCATAACTTTGCGAATATAAAGAAAAATTTTTTCTCGACGGGAGACTTGAACCGAGGACCTCTCGTTCCGCAGCTGCTCACGCTAACCACGGGACCACGGTGCTCCTGAAATGTTTTCTTCCTTGATGGAGCAAATCTTCCGCATTGACTAATCAGTTTGTATATTTCGCTTATTTTTTTATAGTTCCACACAACTTCTTCCTGTTTTCTCGATTGATCTGTTTTCAGTTTTTTAAGGGCTATCCACTGTGCCAACTTATAACTAAATCTGAGGGGGGTGCGATGAGGAGGTTCCCTTGTAAGCAGGAATGTAGAGGCTTATCTCACTAGGTGCAAAATAGATACTGCCTACAGGAAAGTTAAGGAAACCTTTGGAGAAATGAGAGCCACTTGTATGAATATCAAGAGCTCAGATGGAAACCCAGTTTTAAGCAAAGAAGGGAAAGCAGAGGGGTGGAAGGAGTACATACAAGGTCTATGCAAGGGCAATGTACTTGAGGACAATATTATGGAAATGGAACAGGATGTAGATGAAGATGAAATGGGAGATACGATACTGCGTGAAGGGTTTGACAGGGCACTGAAAGACCTGAGTCGGAACAAGGCTCTGGGGCGGTCGGTGTGGCCGAGCGGTTCAAGGCGCTACAGTCAGGACCCACGCAATCGCTACGGTCGCAGGTTCGAGTCCTGCCACGGGCATGGATGTGTGTTCCTTATGTTCAAGTAGTTCTAAGTTCTAGGGGACTGATGTCCTCAGAGTGCTCAGAGCCATTTGAACCATTGTTGAAGGCTCCGGGAGTAGACAACATTCTATTAGAACTACTGACGACCTTGGGAGAGCGAGTCCTGACAAAAGTCTACCATCTGGTGAGCAAGATGTACGAGACAGGCGAAATACCCTCAGACTTAAAGAAGAATATAATAATTCCAATCCCAAAAAAAGCAGGTGTTGACAGATGTGAAAATTACCGAACTATCAGTTTCATAAGTCACAGCTGCAAATTACTAACGCGAATTATTTACAGACGAATGGAAAAACTGGTAGAAGCCGACCTTGGGGAAGCTCAGTTTGGATTCCGTAGAAATATTGGAACACTTTAGGCAATACAGACCTTACGACTTATCTTAGAAGAAAGATTAAGGAAAGGCAAACGTACGAGTCTAGCATTTTTTGATTTAGGGAAAGCTTTTGACAATTTTGACTGGAAAACTCTCTTTCAAATTCTAAAGGTGGCAGGGGTAAAATACAGGGAGCAAAAGGCTATTTACAATTTGTACAGAAACCAGATGGCAGTTATAAGCGTCGAGGGGCACAAAAGGGAAGCAGTGGTTGGGAAGGGAGTGAGACAGGGCTGTAGCCTCTCCCCGATGTTATTCAATATGTATATTGAGCAACCAGTAAAGGAAACAAAAGAAAAATTCGGAGTAGGTATTAAAATCCATGGAGAAGAAATAAAAACGTTGAGGTTCGCCGATGACATTGTAATTCTGTCAGAGACAGCAACTGAACGGAATGGACAGTGTCTTGAAAGGAGGATATACACTCCTGGAAATTGAAATAAGAACACCGTGAATTCATTGTCCCGGGAAGGGGAAACTTTATTGACACATTCCTGGGGTCAGATACATCACATGATCACACTGACAGAACCACAGGCACATAGACACAGGCAACAGAGCATGCACAATGTCGGCACTAGTACAGTGTATATCCACCTTTCGCAGCAATGCAGGCTGCTATTCTCCCATGGAGACGATCGTAGAGATGCTGGATGTAGTCCTGTGGAACGGCTTGCCATGCCATTTCCACCTGGCGCCTCAGTTGGACCAGCGTTCGTGCTGGACGTGCAGACCGCGTGAGACGACGCTTCATCCAGTCCCAAACATGCTCAATGGGGGACAGATCCGGAGATCTTGCTGGCCAGGGTAGTTGACTTACACCTGCTAGAGCACGTTGGGTGGCACGGGATACATGCGGACGTGCATTGTCCTGTTGGAACAGCAAGTTCCCTTGCCGGTCTAGGAATGGTAGAACGATGGGTTCGATGACGGTTTGGATGTACCGTGCACTATTCAGTGTCCCCTCGACGATCACCAGTGGTGTACGGCCAGTGTAGGAGATCGCTCCCCACACCATGATGCCGGGTGTTGGCCCTGTGTGCCTCGGTCGTATGCAGTCCTGATTGTGGCGCTCACCTGCACGGCGCCAAACACGCGTACGACCATCATTGGCACCAAGGCAGAAGCGACTCTCATCGCTGAAGACGGCACGTCTCCATTCGTCCCTCCATTCACGCCTGTCGCGACACCACTGGAGGCGGGCTGCACGATGTTGGGGCGTGAGCGGAAGACGGCCTAACGGTGTGCGGGACCGTAGCCCAGCGTCATGGAGACGGTTGCGAATGGTCCTCGCCGATACCCCAGGAGCAACAGTGTCCCTAATTTGCTGGGAAGTGGCGGTGCGGTGCCCTACGGCACTGCGTAGGATCCTACGGTCATGGCGTGCATCCGTGCGTCGCTGCGGTCCGGTCCGAGGTCGACGGGCACGTGCACCTTCCGCCGACCACTGGCGACAACATCGATGTACTGTGGAGACCTCACGCCTCACGTCTTGATCAATTCGGCGGTACGTCCACCCGGCCTCCCGCATGCCCACTATACGCCCTCGCTCAAAGTCCGTCAACTGCACATATGGTTCACGTCCACGCTGTCGCGGCGTGCTACCAGTGTTAAAGACTGCGATGGAGCTCCGTATGCCACGGCAAACTGGCTGACACTGACGGCGGCGGTGCACAAATGCTTCGCAGCTAGCGCCATTCGACGGCCAACACCGCGGTTCCTGGTGTGTCCGCTGTGCCGTGCGTGTGATCATTGCTTGTACAGCCCTCTCGCAGTGTCCGGAGCAAGTATGGTGGGTCTGACACACCGGTGTCAATGTGTTCTTTTTTCCATTTCCAGGAATGTATGATGAACATCAACAAAAGCAAGACCAGGATACTGGAATGTAGTCGAATTAAGTCAGGTGCTGCTAAGGGTATTAGATTAGGAAATGAGACACTTAAAGTAGTAAAGGAGTTTTGCTATTTGGGGAGCAAAATAACTTATGATGGTCGAAGGATAGAGGATATAAAATGTAGACTGGCAATGGCAAGGAAAGCGTTTCTGAAGAAGAGAAATTTGTTAACATCGAGTATAGATTTAAGTGTCAGGAGGTCGTTTCTGAAAGTATTTGTATGGAGTGTAGCCACGTATGGAAGTGCAACATGGATGATAAATAGTTTGGACAAGAAAAGAATAGAAGCTTTCGAAATGAGGTGCTACAGAAGAATGCTGAAGATTAGATGGGAAGATCACGTAACTAATGAGGAGGTACTGAATAAAATTGGGGAGAAGAGGAGTTTGTGGCAAAACTTGACAAGAAGAAGGGGCTGTTTGGTAGGACATGTTATGAGGCATCAGGGGATCACAAATTTAGAATTGGAGGGCAGCGTGGAGGTTAAAAATCGTAGAGGGAGACCAATAAATGAATACACTAAGCAGATTCAGAAAGGTGTAGGTTGCAGTAAGGACTGGGAGATGTGTGGGGAGGCGACGCGCGCCACAAATCTGCACAGCGTGCAGACTGCCGACTGCCGACTGCGGCCCCTGCCGGCCCGGCCATGCCACGAGGCCCGCCGTTAATTAACGCGGCTCGTTATCGGCTGCACAGTTTTCCCCCGCCGGCCGTATCGGCCGATGCCGCCGCCCGATATCCCATTAAGAGCCGCTGCAGCGTCTGCGTCGCACTCAGCAGCAAAACCAGCCACGCGCCGGCCAATCAGGTGGCTGGGGAATCGAGGAAATACGGGAGGAATTTGAGGAACACAAACTGTGCGAGAGGCGGCGAAAATCTGATACTGCTAGGCGACTGGGTCGCTGAAGGAGGGGGACTGAAGGGATGATTGAATCACTGGAGATAAGCCCTTCTGGAGTGTTTCCATAGGATTTTATCGTCTGCAGCGGACATCCTCGCCCAGGAAACACAAGAGAAAAAAAAGAAAAAAAAATTATTTACGGATCATTAGCACGAGCAGTTCTGAGGTACCACGCATCGGCATGATCGAACACTCATATTCGTAAGTGGTTGGCAATTCACGCCCTGACTCAGGTATCCAGTCGATCGTACATGTGATGAATACTGTCTTCGGACATGTTATGCAACGTCTGCTCAACCTGATCACGTAGCTCTGTAAGAGTTGCACAGGCCACTTCTCATCCCACCTTATCCCGCACGTGCTCGATTGGAGATACGTCTGGGGATCGCGCTGGCCAGGGAAGTTGATGTACGTCTTGTGGAACACATTGAGTTTAAGAGGCAGTATATGGGCGGGCATTGTCCTGTTGGAGCAATACATCACTTTCCTGTTGCAAGCGTAGCGAAAGAAAGGGTCTAACAACAATCTGCAGATACCGAGCGCTGGTTAGCTTCCCTTCCAGAAATATCAGAGGTGAACGAGAGTTGTAGCTTACTACAACGCAGTGGGGACAGTATGTCCTGGATGAATGCATTCTACGAGACAGTGCTCACCAGGTCTTTGTCGTATGCACAAACGAGCACTAGCGTGCAGGCAGAATCTGCTTCATCACTGAAGACCGTGTTGTGCCATTTCGTCCTCCAACTGATCCGCCGATGGTACCAGTTAAGCCGTGCACATCAACGCTTTGGCTTGAATGGAAGACGGGCTAGAGGCGTGCATGTCTGCTGTCCCACTGCTAATAACTGGTTTGCAACTGTTCGTGTTGTCACATCCGGGATAACAAGGCCACTTATCTGTGGTGTGGCAGCTGTGCCTGTAGACAATATGACGATCCTGGCGGGCGTCTGTCTACATCTACATCTACGTGATTACTCTGCTATTCACAATAAAGTGCCTGGCAGAGGGTTCAATGAACCACCTTCATGCTGTCTCTCTACCGTTCCACTCTCTAACGGCACGCGGGAAAAAGGAGCACTTAAATTTTTCCGTGGGAGCCATGATTTCTCTTATTTTATCGTCATGATCATTTCTCCCTATGTAGGTGGGTGCCAACAGAATGTTTTCGCAATCGGAGGAGAAAACTGGTGATTGAAATTTCGTCAGAAGATCCCGTCCCAATGAAAAACGCCTTTGTTTTAATGATTGACACTCCAATTCATGTACCATGTCTGTGACACTATCTCCCCTATTTCGCGATAATACAAAACTTGCTGCCCTTCTTTGTACTTTTCCGATGTCAACCGTCAGTCCCGCCTGATGCGGATCCCACACCGCACAGCAATACTCCAGAATAGGGCGGACAAGCGTAGTGTATGCTGTCTCCTTGGTAGACCTGTTGCACCTTCTAAGTGTTCTGTCAATGAATCGTAGTCTTTGGTTTGTTCTACCCACATTATTATCTATATGATCGTTCCAATTTAGGTAATTTGTAATTGTAATCCGTAAGTATTTAGTTGAATTTACAGCCCTCAGATTTGTGTGACTTATTGCGTAATCGAAATTTAGCTGATTTCTTTTAGTACTCATGTGAATAACTTCGCACTTTTCTTTATTCAGGGTCAATTGCCACTTTTCGCACCATACATAAATCATCTTGCAAGTCGTTTTGACTTTTGCTGCGTGGACGTCCGGAACCTCATCTACGGATATGAGAATGTTCACGTGACCACTGATACCACCATCGCTGAACAACTGGCGCAGCCGTCTCCAAGTTGTGTGGCTATTCTCCGAAAGGATCATCCCGCCACTCGGAAGGGTCAGGATTTGACCTATTTCGAACTCACTCAGTTGGCTGCAGAAAGCACGAATGTGTCTCTGTGGCATGCTTGCCTGCTTGCTTCACACCTTTACACCACACTGCCTTCTGACTGAGAGCATTCCCTACTAAAGCGTAGCACATATGACGCTGAAATCCAGCACAGTCAAGGAAAGAAACCATGCAAAGGAGAGGAAGCGTGAAACACACGACAAAATAACTCAAATAAAAATACGTTAGGGTGAGGAGCATTGGCGGAATTACGCTAGTCAAAAGCACGTAATTAGAAGAGGAAGCAATTGAGATGGAACAACGTAACATACATACACTGAGATGAGAAAAGTGATGGGATACCTCCTAATATTCTGTCGGTCTTCCTTTTGCTTGCCATAGAGCAACAGTTCGATGTGGCATGGACTCAACAAGTTGTTGAAAGTCCTCTGCAGAAATATTGAGTCATGCTGCCTCTATAGCAGTCCATATATGCAAAAGAGTTGCCGGTGCACGATTTGGTGCGCAAAGTGACCTCTCGATTATGTCCCATAAATGTTCGAAGGGGTTGATATCGGGCATGTGGGTGGTCAGATCACTCGCTCAAACTATCCACAACGTTCTTCAAACCATCGCGAACAATTGTTGCCCGGTTTTTTTTTTATTAGTCATAACATTCCACAGTAGTACATAATTTTCAACTGACATTTAAAAGTAATAAAACAAATTAAAATTAATTACAAGTTCCTTGGCATTTTAGAAAAAAATCCAAGTCTAAACCAGATAGTTATGTTCGTCACTTGATCGTATTTGTTTTTCAAAGATCAAATTGTCTCTCGTTTCTTCATGTTCTGAATCGCATCATCTACAATGGAGTTCACATGACTGTTCTTCTGAGGAAGTTGGCGTATGTATCATAATAATTATTCATGCGTAGTAGCTTGTGATGCTGGTCGGAAATGTACGTACAAAAATCTCCTTCGCTCCTTTCTTTACTGGACAGCAGGTAAAATACCGCGTGTCCCTTCAACCAGTTGACAGCATTTTTCTTCCAGGTGGGGTATAGCTCTTCTTCCGGATATAAAAGGCACGCTGGCGTTACCCGGTAAAGCGGCGCATTGTCATGCATAACAATTCCGTCCTGTTTGGGAACGTGAAGACCATGAACGGCTGAAACTGGTTTCCAGGTAGCCGAACATAGCCATTTCCAGTCAATGATCCGATCAGTTGGACCTGAGAACCCAGTCCATTACATGTAAACAGAGGCTACACCATTATGGGCCCACCATCAGCTTGCACAGTGCCTTATTCACAAAGTGGGTTCATGTCTTCGTGAGGTCTGTGCCACACTCAAACGCTTCCATCAACTCTTACCAATTGAAATCAGGACTCATCTGACCACGCCACAGTTTCCCAGTCGTGTAGGTCCACTCAATCTGGTCACAACATCAGGAGATGTGCTGTAGGGGATGTCGAGCTGTTAGCAAAGGCACTCGCGTGGATCGGCTGCTGCCATAGCCCATTAATGCCAAATTTCGCTGCACTGTCCTAACGGATACGTTAGTCGTATGTTCCACATTGATTTTTGCGATTATTTCAGTCAGCGTGGTTTGTCTGTTAGCAATGCAACACTAAGCAAACTCTCGAAGTATTGAATTCCCTAACGGTTTTCGAAGTGGAATATCCCGTGTGTCTAGCTCCAACTGTCATGCGTTCAAAGTTTGTTAATTCTCGTTGTGTGGCCATAATCACGATGGAAACCTTTCTACATAACTTACTTGAGTACAAATGACAGTTCCGCCAATGTGTCGCCCTTTTATGCCTTCTGTATGCGATACTATCACCATCTGTATTTGTGCATTTCGCTATGTCATGGCTTTTGTCACCTCAGTGTGCAGCTAAAACAGAACGAAAGGGTCACGGACAATTTGGGAAATACTGTCCATTAAAGAAGAAAAAGTGATATAGGAAACGACGTTCTGTAGTACAAATTACATTCCTGAATGTTAGTTCGGAGAAGCAATAAGTAAAAACTAATAACAGTCACGTTGCTGTATCGATTACTATTTATTTTACATTTTTGATCGGCACTAAGCATTACGAATGAACGATCTCACGACCAAATTGCTCCGCTTTCCGGCCCTAATTTGTTAATCGGGACCAACGTGACATCCTGTACCAACGGCGTCATTGGATGCGGTATGGAGGGCTGTGGGTCGGCACACCGTCCTTCCGGCCGTTGTCGGTTTTCTTCGCCTTGACGACGGCACTTCTCAGTCAACTAGCTCGTCAGCTCGCATCATGCGGCTCAGTGGACCCCGTTCCACTCCCTCCACCAACAAAAATTCCCAAGGAATACCGGGAATCGAACTCGGGTTCTCGGATAACAAAAGAATGGCTCTGAGCACTATGGAACTTAACATCTGAGGTCATCAGTCCCCTAGAACTTAGAACTACTTAAACCTAACTAACCTAAGGACATCACACACATCCATGCCCGAGACAGGATTCGAACCTGCAACCGTAGCGGTCTGGCGGTTCCAGACTGAAGTGCCTAGAACCGCTCGGCCACAGGCCGCAGTAAAGACACAGAAAACTTACTGGCAGATCTCGACCTTTGTCTCTTGAACACTGTTGCTCCCATACACTTCAGTGCAGCACATGGGACTTACTCAGCCATTGATCTTTCTATTTGCAGCCTCGGTCTTCTCCCATCCATCCACTGGATAGTGGTAGCGACCATTGAGCGATCTTCCTGTCCCTCCCTCAGCGTCTAACCCCTGGGCGCCCATCAAAATGGGCTCTCAACAAAGCCGACTGGGCTGCTTCCATGTCCACTGTCGTGCTCCACACTACATGTAGGTGACTGCAGCCATCCTATTATCGGCCAGCTTTAGCAATCCCCTGTTCTTTGGGATCTCCCATAGGAAGATAGTACTTTGGTGGACCTCAGAAATCCAGAGGCCATTAGAGATCGCAGGCAGGCTCTCCAACTCTGTAAGCAGCATCCACAGATGGAGCACCTCACTGCCTTTAAATGGCTTCATGCTCAGGTCCTCCAACTAGTAAAGCAGCAGAAGCAAGAATGTTGAATACATTATGTTTCAACCACTCGACCACTTTCGCAGATTTAGGCGAAGATCAGACCCCTGGTATTTCCTTGAATGTTGCTGCCTTCACTGACCCAAACGCTGCCGCCGAATATTTTGCTCTGGATTAAGCTCAAGCCTGTGGATGTGAAAACTATCAAACTGCCTTTCGTATCATTAAACAGTGGATGAAATGAATACAAATATCTTTCAATACATGCCACTTGGAGCCCTATAACGCTCCATTCAACGAGTTGGAGTTCTTCAGTGCCCTAGCCCTTTGTCCTGATACATACCCAGGGATAAAGCATCGACAACCAAATGCTCAAACACATATCAGCGGACTGTCTGCGTCTTCTCCTTAACATCTTCAACCACACCTGGACTGAGGGTGAATTCCCATCAAAATGACGAAAAAGTGCCATCGTCCCTGTACTGAAAATGGATAAGCATCCCCTAGAACTTCATCTCATACCTTTCCAGCGCTTTTATCCAAGTTTGCCAAGCTAATAGTTTATGGATTTCACATATGTTTGGCTTTGTGTTAACTGTTGGGGGCAATCTGAATTATTCTTAAAAACCAGATTGGCCAAAATTGTTTGTAAATTTTTACAAGCAATCTCGGTGAAGCTGGTTTTTAAGGATGTTACATATTTCAGTTATTGTTAAATCCGTGTCTTCTGATATTTGATTACTTATGAGTAATAAACTGAATTAATTAGGATCATTTTTTGATTCTGCAGTCATTAATTTGATGAGTGATGATTTACTTGTATCAAATATTACAGGACGATATTCATTGATTCCGTTAATTAAAGTATCCACTTAAAGAACTCCACACACCCAAAGGCAAGTTTATATTGTACAAACCTAAAATTGACTTGACTACGTTTTAGTGGAGACGGAGTAATGGAATGACTGAATGTAGCCTATTTAAATCTTTCGGAGGACAGCTGAACTAACGTCTGAAGTACAGAGTGATGTCATATTCAATAACAATATAAAAATTTGTAATTGTTGTCAACACTGTTACAAAATTGCCAGTGGAGTCATCCTGATTAACTATTGCCTACGTATTGCTTGTGTATTTGATAAATGACTCTGAAATAATGTAATTTTATGGCCAGAAGTTTGGGCGCGTAAAATTTTCCTCACTTCATTAAAGACGCTATAGATCGGTCAAGAAAATAATGTTTTACTTTTGAAATATTTCCTTAAGTAATACGTTTGTTTGTCATATTTTTGAATACAGATGAAAACAGCGCTAAAAAATACCGAGACTCGAATTTTGCAATGATTACCCTCTGAATTCGCAACGTTTTGGAATTCTTGTGACAACAGTTATTTTGAATAAGGATACTCCCCAAATTATATAATTGTGGAACAAAACAAAGTTTTCTTTACAATGAAGAAAATGAGAACTTTCGAGTAAAGCATGTCAATCATAAAATAAGTAATTGTTAGCGGAGTCGAAATTTTACGAGCTCGTGATTTTTCGGAATATAAAATTCTGAATGTTTGCTCAAATAAAATATTACTATGCGTGCAGTTTATGTTATTGGCAACGGTTTAACTGCAAACTACCCTTTGACTTATAAATTAAAGAAGTACAAACATAACTTTTGTATTCCATACACAACTGAATGTACTATATCCAAAGGATTTTTTTTATATATGAAAGCGGATAAATGACAGCCAGTAAAGGTTAATCAGATTACAGATCCTATATCATATATACAGATTGATATATTTTTATTTAATAAGCCGTTTACTAGCGTCACCAGAGCGATTATCACGTCGCACGGTCTAATTTCGCTTCATAAAATAGCTAATAATCTTATGGCGCATTTTTGATAATATTTTACTATAGAATCTTAGGGAGCAATGAACTCCACGAAGACGAAAACTGGAACACGGTAGACCGTTATCAACAAAAATTCGCGGATGGCGATACTCTGATTGATAACGTGCTTTCGCCTGTTTCAGTTCGACGTGGCCAGTACAGAGGCAGATAGGCGGGTGCCAACATGTATTTTTAACGGAACGTATGCCGCTGCAATTGCCCGCCCGACGACTGGCTTGCGTCCATCGAACTAATTGCCGACACACCGTTCCGCCCTGCACTCTGACTGATTGGCCAGTGGTTTCAAACGGGCTGTCCGTTCCTAATCCACAACATTTGCTGCCGCACGAGCTCTTCCCCAAACAACATTTCCACGACGGGTGTTAGCGTCTTCAGCTCACGATGCAACAGGTGAATCGATACAAAAAAACGAGAATCGCTTCCAGGTGTTGACGGAATCTAAAGGGAGAAATTCATTTGGATGGGAGTTGAGAAATTTCAGATGTGAAAATCATTCACATTGTTTTTTCACTATACTGCTGAATTACTTCATGTTCGGCTGTCTCCTTGGGAAAAGTAAAGCAATTTGAACTGCACCGGGATCTTACAGTATAGCTGTCATCTACTGATGCGACATACGTTTGCTCTAAACTTACTTTCTTACATCGATACATGAGAACTCTCGCTAGTTCTCTCTCTATGGCCACATTCATAGACTCCCATCTTCAATGCTAACTCATACGATTTTGAAATATACTGCAAAACTGAAGAACATTTCATGGATAGAAGAAGTCAAATATTACTTGGAAAAGTCACAGACAGGAACATCGGACATATTAGACAGGAAAATATACCGTCAGAAGATAAATAGATGGGTAGTGAAGCCAGAGAATGAAGTCCCTAAAAGATCAGGGACGAAGCGGTCAGAAGAAAGGAAGAAATCACATAGTGAAAGAATGAAAGCTATATGGGCTATTAGAAAGGCGAATCATAAATGTAATGTGTGATCCGACAGGGTCCATATGCACATAATAATAACAAATAATGAATCCCATACTGGGGTAATTGCTGCACAGGCATCATCTTTAGTCTTTCGGCAGGAATGTGCTTGTCATCAGATCTTAAAAATCGCAAGACTTTTATGAACTTATCTCTTCTCATCAAGTGAGAAACAAATGCTGGCCCCCTCACTTGAGGTCACAGAATTTTCAGAGAGAAATTCTTTCGTCCATACATTCAATTTGCATACATTATAGCTATGGTAGCTTCTAATTGGCCAGTTTTGGGTACTCATGTGGAGAAGTTCTTGGGCTCCAATTTATGTAAAGCTTTTTTTTCTCTGTAGAATATTTTTGCCTAACAACACTCACAATGTACTCAAGTAATGGCCTGCGACTGTAAATTTCTTAGCGTTACACGTTGGCCCAGGATTTTCTACCAACACATTGTGACACCCAAATCTTCCAGGTTAATGCCCTGGTGCAATTCGAGTCCACATTGTTCTGTCTGCTGCAGTCTCTGCACTTCCAACTTCAGGATGCTGAGATAAACGCGATTTTTTTCCATTTCTTTCCTTGGCTGTGAGTGGGAATTTGTGGTGCCACTGGAATCGAACGTGTAAGCACTGTGCTATTAGTACAGGTTCTGAAAATTCATCTTCCGACTCTGATGATTTGCCTTGCTCTGTTTCATGGGACTGATAGTCCGTATCATCTTTATAATCTTCTTCATTTTTATGATCCAACTCATAACATTAAAAAATATCTCCTCCTTCAGAATCTTCATCTGGTAAACTGTTCCTGTAATTCAGTAATTCTTCATCTGGACGAAAACACTGGAGCGCCCTAATAATAAAAAACGCAAAATTTCTGCAGAGCACAACTGCGTATTGACAGAGAACACAAACTAAAGTATGTTCACTCTTCCACTAAATAAAGTAAAATGTAAAGAGAGGGAAGGAATGAAATCCAAACAATGAAATAAGATAAGATGAGCAGATGAAAAAATCCATTGTTGCACGTTTACAGATATGACACATAAAAACATTCACAGTCAGCATGGCTGCCTGTGGTACATTAAGGTAAAATGTTTATAATTCGTTGAATTTTTGTAATAGACATTTGTCTTTTACAGCAATTATAAAAGACAAGTTACATTAAAAGTTATGAAAAATAAGGCCCATAAATTAAAATGTATGCTGTTTGTTAAATATTAAACAATAATCACTGATTATATTGACTGGGATGGTCCTTCTAGTGTTAATGTCTTTTGACATAGAGAGTTGACTGGTTCTTGATTTTTATTGCTAATAACTTTAGCTTGGAAACATTTTTTACAGCTATGCCAAAAACTGCCATGGTATTGATACACAGCATTGGTGTCTTTATCAAAACCATCTCCTTTTACTGCACCCATATTTACTTCATCACCATCATCACCGTTCAAATGACTTAACCAAGCTACAGCTCCTTTACTATAATTTTCGTTTTTTTTTCTATCCAATACAGCAGTTCTTCTATTGGGTAAATATTTAGATCTGTATATAGTCATGCAGACTCCAACAACTGTTAAATAACAGAATGGATATATTAGCTATATCTTCGTTCTTGGTTCTAAACAGCTTCTTCTTAATATATCCAAATGAGGATTACGGTATTCAAAATTTCTTTCTTCATATGGAACACATAATTTTCTTTAACCTTTTGAATATGCCATTTGAAAAATATTTTCCTATGTTTCAGTTTCGTAGCATCAAGACAATGATATTTAATATCAGGAACTGGTCCTATGTACTTTTATTTTCCCATGTATTGAATAAATGTGGAAAGTAACCTTTCTTTAATTCTTCCAAATCAAATGTTTCTGGAAATTTAGTAAATTTTCCAGGTATGAAGTTGCTGCTGTCTGTAATTTGTAGACTATTTGTTTTTTCTCCAGTAACATTACTTTGGTTCCTGTGTAGATAGTATATGGAATAATTGTATTTTCAACACAATACTTCAGAATGGGCTGTGAATTATAATATTCAGCATAATAACCTATAAACATATAATCATTATGTTTATTAGAGATCATCCAGCTACAGAATTCGTAACTAATTTTAAATTTATAAACATTATCACCACTACAATTGTGAACTATTATGAGTTTTGGAATATGTACTCCTGTTTGTTGTTGAGCTTCATATTCAAATGACATGTATTTTTCAGTATAGGTAAAAGGAATTTTCTTAGGGAATCCTTTTTTACAACACTTAAACTGCTTTCCTGCAATTACATTATTGCATTTCGAATATGCAAAAGTATAATAATTTTTATATTCTCCATTTACACAACAACCATTTTAGTACATTTTTGGAACTTTTGACTACATATTTTTCACTAAATTTTCTTTCACATACATCATCTTTTTGTATTTTGTATTGTATGTAACGTTTACGATTTTTGATTTCTACTTTGGATCACAGTTTCTACATCTTTCAAAGCTACATTTATGTTTTTTTAATGTCAAAACAAATTCTTTCACATTCTTCCATTTATAAGCTATGTCACAAATTTCTTGGTGATTGTTAAATCATCTAGTAAAATTTTCACAATGTCTTACGTTTTATTTTTATGTGTTATATATATGACTTGTATAGTTTTATTATTTTCCATTGTATTATGTTGTGTGACATTGTATAAAACTTATTTTTCTTTCTATTTTGCATTTATGTTCTTCCTTATTGTTACATGTTTTGTTAGCTGTATCACAGACATATGGAATCATAAGAAACTGACATACTGTTAATTACATCGAATGGTTGTGATTTTTATACAGATATATTGCTTTCTGAGGACCATGCTCAATTACTTAATTGAAATTTTCAGTGCATACAACATTTATTTGAATATCCAATAGTTGTTAAGCCATTTTAATGTCGTGTAGAGTAAATCTTTCCTACTAATTGGTTACATAATCCTGGCTAACTCTTTATGTAGTTTGTATTTATAGCCTTCTCTAATTTTTGTGATTTCACCAGTAGTTAGTACTCTGCCTAAGATAAAATGTATGACTCATTTATATAACTATTATTGCTCTGGGACAACACAGGTTATCACTATAATGAATTACAGTAATGCACCTTTTAGTCTTTTCATCATCAGCTAAATTTACTATTTTACTATCTTTGCTATCTCTTGGAAATGCTAACATTTGAATATTAAATTTAGTATTTATTATAGCAATAGACTCATCAGTTGATAATATGTCTGATTTTTTTACACAGACTTGAACAGATAGTTTAGTATTATGTGACACTTTATATCCTGTAGAAATTGGGTAAAATACTTTTGTATTTTCTGTTCTCATACTCAGATTATCTCCTTTTCTAAAATTAGTCCTATTTTTAGCTGCTTGAACTGTAGAGTTAAGTGCTTTTGTTATATAATCTCACTAATATTAGCATTGTTAAAGACAATTCTATAGTGAACAAACCGAGCTTTAAATTTTTCATTAAATATTGATCTTATTTCTTTAATCTCAAATAAATCCTTTTCAGGTGATTTGTTCTCTTTTCCTTGCTGAAAAAATTTATTCATGAATGGATAATTTTGATCTAATGTTACTATTTGTTCATGTCTGGGTTTTGAGGTTTTTCGAAGACATCATCATCCAGTCTGTAAAAATAATTTTTTGGGGATACATTTTGGTCTTGCTTTAATCTTTTGGGATAATTCTTGATGAAATAGAAAATCATGTAAAATAACTGAATTTAATAACTTTGATTTCCTTAATTTACTGTAGCCTCTAATACCAAGCTTTTAGGCTCTAGTGTTGAGTTCAACTACCATCACATTACTGACAATTCTTGTAGGAATAGTTAAATTATGTGATGCAATTACATTAATTCTCATTTACTTAATCTATTGTGATTGGTTATGTTATTTCTTCTACCACAAGTAAGAAATTGGGCAATCATGAACTGATCTATTTAATAAAAAAAATTATGGAGGAATCTTAAAATATGCTTTCTTATTTTTCACATTTTCTTGAGTACATTTCTTATCTCTACTTGAATGTTTATCTTTATACAATGGATTTGAGTAAAAATATAATGTTTCATCAATCTCTTGACAGTCAACACATCCTTTACCTTCAGTCAGTTGTTCATTATGTCCTGTGGACAACAGTCTCTTCCAATGTTCTTTACTGAGAATCCATTGCAAGTGTTTTTTATAATATATAGAAACATTTTTCCACATACACAAGGAATTTCACTATTGTATACTCTTATATGATATTCATTTATACATTGTCTATATGTTGTCCTGTAACTATCTTTTGTATATTTCTATGAACTAAAACTATTAGTTGACTTCTCAATTTTGCAGTATTTACAGGGTTTATATTGCAACTGCTCCATTTATATACTAAGAAATTTACTAAGAAATGTAAAATTTTCTAGTTTTAGCAATATGTCTTTTAATATATTTACTGCCTCAGAAACTAATACTGATGGTTTATTACGATCAATGTCAAATAATGATATATTAGTGGTACCAGCTCTAATTAATTTTTTGTTCATTCATTATATTTATGGAATGTATTATCCTTGAAAAATACAACAGTCGATTAATGTTCCTGAATTCAGAATACTATCGAAATTATCTTCATATAATTCTAAATCTGAACCATTATAGTAAGGATGTGTTATTGCTCTGTAAACATCAGTGTGCTCTAGACCTAATGCATGACCAATTGCATGAACTATAAATTTAAATTTACTTGTTCTATCTTTTGGGGTATTCCCCTCAGTTTCGAAGTACCACAACTCACCATCATCCATGTGTATTCCCGCTGGATCATTATTCATATTTGGAAAAAATGCATGAACTAACACATTACCTATACCGTACAGAATCTGTGACTATACATACACTCTCTTTTATTTATAATTAAAATATCAGGATTATTGTCGTCTTGACGAAACTTAATGTCAATATATTTTTGCCATAAATCTAATGGTTCTTTGAAACTTCCTGGTAGATTAAAACTGAGTGCTAGACTGAGACTTGAACACTGGACCTTTGCCTTCCATGGGCTAGTACTCTAACAACTGAGCTATCCAAGCACAAATCACGACCCCTCCTCACAGCTTTACTTCCGCCAGTACTTCGTCTCCTACATTCGCAACTTCACAGCAGCTCTCCTGCGAATCTTGCAGAACTTACACTCTTGGAGAAAGGATACTGCAGAGACATGGCTTTGCCAAACTGTGGGGGATGTTTGAGGGTAGGAGACAAGGTACTAGCGGAAATAAAGCTGTGAGGAAGGGTCGTGAATCGTGATTGGGTGGCTCAGTGGGTAGAGTATTTGCTTGTGAAAGTCAAAGGTCCTGAGTTCGATTCTTGGTCCAGCACACAGTTTTAATCTGACCGGAAATTTCGTATCAGTGTATGCTTTACTACAGAGTGAAAATTTAGTTCAGGAAATAGCCCCTAGTACTTTTAGACACTCAAAGCTTGAAGAAATAATAAAAATAGAATACAAACCAGAATTGAATCAGAAATTAATTTTTACAGAAATTACCTTCTATTAACTAATGGATATAACGAACAACAACTTCTGCAAGATGTAAGAAATCATTGATGCAGCCTAAAGACTGCTTTATCTGTCACTTTTATAAAACTATGTTATCTTTATTTACCCTACTATTATGTGAATTACCATATTCTTAACATATACTTGATTGCCTTTCTTTCTCAAAACTTTTTTCATTGACTTCTATTGGCTTCAGCGTTATTTTTGAATGTTTGTATTATTGTATTCATGAATGAATTTATTCGCTGATCTCCTCTTGCTAATCCTTCATCTAATTTGGTCCCCAGATCACAAAATCTGTAGACAAGTAGATGCATTTCAAAAGGTAATTTGTTAATTAATCTGTTAACTAATCCTTTTCCATAATTTTCACTTTACCAGAATGTGTGTAGCAAGCTATTTAAAAATCTAATCAAATATGGAAGTCATTTTGGATTGTTGATAATAAAACTGTTAAATTTATTTGTTAATATTTGTGTCAATCCACTTTTTCATTATGATAATTTTTATTTCCAGCTAATATGTCTGTATGGATAACTGCTAGTCTATAAATAAAATCTCTAATATCATGTGTCCAAATATATTCAGTTGCTTTTTGTATATATATTTTTTGTTAAGCTTTCATCTGTTTTTACATCTGAAAAATCTGAACTTGTAAGTGGATTTCTTAATTTCTGGAAAATAATCACCAATTCCATTTGTTAAACGTCTTTATTTTTTACTTTTACTTGATCTTATTTTATTTGGATCATTATCAGAACATAATGCCCCTGAATTACGTAGTATATCTGCATAATTTGATATATCAACAGATGGTATCGACTGTATACCTATTAGGTTCATTTCAGAGTATGCTGATGCAATAGCTCATACTTAAAAATCATATACAACCACTTTCTCGCCGAAAGATCTGTACCCAAAGACTGCAAAGTTACATAGGTCACACCAATATTCAAGAAAGGTTGTAGGAGTAATTCACTAAATTACACACTCATATCATTAATATCAATATGTAGCAGGATTTTGGAATATATACTGTGTTCGAACATTATGAATTACCTCAAGAAAAGCGGTCTATTGGCATACAGTGAAAGTGGATTTAGAAAACATCGTTCTTGTGAAACACAACTATCTCTTTACTCACATGAAGTGTCAAGTGATATTTACAAAGTATTTCAAGTTGATTTCGTATTCTAGACCCCAGAAGGCTTTCGTCATGTACCACACAAGCAGCTTGTAGTGAAATTTCGTGCTTATGGAATATTGTCTGTTATGTGACTGGATTCGTGATTTCCTGTCAGAAAGGTAACAGTTCATAATAACTGACAGAAAGTCATAGAGTAAAACAGCAGTGAATTCTGCCATTGTCCAAGATGGTGTCATTTCTACTATATAAACGATTTAGGAGAGAGCTGTCACAGGTTATTTGCAGATGATGCTGTGGTTTACTGTCTAGTAAATTTTTCAGAAGATCGCAACAAATTGCAAAACGATTTAGAAAAGATATCTGTGTGGTGCGAAAATTTGCAATTGACCCTAAATAATGAAAAGTGTATGGTTATCCAAGTGAGTGCTAAAAGGAATCTGTTAAACTTCACTTACATGATAAATCAGTCAAATCTCAAGGCTGTAAATTCAATTAAATACCTTGGAATTACGATTATGAACAAATAAAATTGAAAAGGACACAGAAAATTTTGTGGGGGAGGCAAATAAAAGATTGCATTTATTGGCAGAACACGTTGAAAATGTAACAGATATACTAAACAGACTGCCTACACCATGCTTATTCATCCTCTTTTGGACTACTGCTGTGTGGTCAGGTGTCCTTACCTGATAGGATTAACGGAGTACATCGAGAAAGTTCAAAGAGCAGCACGTTTTGTACTATCAAGAAATAAGGGAGAGAGTGTCACTACATGATACAGGATTTGGGCTAGACATAATTAAAACAAAGATTTTTTTGTTGCAGCAGCTTCTTCTTACAAAGTTTTCAGTCCCCAAGTTTCTCCAGGTGCGAAAATATTGTGTTGATGGTAACCTACACAGGGAGATACGATAACCATAATAAAATAAGGGAAATCAGACATCGCACAGAAAGATAGAGGTGTTTGCTTTTCTGTGTGATGTTATAGATTGGAATAACAGAGTATTATGATGAAGGTGATTTGATGAACCCTCTACCAGGAACTTAATTGTGATTTGCAGAGTATCCATGTAGATGTAGATGCAGATGTAGACATAGATGCAGATGTAGCATCAGATGTTTCACCCATATCAACCATAGTAATCTGTTTTTTGTTAAAAGATTCATTAATTTGTCTGGGCCTTCATTTTCTTTTCCACCAATAGTTAATTTATCTTCCTTAAATTTTACTGGTAAATTACTAATATATTTTAAACTAGCAGCAGGTTTCAATCCAAAAGCTTTATCTTCACTGTTATTAATAGTCTTCTACTGATATTTAGTTTTGTAATTTCACCTTCAGCTTAAGCAATCTTTTTTCTATCTTTACTCTCTTCTTCATACTTCATCAGTGCACTTCTTCCACTGATATTTAGTTTTCTAATTTCCCCTTCAGCTTGGGAAATCTTTTTTCTATCTTTACTCTCTTCTTCATACTTCATCAATACAGCTTGTATTTTTGATTCTCTTAATGTATAGTCATACAAAGCAGGATAATCATCAGACCATTAATTCTTTGGACTTACATAGCCTGGTACATCTCCAAATTCTTCTAAACGTCTATGACAGCATAGAACCATTTGTTTTTCAACCTCTTTATTTTCTTCAACACCTTTCAGAGCATTATCACCTAAAATTCGGATTATTTCTGTAACATTTTCAGTTGCATCAGTAACAGGTGGACATTATTTTTTATCTTTCTTGTATTCTGTTTATGGTTGGTTTTTCCTAAACTTGAGTCCTTCTTTTAGTTCTTCTAATTTTTTGCTATTTCATTTACGTTCTTTAACAACCTGTAGGTCATATTTTGAAAACATTTACCAAATGATAAAAACATATTAATTAAATTCATTTTTAACATCTACCTTTTATGTAAGGAGTGATAAAAGTTAATAAGATAATGTAGTCTCCTGTTACATTTCTAAAAAAAAGAATAGCAACCACAGATTTCTGGCCCATCTTTAGCTTTTTTACTAACCCATGAAGAACTAGTGTAATGGTGACCAATTTGTTTCTGATTTTACATATTCTGTTATGTAAACAAGAGCTTTTTTCAATGAAGTTATATATTCACGTAAAATACCCTCATCCTGGTGTAGTAGATTTGCAATATCATCTTTTATAGTGCTCATTTAATGAGGATAAAAAAAGTTAGGTTAGGAAATCTTTTGTACAACATCTAACTTCTCCTTCACTATCTGTTGTAAAAATTTAGAACTGATCTTCATTCCAACAGTTCCAACTCTTTTCTTTAAAATCATCAAACCATAAACCTCCAATACCAAACTCATGGTAAATATAATTTACATTTTCATAGTCTGGTCTGAACATTTAATAAAAAGTATATGGTCTCTGACTAATGGTTTAGGTACTTGAGAATATGTCAGAGCTAAATAAAAATGATCTAATCCTTTATGTCTGCCTCTAGTAAAATATTCTCTAACTACATCCTGATTTTCAAGAACAGAATCATCAGAAACTACAAGTGAATTATCTTGGCATTGACCAGTGGTATAATTTCGTCATTTTTTCAATACAAGTACTAATCTTCTTATTATTCCTATCTTCAACTTTTTTACACATTTTTATAAGCTCTTGATGTTTCAGCTGATCTAAACTTTTTGAATAAATGTACAAGTGATTAATTTTATTCCAATTCAACCATCCTGGAGCTAGAATATAGTTGTTAATCATTAATGTTGTTTTTCCACATCCGCTTGGTCCTCTTATAGCACAAATAGAAAATGATGAAATCTTACCATGTTAATATTTTGTTTTCTTCTGAATTCTTACTATTAGTTTCTCATCTATTTTCATTTAATTAAATAAATTCTTATTAATACTAAACAAGTCAAGTATTTCAGTTGGGTGGTGAGTCATCTGTTCTCAAAAAAAGACTGAATGTATCCATATGAGAAAGTTATGGCAATGTGTACAAGTTGTTTTTATACAACTTTTTAAAATCCAAGTGTTACATGGAAATATAATAAATTATATTGTGATAGAGAATAATAAAAAATTCCTGTTGGCCAAAACAGTTCAAAAAGCTTGGAAAAATTTATTCACCTTAGAGCACATGAAATTTTAAATAGAATTATTACTGAGAGTGATGTTAAATTATGTATGGATATAAAAGATAATGTTCAAAGTGTCGTTCACTTTAGTGGTCAGACTATTGAAGCTAATAAAGAACCTGTTGCTAATGATGTTCCTAAAACTATTCCACTCAAATTAATCAACATAAATTTTAATCCAGCTGATGGAATGTTTGTGAAGCATACTGATCCCTTTCATTGAGAAACAAATATCATTGCTTCATTGAAGCCTAACATTGAATGTGGTAGACCAATAATACATGAACCACATTAACCTGTATATTTTCCAATTTTTGATACTATGCAGGAATTAGAAGTAGCTATAACCGATCAAAATGATGATTTAATTGTCTTCATTGAAGCTTGTTTTGTTTTAGAACGACTTAATAAAATTATATTCTTATTAAATGAACAAGATTGAGAGCTACCTGTTCCATACACACCCTGTGAATGAAAAATCAAAAAATAATCTAAATATTCCTAACAAGGATACAGAAATTAACATAAATATAGTTGTTGGATGATGTCATCTTAATTATGCTCAATTGTACATGAGCTTTAGTATAACTGGAGCTGATGCTAGAGATTATCCAACTTACGATGGAAAATCTAATAAAAAGTTAATTTTAATTATGTGGCAAAGCTTTCTGATTTTATAACCACAAAGAAAGGAACAATATTGTGTCTAGAGTAGAGCCTTTTATTTCATCACCAGTTTTGTTGTATTTGACTGCATCTCTTAATGATAAAATGAGTATTGAAGGACACACACGTAATATTGGAAAAATAAAGAGTAAGAAAAATGAAGTGCTTTATCGACTGGATATTCTTGGTGGTTTATTTAGGAACTACAAAACTATATATGGGAAGGGGGTCTTACTCTAATGTTTCCTTGGAGGTTGAACTTCCAGTACTGTAGATGCTCTTATTAGATGGGCTAACTGCAATGATGCTGGAGTTGAAATAAAAGATGATGAAATTGTTGTAAAATTTATGGAAATTCGTGTACCTATTGTTAAATACAAACCAAATTATCAGCTTGAACAACGAGTAAGTATGCTGAAATTTCTAAAATTCCAAGGTCTTTATATGAACTACAGACTGTGGAAGTTGCTGGTAAGTAAAAAGAAGAATTTGGAATTGCATCTCACTATTGACACAACTCAATAGAATTTGATATCTCTTACTTATTTTTATTTGAAACTAATCTAAAAATGACCAATGGGTGATCTATCACTATGTGATAACATAAAGCCCAATAATCTATGTTTCAGAACTGGAAGAAACGAAATATTTCCTCAAGAAACGTGGAATTTAGAACCACCAAATAATTATATGAAAGCTTATAACGATTTTCTCTATTTTAAAGGAATTACTTAATTCAAAGGAGACATTGATATAAATCCATATAATTTCATAACAAATTTTCATATATATGTGATTAACATGACACATAGAAAAAATATTGCTGTAAGTCAAAAGACACTGATGAAATTCGTGGGTATATTTAATAATAAGGTACCAAATGGCACACATCTCTATACAGTCATGTAGAGTAAAAAAATTTGACATGAGATTCTCGATACAGAAGACTTACTGAAAAATATTAATCAGCAGACGATATCCAGTTTTATTAATTATATTTTTTCTGGATAGTTCTTTTGATGTAGATTATGCTAGCTTTTTGAATTTTTAATATCGATTAATATTTGGTTGAGAAATAAACTAAAATTGATCTATTTAACTGCCCCCACAAGGCAGCTGCTGCGTAAACCATTGCACTAGCAGATTTATCAGCTGAGCAAGCTGGGTGTGGCTGATAAGGATATCTAATCACACATTCCATTTTGCTCTGCCTTCTTATCTGTATCTCACTCACACAGTAGCCATTGCTTTGTTACACAGTTATGTTCACAGCAGTGGTGCACAAGGAAGTGTTTTAAATTTTGATTACTAGATGCCATCAACAAAGCAAAGATTAATATGAATTTTTAAGCACATTTTGCAAGTTCCTTAATAGATAGCAAAGGTTTAAACTTTGAGTTATTGTGATTTTAGTAGTTTACTATCGTCGTCATAATGGCTAAAAATTATTTTAAAAAGTTAACACATACCACATATTTCGAGTGGCACAGCGTTTATAAACAATTTTTTCACTTATTTTTTAATCGAATTGCACTGTTTAAACATCTTACTAGAATGTGCTGCTTGAGATACAAATGAAATTAAAATAAAATTTTCGCCTTGTGAAATTAGCCCAGTGCCAGATTGAGTGGATTAAAATCACGAAACGTATCGAAGGGGCATTTCATGGTTGTAATCCACCTTCAATACTGGTACTTCTAAAAAATTCTGTATGGTGTTGCTCAGAATTTCTCCATAAAAGACAGGGACTTTTGCTGAAAAAATAGTGTTTTGAGTAGCAAAGTTTCAACTAAAATTTTGTATTTGTTATGTTAATAATCTTTCTGATGATTTTAATTATTTTGAAGCAGAGAATATTAGAAATGAAAAGCTTAAAAAATAATAATAATGAATTTAATGACATGTAATTTTATTAAGAAGTAATTCTATTGCTCTAGAAATTAATGTGGATTTTTATATAGTAGTAGCAGTAAGTGGGTATTTTGGGTGCAGTTGGCATGTTCTTTGTACAACCTATTTTTGAAGAATTAATAAAATCAACGTTGTTTTAATATGAATTAATTAAATCAATTCGTATTAAAATAGAATTAATTTGTCAAAAGTAGGCTGTGCAATAAAAACATGTCATCTGCACTCAACATAACCTCTTACTGCTGCTGAGGGACAGCTTGCCTCAGGGAAGAACAGAAGGGCTATACGACACGTTCCTCATCTGATTATATGCAGAGGGGGGGTGCAAAGTCATACTTATAAGTGGGCATATACTGTCAAGTAATTTAACTCCATTTTTTAATCACTGAAATGACATCACATATCCTCTCAATCCATGAGGTTTCATTCTGTTTCCTCCTTCCCATCTGTATGTTGTACTTTCTTGTCCAGCAATGTAAATGTGTTAATTAAGTGTAATGAAAAAAAGACAGGAAAACCCAACCTCCCAATAAATAATATAGCAATGTTATTTTTTTCCAAACCTCACAGTAGATTATAATCGAAATTAATTCAAGAGATACTGGCTTGCTTTAGTTCTGTATACACATTTTGTAGCAAATGGTAATTAGATATGCAACTGACAATGAGGAAATAGTACATGGTGTACTGTCTCAATATTAATAAGGCCCAAGGAGAAATGGCCATGGGTACAGTTACGGAACCATCCTAGCACTCAACACAAGTGATTTATACAGTCCTTGAGACATTAATAAGCCAAGATGAAGACTATCATATTTTACCTGACTTTGGAGATTAATATAGCAACTCCGTCTCCCTCGGTAGTCTCAAAGAAAGTACTTACACCAGATGTGTCTATCCACACTCTGCAAACCATTGTAATGTACATGACAGGGATGCTTCCTATCATACTATGTATTAAGGTTTCTTCCCATTCCATTCGTGTGCGGAGAGTAGAAAGAATGACTGCTTTGGTGCCTCGATGCATACATTCATTACTCTAACCTTCTCTTCATGGTCCTTACGGGAATAAGGCATAGTTGGCTACTGTTCATTCCTATATTTCTCATTTAACTGCGCTCCTTGAAACTCTATGAGTAGGCTTTTGTGGAGTAGTTAGTGCCTGTCTTCATCCATCTGACAATTAAGTATTTTATCACCTTCGTGACACTCTCCTGTCAAACGAGCCTGTGATCAGTAGTTCTACCATGTTTTGTATGTGTTCAGTATGCTATGCTCGTACTACAAGGTGTGGGTACTACAAACTTGAGCAATTGTATACAATATGTCACACAAGAGTTTTCTAAGCATACTCCTACCAACGAATTGAGGTATGCTACCTGACTTACATATGACTGTCATAATGATCACCCCATTTCTAGCCGCTAACAGTACATTTAGGAATATATATGTATAGTAATAATGGATGACATAATGACATGACAGATGCTGTAACTGCGTAACGTTTGCAGAAATACTTATTGTAACAGTCTCAGTTCAAATTAGTTTTTTTTGATAAATACCATTCTTTCAATCTCATTTAATGATTGTCTTCATATTTGATTAATCATGAGCAATGGAAAGTCAAAATTATTTAGAAAGAACACAATGTAATGGCTCAAGGCCACAGTGACTGCTACTGGAGGGAGCCGTCTTGGTGATTGTCACTCAACTCCCCCTGGGTACTTTCTGGACCTGTACAATTGCAAAGGTGACTCAGTCTCTCTAGAATGTAATGGCATAAAAAGGTGGTTGGAGAGAAATATGAGTGTGAACAAAACTGTCCTTCATTAATCCATCTGATACATTCAACTATATTGATATGGCACAATTTGATGTTGTCTCGTAATATTTCCTGTCAACATGGCAAGAGAGGTAGATGTAGTCAACTGCCTGCAGCACACACATGCTGCCTGGGGGGTGGCGTGCTCAGCTTGACATTTCTGACACGCTGGCTGCTGAGTCAGCAAGGACGGAAATTTCTCTTAGCTCAGAGTGGGCGACCAGGGGCAAGGCAGCAAAGGTGTCACACACTGGAGCTTGCAGTGCCATTCTGACAGAATGGTAGAGGAATGAACCCTGGACTTCGCCCTTCAGCTCTGTGTTAGATGTCAGTGATACATCGACGAGTGGCCTAGTTCAGTTGGTGGCAGAAGGTTTCTTGCAATGGCCAAGAAGGTCGAATACCAATCAGCGATTCATAACCAGTGGGGTGGTGGGGTGGTAGCTGCTGTATCATTGTAATGGTGTAACTCTGAGGCTGTATCGACAGAGACTGGGCACATCAACATTGTCCATCTGTTTGGAATCATAGCAGGCTGGTTCCAGTGGTTTAAATGCAGCAGTCCAGGTCCAGTGCTAACCGTGTGGAAGGTTGAGTTGTTTCTACATGGTACTGGGTCAGATTGCAGAAGCTTCCTGAGGGTTGGTCTGTATCCCAGGCTAGTGACTCATAGAAGTTCAGTGTGGAAACATCTCTCTGTAGCTGATCAGTCAGATCATTGTTCAGTATTGGGCAATATGCCTGGTTCTCGGTGCTCTATCTATGGCACTGAGTACTGGCTGTAGTCTATGTAGTGTATTCAAGGCTGGGCCCCTGCATCTTCAGCTAGTCTTCTTTCAGGCATGACATTTGCCGCTGTGGGTTGCTGCCCCTTGCCCACAGTCACTCCTTTGTAGGCAGTTCATGTGTCTCGCCAATTCGATGCAAGTTTAGATTCAATAACAACTTCCACCAGAGGTCAATAACATCTTTCATAGACAGTGCACACAGCATGAACAGCAGTGCTACTATCGGGGACTAGTTTGCATTCACAGTTCATATCATCATCAAGAGCCCACAGATATCCATCCACCACAGTCTATGTAAGCTGTGGTGCAACCTCCACCAGCCAGATTCCCACCTCTCCTCAATCACACTGAGCACCTCCACATCTCCTATAGTATCTGCAGACTAGATTCCAACAACCCCATTGTCTCACCTCAGGTCACCACACTTGGTATGCTGTAACATCTTCACTAACAAATCCATCCATCCCCACATCACCACACACTCTACATCACATTTGAGTGGAATTTGAACCAATTCCCTTTCCCATATAATGAGATCTGACCCAATATATATTCCTTCTGTCAACTTTATCTCTTCCCCACTTACAGTTTACTCCACATCAGGGCTCCTCCTCACTTTTCCCTCTCCAGCCATCTTCATCCCTTTCCTCTTGTAAGCTCTACCCTTCCCACACACCACGCTATGCCTCACCCTCTGTCTTTCCCACTGTTTGCATTCCCACTATCTGCCTCACCTCCCATCCATCATCTCCATAGTTTCCCCTACCTAACAGATCTCTGTTTCTTTACCCACACCTCTCAGCCCTATTGAACATATTATCTCCTCCCACAATGCTTCTCACACAGTGCGGGTCCTTCAGATTTTAAGTGAAAATTCAGTGCTCCAGTATATTTCCATAGAATTATACCACCACATTGCAGTTGTGTTATGTAAATTGTGTGTATTTTCGTCTTTTTAGCTGTCCATTGGTAATCTTTTTAATTTAAAAGAAAACAGTCCTCATGTTCTTTTTTAGCTCTTCTTCGTTATGTTTTCAAGACTGCTCTTTGGTGAAGAGCGGAGTACTGTATCGGCAACAGCCCACCCTTGCTCATATGGGGTGTGGGGTATGGAAAAAAAGGGGAAAAAACACCGGCAGTCAGTTATAGTTGCAGTTCTGATCAGGCCACCAGCGCCATTCATGTACTGTATGTAATTTGTTGGAGCTTCAGCCAACTCCACATCTCTTGGCGTCACTCATCTACACTGTCCAGCCACTATCAGCACTCTTCCTGGCATCCAATACTATGGTGTAGTCGTGCTGCAGCGACCAGTGAAACAACATTCTTTGGACTCTGATTTTGAACTTGTCTCTGATCTAGGACGGTCATAACTGTTACTATTGTCTTATGTGGTATATTATTTTTCTGTGAGGAGGCTGCAGTAAATGTACATTGTGAAACTAACTATGGAATCATCAGTCAATTTGTGCAGTATAGGCCACAGACCGAAAGTATGAACCTAAAAGTGTAGGCCATTAAAATAGTCATAAGCTATAAAATTAAAAAAGAGCACTATAGTACGTACGTCGAAAGTATGAACCTAAAAGTGTAGGCCATTAAAATAGTCATAAGCTATAAAATTGAAAAAGAGCACTATAGTACACTTACTCATGCTAGATATCAGAAGGGCACTATAGTGCTGTTCCTTATATGTTACAGCTTATGACTATGACCTTGTTGACGATTCATGACTTTTCGCAACGAGTGATTAATAAGATCTGAAAATGGACAGTAAATGTGGTCAAACCAGTATAATGTAACAGTGTTACTAATTGCTACTGAGAGTCTTACAATGAATGTTTTATAAAAGAAGGTATTTATATCAGTTGATTGACGCCAGTTGTAACTTATGAGTACTATTTTTTTCCTTTTTGGGAAACGCTCAGTTTTATATGTACTATTACTTGAAGAAACTTACCGACCTGCGCATCAGTTTGAAAGTTGATCAAGATCCGCCCATTATTTTAGACAGTGCTTCATCATAGATCACAGCATCAACAGCAAAAAGTCTTAAGTCATCATTAACATTTCCTGCCAAATCATTAGTACGCAATACGAAAAGCTAAAATTGCTTCTACGTACGTCGACTAGACGGTTCCTCAGTACAGTGGTACATTGTTCTAAAGGTACATTCTCTGAGCACCTGCCTGTTTTACTCGTTTTAGACTTCTCGATTGGACGCGGCTGCAAATAGCCAGGTCCGCTTTTGCGTCACACTGGAGGGGATCGATAGCCCGTTTGCAGTCTAGCTGAGTTCTGGGGCCTCCATTTAGGCGCTGGGACGCGACAGCTCGGCGCGTCACCATTTAGGCGGTCAGCGTGTATAGAGCTCCAGCCCCGCGCCGAGGCCACCGTGCCGGGGAATGACGCGCCCCTGGCGGAACTGCGCCGGCCGGCGCTGCCTTTTGCTAATGACCCTCATTCTGGGCGGGCAGCGTGTGCTCGTAATTACCAGCAGCCTTGACCCAAGACGCGCTGATAGCGCCCGGCCATTTTCTCCACCCGCTCTTCCATTTTTGTTGTTGTAATGCCACCATATGGCGAGGGAGGTGCGCGCACACAAAGGCCCTTTCAGCGCATCCAGGGCGAACTGGGAAGATATTCAAAATTACATAAGAGAGAAAATTGTGGAAAACGTAGATGAGAGTCTGGACTTGGGGGCAGCGTACAGACTTCAGCAAGCATTACGAACCACCTAACGAAAATATATATGGACCACCACCAGCCAGCGTGAGACCGATGCTCCCTGAAACTCTGAACTGTTTACATTGAGGCAGTTTATGAGATGCAAGAGGAGGATCTTCCAGAGGACAATCACCATCTGGGAGAGACAGATACGACTACAGGGAAACAGGGATGCAAAAACTGCATTCAAAACTGCGGTCCCATACCACTGTCAAAGAATGACGCATACGACATGTGGCTACCTATCAAGTTATCTACACTTACAACTCTGATCAGAAGAAATTAAAATCTTATGTCGAGGGAATACTGTGAGATGGTTGCTCCCTGAGCTGAGCCGGCCGAAGTGGCCGTGCGGTTAAAGGCGCTGCAGCCTGGAACCGCAAGACCGCTCCGGTCGCAGGTTCGAATCCTGCCTCGGGCATGGATGTTTGTGATGTCCTTAGGTTAGTTAGGTTTAACTAGTTCTAAGTTCTAGGGGTCTAATGACCTCAGCAGTTGAGTCCCATAGTGCTTAGAGCCATTTGAACCATTTTTAGCTCCCTGAGCTGGAAAATCTTGCATGGGATGTTTATAACATTTATAGTGAGAACGTCCTCACGACCAACTAGAAGGAGAATGATGCATTGTACAAGGAAGGTAGCTGATCGTTGTACCTGGGGACCGCGACTGAACAGAGATGAGGAAGCTCCCTGTAGAACCTGTTGTCATGTAATGGGGACGGGAAGTCCCACGGTGCAGCTCACAAGCCTTTTATCTTTGAGTACTAACTGCCACACCACATAGCGGTCTTTTCCACAATTTAAGTGAGTATGATGCCCACTTTCTAGTTCAGCACTTTGGTGAGTCTGGGATGTAGGATGATAAGATCAGTGTCATTTCTGGCACCATTCGGATATACATGTCGTTTCAGTGATGATCACACAAAGAATAGTGTTTCACTTCCTAGATTCACAACGCTTCATGCTCACATCTTTTTAGAAACATGTTGAACCAACGCGTCCTGAAGATATGCATAGCAAAGGGAGTCATATATCTCGATGATTCAAAGTTTCAGCTTATGACAAAGAAGAGGGATGTCTATATGAAAATCTGGACTCTTCAGTAAACTAAGAGACACTATGATGTATATATGCAGACTAAAGCGGTGAATAAAAAATTCTATCAAGGCCAGGATTCGAACCCAGGTGTCCTGCTCACTAGGCAGATGCGCTAACCCCTACTCCACCCTCGCACAGGGGTTTTGAACATCTGCACGGACTACCCTAGTGCTAGTGTGGTACAGTGATTTGTGCCTCTGCCTACTGTGCAGGAGCCCAAGTTCGTGGTTCGAAAACGCGTCCACTCATCCAGATTTAGGTTTTCCGTGATCTCCACAAATCACTTAAGGGAAATGTCGGGATTGTTGCTTTGGAAGGTCATCGTAGATTTGCTTCTCCATCCTTGACATAATCAGAGCTTGTGCTCTGTCTCTGATGACCTCAATGTCGACAGGAAGTTAAACCAAATCTTTCTTCCTTTTTACGGGACCCCAGCTCTAATCCAGCCTTTGGTACAAATTTTCCTTCGTCGTTTCAATCTGCATACATACATAATAGGGGCAGCGTCCCCATTTCCATTCGATACTGAAGTGCTCTTCGAGTACAGTTATGGAAGCTCTGCAAAGCTTTTCGAGGGTATAGGAAATACCAAGTGGCCTGAAGGGTAAATGGGAATTTCGATTGATGAGGGAGGCATACTAGGGTAGTCCGTGCAGTTAAACAAGGCCAGTATCTCAGGGTGGCGTAGTAGTTAGTATATCTACATAGTGAGCAGGAGACATTGGTTTGAATCCCACCCTGGGTATAAATTTTAATTCGTCACTTCAGTCTGCATATATACGTCACAGATGTTTGATACTTGAAACTGTCTCTGGAATTATATAGTTTTATTGGATTAATCATGAGTAGACAAGACACTGGGAACACTATGCCGCGATACATCTAGAACAGAACATGGGGGGGGGGGGGGGGAGGGGAACAAGGGGAACACCATACAAAAGTAATGACAGAGAAATTAAGTCCCCTCTTGTCCTGCTATGCTAAGGAGGGGTGATGGAACTCCAGGGTGGGGACGAACAGCACAAAAACTGCTCGAAAAACTCCTTCGCGATGACGATCCACGAACAGAAACATACAAACAAACAAACACACACACACACACACACACACACACACACACACACACACACACCTTCGCCTGTGCGTTTGCGGGACAGGAGTTTGCACCTGCAGTCCTGACTTGAAAAGCAAGAAAACACTAGGACCATACAATATCCATTTAGAAACACTGCACCAGGTCTCACCGCAGATTACCCTACGTTTAACGATGGCCTGATGCTAACACAGTAGTAATTAAAAAAGCCACAGATTGGCTAAGATCCATGAGAGGCATCTATGTAACCACCTGTAGGCCCACAGGGAACATAATAGCCTTAATCAACACCAGTTTGGCTTTAAATTGGAAAAATCTACTGAGGATCCATTGATCGGACTTTCCAAATTGTAGTATAGGGACCACGTGAGTATGTAGTTGCAATTCTTATAGACACTGTTGGCGCCTTTGATAAGCTTTGGTGTCCAGCAATCTTTCCACGATTTCGAGAACTACAGGTCCCGATGCCTGTACAGTAGTCTCGGAGACCGAGTGGCAAGAGGGCAACTGCAAGATTATCAATAGGGTTACCAAAGGATGTCCACAAGGCGCTGTCTGCGGACCCATCTTCTGGGATATCACAACTGAGCTTCAGTGAATAACTCTTGAATTTAATCGAGGGAGATACACCTTCAAAGGAAATGCTTGCGTATTCTGACGACTTGTTACTTGTAATATCGGCCAGCACAAGAGCGATGTTGGAAAATAAGACCAGTATTTGCTACACAATGGTTCAACCAAAACAAATTATTTTTAGCAGCAGAAAAAACATCATAATGCTGAAAGGATCACTCCAGGGCCAGCGGCAACTAAAATCAACAACATATACATAAAAAGCGAAGTTGTAACTCAATACCTGGAGGTGCACACTAATGAGCAACATGTCTTCAACGAACATATACGCATATACGACACGAACGAAGCCGGAAGTGTACTTCACAAAATAATGAAATTAAATTCGACACGATAGAGACTACCACTTACACACATAAGAATGTATCAGTGTGCACTTTTTGAGTCGGTACTGAACTTTGGGGCTGCCAAATAGGGGTAAGACTCGCTATCGTCATTATATCACAGTTTGGCGCGCGGGGGGGGGGGGAGGGGCGGCAGAAGGGGGCAGAATAGTGTGCTACTTAGACTATCTGAGGCTTTGGGAACAGCATCACATAATCATCGCTGCAATATTCTAGCTGAAACGGGCAGACGTGAGAGAGAGAGACATAATCATCGCTGCAATAGCTGAAATGGGTAGACGTGAGAGAAAGCGAGTGGCCAATCACTGGGCCGAAAATTGAAGATAGGCGCCAACTAAAAAATTGGCGTGTGATATTTGACAAATAGAGTGGAACAAAAGTGGTAAGGATTGTCCAGTCCATTCATTATTCCCCAGTATCTCGGAGTGGTTACAAATGCGCAATTTCAATCCCAGCTGAGGCGTCGTTCATTTTCTGAATGGACACTGCCCTTATTCCACACACCTGCAGCCATGTTGCTTTCAGAAAGCAATTAGGACACTTGAGGGGAAATTGATTTCCCCGAACACTTCCTTTCGGAATGCGTTAGATACAGGCACTGACGTAACAACGTAGCACACATGACAGAAAATACAATGTACAACGCACTGAGGAACCGAGATACAGTGACACAAGCGAAGACAATGACTAACAGCGTCTCAAAATCAGAACAGACTCATCAATACGGAAGGCGTAGAAGTCAATGACAGGACGACGTAAATACACTGAAGCGCCAAAGGAAACGGTATAGGCATGAGTATTCAAATACAGAGATTTGTAAACAGGTGGAATACGGCGCTGCGATTGATAACGTCTGTATAAAACAACAGCTGTCTGGCGCAGTTGTTAGATCGGCTCCTGCTGCTACAATGGCAGATTATCAAGGTTTAAATGAGTTTGAACGTCGTGTTATAGTCGGCACGCGAGCTTTGGGACACAGCATCACCGAGGTAGTGATGAAGTGGGGATTCTCCATTACAAACATTTCACGGGTGTACTGTGAATATCTGGCTTCCGTGGCCGTGCGGTTCTAGGCGCTTCAGTCCGGATCCGCGAGACTGCTACGGTCGCAGGTTCGAATCCTGCCTCGGGCATGGATGTGTGTGATGTCCTTAGGTTAGTTAGGTTTAAGTAGTTCTAAGTTCTAGGGGACTGATGACCTCAGATGTTAAGTCCCATTGTGCTCAGAGCAATTTTTTTTGTACTGTGAATATCAGGAATTTGGTAAAACATCAGATCTCTGACATCGCTGCGGCTGGAAAAAGTACCAACGACGACTGAAGGGAATCGTTCCACGTGACAGGAGTGCAGCCCTTCCGCAAATTGCTGCAGGTTTCAGTGCTGGGTTATTAACAAGTGTCAGCTTGCGAACCATTCAACGAAACATCAGCGATGTGTGCTTTCAGAGCCGAAGACCCACTCTTGTACCCTTGATGACTGCACGACACAAAACTTTATGCCTCGCCTGGGTCCGTCAACATCGACATTGGTCTGTTGACGACTGGAGACATGATGCCTGGTCGGACGAGTCTCGTTTCAAATTGTATCGAGCGGATGGAAGTGTACGGGTATGGAGACAATCTAATGAATCCATGGACCCTACAGGAATTATGGACAGCCCTACGGGATTCGTGGTGTCAGTTTCCTCCAGCACTACTTCAGACGTTAGTCGAGTCCACCGCACGTCGTGTTGCGGCACTTCTGCGTGATCGCGGGGGGCCTACACGATATTAGGCAGGTGTACCAGTTTCTTCGGTGTAGTACGAGTAGCTCCAGTACTGACGATGAAACGAATCAGTACTGCAAACCTGATACAACAGACACACAAAACACATACAACATAAAACATACACAACATTTAACATGAACATTAGTCAAATATCATATTTTACATCTCATTACGTATGATTGTTATGAAACGTAAAAGTGATTAGAATAGTCTACGGGTAGACATCGTTCTAGATTGCAAGTTAAACCTATACACATCACTATAAGGTAATAATATAAATGCACACATCATTGTAAATGTAATAATAAGAAAGTAATATAAATGTAAGGTAAAGTATCGTACACACAGCAGTAATTTAAACTTTGTTACTATACAGCAGTGACATATCTTGGATATTTCTCAATATGTATACAAAATCAACAAGTACACTACTCAAAGAAACTAGTTTTATTAGACAAATTTATATTTACAAGGATAATTAACAGGTTAGTTGTTATTTTTCCTACAGTCACGTAATATCCGTACATAACTTAATTAGATCAGATCGTGGCCGGATGTTATTCCAAATCCAGGCAAAATTAGCTTATGTAGTGACCTAATAGTAGTAGTAGTAGTTTTGTAACCTAACAAACATTAACAGTACGCTAACAAACAACACTGATGTATACTGGATTAGATCAGCATGGACTGAGCAAATAGAAATTTCTCGAGAAGTAATGTTCATGCGGATAATAGTAACAAGGCTAGAATCACAAGGGGACGTTGGACTTGATGTTCAGTACAAAGTCCTCTTCCCTGGGTAGTGTTGCTGAAGGGAAATCTATATTTACTCTCTACCGTCTTCTTTTTACTATCTTATAAAAACTGGCCATAAATTTATAATTTACTACTTCCAAAATAATGCACTTCTCTTCAAAAATAAGTGTAATTGCCTCAAGTAAATAGAAGATAATATAAAGTTCCAGGCAACACCGCGCAGCCCCACCTCCACATAACGCTGCATGGACAACAATACCCGCGACCACAACTGCGCAGCACAATTCTGCTGCGCGATGAGAGTCGTGGGTTCTGACTAAGACGTCTGTGTACAGCACTACGGCCTGCATAAAGTAACAAGTGGCAAGCCCTCAAAGTCGTAATGCAGCTAGGAAAAACAAGACCCTCCCCTTGCAGCATTATGTTACTCTAAAAAGTGCGTAAACACTTGCGACCAATACAATATTTGAAGTGCGATAACTTCTTAAGACTAGAAAATGGTCAGAATATACGTAATAGGCTCTAAATATCACAATATCTCTACTTTCAGTCGACGGGTTTTGAAATATTATAGCTCAATCTACTCTTCTCTCTCTGAGAAGGTGTACTTCAAGATTTTCGTAATGTTGAAGTTGTTGACAGAAAAATTCTCTTCAGTCTCGTGCTTTGCAAAGATTCCAGGAAATTTTAGAGCAGTTCTGTAACTTAATCATCTACCTCCTTGTTTCGGAACGGTTTCTACCGGTTAGATAAGAAGTACAAAATACAACGTTTCTATGAAAACGAGCCGTCAGCCGTTGCTACTAGCCGAACTACAGGCAGGCACAGTAACTCTAGTACTCTACCCACCTGTTTGTCATGTGATCGCTTTCATATTTCGGCAGAGTCCCAGACATGTATCCAGTTTTTTGGCACTCGTTCTAATAAATAAGTTTACTGGGAATCGTTCTTCTCACGTGCCATTTGCGAATGGAAGAGAGAAGGGGGATCAGATGGTGGTACTTAAGTACCCTCCACCATGCACTGACATGTGGCTCGCGGAGTATAGATGTAGATGTAGTTTGATGCAGCGAGCCGGCGCTTTATGCGACGCTGCACCCAATGAAACTCACCTGTCTCACTTTCGTTGCGCAGGCTCCAAAGCTGCGCTCCTGGTGACTCATTCGTACACTTCGAGTATAATGATTAGGCAGGAAGGAGGTTGGCTGGCAAGCACATAAGTACAAAACTTGTTTGGTAGAAACACACAATATTGTTGAGGCCTTGTGCCTTCCAATTAATTGATATTCACAAGTACCATATTCGTCATCAAAGCAATAGGTGCGTCACACTAACCAATGAGTCCTGGCACCCAAAGAGTTTCCTACTTCCGGACTGTCGATTCTACCACAGTACCATTGTCTCAGTACGTACTACATTTGTTTACGGCTGCCGAAGTACTAGAAGCGCGATCAAAATTTGTGTGGTAAATGTCTATAGCCGTATGTAGATTACACAATCAACTTACAACGTCACGTTTATTTATGTTGGTCGACTGTCAGTTCCCGCTCCAATTGTCGATACTCTGCAGATCTCCCTGCATTTCTCTATTGGATCCTAGCACTGCAACTTTATTATCTACTACAGCATCGTCCTTGAACAGCCTCACTCAGTATCTGCTATCAACTACATTAACATGTACTGATGAGACAAATCATTATGACCACTTGAAACGAGAAACAGCTGAACAGCTGCAATTATGAGTGCCGTCGACTCGAAAGGTCCTTCGTAGGAATGCGGAAGTATGTTGTATCAGATATCTAAGCACAGGCCACTCATTCTTCGTATATTATGGGGCGGTACTTTGTGGCTCGGGGCTGGTGCTCGACAGGCCGTCCCACTCTCCGGATGTGACCCATCGGGTTCAGATAAGGGAATCGGAGGGCCAACACATTAACACGAATTCACTAACAAGCTCCCCAAACGATTGTAGCACGATTGAGGTCCTGTGAGACGGGCACGTATCCTGCTGGAAGAGGGCATCACAAACGAGAAAGACGGCAAGCATGAATGGGCACAGGTGATTCAAGACAAAGATCACATAGTCCACAGCTGTCGCGGTGTCTCAGATCATCACAAGTACCATAGAAGCCCAGGTGAATGTCCCCCATAGTATGATACAGCACCCACCAACATGGGTCTACATCTACATCTACATCCATACTCCGCAAGCCATCTGACGGTGTGTGGCGGATGGTATCTTGAGTACCTCTATCGGTTCTCCCCTATATTCCAGTCTCGTGTTATTCGTGGAAAGAAAGATTGTCCAAATGCCTCTGTGTAGGCTCTAATCTCTCTGATTTTATCCTCGTGGTCTCTCCGCGAGATATACATAGGAGGCAGCAATATACTGCTTGACGCCTCGGTAAAGGTATGTTCTCGAAACTTCAACAAAAGATCGTACCGAGCTACTGAGCGTCTCTCTTGCAGAGTCTTCCACTGGAATTTAATTATCAGCTCCGTAACGCTTTCGCGATTACTAAATGATCCTGTAACGAAGCGCGGTTGCTCTCCGTTGGATCTTCTCTATCTCTTCTATCAACCCTATCTAGTACGAATCCCACACCGATCAGCAGTATTCAAGAAGTGGGCCAACAAGTCTACTGTAAACTACTTCCTTTGTTTTCGGACTGCATTTCCTTAGGATTCTTCCAATGAATCTCAGTCTGGCATCTGCTTTACCGACGATTAATTTTCTATGGTCATTCCGTTTTAAATCAGTCCTAATGCCTATTCCCAGATAATTTATGGATTTAACTGCTTCCAGTTGCTGACCTGCTATATTGTACCTAAATGATAAAGGATCTTTCTTTCTATGTATTCGCAGCACATTACACTTGTCTACATTGAGATTCAACTCCCATTCCCTGCACCATGCGTCAATTCGTTGCAGATCCTCCTGCATTTCAGTACAATTTTCCATTGTTACAATCTCTCGATATACTACAGCATCGTCCGCAAAAAGCCTCAGTGAACTTCAGATGTTATCCACATGGTCATTTATATATTTTATTATGAATAGTAACGGTCCTACGACACTCCCCTGCGGCACACCTGAAATCACTCTTGCTTCGGCAGACTTCTCTCCATTGAGAATGGCATGCTGCGTTCTGTTATCTAGGAACTCCTCAATCCAATCACACAATTGGTCTGATAGTCCATATGCTCTTTCTTTGTTCATTAAACGACTGTGGGGAACTGTATCGAACGCCTTGCGGAAGTCAAGAAACACGGCATCTACCTGTGAACCCGTGTCTATGATCCCTCTGAGTCTCGTGGACGAATAGCGCGAGCTGGGTTTCACACGATCGTCTTTGTCGAAATCCGTGCTGATTCCTACAGAGTAGATTTCTAGTCTCCAGAAAAGTCATTATACTCGAACATAACACGTGTTCCAAAATTCTACAACTGATCGACGTTAGAGATATAGGTCTATAGTTCTGCACATCTGTTCGACGTCCCTTCTTGGAAACGGGGATGACCTGTGCCCTTTCCCAATCCTTTGGAACTCTACGCTCTTCTAGAGACCTACGGTACACCGCTGCAAGAAGGGGGGCAAGTTCCTTCGCGTACTCTGTGTAAAATCGAACTGGTATCCCATCAGGTCCAGCAGCCTTTCCTCTTTTGAGCGATTTTAATTGTTTCTCTATCCCTCTGTCGTCTATTTCGATATCTACCACTTTGTCATCTGTGCGACAATCTACAGAAGAAACTATAGTGCAGTACAGAGACGCGATGAAAGTTTCCAGAAGCAGTTCACCGTGTATCCATACAGCACCATCTACCTCATGTAGCAAAAACGCGATTCATTAGAACAGGCGACAAGTTTTCACCGATTAACATTCCATTCTGCATGCTCTCGTGCCCACTGAAATTATAATTGATGAAGTCGTCGGCTCAACGTGGGAAGCTATACGTGTCATCTGCTGTCGAGCCCTATGTTCAACAATGTGAGCGGAACTGCGTGCTCCGGAACATTCTGTTGTGAGAACTGACACGGATCACCCTCTGTCCTTGTGCACAGTGCGGCCAAGCCTCCGATCTGCACACTTTGTCGCCTGACCGTGATTACACAATCCTGCAGCCACTTTCCGTAGATACGACTGTAGCATGCAAAGGGCCCACTGGCTTCGCCCTTTCGAGACGCTCATTCGCAAACAACACCCCATAATATTACGGCATATTAATAATTTTTACTTATGGACCGTCTGACAGCAACTGAATAAAACACAATTTTAGTGCCATATGCGTTTCGCCTTTATTTTCTGCAAGGCATCATCAGTGGCCTGGAATATGTACATATGTCAGCTATTTTATTTACATTTTTGTCATTGTGCCTATAGGTTATAAACAGTTCTGGTGGTTGGTATTTCCTATTAAGTAGTAATGTTTTGAACTGTACTTACAGGTTGCGTGGACAAATTCCTACATATTACGCTCCTGTTGCATTTTTGGTGCTGTTCTTCTTCTTATGAACGCCAATTTGCGGTTTTTTCCCCATTCCACAACACTATGCACTGAACGCTTGTTTTAAAGCAATGTTTTGGTTTCTGTTACCGACTGTCAAATGTTTTTGCCAAAGATCGAATGTTATTGCCAAACTTATGAGTGAAACTATTGAAGTATCTGTGGTCTGTTCGTGTATGAATTTGTGTGTGCGTTTGTGTATGTGTGTGTGTGTGTGTGTGTGTGTGTGTGTGTGTGTGTGTGTGTGAGTGTTTTTTGGTGTGATATATATTTTTTGTGCTGTGTGTGTGTGTATGTGTATTTTGGTGTTATATATATATATACACACAGCAATATATATATATATATATATATATATATATATATATATATATATATATTTGCTGTGTGTGTGTGTCTCCAGATGATGTGGGGAAGAGTTTTCTTTTTATAGTGTTTTGCATCTAACTTTTGGAGGTGTTTGGCTATGCGGTATGTTGGGGCTCTGTTGAAGTTGATAACAGCTCTCATCGGCATTCCGTCTTTATGTACTTTCGGTTGACTGCGGAGTGTTGGTGCTTGTGAGTTTATCTGTGTTAAGTAGTATTTCTGTTTGTCTGTGAATGTGTGTTCAATGTTTTTCAGTGTTCGTTTCACATTTGCCTGGAATCGTGTAGTTGGATCTGACTTCAGTTTTTGTATGGCGTTGGTGTTTATGTATTCCTTGGTTTTTGTGATGTATTGCTCTTTATCCATGAGTACTGTTACATTTCCCTTGTCTGCTCTTGTTATTAATACGTTATTGTCTGTTAACTTTTGTTTTAACCTTTTCATAGTAGCTGCTTCTGTTTGGTTGTTCTTATTGTGTGTCTGCTGTGTTTGTTTTATTATGCCTTTTATTTCTTCTTTTACTAGTTCTCTTGTCAGTCCTATGTTTATTCCACAGTTATTTTGTTGTTCTTCACGTGTAAGGATGTGTTCGGTTTCTACTATGAGATTTTCTATGTATTGATTGTTCACTTTGCTATTGGTGCAGTGTTTCAAACCTTTTTCCAAGAGCATTTTTTCATTTTCGTGTAGTTATGTCTCTGTTAGGTTAACTAAGCGTGGATGAAATGTGTGTTGGTGTTCATGTGGTTTCACATTTAAAACGTAAATGTGTTTTTGCGTCTTTTTTACTGTTAGTTTCATTATCTTCTGTTTATGTTTGGTTTGTTATGTTTCATTGCTGTGTATGTGTTGTGTTCAGTTTTTTCTACTAGTTCCATGAAAACTGCGGTGTTTCCTACGTTTTTTGCCAATTCTGGATGAGTCTCATAGAGCATCATGTTTAGGTGCTGTTTTTTCGAATAGAGCGTCTTAATTTCATGTAGTAACCAATATCGTTCTGCAAATGATTTCGACTTTTGTGCCACTGTAGAAGTGTTTAAATCGTTCTTTTTGTATGTTTTGTTGAATTTTATATCCTGTATACACGTTGACAGGGAATGCTTGACATAGCTGTATTGACATCTTCAACTTTTATAGTCCTGTCTTCCTCAGTTGCGTGTAATATTACGGCATATTAATAATTGTTACTCATGGACCGTCTGACAGCAACTGAATAAAACACAATTTTAGTGTCATACGCGTTTCGCCTTTATTTTCTGCAAGGCATCATCAGTGGCCTGGAATATGTACATATGATGTGTATTTTGGTGTTTTATATATATATATATATATATATATATATATATATATATATATATATATATATATAAAAGACCGTAGTCAAATATCCTGCACATAAATTTACCAATAAAAATGGTACAAGGCTCGTCGAACTATGTAAGCAGAATAACCTGAAGATAATGTCAACATCTCTAAGAAAATGTCCAAGAAAACAAAAGACATGGAGATCTCCTATACAACAAATTGGCGAGTTTCAAATAGATCATGTGGCGATTTCATACCCAGTACAAAAAGAAATTTACGACGTCCAAGTACGCAGAGGAGCAAACATTGATTCAGACCATTACCTAACTAGAATTAAAATCAAGTTTACAGCACGAAGAAGTCATCAGAAGAAAACAGAAATACAGAAATATGACACCAAGAAGATTAAAGAATCTAAAGTAAAAGAAGAATGGGAGAAGGAAAAGGCAAACACATGGGAAGAATTTCATTCTAAAATCACGCGAATAGCTAAGGAAACTATCCCCTTGAAAAAGATATTCAAACACCCTTGGTGGGATTCAGACTGTGAAAATGCATTGGAAAGGAGAAAAAAGGCATTTCAAGAATATAACAGTAAAAAATCACAAGAAAGTCTACAGTTATTTAACGAGGTTAGAAAACAGGTTTCAAAATCTATTAGGCAAGCAAAAAGGAAGTACACAAAGGCACAACTGGATGCCATAGAAGAAAATTTCCAAAACTATAATACAAGAGACTTCTACAGAACTTTCGCAGATAAAATACGAGGATATATCCCTCAAAATTTATGTTTCAGAAAACCAGATGGTAAATTAGCCCTAACAAACCAGGAAAACTGTCAAGTATTGGCTCAATATTTTTCTAACCTACTAAATTGCCCAGAACCTAGTTTAAGGTTTCCCAAAGAAATCAGTGCCAACGCTCAACCGGATTCATTACCACCAACACAGGAAGAAATCAAATGTCACATTAAAAACTTAAAAAATAATAGAACATCTGGCGAAGATGGCATTGTTGCAGAGCTATTAAAAAACCTAGGACCAAAGACGTTGCAAGAGCTCACAAAAATAATAACAAAAATATGGGAAACAGAAAAATTACCAGAGGATTGGAAATGTGCCCTTATTCACCCGTTACATAAAAAAGGAGACAGAACAAATGTCAATAACTACAGGGGAATCTCACTTTTACAAGTCACCTACAAAATTCTCTCAACATGCCTGCTGAAAAGAACACAAGAGCAGCTGGAACGCCAAATTGGTGATTATCAAGCAGGCTTCCGCCCCGGTCGCTCATGCATAGAACAAATATTTAATTTAAAGACAATATTAAAACACAAAGCAATTAGAAATGCCCCCATAATTTGTACATTTGTAGATTTTAAGAAAGCCTATGACTCAATAGACCGGCAATCTTTGTTTAACATTTTAGAGGAACTTGGACTTGACTCCAAAACACTAAGGCTTATCAAAGAATCACTGACAGACACTGTATCTAAAGTTAAATTCAGGGGAGAAATCTCTGAACCTTTTCTCATAAAAACTGGAGTACGTCAAGGTGACGGGCTATCTCCACTTCTGTTTAATATAGTCCTGGATAAAGTCATTAAGGAATGGGAAAAAGAATTAAAAAATCAATCCTACTGGAAACCAATCCATCTTGGTAGAACCAAAGACAACGTGGAGATATCTTGTTTAGCATTCGCGGACGACTTGGCCATACTTGCAGATGATGAAGAAATCGCCACCAAACAAATAGAGATCCTTAAGGAATGCGCGGATAAAGTAGGTTTACAAATTTCGTTTCAAAAGACAGAATTTTTCTGTACAAAATTACATATACACAGTTTGAACACAAAATATGGAAAAATAAATAGAGTAAAACATTTTAAATACCTAGGTGAAATTTTGGAGCCAACCGGAGGAGAGAAAGTTGCACAGAAGATCAGACAACAGAAAATGAAGAGAGCATATGGTATGACACATGAAATATACAATAAAAAATGCATCTCCTCGAACACAAAAATCAGACACTACTGCGCAGTAATTAAGCCAGCAGCACTATATGCTAGTGAAACGCTCACACTCCACACAAAATGTGATTTAGAAAAAATACTAAAAGAAGAACGCAAAATTATGAGAAAGATTTTAGGTCCAAAATTAGCAGAAGAAGGATATCGGATACAATCAAGAAGAACCACAGAAACTATATCAAACCTGGCAGCAGACATAAGAAGGCGAAGATTAAAATTTTATGGACATGTCACTAGACTTCCCCCCACACGACTCACCAACAGAATTCTCACTTACATAGAAAAAGTCAAATCAACAACACCATGGATTAGCCAAGTAAAATTAGATTTACAAAAAGCAAATATTGAACTTAAAGATGTCAAAGACAGAAAAACTTTTAGAAATAAGGTGGAAAAGTGGATTGTATTGTCGGAGAAGGAAGCACTAAAGAGACCAGGAACAAAATGGACAGAAGAAAGAAAAAGAAAACATGGAGAACGGATGAAAGAAGTATGGAAGAAACGACGTCAGAAAGCTTTGCGTGATCCTTCTGGGTCCATTCGCGATAAGTAAGTATATATATATATATATAAAACACCAAAATACACATACACACACACACACACACAGCACAAAAAATATATATCACACCAAAAAACACTCACACACACACACACACACACACACACACACACACACACATACACAAACCCACACACAAATGCATACACGAACAGACCACAGATACTTCAATAGTTACACTCATAAGTTTGGCAATAACATTCGGTCTTTGGTAAAAACATTTGACAATCGGTAACAGAAACCAAAACATTGCTTTAAAACAAGCGTTCAGTGCATAGTGTTGTGGAATGGGGAAAAAACCGCAAATTGGCGTTCATAAGAAGAAGAACAACACCGAAAATGCAACAGGAGCGTAATATGTAGGAAATTGTCCACGCAACCTGTAAGTACAGTTCAAAACATTACTACTTAATAGGAAATACCAACCACCAGAACTGTTTATAACCTATAGGCACAATGACAAAAATATAAATAAAATAGCTAACATATGTACATATTCCAGGCCACTGATGATGCCTTGCAGAAAATAAAGGCGAAACGCGTATGACACTAAAATTGTGTTTTATTCAGTTGCTGTCAGACGGTCCATAAGTAACAATTATTAATATGCCATAATATTACACGCAACTGAGGAAGACAGGACTATAAAAGTTGAAGATGTCAACAACCCATAACAATGTGCCCTTTATGAGAATCGTTTGAGTGAGCGAATTTCCCGATTCGTTGCCATATTTCCTATTCGTCTCTACGTCACCTATACAGGGTGGTCCATTGATCGTGACCGGGCCAAATATCTCACTACATAAGCGTCAAACGAAAAAACTTCAAAGAGCGAAACTTGTCTAGCTTGAAGGGGGAAACCAGATGGCGCTATGGTTGGCCCGCTAGATGGCGCTGCCATAGGTCAAACGGATATCAACTGCGTTATTTTTAAACAGGAGCCCCCATTTTTTATTACATATTCGCGCAGTACATAAAGAAATATGAATGTTTCAGTTGCACCACTTTATTCGCTTTGTAATAGATGGGGCTGTAATAGTCACAAACATATAGCTCACGATTTCAGACGAACAGTTGGTAACAGGTAGGTTTTTTTTTAAATTAAAATACAGAACGTAGGTACGTTTCAACATTCGGTTGTTCCAATGTGATACATGTACCTTTGTGAACTTATCATTTCTGAGAACGCATGCTGTTACATAGTGATTACTTGTAAATACCACATTAATGCAATAAATGCTCAAAATGATGTCCGTCAACCTCAATGCATTTGGTAATTCGTGTAACGACATTCCTATCAACAGCGAGTAGTTCGCCTTCCGTAATGTTCGCACATACATTGACAATGCGCGGATGCATGTTGTCAGGCGCTGTCAGTAGATCACGATAGCAAATATTCTTCAATTTTCCCCACAGAAAGAAATCCGGGGACGTCAGATCCGATTAACGTGCGGGCCATGGTATGGTGCTTCGACGACCAATCCACCTGTCATGAAATATGCTATTCAGTACCGCTTCAACCGCTATGTGCCGTACATCCATCATGTTGGAAGTACATCGCCATTCTGTCATGTAGTGAAACATCTTGTAGTAACATCGGTAGAACATTACGTAGGAAATCAGCATACATTGCACCATTTAGACTGCCATCGATAAAATGGGAACCAATTATCCTTCCTCCCATAATGCCGCACCACACATTAACCCGCCAAGTTCGCTGATGTTCCACTTGTCGCAGCTATCGTGGATTTTCCGTTGCCCAACAGTGCATATTATGCCTGTTTACGTTACCGCTGTTGGTGAATGACGCTTCGTCGTTAAACAGAACGCGTGCAAAAAATCTGTCATCGTCCCGTAATTTCTCTTACGCCCAGTGGCAGAACTGTACACGACGTTCAAAGTCGTCGCCATGCAATTCCTGGTGCACAGAAATGTGGTACTGGTGCAATCGATGTTGATGTAGCATTCTCAACACCGACGTTTCTGAGATTCCCGATTCTCGCGCAATTTGTCTTCTACTGACGTGCTGATTAGCCGCGACACCAGCTAAAACTTCTACTTGGGCATCCTCATTTATTGCAGGTCGTAGTTGATCACGCTGTTTAGCACCCGAAAACCTCAAACCACACACGCACACACACACACGTTTCACATGTGGCTGAGCACTTCCTGTTTCCTTAAATAACGTAACTATCCGGCGAACGGTCCGGACACTTGGATGATGTCATGTAGGATACCCAGCAGTATACATAGCACACGCCCATTGGGCATTTTGATCACAATAGCCATACATGAACACGATATCGACCTTTTCCGCAATTCGTAAACGGTCCATTTTCACACGGGTAACGTATCACGAAGCAAATACCGTCCGCATTGGCGGAATGTTACGTGATACCACGTACTTATACGTTTGTGACTATTACAGTGCCATCTGTCACAAAGCGAAAAAAGTGGTCCAACTAAAACATTCATATTTCTTTACGTACTACACGAGTATTTAATGAAAAATGGGGGTTTCTATTTAAAAAAAAAACGCAGTTGATATCCGTTTGACCTATGGCAGCGCCATCTAGCGGGCCAACCATAGCGCCATCTGGTTTCCCCCTTCAAGCTAGATGAGTTTCGTTCTTTGTAGTTTTTTCGTTTGATACTTATTTCGTGAGATATTTGGCCCGGTCACTATCAATGGACCACCCTGTATACTCGTACTGTCCTTGTCGTGGCACGTCCCCGTAACACCACCAGGCTGCATTCGATCTCGCTGTGGGCAGTGGTCGTAAAGTTTTGGCCCACGTATGTATATTATAAACAATATCGGACGTATAAATAAAGACTCATTCATACGAATTGTTGTCCCATAGGAAGCGTTTGATAACTAAAAAAAATGGTGCAACATGTATGAAATTTTCAGAAAAAATGGATGTAAACCACAGGGAAAGGCCGGTTTCATAGAGTTCTGTCGTAACTTCATTTCTTCTACCGGCTATTGATGGCGGAGACTTGCCATGAGCACGCACAAGTGATTATTTGGGCAATGGATGTTTTAACGCTACTGAAGTCGCCCTAACACTTATACGTCTCCCAGTAGGAGTAAGTTATTCTCATTAATTATGTAAATTGTCATGTGATAACCTATCCGTTTCCTAATCTTATCCTGTGGATACGATAGAATGTCAAGATAAGCCGACAAAATCCAGTCCCCATTTTAACGAATAAATTATAAAATATACACAAGAGACAAGAAAATATCATGCAGAGACAGGAAAATACACTAAAGGATAAATGCGATGATTTTAATGCATTTATTCATCATAAAAAAGCAATTTAAAGAACTAGGTAAGGATTACAAGTTTCAGGTTCTCCCTGTACTAATACTGGCTCTTAAACTGTGTGGCTCTGCCCTATAATGTACTCGCGATCTGTGATTAGTCGCGGAGTAACTGACATCCCCCGTGTACTAAATAGCAAGAAGGAACTACTATCTCAATGAGCAGTGTGAAACCTCAGCGCATAACGGAGTAGAACAAGTGATTCACCAATGAAAATTCCCTTTCCCACACGCCGGTGCATAAGCAAGACCGCAGGACTTCTCTCCTCAGCGAGACAACAGTAAACTTGTACTTCACCAAAATTACAGCCGAAGACGTCCGTCGACTGCCATGGGCCTCCAAGACGACCCTCCTGATCCATGACCCCGCAACTACTCTCCCCTTTCTTTCTTCTCTCCTCTTTTCGCTACTCAAAGTCTTTTCTCCCCCTTAATTTTTGGTGGCAAACCATCTTTCCGGAAGGCGTCGTTTCTGAACGCTGAGCAGTCGTAGTTTAGAATCCACATCGAAGTTTCTGGAAGTTCTTTCTACGTCCGTAGGAAAGTACGCGAATACCTGCTGCCATGTGTTTTCGGCCGTCCAGGTCGGTTTCTCACTCCTGCCCTCCGGGCACGCGTTCCCGTTTTGCAGGTGGTCCAGCTCACGGGCGGAAGCGGCTGTGCTGTCCTACTGTCCGAAGGAACGCGTGAGCTTCCTGTGTCCTTCCGTTCTATCACGGGTTTCACAGTTCTGCTTGTTCCCCAGTCACCCAACATGCACGTTATACAATAAATTAAGTGTATTGGACGATGTCAGTCACATACATGTTTTTAATGAACGAGCACAAACCAGTCTTTTCTATCGTTGAAGGGGCTTGCTTATGTCGTATTGGATGTAAGCAAGGTTTCTAAGTTGTAAAATAACGCCATCTTACGGAATACAAGGTATAATAACCAGGAGGAATAAGTAGGAATGAACACTAAGAACGAAGTATGTGGATTAAGAAGAGCATATGGCAAACATGCAATCTTTCTCCCATTATGTAGAAGCAATGACAACCGAAATAAAACATAGGGTCTGGAGTAGGACTAAAAGTCAGGGTAAAATGATACCTCACTAATGAGGTTCGCTGATGACGTTGCTACACTCCTGGAAATGGAAAAAAGAACACATTGACGCCGGTGTGTCAGACCCACCATACTTGCTCCGGACACTGCGAGAGGGCTGTACAAGCAATGATCACACGCACGGCACAGCGGACACACCAGGAACCGCAGTGTTGGCCGTCGAATGGCGCTAGCTGCGCAGCATTTGTGCACCGCCGCCGTCAGTGTCAGCCAGTTTTCCGTGGCATACGGAGCTCCATCGCAGTCTTTAACACTGGTAGCATGCCGCGACAGCATGGACGTGAACTGTATGTGCAGTTGACGGACTTTGAGCAGGGAGTATAGTGGGCATGCGGGAGACCGGGTGGACGTACCGCCGAATTACTCAACACGTGGGGCGTGAGGTCTCCACAGTACATCGATGTTGTCGCCAGTGGTCGGCGGAAGGTGCACGTGCCCGTCGACCTGGGACCGGACCGCAGCGACGCACGGATGCACGCCAAGACCGTAGGATCCTACGCAGTGCCGTAGGGGACCGCACCGCCACTTCCCAGCAAATTAGGGACACTGTTGCTCCTGGGGTATCGGCGAGGACCATTCGCAACCGTCTCCATGAAGCTGGGCTACGGTCCCGCACACCGTTAGGCCGTCTTCCGCTCACGCCCCAACATCGTGCAGCCCGCCTCCAGTGGTGTCGCGACAGGCGTGAATGGAGGGACGAATGGAGACGTGTCGTCTTCAGCGATGAGAGTCGCTTCTGCCTTGGTGCCAATGATGGTCGTATGCGTGTTTGGCGCCGTGCAGGTGAGCGCCACAATCAGGACTGCATACGACCGAGGCACACAGGGCCAACACCCGGCATCATGGTGTGGGGAGCGATCTCCTACACTGGCCGTACACCACTGGTGATCGTCGAGGGGACACTGAATAGTGCACGGTACATCCAAACCGTCATCGAACCCATCGTTCTACCATTCCTAGACCGGCAAGGGAACTTGCTGTTCCAACAGGACAATGCACGTCCGCATGTATGCCGTGCCACCCAACGTGCTCTAGAAGGTGTAAGTCAACTACCCTGGCCAGCAAGACCTCCGGATCTGTCCCCCATTGAGCATGTTTGGGACTGGATGAAGCGTCGTCTCACGCGGTCTGCACGTCCAGCACGAACGCTGGTCCAACTGAGGCGCCAGGTGGAAATGGCATGGCAAGCCGTTCCACAGGGCTACATCCAGCATCTCTACGATCGTCTCCATGGGAGAATAGCAGCCTGCATTGCTGCGAAAGGTGGATATACACTGTACTAGTGCCGACATTGTGCATGCTCTGTTGCCTGTGTCTATGTGCCTGTGGTTCTGTCAGTGTGATCATGTGATGTATCTGACCCCAGGAATGTGTCAATAAAGTTTCCCCTTCCTGGGACAATGAATTCACGGTGTTCTTATTTCAATTTCCAGGAGTGTATCTTCAGTAATAGTAAGTAATCAGGTTTCGTCCGGAAAGCGAGGAGCCAAAGCAAGGTTGCTACCTCGAACTAAACCATAAGAAAAGATGGCTCTTGTGAGCTGCATCGACGAATGAGTGGCAGTAGCGAAGCCACGCCCAGAGACGTATCGCTACGCCGCCGCAACCGCTCGTCTACTTAAGGCCGAGCGCAGGACCGATCAGTCGAGTCTGCGCTCATCGATTAAGGTGGCAGCATAGTCTTCTGGCAATATAGCTGTGTGATCAGTGTATCAGGCAGCACACTGTATGGAAGTTATTGTTAAATATATTTCTGAGTGAGAGATTTGAAGTTCGTCTCTATCACGTGAAGAGTTAATGTTCAATGACAGTTGTAAGTACTAATGACATTTTTGAGGAAATGGGTTGTAAAAAAAATTAAGTAAATCATCTTGTCTATGTTGTAATAAAGTGATGAAATATTTTATTTATTATAATATCCATTTGCTCTCCTCTCGTAACAAAGTAAAAAGAACCCACCATTTCACCGACTAGAGCATTTTCGTCTGGTACAACAAGTAAGAACTGGAGCACCCGTTGAATGGAACGAACAGTCTGATGAGCACAGGATGTAGACTAAACATGGCAGTAAAAAGGCGTCGCAAAAAAGAGTTTAACGATAAACTCTATATCAAAATTGGAGACCACATAGTAGATAAAGTGAAGGAACTAGGCTGCCTTGGAAACAGATTAACGAATGGCAGACGCAGCAGGTAAGAACAGTACTCCTCACAAAAAGATGTCCACAAGTGTTAAAAGTGGGCCTCCATTTCAGGAACAAATTTCGTAGAATTTACGTCTGTAGAGGGACCATCCGCCACTAACTTTACGGTGGTATGCAGAGTATGTATGTAAATATATATAAATGTAACACAGCACTGTATAGAAGTGAATCATGGCCTGTGGGAAACCAGAGAAGAGAAACGGTCATTTGCAGCATTTACACAAGGATGGCGAAAATTAGCGGGACTACTAACAAATGAGATGCTTCGCAGAACTGATGCATGAAGAAAGGCTTATGTCAGAAGCACTCGCTAGGGGAAGGGTCAGAATGATGGGACATTGTTGCAGCCACAGAGGACAAAAACGTAGGAGAAGACAGACAGACAGACAGACAGACACACACACACACACACACACACACACACACACACCATTTACCTTCAAAGTTGGAACATTTTCTCCTTAGTATTCTGTGCAATTCTCAAAATTGCCCCCACCTCCGAAACAATTTATTTATTTTTTATTTATTTATTTATTGTTCCGTGGGACCACATTAAGGAGAAGTCTCCATGGTCATGGAACGAGTCAATACATGAAATTATAACACGATATTAGAAACAGATAAAATGAAATTAAAAAAAAAACATATTCAGGTGACAAGTCGTAAATTTAAATAAAGAAAATCAAGAATGGAACACTGGAATTTGCTTAATTTTTTAGCTCTTCCAGGAGCTCCTCGACAGAATAGAAGGAGTGAGCCATGAGGAAACTCTTCAGTTTGGACTTAAAAGCGTTTGGGCTACTGCTAAGATTTTTTAGTTCTTGTGGTAGCTTATTGAAAATGGGTGCAGCAGAATACTGCACTCCTTTCTGCACAAGAGTCAAGGAAGTGCATTCCACATGCAGATTTGATTTCTGCCTAGTATTAACTGAGTGAAAGCTGTTAACTCTTGGGAATAAGCTAATATTGCTAACAGCAAACGACATTAAAGAAAATATATACTGTGAGGGCAATGTCAGAATTCCCAGACTATTGAATAGGGGTCGACAAGAGGTTCTAGAACTTACACCACACATAGCTCGAACAGCCCGTTTTTGAGCCAAAAATACCCTTTTTGAATCAGAAGAATTACCCCAAAAAATAATACCATATGACATAAGCGTATGAAAATATGCGAAGTAGACTACTTTTCGTGTTGAAATGTCACTTATTTCAGATACTGTTCTAATGGTAAATAAAGCGGCATTTAGTTTCTGAACAAGATCCTGAACATGGGCTTTCCACAACAGCTTACTATCTATCCGTACGCCTAGGAACTTGAACTGTTCCGTCTCGCTTATAACATGCCCATTCTGTCTGATTAAAATATCAGTTCTCGTTGAACTGCGAGTTAGAAACTGTAAAAACTGAGTCTTACTGTGATTTAGCATCAAATTATTTTCCACAAGCCACGAACTTATTTCATGAACTACATTATTTGATAATGTTTCAATACTACACACAAGATCCTTCACTACCAAGCTGGTGTCATCAGCAAACAGAAATATTTTTGAATCACCTATAATACTAGAAGGCATATCATTTATATAAATGAGAAACAGCAGTGGCCCCAGCACCGATCCTTGGGGAACGCCCCATTTAACAGTGCCCCATTGGGACTGAAACAATCTATTTCACTTCCTTGTTGTCACATTCACTTTCCTGTAGACAGTAAGTGTGTTGCTTCTCAGAAGATTACCCTTATCTCTCGTATCTCGAGCTTCTGACAGTATGTTAATGCTTAAGGTATCAAATTCTTTCTCATTCTTAATGTACTACCTCATAGTATTTCGCTCACACTATGGCTGAAAATTCTTAGACTTATTTTTTTTGAGGGGGGGGGGGGAGGGGGAGATGGTGTTATGCAAAGGGTGGCTATAAAATCTCCTCAGTCCCCTTACTTTGGAAAAGTATATTTCAAGAGTATCTTGAAGACGTGACATGACGTACTTGTATCCTTCCAGTTAATTTCCAACAAAGAGTATAGACTGTTTACACACATCAAACACCATTTCTGAAACGAAGAAAGCCGCGCGGGATTAGCCGAGCTGTCTAAGGCGCTGCAGTCATGGACTGTGCGGCTGATTCCGGCGGAGGTTCGAGTCCTCCCTCGGGCTTGGGTGTGTGTGTTTGCCCTTAGGATAATTTAGGTTAAGTAATGTGTAAGCTTAGGGACCGATAACGTTAGCAGTTAAGTCCTATAAGATTTCACACACATGTTTTGAAACGAAGAAAACCTCAGTAGGTTTCTTTCCTTTTATTTTTTTGGGTTTACCCCTTTCCGTTTTCTTATCTCCTTTGGTATCACGCAAATTTGCTGGTCAATTTTTTTCTTTCTATTTTTTCGCCCCTCCTCCTTTCTTCTTATTGATGCCATTGTGACAATGATATCATAGAGTTCTTTTAACGTGTTGTATTTATCTGGCAACTAATTCCCATACGCACTGCTTATTTATATCCATCAATTGAAGGTGTGGAATTCAGCACATCAAATCCTCAAGTGAACTCTATAGGTATATTGTAAATCTACAGCAGTGTTTTGAAATTCAGCTAAGTTAACGAATGTTTCTTCTGTGAGCAAACTGCCAGGTTTCACTTGATTAGCATCTCCAAGCAGATGATTATGCAACAGTTTTAAGGCATGAGGCGCATCACAAAAAGTGCTTAGGCCTACTTCCTTGTTTTGATTTGATGGATATTGAAATCCTGAGCTATCAAATGTAACTTTTAGACTCCCTAAAAGCTTTTTGTCTGATGGTCCATATGTTCTCATTTTAAATTCAACAATTTCTATTATTTTAATCGTTTCAGTCAACAAGTCCTTAGAAACGGCTGTCTCAAAGTTTCTACGAAAATTCTGACGACGATAACGTGGGCATTGTTGTGCGGTCCTCCAAAAATCTGTTCTGTCTGGTCAAAACATAAATTACTGTTTGCTTTCATTTCACCAACGCTAAGAACTATGCCTTTTTCAAGTTTTCTTAATGACTGAGTTTTCAAAACACTAAGGCTTGAATCAAGAAAACCAGTTCTTTTCCCAGAAGTATCAATCAGTGTAGCCAAGACACTGAAATGTCGTACTAATATTCCATGTTATCATTTTGGTAGTACATTAGATACACCAAACAGTGGGACCATAATAACATCTCCATCGGTCAAGGTGGTGGACAGCATGTCGTGTCAACACCACTTCTTGTAAGGTACACCAACGTAGAATTAGTGCAAAAACCAAATATTGTGCTCCATGAGCATGAGGATAGACAGGACAAACGGATATTACAGTAATTTCTGGTAATTAGATCAGAAGGTAAAGGACATTAAGTCTTATGCCAGTCATAATTGATAATTACTAGTCTATCAACTGATTTGATTAATTGGAGGCACTCATCGCCCAGTTACTGAACATTTCTGTACCATGTATGAAGTATTGCAGAATAATGTTCATAAGTTATCTATTTACAGAGAACATTGGCACTCATTGACCAGTTACAAACCATCAGAAGTCATCATTCAAAACAGGAGCTAATGAATGTAGCATCAAGCTACTAGTATTCATATATATAGCATAAAAGTGACATAATACAAATTTAAAATATAAGAAACAGTGGCATTCATTGGCCAGCAAGTATTGAGTATTACAATACATTTTTCATCATTCAAGTGACATATGACATATTTAAAAATAATTATTGGCAATCAGTGGCCAGTTACAAATCATCAGAAGTCATCAGTCAAAACAGGAGCTAATGAGTGTAGAGCATGCATGCATTATTACGAAATATCATTCAATATTACTCAGAACTCATCATTCAAGTGACATAGGACATATTTAAAAATGTAACACTCTGGAACTATTACTCAAAGTCTGTTATTAGAAAACATCATTCAGTATTGCTTATAATTCTTTTAAACTGGTAGGATTATTTGGGACTGGTAATATATTTTTTTGTGTGATAGCGATGCATTGCGTTGGGATCGATAATTAATTGCTGGGGCATAATAAAATTTGCATTTGACTTATTGCTGCAAATGAAGATGTGTAACGTCATTCGTCATGAGTCAGCTGTAGCAAGGTTATGAAACAAATAGAGTATATGTGATCACATTCATGAATGACATAGGTTTAATGACCAACTGCTTATAGCACATTAATTTCATGAATAATTTCTCCTCCAAAAAATACAAAATGGATTATTAAACTGAAAGAAGTAACGCATATTATGCTGAAAAGTAGGGAACTTCGAATTAACAGGTAGTGAAATGTGTATTAAATATATATGTTCTCTAGCTGTCCTTTCCAAAACCTTCAGTCATCATACCATGCGACATAAGACATACTGTCAAAACGAACTGCAACAAATACCTAAATAACTACAGAGCATTTCTTAAATAACAGTAAATATATAAACTTCATCATTATTTTCATCTGCAAAGAAAAACTTCATTATCATTACTATCATCACCTGCAAAGAAAAACTTCATTACCCATATCACCATAATTCCATTATTATCATCACCTGTGAAGAAAAACTTTATTATCCATATTAGCATATTCTGCATCACTGTTCATCATCATTCATTATCATCTGCAAAAAAGTCACTTCATTATTCATTATACAACTATTCATAGTATAGAGTTCCTTATTTCTAGCATATTTCATCATTAAAACTAAGATGTGTAGTTCTGTCTGACAGTCTGCATCAATCGCCTCGTATTCTGAAAGAAAAAATTAGTTAAGATTGCTATTATACGATGTGAATAGTATATTCTTGTTAATGCTTGTTAATTCTGATCCATTTACTCTTCGTGACGAGGTATTGTATCTTCTTTCGTTCATTCCGAAGGTGAAATTCCCATTTCTGTTTAATTTATTTCTTTTACACGTTATTTGTTTCTGAAAATGATGAACAATGATTAATGTCTTGCATTTAAATCATATACCCATTAAATAAAAGCTGGTTTCTAGTGATATAATGGAGCATACAGCATAGCATGACACAAAACGTAATATGTCAAAAAACATAGACAGTGTTCAGGTGCAAAAATGTACACAGAGTATCACAATGTAGCAGCAAAATGTAAAATAGTCACGATGTTGAGATATCATAAGGCAAAATGTCAAAGTCAACTAATGTTTGTTATATTTTAAATATTTCATGGTGCATACAAACAAAACAGTAAAACAATCATACATACATGAAAAATAGAAAATGTGCACGGTCTGATGTGTAACAACAAGAAATGCCTCTCTTTGTTCAGCTTGTATGTTGTGTAGTTGATAGAGGCGAGAGTTGAAGACTTTAATGGAGAAAGAATTTGATAAAATTAATATGTCACTAGATAGAACCGCATAATTGGTCATAAAATATGTAAGTTTATCTGGAAAAATGTGCACGGTCTGATGTGTAACGACAAGAAAAGCGACCTGCTAACCTTACCTTGCCGGGCACTTGCCAAGAAAAAATATGATAACCATCAGTAAGTGTTCATGTGAATATAATTGCATAAGTGGTCATAAAAAAATCAGGAAATGGCATTACAGTGTGATAAATCATAAAGTATGTTCATTCAATAAAGGGTTTGATGTTGGAGATATGGTGGTTCCCTTTGGTTGTTCTGTTTCTCAAAGTTTCGACGTGTACTACATTGGGGTGAGGAATGCTGCGAATTCGATATGGACCTGCATATAGAAGCTCAAATTTACTACATCTACTTTTTCCTCTATTAGATAAATAATGTGTGCGTACTAATATCTTCTGTCCAATGTGAAAGTCACGGCGTGTACAAACCTGTTTTTGCTGTCTTCTCCGGCGCTCTGCGGCACGTTTGATGTTTTTCAGCGCAATGTCAATTATTTCATGGTGTCGTAGTCGACGAGATGTAGAAAAGGTACTAATTCTTTAATTTTGTTAGGTGGTTCAACATTTTTCACTATAACAGTAGGAAATAGCATAGTAGATTCATTTGGTATGGAATAATTACATCCTGGAATGAGAGTATGTGTGTGTCCCAATCAATATTTATTTATGGCAGTATATTCTACACAGTTTACCAATTTCTTTCATTAATCGTTCACAATGGTTCGAAGAAGCGTGGTACTTGGATATATACACTCCTGGAAATGGAAAAAAGAACACATTGACACCGGTGTGTCAGACCAACCATACTTGCTCCGGACACTGCGAGAGGGCTGTACAAGCAATGATCACACGCACGGCACAGCGGACACACCAGGAACCGCGGTGTTGGCCGTCGAATGGCGCTAGCTGCGCAGCATTTGTGCACCGCCGCCGTCAGTGTCAGCCAGTTTGCCGTGGCATACGGAGCTCCATCGCAGTCTTTAACACTGGTAGCATGCCGTGACAGCGTGGACGTGAACCGTATGTGCAGTTGACGGACTTTGAGCGAGGGCGTATAGTGAGCATGCGGGAGGCAGGGTGGACGTACCGCCGAATTGCTCAACACGTGGGGCGTGAGGTCTCCACAGTACATCGATGTTGTCGCCAGTGGTCGGCGGAAGGTGCACGTGCCCGTCGACCTGGGACCGGACCGCAGCGACGCACGGATGCACGCCAAGACCGTAGGATCCTACGCAGTGCCGTAGGGGACCGCACCGCCACTTCCCAGCAAATTAGGGACACTGTTGCTCCTGGGGTATCGGCGAGGACCATTCGCAACCGTCTCCATGAAGCTGGGCTACGGTCCCGCACACCGTTAGGCCGTCTTCCGCTCACGCCCCAACATCGTGCAGCCCGCCTCCAGTGGTGTCGCGACAGGCGTGAATGGAGGGACGAATGGAGACGTGTCGTCTTCAGCGATGAGAGTCGCTTCTGCCTTGGTGCCAATGATGGTCGTATGCGTGTTTGGCGCCGTGCAGGTGAGCGCCACAATCAGGACTGCATACGACCGAGGCACACAGGGCCAACACCCGGCATCATGGTGTGGGGAGCGATCTCCTACACTGGCCGTACACCACTGGTGATCGTCGAGGGGACACTGAATAGTGCACGGTACATCCAAACCGTCATCGAACCCATCGTTCTACCATTCCTAGACCGGCAAGGGAACTTGCTGTTCCAACAGGACAATGCACGTCCGCATGTATCCCGTGCCACCCAACGTGCTCTAGAAGGTGTAAGTCAACTACCCTGGCCAGCAAGATCTCCGGATCTGTCCCCCATTGAGCATGTTTGGGACTGGATGAAGCGTCGTCTCACGCGGTCTGCACGTCCAGCACGAACGCTGGTGCAACTGAGGCGCCAGGTGGAAATGGCATGGCAAGCCGTTCCACAGGACTACATCCAGCATCTCTACGATCGTCTCCATGGGAGAATAGCAGCCTGCATTGCTGCGAAAGGTGGATATACACTGTACTAGTGCCGACATTGTGCATGCTCTGTTGCCTGTGTCTATGTGCCTGTGGTTCTGTCAGTGTGATCATGTGATGTATCTGACCCCAGGAATGTGTAAATAAAGTTTCCCCTTCCTGGGACAATGAATTCACGGTGTTCTTATTTCAATTTCCAGGAGTGTAGATCGGGGAAATGTTTCTAGCTCGTAACATACGTGTCCATATGGCAGATCGAATCTGTGATCCATTGTCGGAAATTACTTTCAATACATGCCCTACATGAAATAGAAAATGTTTTACAAATGCTTTCGAAACAGTTTTAGCAGTAGCTTTGCGTAACGGAGTGAAGGTAACAAATTTTGAAGTGAGTTCAACAGCGACAAAGTGTAGCAAAAACCTCTATTAGTTCTGGGAATCGGACCAAAAGTGTCTACAGCGGCCATGTGTCTCAATTTAACAGGTACAATGGGATGTAATGGAGGAATATGTGAAGTCGTATCTGACTTTGCTTTCTGGCAGATTTTACATTACGCTAAAACTCGTCGAATACGTTTCTCCAAGTTGGTAAAATTAGAGTTCTGTCTCAGTATAAGAAAACATTTTCTGGCTCCGTAATGTGCGTAACTTAAATGAGTATACCAAATCAATTTGTTAACAAGCTCGTCAGGAATACATAATAACCAATTGTTGCTGTCAGGGTGAGAGCGGCGAAACAGAATATCATTGCGTGTAGTGTAATGGTTTCTAATGGTAACATTATTCCTATCTTGCCAAAGGTGTTTAATCTCTTTCCATACGTTGTATTTACTCTGCTCTTGTGCTATGTCTTGTAATGACGACGAAATGAAATTTTCAAATGCAACTTGTTGAATGTACATGACGCTGAAATTTGCTTTGCAGAAGTTGGTTGCGATGTCTTGCTGATTGTTGCTGAGAGAACGGGATAGTGCGTCTGCTACAATATTTTGTGTACCGGGAATGTGAACAATTGTAAAATTAAATTCTTGTAAATAAAGTTTCCATCTGCTTAATCTGTCGTGTGTAAATTTAGCGGAAACTAAAAACTGTATCGCTCTATGGTCTGTGTAAACGGTCGTATGTCTTCCATAAAGGAAATGCCGAAATCTCGTAAATGCCCATACAACACATAATGTTTCAAGTTCTGTAACAGAATAATTGCGTTCAGCAGGTGACAGAATGCGACTCGCAAAGGTGATGTTTTTAATTACTGTAGTGCCATCTTCTTCAATTTCCTGAAAAATGTGTATGCCTAAAGCGGTGTTAGAACTGTCGGCGGCAATGGAAAAATTTCTAGTAAGATCTGGGTGCGAGAAAAGTGGTGCATTCAACAAAGCATGTTTCAGGTTCATAAATTCAGAATGTGCTTGCTTATCCCAGGACCAAATAGTGTTTTTACCTGTCAATTGACATAATCTAGGGGTGTCTAAAGCAGAGTAATGGATAAATTTACGAAAAAAGTTAATTAAACCCAAAAAACTGCGTAGTTGTTTCTTCGTCGTAGGAACAGTAATGTCACGTAAAGCTTGAAGTTTTTCCGGGTCAGGCGCAATGCCCTCTGCTGAAATTACAAGTTCAAGAAATTTTATAGAAGTTTTACCAAAGTACGGTTTACTGAGATTGTCTGTGAGTCCTTGTGCACGAAAAGTTCGGCAGTTGTTCAAGAATCAGATTGTGTTCAGACCAGTTAGCTTCTGCAATAAGAATGTCGTCTACATACGTTGTGATTCTGTCTTTAAGTTCTGTCGGAATTATTGTATTCAAACCGTTAATAAATGCTGTTGAAGAAATAGTTAAACCGAACGGTAATTTACAAAATTGATAACAGCCACCAAAACAAAGAAAAGCCGTGTACTTTCTGCAGTCCGGATGGAGTTGAATTTGCCAAAATCCCGATTTCAAATCTAATGTGGAATAAATAGCAGTACCATGAAATTTCTGTAGAAGTTCTTCTAGTGTCTGTGGGCGATCCGTTTCATTAATAATAATGTCATTGATGTGACGCGAATCAAGTACGAGGCGAAGTGAACCATCCTTTTTCCTAACAATATGGAGCGGGTTTGTGTACGGACTAACTGCCGGCCGGCCGCGGTGGTCTAGCGGTTCTGGCGCTGCAGTCCGGAACCGCGAGACTGCTACGGTCGCAGGTTCGAATCCTGCCTCGGGCATGGGTGTGTGTGATGTCCTTAGGTTAGTTAGGTTCAAGTAGTTCTAAGTTCTAGGGGACTTATGACCTAAGATGTTGAGTCCCATAGTGCTCAGAGCCATTTGAACCATTTGAACTAAGTGCCGGTTCAATAATTCCTTGGTCAAGCATAGCTTGCAATTCTTTCTTAATTTGTTCTCTGTAAATATACGGAATGGGATAATGTTTGGCTTTAAATGTGTCGTGCTGTTTAACTTGAAATTCATACATAAAACCGGACATAGTACCAGGAACGTTGTCAAAAACTGGAGCTTGCTGTAAAAGAATTTTGCGTAGTTGCGTGCGTTCGTCGTCTGTATTTGCACTGCTCTGTTTAACTTTATCAGAAATCATTTGTATAACGTCATAGTCGGCTTCGTCTGGAGTATTATAGTTGTGCACGTACGTATCTGTGAACAATGTGGAACGACAGTCTATGTTACGTGATGCGGAAATGACCTCTGTACGATTAATTGTTTATTCTTCTGCAGATAAAGAGCGCTGAAATTCTAAACATCCTTTAACATTAAATAGGAGTTTTGAAAGTCAATAATTGCGTCCTGTTGTACCAGAAAATTCGTACCTAAAATAACGTCTGTCGTCAATAAGGGAACAATCCAAAAATTTGAGTGAAATGTATGACCTGCAATACAAAATGATAAATGTGTCTGTAATTTTACATCTACTCCTTTACCAGATACTGCTCCTTTTACTTTCGTTTTGCCTAATGGTAACGTAGGATAGGTATTTTCTTTGTTACATTCGTTGAAAGTTTCCTCATTTATAACTGTCATAGGAGATCCAGAATCGATTACTGCTGAAAATTTGGATGATCCAATTTTTACTTCGATGACAGGGTGTGAAATGGTTTTTTGAGTAACTGGTCTTTCCTGCAAAAGAGTGTCTCGGATGTCGTCAAAAGTAATAACATTTTCGTGAACAAAATTCTCTGTGTCAAAAGTATTGCTTGCGTTACTGGAAGATGCAACCTGTACTGTATTTAGTCAAATTCTATCTGACGTGCTATTATTTTCCGGACGATGCTGTGGCATTTCCACTATTTGAACTGTTCTGTTATTTCTTCCTGACGTGTTACGTTCGGGATGATATCTACTGTCTGGTTCATTCATGATAATATGTTGTTGCGGATGATTTTGCTGCTGATAAGACCGACCGTTATTAAACGTACGCAGAAAATTGTGCTCATTACTTTTACGTCTGTCATGATAATCATTTCTATACGGTGCATTGCGATAGGAATTGAAATGGTGTGTTTTCTGTACGTACTGGTTTCCTTGTTTCTGTGCGTTACTGTTTGTTGGAGCTGACTCTATACGTGTAGGCGGCGAAACATTAAAGCTTGGTTGACCTTGTACATTGCATTGTTGGTTAGGTATGCTAACCGGCTGGCTTTGGTGCTGTTGCGGAGAAAAACCTGTATTGTTACCAAAATGTGTTTGCAACTGCTGAAAATTTTTGTACATACTGCAGATTAAAATTTTGTTTGTTATCAAAATTACGCTGGTAGTTCTGGAGTGTCTAATGAAAATTGTCACTTTCGGTAAAATTTGTCATATCAGGTTTTCTTTACTCATTCTTAATTCTAGATAGATCGATAGTTGAAGAGTTGTTTTGATAGATATAAAGGATAGTAGAAGAGAAGGCAGCAGTGCAGAAAACTAAAGATGAAACAGCACTACTATGGCTCGGGGCCCTGTGCACACTACGGCACATATTCATTAAAGCGTAATGAATCCCCTGAGGTCTCTTACGCACTGCGAATAAATTTTAGCTTCTGCGTTACAGGCAATGCCGGTAAAAATTCAAAAACAAATTGTTGTGTCCACGCCAATTCTAGTTTCTGCATTACAGGCCAAGCTGATAAAAATACAAAAGCAAATCGTCATATCCAGTCCAAAGCGTGACTCTGTGTTCTGTCATTTTTAAATCGTTTAAATTTTCTCACTGATAGAAAATGTTTGTAATCAAAATTATCGTCTCTGTACGTCTGAACAGGTTCAAGATTGTATGAGAATCTATTTGTCTGTGATTGTTCGGAATCTAAGTCACGTAATCTCTGTAAATTACATAAATTATACTGGCTGTGTGAGTGTGACAAATGTTCTGAATGTGCCGTATGCTGTGACGTGTTATTGACTGAAACATTTTTCATCTCTGTCACTTCTTGCTGTAAAGTTGACAATTTTCTATGTAATGTATTATTGGACGAATCTATCTCACTGATCGTCTGCTGTAAATTTTGGAATTCAGTTGTTTGATTAAACGAAATCTGTGAAGTATCGTTTGATTTGCTGTCATTATTACTTTCAATAACGTCAATACCACTGGCCAATTCATCAAATTTTTCAGTCAGTATTTTTACCTGATCATCGTTTTTAGTGTCGCAAGCATTAATTTGCTTTTGTATTTTACGTGTGGTTTCGTTAAATTTTTTAATGTCTGCTTTGATGGCATCGGGATCCTGTATTAGTTCTAATTGTTCGAGTCTGTCGGTCACTGTCTGAAAGTCTACTGTGTGTGTATCTGTTTTTGATTTAAGATCGGAAATTTCATCACCCTATTCGGTGTTCAACTGTTTGATAGTATTAATTTCGTCTGATACTGTAGCAATATTGTCTACGTATGTTTTCGCCTTCGTAAACAATTTACGCTTATCTTCCTGTCTCTGTGCAGTAATTGTTTCCATGACTTGTCGTTTTACTTTATTTTGTTCCTGTATGATTTTACGGTAACGCGTTTCACTATTTTGTAAGTGGTGATTAAAACGTTCGTCAATTTGACTGTTCTGTTGGTCAAATTTCGCGTCTACTTTTGCATCCAGTGTGCGTGAAAGTTCTGCTGACATTAATTTAAACTCGTCGCGTAACTGTGTTGCGTTTTCAGAGCATTGTTTACCGACTGCACTAATTTCGTCTCTAAGTAATTTAATTGTAGCTGCACGTCTATTATTTAATTTTTGAGCAACAGATCTAATTTCTTCACTACTTTTCCTAGCACAACCCTTAATTTCCTCACGTAATTGTTCCTTAGTATCATGACATTGCGCAGCTACGGCTGTAATCTGTTCACTAAGCTGTTTATTCTTCACTAAGTTGTTTGAAATTTTCATTAAGGTTGTCTTGTTTTTCATTAAGTTGTTTGAAATTGTTGTCTTGTTCTTTCTTTGACTGTTTGGAATTTTCACTCTGTTGTAGCAATACTGCCATAATTTGATCCAAGCCAATATTATCTACTCTATTCTCTGTGCTGTTTGATGGCATACCTGCAATTGTCACGTTTTCTGTAACCATTTGGTCATTCAGTAATTCTTGAAAAGGTTTGCCAAACGAATGTGCACTGTTGGTCACTAAATCGGAATCAAATAAATCTGTCGTACTTTGAGTACGCTGTTCATTTTCGTTAGAAAAAAATCTGTTCATTACGTAAATTTTGCAAACCGGGTGTGTCAAGCTGGGCAGCGTTCATTATAACAGAACGTCCCGCGTCATTAATTGTCGTTAAATTAACAGAGGACACAATTGAATTTATTTGTTCATCATTAGGATCAAAATCATTACTAGTGGTCGGTAGGCACTGATTGTCTGTAAATGGAGGATTGTCATCATTACACTGAGTGTCGCAAGTATTATCGGTCAAATTATTCGAGTCGGCTATTTCACTCATTGCACATCGCGATGTACTTTTAAGAGTTTTTCGCGACATTTTTCACAAATCAAAATTAAGCACAAATGAAACAAAGACAAAGCAAAAAAAAGGGAACAAACAATTACAACAAAGAGCAATAAATTGCCGATGATCTGCGAAAGAAAGAGTGACAAATTAGTAAATGCTTTGCGCCAGATGCAAACTACATTTAAGTAAATAAGAGCAGATATATGACTACTTATCAGAAGATTCACAAAGAAATACGATCCTGGCCGAGTGTCGCCAAGTGTAACCTCCCCACGATAATCATAATAATAATGAGAATGAACCATGAACCAAGTGTAACCTCCCCACGGAAATATTAATTATAATGAATTTTTTAAATATTGTAACCTCTGAACAAAATTGGTTCCCATTTATAGTCTCCGTGCAGTAATGCATTCACATTTAATGTAACCACAAAATTCAATTCCTAAACCCGGAAATAATAAAAAAAATCAGTAACCTGGTAAATTTTATGACGACAGCAATGCTGCGCCACGGCCCTGTACTCTGAATAAAAAAGCAAAAATTCTTACCTCAATAAAAACTGCGAATATATCTGCTCTTACCTAAAAAAATTTTCGTCTCAGCTCCGTGCAATACTGGCCTATGCTTTGTGATTCATGAAAGGAAAGATAATTCATTGAATAAAATCTTTAAATTGAAATGAATGTCTTTTTTTAAAAACAAATTACTTTATATTATAAAAATTATTATTGGGGCATTTTTTGAAAGAAATTGGATGACAGTTAACATACATTACTAGATAAGCGCAAGGCTGCTTCTTTACCTTCTACAGTAATACCCATCCTCCAGAGTCCCGACCAGAGCAGACTGCCGACACGCGCAGACTACTGTCGACTCACGCAGACTACTGTCGACTACTGCCGACTAATGCCGACTAGCGACAATAACTACATACTGCTCTCTGGTCAGAGACTCTCCTAAGTCTTACCTGTTGCAGGCAGCGCATACATCGCATACCTCTTACAACATGTGCCGTCCTATTTGAACATCGGTGGCTGTCGTGCAATCATCATGTACGACGATCAACCGCGTACCTGTTCCGGATGTGGGCAGGAAGGCCATGTTCGATCGAGCTGCTTACAACGTAGAATTACGCAGCTACCAGTGGGAGACTCCGTTTCCCCGACGGGGACGACAATCCTGCCCCTCACGTACGCTCAGACGACGATGCGCACCATAGATGAGGGCGAAACGGGCGATCAGACACTTCCATCGACGTCAGAAGTACCAAGGGAGGAAGAGGAAGGACCCCCTATGCCAACCCATATGTCGCCCCCTCCACAGCAACAACAGCAGCAACAGTCCCACGGAATCCAGACACAACATAACATTCAGAACGCGGTGGACGTGGACGCGAACATTGTTCCGACCGCGGCTTTCCTAGCGGAAGGTGATACGACGCTGGATTGCCTCCCACTTTCGGATACGGATGTCCACCTTCGAAAGCAACGTTCGCCTCGACGACGCAAGTGACGTCGGCGGACCCCTTCTGACGATTGCCTCCTACACACGGCCGGTCAAGAAGGTGACATCTCATCAGACGGCATGGATAATGCGCCTGCTGCAGATCTAAGTGGTGTAGACGGTTCACTTGCCCATACTACGAGTGCCCAGTTACAACTTGCACCACAGATGCAGCAGGTCGCGTCGATGGATGGCGCTCCGACTACCTCTGCCAAAGACGACGTACGTGAGAGAGATTTAGGTGCTGATCAGCTACACAGCATCGTGTTGCACCCACTGTGGTCGGACGATGTTGAGGAACTTCCTGGAGAGGGCACGGGTGACAGGGGAGGGGGTGGCATTGGGGATGCTACTCCTAGCGTGAAAGACTCATAATTTGTAACGGGTTCAGTGGGTCCGGCATCTCTTGCGGTTATTTTTGATTGCCATGGCGTCTACCCTAGAAGAGGCTAGGCAGCACACCTTTCGCCTTGCCACCATCAATATCAACGCGATAAGGGCACCACACAAACTGACAACGCTACAACGCATGCTCGATGCGGCGGACATCGACGTGGCCCTCTTACAGGAAGTATGTGTCGCTAGTTTCCCTGACTTCTACGGATATACCGCCCACATCTCCCACGCCTCTTCTACCGATTGTGGCGTGGCTATCCTGCTACGGGACGGCTTGGCGGCTACGGACGTACTGCACTTACCGAGTGCAAGAGCCATGGCAGTAACTGTCAACGGTGTCCGACTCATCAATGTATATGCCCCTTCAGGATCAGGGAGCGGAGAGGTCGGGCCCGCTTTTTTTCTGAAGATATTACGCGTCTATTTATGGGCCGCATAGACGATATGGTGATCGGAGGAGATTTTAACTGTACATTATCTCCGTCTGATCAGCAGCCACATCACGTCCGGTGTGAGGAATTGGAAATGCTAGTGCGTGACCTCCACCTGATCGACACGTGGCGCTACATCCATGGCCCAGCTCCTGGTTACACCCATTACACAAGTCATTCATCAAGTCGGTTACACAGGATTTACGTCACAGATACCCTTTCGACGGCGACGAGAGGAGCAGAGCTCTGGCCCACTGCATTCACCGACCACACAGCATATATTTGCACCATTGCCCTCCAACCTGCACGTGTGTGGCGCAGTAGGCCCCCCAGGAAACTGAACGTTGCCCATCTGGACGAGCCGGCATGTAAAGATGCTATCGAAGAGTCGTGGAACGCGTCCTTACTGCGTCGTGGTCGTTACCGATCGACCCTCAGTTGGTGGATTGAATGTGCGAAGCCTGCTCTTAGGCGCACCTTCATGGCTTACGGCCGGGAAGCGGCGGCATGGAGGAGGAGCACAGAAAAGTTTTATTACACCGTCCTACGGGAATGTCTTGCTATGGAGCCCTCACCTGACAGGCAGATCATAGTCAATCGCGCGAAAGTGCAGCTCGTCTCCTTAGCACGCCATCATTTACAGGGTGCTGTTATACGGTCGCGTGCTCCAGACATGATACAACCAGAAAGACCATCTATGCATCACGTGCTCCTAGAACGCAGAAGGCGCCGTAGGGCACTGGTAACCGACATGATAACGGACGACGGACGACACGTGGCAGAACAAGTAGATATAGCAGAAGCCTTCTATGGGCATTACGCTCAACTTTATTCAGCAGTGCTCCCTGATATGACGACGGTAGACGCCGTTTCAACACATGTCCACGGTACAGTTCCACCAGACATGGTACCGACTTTACTGGGAGAAGTGACAGAAGAGGAAGTGCTCGACGTCATTGGTAAAGGTGCTCCCCATAAATCACCAGGAATCGATGGATTACCATTAGAGTTCTATCAAGCATTTAAACAACTGTTGGTACCGTGTTGGGTTGAAATTTCTCAGGAATTGATGTCCCCGGGTATACCGTTGCCTGCACCGTTCTTGGAAGGTCTGATTGTCCCCATCCATAAGCCGAAGGGACGGAATCATGTCCGAGATTATCGCCCCTTAACGTTATTGAACAGCGACTTCAAGATCTTTTCGAGGCTGCTATCAGAACGTACTCGCGGCACATTATTGCACGTCCTGTCCAGCGATCAGACGTCTTTGGGGGGGGACCCAACAACATCAGAACTGCGTTATGTCGTTACAAAGATCTCATCTCCCTTGCACGGGTGAGACGTTTGCCGGCAGCCCTCGCGTCTATCGACTTTAGCCAGGCTTTTGACCGTGTGGGCCACACTTTCCTCACGGCCGTTCTACGGCGCATGGGATACCCCGACCCCTTTATCACCGTGTTGACACGCCTTCTGCACGGGGCTACTTCTCGAGTTCTTGTTAATGGAAGACTGACGGCACCCATGCCTATCCGCCGATCAGTACGACAAGGATGTCCACTCTCAACATTGTTATTTGCATTGGCCTTAGAACCTTTGTTGTGTGGTCTCCGAGACAGGCTCACTGGGATACAGTTCGGCGGCTCCATCTATCGCTGCACCGCATATGCGAATGATTTAATGATCGTCATACGTGGAGCTGACGATATGGCTGCGGCTTTGGACTGGAGTGCAACCTACGGTACAGCTTCTGGTAGCCAAATCAACGTTGACAAGTCTGTCGCCTTGATCATCGGGATTGGGCTACCACAGGAACACATTGCCCCCTTACGCTACAGTGATACTGTCCGCTGCTTGGGCTTAGATTTCATGAACGACATGCGACGCGCGACGACGCTCAATTATCGGCGCCTTCTTAACCAAATTAGGGCCGGAATTGCAAATCAGCGCTTGCAATCCCTCAACATCGTTCAGCGGGCGTATTATGCCAATGTATACCTTGCGTCTCGCATGCCGCATGTCGCCCAAACGCTACCCATTCCGAACCCTATGGCTCGTAGCATTATGGAAGCGCTGGGATACTTCGTCACCGCTGGTATGTTACTGAAGATCAGATACGTATCTCTTACCCTCCCCAAGGAAAAACGTGGTCTCGGCCTAGTTAATGTCCATGATAGGGCCATTGCCCTCTATGTTAGCTCACATTTATGTCTGCTGCGCCGTTGTCCTACGAGCCTCACGAGTTTGCTTCTGACGGCGCTACGACCTGCTTCACTAAGAGCGCCGGTGCCACTACAGGACATCCCAGCGCCCCTCTTTTATTCAGGGTGTCCCAGCTATCTTGTCCACCCAAAATATCTCTGAAACAATAACAGCTATTGGAAAACCACTTTCACCGGTATCAATGTAGGGCTGGGGCCCATGAATGTACATATTTGGAAACATTCTAAAACGAAAGCATATGTGTTTTTTTAACAAAAACTTATGTTTTTTTTAAACGGACCTCCTATATTTTTTCTTCAGCAATCCATAGCATGACAAAGCACATACACAATGGCGTTGATTGCATCGCAATATTCCCATTACATCCCGAGATATTAAGACGCGAAGTTGACGCTTGAAACACCCGACAAGCGCTGCTAGCGCACGTCCTGAGGCTCAGGCGTGAAACCCATGCTGCCCGTAATCGCGCTGTGATTGATATGTGTAATCACACCTCCATACTTATCAAGAGGTCCGAAACAACGGTAAAACTTTTAGTCCACTTGCTCGTTTCACTAAAACCATCAACATGAATTTTACTACCACGAGTGAATGATTAACTGTCACTTGAGCTAGATCTACAGCAAAGTAAAGTTTTAACGTTGAATGACATTACCTTTTTAGTAACGGATTAATGATAAGCGAAGTTAACTTTGTGACTAACGTTGCGGTACACAGATATGTTACAGAACCGCATCACCCCTAGCCTATGGGATAAATACCTGCTGGAATGTACGACGTTAATGCAGGATGGCAGCAGACCGTATTATTCGTTTCGGACCTCTTGATAAATATGGAAGTGTGATTACACATGTCAATCACATCGCGATTACGGGCAGCATGGAGTTCACGCCTGAGCCTCAGGACGTGCGCTAGCTGCGCTTGTCGGGTGTTTCAAGCGTCAACTTCGCGTCTTAATAACTTGGGATGTAATGGGAATATTGCGATGCAATCAACGCCATTGTGTATGTGCTTTGTCATGCTATGGATTGCTGAAGAAAAAATATAGGAGGTCCATTTAAAAAAACATAAGTTTTTGTTAAAAAACACATATGCTTTCGTTTTAGAATGTTTCCAAATATGTACATTCATGGGCCCCAGCCCTACATTGATACCGGTGAAAGTCGTTTTCCAATAGCTGTTATTGTTCCAGAGATATTTTGGGTGGACAAGATAGCTGGGACACACTGTATAGGACGTTTCTATTTAGAACAAAGTTATTGCAGTGTAGCGCTCACGACACCACAAATGGCCACAACTCGACGCCTATATCATGACATGCTGCAACGCCTCCCCCTAAATGTGGTCGAACTAAAATATCCTGACGTACGGTGGCGCGTGGTGTGGAAGACTGTACACGATGCCATGTTTGATTCCGATGTCGTTTCCCAATTGTACGTAGTTGTTAATGGGAAGCTGGTGACGCAAGAACGTCTCTACAATATCCACATGGCAGAATCTCCCAATTGTGTGGGTTGTAATACGGTAGATTCTGACGAGCACCGCCTCAGCTGTGGAGAGGCGGAACCGGTTTGGCACCTAGTGCGGCAGATGCTGGCTTATCTCTCGCGAGTTAGGCCGGAGCATATATCTGCACGCACGTTATTGTTTCCGGATGAGACATTTTACCCCAAGACTCGAATCAACTCCGTCACCTGGATACGTGGACATGCGGTCCATTACCTCTGTCGTGACGGACACAAGAATTTACTTGACTTCTGGCTCTATTTGCAAGAAAGACATCATGCTATTTCCGGGCATACCAGATATCGACAATGCTTCGCAAACTACCTATGGAGTGCCTTTCACAGCCCGCCGTGTAGCTGGAATGTTCCAGGCAGTGGCAGATGAGGTCAGAACGAACTGCAAACGATCATATATTGAACAATCTTTATCAGTGGGCGCAGTCGCTGGGAAGCCTAACTACGAAGTGGTAGCTTTATTTTCATGTTATTTCTGTTTACTATCTTCGATGGTGTCTTTATTCAGTTTTAGTTTTCCAAGTTTGATTAACTATGACTGTTCGCACATTGATATCTGTATAAATAAAAAAATAAACAAAAATTAAAGAAATAAAAATAAAAATTAAAAAAGTACAAAAATAAGAAAAGTACCTTCCGCACCCTACTAGAAATACCCTTCCCTCGTGTTTTTGTGGGTTGATGCACACACGTTAGTTCTGTATAGTGTAGTTTCTTCACATTTTAGTTGGGGGTGGTTACGTATAGTTAGGAAGGCAACGCCTGAAGAGGTAAGAGTTCATTTTTATTTGGCAGGGACACAAGTGGCGGTGCCAAGTAGGGGTGGCTAGGATTTTGTTTTATTTCTTTTGTTAGGTAAAAAACACGCAAAAGGTACTTAAAATACAAAAAAAGTAAAAAAAAACAAGAAATAAAAAAGGGGTATGATTCCTGCTTTGGGTGCAGGAGATCCGGTTTCAAATCCCGGACGAGCCCTACCGTTTTGACCGTGCTGAAGAGTAGGTGGAGCTCACCCACGTTTGTAGCTCTGCAATGAAGAACAGATGCGTGCCGCAGCACGCTTTGTGTAGCAGTACGGTCATGAAGGGACCGTTTGATATGGCAAGAATCTGACACCAGTAAATTACATAGGTCGATTGCTGTAGAAGAGCCGACAGTAATCTTGCATGCAACTGAAAACAAAGGTTGTCTTTGCAGAACATGTGCACCGTGAGTGGAGACGAAGCTCAATCGTGGAACAGTCTACCTTCATCTGATTAGCGACAACGACAACCAAAGGGTGGGATGCAAGACTGAGCGTATAAAAAAAAAAAAAAGCTGCGGAACGAGAAGTCCTTAGTTTAAGCATTCTCTCTAGTAAAAATTTTAATTTTTTATTTTCAGTTTATGTGACGAACCCTTATGTTTTCATCACTTTTTTGGGAGTGATTATCACATCCGCAAGAAAACCTAAATCGGGCAAGGTAGAAGAATCTTTTTACCCATTCGCCAAGTGTACAAATTAGGTGGGTCGACAACATATTCTTGTCATGTGACGCACATGCCGCCACCAGTGTCGTATAGAATATATCAGACGTGTTTTCCTGTGGAAGAATCGGTTGACCTATGACCTTGCGATGAAATGTTTTCGGTTCCCATTGGAGAGGCACATCCTTTCGTCTACTAATCGCACGGTTTTGCGGTGCGGTTGCAAAACACAGACACTAAACTTATTACAGTGAACAGCGACGTCAATGAACGAACGGACAGATCATAACTTTGCGAAAATAAAGAATGTAAACTTTTCACTCGAGGGAAGACTCGAACCAACGACCTCTCGTTCCGCAGCTACTCACGCTCACCGCGGGACCACGGCGCTTCTCAGCTCACACTCCCTTTGATGTTGCATATCTTGCGCATGGACTACTCAGTTTGTATATTTTGCTTATTTTTTCATAGTTACACACAACTTCTTCCTGTTTTCTCGACTGATCTGTGTTCAGTTTTTCAAGGCCTGTCCACTGTGCCAACTTATTACTAAATCTGAAGGGGGTGCGATGGGGAGGTTCCCTTGCCAGCTTATGGGAACGATGTCTAGACTGTGCGCTGCAATATTTCAATTTAGTGTTAGTCTCATGACTTGCCGCTATGCGCCGGTACTGGTACGGTGACGTAAGATTGAAACACGAGCATCAGTGTACACTCCAGCTCCAGACAGTCAACATGGGTCTGGACAACGTGAGCAGGGCTTTAGTCGTAAAGCTGTTTTATCAAAACAGCAGCAGTATCGACGCATTGAAGGAATGTGGAAAGGTCCTCTTTCCACACCGGAGTTGAAGACCAAGATTCGCAAGTTCTAAGTGTCTGCCGATTTGGAAATTGCTTGTGGGTGAGGCCGACGGCTAATTGTTGAACAGGTCACTGTTGTCCTGGCTGAGAATGCTGGACACAGTGTGCGATCTTCAGTAAGTGGACGATCTGTGTCACGAGAGCTGAACGTTCCATGGTCCATCGCTCGAAAAGTCCTGCGAACAGTTGTGAACTGGTATCCATAGTACGGCTCCGGGCTATCTTGGATGCAGATGGTCGTCGCAGTAAGCAAATTTTGTAGGCTGGACCGTAAACTTGGTACGCAATTAACGAATGTTACCCTCTTATGTGTAAATTGAAATGTGTTTCTTTCAATGATATATTCGTTATTTCCTCTCCACATCCCCTTACAAATCTTCCCGCAAAGTTTCATTGTCCTGCGATCATTTGTTTTTCATGGGGGCCCTCTAAAATACCGAAAGCTTAATCATGACCACCCTGCACAGCTGACATTCTACTATGGGTATGACTATGATTGCAAGCTCCAGTAATAATACTTATTAATAATAATTCTTATCTATAATAATCCTTATCTACATAAACGATTTCGGAGACAATCTGAGCAGCCGTCTTAGATTGTTTGCAGATGACGCTGCCGTTTATCGACTAATAAAGTCATCAGAAGATCAAAACAAACTGAAAAACGGTTTAGAAAAGATATCTGAATGGTGCGAAAAGTGGTAGTTGACCCTAAATAACGAAAAGTGTGAGGTTATCAACATGAATGCTAAAAGGAACTAGTTAAACTTCAGTTACACGATAAATCAGTCTACTCTAAAAGCCGTAAATTCAACTAAATACCTAGGTATTACAATTACGAACGACTTGAACTGGAAGGAACACACAGAAAATGTTGTGGGGAAGGCTAACAAAACACTGCGTTTTATTGGCAGGACACTGAGAAAATGTAACAGACCTACTAAGGAGACTGCCTACAGTACGCTTGTCCGTCTTCTTTTAGAATACTGCTGCACGGTGTAGAATCCTTACCAGATAGGACTGACGGAGTACATCGGAAAAGTTCAAAGGAAGGCAGCACGTTTTGTATTATCCTGAAATATGGGAGACAGTGTCACAGAAATGATACAGGATTTGGGTTGGAAATCATTAAAAGGCAAGCGTTTTTCGTTGCGACGGAATCTTCTCACGAAATTCCAATCACCAACTTTCTCCTCCGAATGCGAAAATATTTTGTTGACACCGACCTACATAGGGAGGAACGATCACCACGATAGAATAAGGGAAATCAGAGCTCGTACGGAACGGTATAGGTGTTCATTCTTTCCGCGCGCTATACGAGATTGGAATAATAGAGAATTGTGAAGGTGGTTCGATGAACCCTCTACCAGGCACTTGAATGTGATTTTCAAAGTATCCATGTAGATGTAGATGTAGATTTACAATGGCAATAATGTTAATTAAGACTTGACATTTAGAGAAACTGAAGAGTGTGACCTTTTGTGTTCAGGCAATAATTTATTACGTGGACATCACCACTAGTTACTACAAAACATCCACATTGTGGGTTTCGGCATATTAAGTGCCATCTCCAGATGTGGCTATAGTCCACAAACGGTTTCCTCATAATCTACAGACCTTCTCCAGACGAGCATGTTCCCTCCTCCGGCCTGGACCCTCACGACGGTACTAGCCAACGGTCATCTGTGTTATGGAGTATAAAATGCGGTTCACCTGGAAAGGCCAGTTGTCGCCCGCCTCTCAGTGGACGTCCAGTTACGGTACTGGGGTTTCGATTCCAGCCTTCGTCATCGATGAACAGCGGTCAGCGTGGGTGAGGGGTCTGCCGCGGAGGCAGCAACATACGACGAACGCTCGTTGAGGGGACACTGTTGGCAGTCTGTTGTTTCAGCTGGGTGGTCGGTCGCACAATAGTTGCTCGTCTATTCGTCTCAACACATCTACGAACACTGTTACATGTTCACTGAACATCACGAAAAATGGTGATTAATGTATCCTTTACGTGGTAAAACAGATTGATAGTAAAAATTTTATCGTGTGTGTTCTTCATTTAGGGATCAGGAAAGAGGGGAATAGTTCTTTGAAACACAATAAACTGTAAAAAGTAAAAATTCTAATATTTTATTCAGGGCCCAGTCACATCAACGTGACCACTGCCTGTATTCGACTTCCACGTGCAGTAACCACATACAGACAGCATCCACGAGGTAAATTTTAGCCACAGTGCGACGACAGGAAATTATGCGTCTAACAGTTATAAACATTATTTATCCGACATATGAAGAAAACAGTGAAATAAAACGATGATAAATATTAATTATTTATGTAATATTTTATGATGTAATTGGACATATCGATGTGTATCATACAAAGACAATGATAATTCTAAATTCCTTTTATGATCTGCGTTTGTCTTCCTTTGTTTTTACCTTTTGTTGGTTGGCTTTTGTAGGCTGCGGACGCAAGACGCATATCAAACTGAGGTCTGTTAAGAAATTGTAATTATTTGTTAATTATTACTTGAGAATAGAGTTCATTATTATTATAAATATGAGTGAATAGTTATTTGTAACTTTAATTCCTCTCTCAATAAGCATTATCTGCGTTAATTATCTCTTTCCGCTGCAAGGAGCGCAGCCATTGATGATAGCGATTTGTATCGAGTTTTTATCTGTATTTCTTACGAAAGTATCAAAGGTTTGTTTGATGAAAATTAGTCTAAATAGTGCACAATATGAAAGTAAAGTTTAATAAGCATTTCAAATACTTATCCTGTTAAATGGAAATTTTCTCTAACAACAGCAAGTCTGTATCAATTGTCTGCCGCCATCTTAACAATTATCTCAGCGGCAAATTCAAATTACGCAACTCTGCAGGCAAATGCCGAAGGTAATAAAAATGTGTAAAAATAAATGTGTACCGGTGGTCCCGAACTCATTTTAATGAAAATAACTCGAATCAGATTGGTTCTTTAAAAACAGTGCTCATAGCACGATCCATATTACAAAAACTTTTCTTGCTGATGTATGGAGCCGAAATTAATTATGTACGAGTTGCGAAGAATATTGTTTCAGGTAACGTATGTCAGTGTTGTGCGCGGCTGGTATTCGGTGGTTTTAATGATCATTTTGCTGAAGATAACTGTTTCCGTCATAATCAATAATTGTATAGAAACTGTTGTATGAACTGTGATTTAGTGAACAGTTTACAGACAACACTTTAACACAACGTTAACTTGGATTTCTTTAGCAACTTGACCAAATCTTTAGCCGGGAGAAAAAATTATTTTGTAATTAGTCACTGTAATGAAATAACATTACCATTTTCATTTACGAATTAGTTAAATACCAAACCATTGAATAACACAGCGAACGCCACAAGCAGGTAGCAGCACTAGCAGTGGAGTGTCTATAAAGCGTGTCGGGGGATGCGGAAACCAGTGCAGTCGTTGTCGTAATGCGGAAACCGAGTGATTTATCTGATGACCGAAAGGGCGTGATCATTGGCTTTCGGGCCAAGGGTCGAAGCATTTCCTAAACGACTAAGTCCATAAACTGTTGATGAGCCATAGACGACTGGGGTGAACGACAGTTTGGGACAACGACTGCACTGTTTTCCGCGTCTTTATTTACCCTCCACTGCTAGTGCTCCTACGTACTGACTGTGCGTGGTTATTGCACGTAGACATCGAATACAGGCAGTGGTCTTATTAATGTAACTGGAGCCTGTATAAAATATTAAAATTTTTACTTTTTACGGTTTCTTGTGTTTCACAAAACTATTCCTCTCTTTCCTAAGGCCTAAATGAAGAGCACACCATAAAATTTTTGCTATCAGTATGTTTTACCATGTGACGGAAAGATGTGTGTAAATTTTGTTGATACATCTGGGGCTATTTTTCGTGATATTCAGTGCGCATGTAATGCTGTTTATAGATTATGACAAAATTATTTGTGGAATATTGTCACATTTCAATACACTGAAACCGGTTATGTGACTGTTTATTGCAATTGGTGGTGAACTTGACAAAAAAATTATTGTCTGGATGTTAATGGGTTCAGTGCTTTCGACGTCGTATTTGATGACATTAGAAACATGAAGGATTATGAAAGTTTGAAATTAAACAGTAAATTCCACGAAACAGAAAGCACATGGTTTCAATAGTAGGCTCTGTAGACGAGGGAGAGAAAGCAGACAGGGGGAAATTTGTTACATAGGACAGCAGGCTAGTATTTGGCAGAGGGTGGCCTACTGACCGTCTAATGAAGCTGGAAAGGAGTGTGCTTTTTCTGCGGTTTTAAGGAAGATCGGCTACTTTCTCGCTCTCGAAAACGGAAACAGTACTCCTTGTTGCACATAATAGGTATTTGTGGAATTTATGCCGATTATTAGATTTGTTTGGCTTCCAAAATAAATGGAGCACAGTATAACACAAAAAATAGGTGCAAGTGATCCTGCGGAGGATTTACGATTGGTGCTGCTGCTGGCAGTTGACCCTGAATATTATTTAATTTTATAATTAAACAATTATTAGGAAAAGCATATACCGGCCTGAGATTCATTGGAACAGTATTAAGAAGACTTAATTGATTCATGAAAGAAGTTGTTAACAAAACATTCGACAATTTCTTATGTGATGCTTGTCTGTCTCGGCGCCTTACCAGGTCGAATTAATAGAACGGGGAGAGAGGATCCAACGAATAATAGTACGGTTTGTCACAGTCTCGTTAGGTAAGCGCGAGAGTCCAATGAAGATATTCGTAATACTCCAATAGTAAAAGCTACTCGTACAACATAGGAGTCGTGCATCATGCATAGCTTTACTCTTGAAATTACGAGGTAGTACGATCCTTGTGAGGGGCCCACTTGTACGTGGAGCCGATTCTGAAATATATTTCATGAAAAATGAGATGAAATGGTTTTCACATGTAGAAGAGATTGTATCTTTGACACCACTGTACCAAAGATGTTGCCTGAGTGGCAGAATCGATTGTAAGTAGGGGCGCGCAGTGGGCAGTAGCAGTTGCCGTTGCACTCTGTTAAAGGTAGAATGTAAGAGTTAAAGCTAGTGGCTAGCTGTGAGAATTTAGATGTAGGCCTTTGGACGCAGCATAATACAGTTTCGTAAGGTAATGGAATGTTGTATATTTAGTTTTAAGTATGCAGCAACGCAATGTGGATTTTGCTTATTCTAACAGTACCGTCCCTTGAATGTAGGAACGAAGTATCTTCCATCAGATTTAATGTATAGGTTGATTAGGTACGCCCAATTTGTAATTTTATGTACTTTGTAAACCTGATACAGACAAGTTAGCCGGCTGGTTCTAGGCGCTACAGTCTGGAATTGCGCGACCGCTACGGTCGCTGGTTCGAATCCTGCCTCGGGCATGGATGTGTGTGAGGTCCTTAGGATAGTTAGGTTTAAGTAGTTTTAAGTTCTAGGGGACTGATGACCTCAGAAGTTAAGTGCCATAGAGTTCAGAGCCATTTGAACCATTTGACAAGTTAAATTTTCGAATACATTTTGTCAAACAATGTCAGACCTTTTCTTGTGTAACAATCCAAGTATTGTTAACTACGTCAGTAAGTGAGAATTGTACAACAGCTGAGAAGTTGACTGATTTTGAAGTTGATATAAAATGTTTCATATTAGATTTTGTGAAGGAGAAACTTTATTTTGAATACAAGTTTGGAACTGAAGAATTCGGTCTTAGCATATCCTGTTATCAGTACCTCATCCTCTACCATGTCGTGCGACATTCTTTGTATGAAGCTATTTTACAGCTGGCATTGCACTTCGATGAGCCAAGATTGAATATTTTGTGTGCCTACAGAGGAGAGAACAGAATACTCAGCAGCTAAGGGAAATGAATTTCATTGTTTATTTGCATAGGGAATTTTATCAGTTTATTGAACAGGGCCATAGAACTCGGTGGTCAAGAGACTGAGTAAACTTGGGAGGGATGGATTCCATTATAGGCACGTTATAGGCATTAGATACTGGTTTTCCAGAATAAGTTGTTTAATTTTTCTTTCTATTACAGTAAAACTGATTAAGCACACCATTTGCTCAACAACACATCAGACAGTAAATTTGGATAACACAAAGTTATTTTTAAAGAACGTTACACTTGTAACAAATACAATTATATAAAGAACGTTACATCCTCAAAGTGTCAATCAACATATTACTTCCTCTCACTTACACTATCGGATCAAAAGTAATCGCACGCCACTATGCGATGCATAATTAACGTTTAGATTTCAAGAGAGCCAGACTCGCCGGTATGGTATGAGGTGGCAAGCATAGTATTGTTAACAGGGAAGCAATAACAGAAGGATTGGTGGATCAGGAGAGCTCAGTGACTTCGAACATAGAATAAATATTGAATGTCACCTGAGTAACAAAACCAATAGAAATATTTCAGTCCTCCTAAATGTGCCACAGTCAACTGTTGGTGACGTGACTGTGAAGTGGAAAACGGAAGTAAGCTAGGTCTAGGCCGAGCCACACTGTCTGACAGGGATCTCGAGCATTGCAGAGCGTGGCTGTAAAGTATGGTATGAAATTAGCGGGAGGTTCCAAAGTACCGCCACCACTCCAGCTAGCACAATAACTGTGCTTAAAGAATGAGAAAGAATGGGGTACAATGAACAAGGGCCTCGTCACGAACCACACATTTTTATAGTCCCTTCGGTAGTCTGATAGACTACTCTGTGGTTCTACTGTGTGGTTCGTGACGAGGCCCCCCTGATAGAAGGGTCTGGGTTTGTCGAATTCATGGAGAATGTACCTGCCATAATGTGTGGTGCCAACAGTGAAGTATGCAGCAGGTGATGTTATGATATGGAGGTATTCTTCGTGGATAAGTTATGGTCTCCTAAACGCGCTTAAGAATGCGCTAAACGCAGAACGATATGAACCCATTTTACGGCACTGGGTACTGAGTTAGGTAGAGAAACAGCTCGCAGACAATGGTTGTCTGTATCACCGTGCAATAAAACCTGTCGTAAAGCAGCATCTGTGGGGAATGGTTTTGTGGACAACAACATTCCATGGACTGACCTACCCAGAGTCCCGATCTGAACCAAACGGAACACCTTTGGGATGAATTACTTCAAACATTGACTCTGTTCCAGACCCTGGCGCTCAACTTCATTATCTTGATCAGATTCGGCTCTTGAGGAAGAATAAGCTCCCACTCCCCCCACAGTAATTCACACAAGTCAGTGGAAGCCTCCCCAGCAGAGTTCAAGCCATCATACAGCCGTAGGCTGGATACACTTCACTAACAGGTGTACAGAGGTACTTTTAACCAGGTAATTTATATGTAGCGATACGATCACAATAAGAAAATCCAAGAAATTAGCGTTCGTAATTCTATGTTTAATTCTATGTTTAAAACTGAAGAAACGGCAAAAAGTTGGCTAAACGGTTTAAACCAGAGGTTCTACAGAGTTTCAGGGAGAGCATAAGGGAGCAATTGACAAAAATGGGGGAAACAAATACAGTAGAAGAAGAATGGATAGCTTCGAGGGATGAAGTAGTGAAGGCAGCAGAGGATCAAGTAGGTAAAAAGACGAGGGCTAGTAGAAATCCTTGCGTAACAAAAGAAATATTGAATTTAATTGATGAAAGGAGAAAATATAAAAATGCAGTAAATGAAACAGGCAAAAAGGAATACAAACGTCTCAAAAATGAGATCGACAGGAAGTGCAAAATGGCTAAGCAGGGATGGCTAGAGGGCAAATGTAAGGATGTACAGGCTTATCTCACTAAGGGTAAGATAGATACTACCTACAGGAAAATTAAAGAGACCTTTGGAGAAAAGAGGACCACTTGTATGAATATCAAGAGCTCAGATGGAAACCCAGTTCTAAGCAAAGAAGGGAAAGCAGAAAGGTGGAAGGAGTGTATAGAGGGTCTATACAAGGGCGATGTACTTGAGGACAATATTATGGAAATGGAAGAGCAGGTAGATGAAGGTGAAATAGGAGATATGATACTGCGTGAAGAGTTTGACAGAGCACTGAAAGACCTGAGTCGAAACAAGGCCCCAGGAGTAGACAACATTCCATTAGAGCTACTGACGGTCTTGGGAGAGCCAGTCCTGACAAAACTCTACCATCTGGTGAGCAAGATGTATGAGGCAGGCGAAATACCCTCAGACTTCAAGAAGAATATAATAATACCAATCCCAAAGAAAGCAGGTGTTGACAGATGTGAAAATTACCGAACTATCAGTTTAATAAGTCACACCTGCTAAATACTAACACGAATTCTTTACAGACGAATGGAAAAACTGGTAGAAGCCGACCTAGGGGAAGATCAGTTTGGATTCCGTAGAAATACTGGAACACGTGAGACAATACTGACCTTACGACTTATCTTAGAAGAAAGATTAAGGAAAGGCAAACCTACGTTTCTAGCATTTGTAGACTTAGAGAAAGCTTTTGACAATGTTGACTGGAACACTCTCTTTCAAATTCTAAAGGTGCAGGGGTAAAATACAAGGAGCGAATTGCTATTTACGATTTGTACAGAAACCAGACGGCAGTTATAAGAGTGGAGGGGCATGAAAGGGAAGCAGTGGTTGGGAAGGGAGTGAGACAGGGTTGTAGCCTCTCCCCTATGTTATTCAATCTGTATATTGAGCAGTAAAGGAAACAAAAGAAAAATTCGGAGTAGGTATTAAAATGCATGGAGAAGAAATAAAAACTTTGAGGTTCGCCGATGTCATTGTAATTCTATCAGAGACAGCAAAGTACTTGGAAGAGCAGTTGAACGGATGGACAGTGTCTTGAAAGGAGGATATAAGATGAACATCAACAAAAGCAAAACGAGCATAATGGAATGTAGTCGAGGGAATTAGATTAGGAAATGAGACACTTAAAGTAGTAAAGGAGTTTTGCTATTTGGGGAGCTAAATAACTAATGATGGTCGAAGTAGAGAAGATATAAAATGTAGACTGGCAATGGCAAGGAAAGCGTTTCTGAAGAAGAGAAATTTGTTAACATCGAATATAGGTTTAAGTGTTAGGAAGACGTTTCTGAAAGTATTTGTATGAAGTGTAGCCATGTATGGAAGTGAAATATGGACTATAAATAGTATGGACAAGAAGAGAATAGAAGCTTTCGAAATGTGGTGCTACAGAAGAATGCTGAAGATTAGATGGGTAGATCACGTAACTAATGGTGAAGTATTGAATAGAATTGGGGAGAAGAGGAGTTTGTGGCACAACTTGACAAAAAGAAGGGGCCGGTTAGTAGGACATGTTCTGAGGCGTCAATGGATCGCAAATTTAGCATTGGAGGGCAGCGTGTAGGGTAAAAATGTAGAGGGAGACCAAGAGATGAATACACTAAGCAGATTCAGAAGGATGTAGGTTGCAGTAAGTACTGGGAGATGAAGCAGCTTGCACAGGATAGGGTGGCATGGAGAGCTGCATCAAACCAGTCTCAGGACTGAAGACCACGACAACAACAATTCTATATTTATAGCATTCATAAAATTTGAGAAAGCTTAATATCTTTCTTGGGTTGGAAGCTTCTGTCGACGTTTTTTCCGTCTCTGAAAATTATCTTTGAGTATTTACACTCTACCTTGCAATTAGTATGTGGAGGGAGGAGGGCCAGGTCGGTTCAAGTTCATCCCAAATTACTCTCCTTCCTCCTCTACCTCTTCCACACTCCGGGATAGTAGGTCTCGCCCTGCACGTCCTGGCACAATTATAGTTCCTCCAGGAAATTAACTTTGCTGCTGAAATGTTTGTCAGAGGAAAAGTAATGCCTCGCAAGGAGACAATACAACAGAGACATCCAAAATGCCCGGCCACCATTCCAGGGGAAGAAATCAGTTATTTATGATTACACTATCATAAACACATTATGAAAGCGGCCGAAATTTAATGAGTGACTACATACTCGTAGCCAGCATGTTTCATTGACTACATGAGGACTTACACTGAGGTGGCAAAAAATTTGGACGGCGATATTCACATATACAGATGGCTGTAGTATCGCCTACACAGATACAAAAGCGCAGTGAATTGGAAGAACGGTTAATCGGCAATCGGCAACGAAGCGCTAGGTATCATTTTGCCGAAAAATTAAACTCCTGAGGTTATACCATATATAGAGGAAATAGTTAAGGGCAAAATGGATTTTCTATTGGACCAACTACCTGGATTAATGCAGCATCTTCTTGCAGACGACTCTTACCGTGTGTACCTAGACATAATGGAAGATTTTGCTAGGATTTTTAGCAAAAATAGAGATGTGTGATCACCAAATGTCAATTTACGACTGCAGTGTGCAGTGAGACTTCGAGATAACAGTAACGTGATTGCGAACGATATGACTGTTGGAATCGAATGTTTAGCGTGGATGAACTCAAAGTGTAAAATGAAGATACATAACAAAGTTATGTGTCAAATCACAAACTCAAAAGTGTGCAAATGCAATGGCAACCTTCTTAATAATTTTATAAAATGCCCCATTACGTGTTTACGAGAAACGTTTTTGGCTAAGGAACATGCGATCATGACGGGCGGCTGTAGTATACAACTAGAGAATGGCTGATGTGTTTGGCCTGGTCTAAGACTGCCTAAGTGTGTTACACATCAACAAACAGTACTTACGCTGTATTTCACTGTACTCTGTTCCAGGTGTTTGTATATAGTGTAAACTATCGGACAGCTTACGGAGCAGTTGATGTGTTATGTTTGACAGTGTTGTCAACGAAAATATCTGGATACGCTGTAAATTGCAGTACTTGCCGAAAAATTGTATATTTTAGGACGTTTAGTGTATTAGAGGATACACAAACGGTGTGTTTGATCTTGCCAAAGACGATCTGGCTTACAGAATAGTTGCTGTGTTGTGTTTGAAAGTGTGCTTCAGTTTTTCTTCCGGGCAAAGAGAATACATGAATCTTGACTGTGGTCCTTGATATATGCTCTCAGTACATGGAGAGAGGGAAAAAAAGCCAAAAGTGACGATTTTTAGCACTTCATTGCTTTTTTAATGAACATAGCACTCCTGTGGTGCACATCCAGTACAGGAGACAAAATTTTAACATTTCCTCAGTACATCTATGGAAAGGGCTACAATAGTGTGCAACCTGTGCCCAAGGATAAATACATGTGGCAGGTAAAAATCACTTGCTATCATTTTGTGAACTGTCTCACGTTTTTCTACAAACCTCACTTTCCTAGTAGATGAAACAAAATGTGTGATCACTATAGTCACATGTCCGATACCTACCCTGTAATTTTTAACACAAGAAGAATACACTGAAATAAATGTACTGCCAAAATTTTAGCTGCTAAAGCGCAGTGCAAGTATTTTTTAAATAAATGCAGAGCTACACATTTTTGCCACACGAAAAACCGCTTATAAAGGCGGTTATACAGCGCTTCCTACCAAGCGCGCGATAGACCAATAAGCAGATGCAACTATAGCAAGAGAAAGTAGCAACGCGTAGCACGAAGTTCGAAGAGCCCACACGCGAATTTTAAGCACTTAAACAACACCGAACGTGTCTTAAGTTCAAATGGTTCAAATGGCTCTGAGCACTATGGGACTTAACATCTGTGGTCATCAGTCCCCTAGAACTTAGAACTACTTAAACCTAACTAACCTAAGGACATCACACACACATCCATGCCCGAGGCAGGATTCGAACATGCGACCGTAGCGGTCACGCGGTTCCAGGCTGAAGCGCCTAGAACCGCACGGCCACACTTGCCGGCTTGTCTTAAGTCATTAATTTTTTGAAAATCTTGCAGTTCATATCGATATCTGAACTTTACAAGTGTAATTGTTACACAAGTAATTATCAGAGGAAGGACAATCAAAACAGCGAATTATGTTACTTTACAGACGGCTTCCATCAATTGGGACTTTGATTTGTTGACCTTAAGTATTTTTTAACAATTTATCTAGCGCAGTTCTTACGATAATTTTTAAATAATGTGTATCTTACAACAATGAAACAGTTCCTCGAGGTCATTAGAGACGGAGGACAAGTTCTGATTGTGTCAAGGACGGGGAAGGAAATCGGTCTTGCCCATTCAGAGGAAATATCCCAGTATTTGCCTGGTTAGATTTAGGGAAATCACGGACACCTAAATCGGTATGGCCGGAGACGAGTTTGAACCGTCGTGCTCCTGAAAGCGAGCTAACCGCTGTTTCACCTCGCCCTGTTTGTGGAGTACAGATACAGGTGTTGGTCTATAGACCTGTGCATCTGTCCTTCGGCCGTCCTTACGAGCGTGTGCTGCAGGGTGGGGTGGATTGGACGTAGCGCGCGGCCTTGGACGGCGTCCCTCAGTTTGTGTGGACAGGGCGGCAGCAACAGGTGCGGCGGAAGCGGGCGTCGCAAATCCCGGCTGAGCCGAGCCCGGCAAATCCAGACTGCCCAGGGCAGACCGTCTCGTATTCAGCGGCTCCGAATTAGAAGGGACTTCGCAAAAACTCACTGATGAGTTTCTACGAGCGCCAGCGCTACGAGGAGAGAGGCGACCTAGAACGCGGCCCAAGTAGAAATCTCCAGAGGCGCCCCAGGGAAGCTCCGCGCGCACACGCCGTTCAAGCTGTACGTCGCTGCCTTTGTGAACAGTGTTATTTGTAACGTCACTATTTTTTCAAATATTTATTTACGCTAATGTGTGAGATATACGCTGAGGTGGGATAGTGACATGCACATATCCAAATGGCGGTAGTATCGCATAAGCAAGGTATAAAAGGGCAGTGCATTGGCGGAGCTTTCATTTATACTCAGGTGATTCATGTGAAAAGGTTTCCGGTGTGACTATGGCCGTGCGACTGAAATTAACAGACTTTGCATGCGATATGGTACTTGTACCTTGACGAATGAGACACCATTTCGGAAATCGGTGGGGAATTCAATATATCGAGATACACAGCGTCAAGAGTGTGCCGAGAATACCAAATTACGAGCATTATGTCTCACCACAAAGAAAGCAGTGTTAATCGAACGAAGTTAGATGTAACATCTGCTATGATTTATCCTGTTAATTTTTATAATTTATATGCTTTCTACACGAGAACTACAACACTCTCTTTAATGACTGAAGATGAATTGACTGATATTGTTTTTATACCTCAAAGCACAATTCAAAATGTATAAAATTTCTGCTTATCCTATCATGTGGCAACAAGCAGCCCTTCATATCATGTAACTGCTATAAGATTATTTACTGATAAGTAAGGATCGAAGGTATTTTACATCTCTGAATGAGCATGATTTGTATACAGGGTGGTCCATTGCTCGTGACCTGGCCAAAGATCTCACGAAATAAGCGTCAAACTAAAAAAACACAAAGAACGAAACTTGTCTAGCTTCAAGGGGGAAACCAGATGGCGCTATGGTTGGCCCGCTAGATGGCGCTGCCATAGGTCAAACGAATATGAACTGCGTTTTTTTTTTTAAATAGGAACCCCCATTTTTATTACATATTCGTATAGTACGTAAAGAAATATCAATGTTTTAGTTGGATCACTTTTTTAGCTTTGTGATAGATGACGCTGTAATAGTCACAAACGTATGAGTACGTGGTATCACGTAACATTCCGCCAGTGCGGACGGTATTTGCTCGTGATACATTATCCGTGTTAAAATGGACCGTTTACCAATTGCGGAAAAGGTCGATATCGTGTTGATGTATGACTATTGTGATCAAAATGCCCAACGGGTGGGGGCGGGGGGGGGGGGGAGGGGGAGTGGTGCTATGTAAGCTGCTCGGTATCCTGGACGACATCATCCAAGTGTCCGGACCGTTCGCCGGATAGTTACGTTATTTAAGGAAACAGGAAGTGTTTAGCCACATGTGAAACGTCAACCACGACCTGCAAAAAATGATGATGCCCAAGTAGGTGTTTTAGCTGCTGTTGCGGCTAATCCGCACGTCAATAGCAGAAAAATTGCGCGAGAATCGGGAATCTCAAAAATGTCGGTGTTGAGAATGTTACATCAACATGTATTGCATCCGTACCATACTTCTATGCACCAGGAAATGCATGGCGACGACTTTGAACGTCGTGTACAGTTCTGCCACTGGGCACAAGAGAAATTACAGGACGATGACAGATTCTTTGCACGCGTTCTATTTAGCGACGAATCGTCATTCACCAACACCGGTAACGTAAACCGGCTGAATACGCACTATTAGGCAATGGAAAATCCACGATGGCTGCGACAAGTGGAACATCAGCGACCTTGGCGGGTTAATGTATGGTGCGGCATTGTGGGAGGAAGGATAATTGGCCCCCATTTTATCGATGGCAATCTAAATGGTGCAATGTATGCTGATTTCCTACTTAATGTTCCACCGATGTTACTACAAGATGTTTCACTGCATGACAGAATGGCGATGTACTTCCAACATGATGGATGTGCGGCTCATAGCTCGCATGCGGTTGAAGCGGTATTGAATAGCATTTATCATGACAGGCGGATTGGTCGTCGAAGCACCATACCATGGCCCGCACGTTCACCGGATCTGACGTCCCCGGATTTCTTTCTGTGGGGAAAGATGAAGGATATTTGCTATCATGATCCACCGACAACGCCTGACAACATGCGTCAGCGCATTGTCAATGCATGTGCGAACATTACGGAAGGCGAACTACTTGCTGTTGAGAGGAATGTCGTTACACGTATTGCCAAATCCATTGAGGTTGAAGGACATCATTTTGAGCATTTATTGCATTAATATGTATTTACAGGTAATCACACTGTAACAGCACGCTTGTCAGAAATGATATGTTCACAAAGGTACATGTATCACATTGGAACAACCGAAATAAAGTGTTCAAACGTACCTACGTTCTGTATTTTAATTTAGAAAACCTACCTGTTACCAACTGTTCGTCTAAAATTGTGAACCATATGTTTGTGACTATTACAGCGCCATCTATCACAAAGCGAAAAAAGTGGTCCAACTAAAACATTCATATTTCTTTACGTACTACACGAATATGTAATAAAAATGTGGGTTCCTATTTAGAAAAACGCAGTTGGAATCCGTTTGACCTATAGCAGCGCCATCTAGAGGGCCAACCATAGCGCCATCTGGTTCCCCCTTTAAGCTAGACAAGTTTCGTTCTTTGTAGTTTTTTCGTTTGAAGCTTATTTCGTGAGATATTTGGCCCGTCCACTATCAGTGGACCACCCTGTATACATAAACGTAGTAATAAGTTAATTTTCCCAGAATCGGCAGTATTTTTGGACAGTAGAGAGTACGGTTGTGAGAAAGAATTTTTTGTGAATAGTCCTCCGAGATATGATTGCCATAGGAATTTAAGGCATCCGTATCAGACATTTCTTAAACGATCTTCGGAAGGTCTAATTTACTATTCCAATTCGACTCTCGATGTCGCATGTGGATGTACAACCTCTGGTACGCCGGATGAATCTTTCACACTCGCACGCTTGGGGATTAAGTTTTAATGCCAGCCACAGTGACTTATAATGTCATCTGTTTGATATCTCGTCTGTATTGGCAACTACTTCTCATGCTTCTTGAAAGCTCCCCTTAACGAGAATTTTACCAGTTTACTATAACGATTCTCACATACTAACTTGTGCAAACCTTTCCCTGCCCATTTTTCCTAAGGACAATGATTTAATTACGGCTGTCCAAGAAAATGTAATGACTACTAATGATGACTAAAATTCCAGTTAAGCTGCAAATAGGATTACGTCTTTTGAATCTTCAAGTAATATTAATCCATCCTTAGTTGTCTCTTTTGTGTTCTTCTTACTTTTATTTATTTGCCTCGTGTCTACAGCATGTGATACATCAAGTAGTGATTTCAAAAGCCCATTCTTCAGTACCAATCGTCTGTGTCTGCAGATGAGACAAATGTTGCAACGCCTTCTGACGTCACAAATGGCGAAGCAGATTCATGACGCCCAGTTGGTCATCTTGCGCCACATTAGATGTCTCATCTCCTTTGATGGGTGTGACATAAGGGTTACGGGCTTGACGACCTTATAGTGCTGACGAACTGCGGTGTCTGTGTATCCCGGCCGCAAAACGCCGCCACACGAACAGTAATCGTGTAGCGTTGCTGTCCGCCGGCGCGGTCAGGACTGTCTCCAACGTGCGTGGTTTCGACGCGGATTTTTTTTTTTCGGCTTACAGTGGAGTCTTAACAAATCCATATTATTGATGGTAGAACGTCAGACGCAGTTATGATGGGGCGGCGTAGCGAGCGCGTTATCTTTAATTTCCTTTTAGAAATAAAGTGGTGATGGTTAATAACTCGTAGTTCGTGTATTTCTGTGCCTCATCGATTCAACGCATGCAATAATTCTGACGAGTACCAAGGGAGGTCTCAGCGGAGGACACAAATCGCATAACCGCCTTATAACACGCACATAAAATCCGATGTGAGGAGAAAAAGTAGTTTCTGAAGTGATGTAGCAGGAAGAAATATGCTATAACGTGTCTCCGCTATCATCAGAAGGGTTTTGGTAACATAATGTTGTTGTTGTACTGAAGCATTCGCATAATTTTTATGAAAATAAAATCCGTTCTAAGATGTCAAAAAATGGTTCAAATGGCTCTGAGCGCTATGGAAGTTAACTGCTGAGGTCATCAGTCCACTAGAACTTACAACTACTTAAACCTAACTGACCTAAGGACATCACACACATCAATGCCCGAGGCAGTATTCGAACCAGCGACCGTAGCGGTCGCGCGATTCCAGTCTGTAGCGTCTAGAACCGCTCGGTCAGTTCGGCCGGCTCTAAGATTATCTAGTTTTGCGCTATTTAAATTTAACATAAGCAAACTATCAAAATTTTACTGAACCGTAAAGTTATTTTCATATGACTAAAATGACCTACTATAGCAGGGAAAAGAAGGGAACCAGCGATAAAAATGCTCCCATCTGAGCACATAAAAGGTGGGTATGTATATTCCTGTTTATTTACAAGACTCTGACCGAGAAGTTGCATACCAGCTGCTTCTGTATTCCTTGCTCAGTACTCTTTAAGAATTTTCCTAAATTTTTTTGGTATGCGAACATATTGGCACTTTATTATGCTGAGAGAGAAGGAGGCAGTGGCAGTGGGCAAGAGATGGGAAAGTAATAAATTCTGGAAGATAGTAGACAGTGTTTGTCGTATGGAAAGAGCGAAAGAGACAATGGCAGTGTGAGACCGAGAGAGGGATGCAGTGGCAATAGAACATAGTTGATAGTGACAGAACAATACTAGGAAAAGAGTGAAGAAGGCAATGCCAGTTAGAGAAGAATAAGGAGAAGGAGAATGTGTAATTGGGTGAGAGCCAGTGACAGTGGGTCAGAGACTAGTGACAATGATGAAGAGAGATATAGTGACAGTGAGAAGCAACAGCAGTAGTTGGAAAGAATGAGTGGGATACAAGCGGTAAGAGAGAGCAAGGGAGAGACAGTGAGAGGAAACTGTAGTAGTGGGGCAGAAGGAAGGAGACTGGCTGTGACACTTTAAACAGTGACAGCTAGAAAGACAAAAAGAGATAATGAATATGAGTGAGGCTGAATGAGTGAGTGAGAATAGGGAGGAGTGAGTGGATGGATATGAGCAACTTACAGCGACGGACTAGTGGATGTGAGCGAGTTGCAGTTAAGGGAACTTGTGGGAGTGAGGGGTGAGTTGCATCTTAAAAGCAGCGCGAGTATGTTAGCATGCCAAAAGTTTTGGAAAACTTTTTAGAGGGCTGGGGAAGGTAGAATTAGGCAACTGTACCCCTCTTTTCAGCCAGTATCTTTTAAACAGGTGCATATTCGCCGTTTGCTCCAATAGGAGCATTTTTTATGCACGAAGAGCGCTACTTTGCGTCACGTGACGATGCGGCCCGCAAGCTTAAGTAAGTAATTACAATGAAATGAACACCCTTAGCTGCTTACAGGCGTTGATATACGTGAACAGGGACAGATGAAAATGTGTGGCCCGATCGGGACTCGAACCCGGGATCTTCTGCTTACATGGCAGAAGCTCTATCCCTCTTTTTTATTTTTATTTTTTTTTTAATCTCATTTTGTTCTATATTGTTCGTTGCAATTGTTCGTGGCGGACGTCCAATGACACCCGTTCAGGTTGTTCGTTGATCGTTCACTCAGTTTTTTTATTACAGAGGGTAGCGGAACCCTCTGACCGAACACGCTGAGCTACCGTGCCGGCTATCCATCTGAGGCACCAAGGACACAGAGGATAGCGCGACTGCAGGGATTTATCTCTGGCACGCCTCCCGTGACATGCCCGAAAGAACAGATACCATCTTAGTATATATATATATATATATATATATATATATATATATATATTGTTGATGCGAGCTCGCAGTTCTGGCACGTTTCTTGGTAGAGGAGGTTTAAACACTGAATCTTTCACATCACTATGCGTGAAACTTGCCCGCACGCGTTCAACCGTTTCTTCGCTCACTGCAGGCCGACCCGTTGATTTCCCCTTACAGAGGCATCCAGAAGCTTTAAACTGCGCATACCATCGCCGAATGGAGTTAGCAGTTGGTGGATCTTTGTTGAACTTCGTCCTGAAGTGTCGTTGCACTGTTATGACTGACTGATGTGAGTGCATTTCAAGCACGACATACGCTTTCTCGGCTCCTGTCGCCATTTTGTCTCACTGCGCTCTCGAGCGCTCTGGCGGCAGAAACCTGAAGTGCGGCTTCAGTCGAACAAAACTTTATGAATTTTTCTACGTATCTGTAGTGTCTCGTGACCATATGTCAATGAATGGAGCTACAGTGAATTTATGAAATCGCTTCAATCATTTGTAATAGCCCTGTATATATATGTATATGTATATATACTTAAGTAAGTAAGTTGAATCAGTCCAGCGAGTCACCGAAGGTTGCCCGTGCGTGGCCTGCTTGGATATAAATGAAAGATAATAAAGATGTGATCCAAACTGACTTATCCATTTTTTATAGTGCTCTCTGTGACGGATAAACTTCGTAATTATGTTATTTATACATACATTTTCTTGTCTCTTTCTCTGTATTCTGTTGTTTTTCTCAAAAATCTTATCGGTTCCTTCTCTGACTTTTGTTAGAATTTATCCGCTACTTCCGTATACTAGACTAATAACGGCCACTCATTTGCACTATTTAATGGTTGACTCTTTCGATATCATTTTCAAATTTCTTCAAGTGTACTGTTAATACAACTGAACCTTTTTACTTTATTTACAGTACGCACTTTAATGTTGCAAACTGTTATTTAGAAACAAAGTTCTGCAAATATACGTAGTGTTTTCGTGTGCTTCTCAACAAGTTATAAGAATGCAGATGAAAAAGGATTTACGAAAGCTAAAAGTAAATAATCACAAATATAATAGCGAAATATCATCGTACAACAACATTACGTTTAGGTATGAAGTGTGGTAACTCGCCAACAAAATTCAAATAACGTCATTTAGTTGCAGATGACAAGCTATCAGTTCTTGATAATCTATAAAGGGTCTTGTATAGCCTTATAACGTAAAACTGAGGTAATGACCGACAACAAACAGAAACATTTTTACTCCTAATTTTCGTAGATTAACTTGCACATTTTTACATTTAACAAATCTCAGTCAAGAAAACCCACTGATGATGGGACAAGGGGGATGAAACATGTGTGGGTCATACGAGAAAACAGTGTTTCTCACAACAGGCGGACATTATATCCAGTACTTTCATCTGCAAATACGACCATTGAAAGAGCAGCAAAACTAAATGATGAATATCCACTTCTTCATTGAAAGATGAAGTGTACCCTTGCGCGTTAAAGCAGTCAGCCTTTACGCTTTTATGCTCAGATACTATTTTACATATAATATTAGACACCCTTGTGAACAGAGATATTGTTATCCCTCATGAAGCACAGAAACATCCGTTCAGGTATTGAGAAGATATCACCAGTGGTAGCTGGCTGTAATGCAGAGAACTGTAAAGCTCTTCAAGTCAGGAAATATAAAATTGTTTAGCCATCGACGTCATGATTCACGAGTGATTGCTGGAATCTGCAATGTCATGGAACGCCGGTAACTTTGCGAGAGATACCCTATGTGATCAAAAGTATCCGTACACCTTGAGAAACATACGTTTTTCATATTAGGTGCGTTGTGCTGCCACCTACTGCCAGGTACTCCATATCAGCGACCTCAGCAGTCATCATACATCGTGAGAGAGCAGAATGGGGCGCTCCGCGGAAGTCAGGTGAGTGGGCGTCACTTGTGTCATACGTCTGTACGCGAGATTTCCGCGTTCCTAAACATCCCTAGGTCCACTGTTTCCGCTGTGATAGTGAAGTGGAAACTTTAAAACGCTCTGCAGAATTTCTTGAACAATTAATGTAGAGATATTCAGCTCGTTGCTCCACTGTGGTTTGTAACACTACAACACTGACACGCTACCTACTAACACTGCCTGTTAACTGGCAGGTTGAGTGGACGTCTGTTGTGTACAGTTACTAATTCATGCTGCCAGCGTAGTTCAACGAATTTCATAACAACTTCCACAATATGTCTACACATTAATATGTTTTTTCGGCTTAATCAGATCAAGACTAGCTAATAAGTTTTTTACGTCTGCGTTAACGGGCTCCGGAAAGGCTCAAAATCATGAAAAGTTCAATTTTTACTTTTTTGCGTTTTCTGAATCTGCAGACTATTACCTTTTAATAGATATATAATTTATTCAATTCCGAAGACTACAACTATTTTTAATTTTTTTTTGAAATGTGTTCTACATGGGCGTGACCCACTGTGGCGCTGTTACACTGCTGTCAAATGGTGTTATTATTAACGTCCGTGTTCATCAGGTACATTTTAGTGATGTGAGATAAAGTATGTGTTTTGGCTAACCTGTGATGGTTCAATATATATCGCTGGTGTGATTGTCGATTGTTTCATGTTTATTTACTCTGTCGTTATCTCTAAAATATTCGTAATTAATTCTGTTTCTTGAGTCTCTGTTTTGTTGAAGTATAATAATGAGTAAAAGTAAAGTTATTAGAAATCCTCTGAAGGCTTTTAAGAAAAGGGGAAATATTGGAAAGCCAAAGGTATGTGTTATTACTGTAAATAATAACATTCTAGCATGGTACGAGCGATGCTTGCTTTAGACAAGGAACGCCTTCGGGCTGCAGACGGGGCTGTAAAGAGTCTAGAAATACAAGCAAGAGTAAACAGGAGGAGGAACAAGAGGAAGCTGGAGGAGGAGTTTGCAGAGGATGAAGATAATCCATCCTATGGATCTGGAATGCACTAAAAAGTTAATCCAATCTTTGTCGCTCGATTCCCAAAACTTTTATTTTCTCATACTAATTACATCTTTTCTAAGGATCTTCCAAACATGTTTGTTTCAAACTTTCAGTAAATGTTACACAGTACCTTCTGCATAATTTAACACAGCCTTTTTCCAAAAAAAACTGTATATTTTTGAATATATAAATAAAAAATTGCAAAAAAATGTTGTGAATTTTCATTACAATTGAAAAAAAATCATCTTTAATAACTGAACTAAAATTTTGTAAAATCCCTGTGTTAAGTTGTAGCCCATATTCCAATAAATAATCTGTAAAAAGTTCAACTTCCTACCTCAAAAACTTTGTGAGGAAAGATGTAATTTATAAGCGTTATTTTAACATTGCAAGTATAGGGCGTTCCGGAGCCCCTTAAGCTTCCGCTCTCGAGAGACAATAAACGGATAGAAAACAAAAAAAGAGTTACAGTTTTAGTATTTTCTCTGCCGTCGAGCGCCCATACCGCTGCGACGGTATAATTTATATCTGAGGGAACGAGTGTAGCGCGTCGAAATTCAAAGTCCCGCTACACGTTCCATAACATAGCTTTAACGGTTTCTGCGCACATACAGTGTACGATCATAAGTATCAGGAGACCTATTAGTGGACATTAGTATGGGATGTGTCCACCCTTCACTTTTATGACAGTCCAAAATCTGCTAGGGACACTTTCAGTGACGTTCCTGCATGTCTGAGGAGGAGCGGCAGAGCCGAAACTAGATAAGGGAGCGATGTTGGACGATGCTCTCTGAAGCGAAGTCGACGTCCTAATTGATCCTAAAGGTGTTCCTTTTTGTTCAGGTCGTGACTGTGGGCAGGCCAGTACATACCAAGAATGTTATTTTTCACAAAATATTGTCTCACGGATGCTGCCTAATAACTGGGTGCATTCTCGTGCTAATCCAAACAGTTGTCGTCTTCGAACTTTTCTTCTACTGTGCGCTGAACACAATGCTGTGAAATGTGTTCATATCCGTCCGTATTTGGCGTTTTCTTTAGTGGAATAAGAGAATCAAATCATAACCATGAAGAATCCTTCCATACAGTAACAACACTTCCTCTGTACTTCACTGTTAGCATTAAACACGACGTCAGTCAACGTTTCCCAGGCATTCGCCGAACCCAAACCATTCCATCGGACTGTTGTCCGGACGTAGCGTGATTCCAGCCATCGTTTCCAAACATCCAGTGTAGTGGCCTAGCTCTGTACACCACCTCAATCGTCTCTCAGAAATGGCTACGAAAAGGTTTGGCTTATGAGGAACTGCTGCATAATTGTACGCCATTTGTTTTTAATTCCCGATGCAAAGTCATTGCACTAGTTGCACTTCCGATAGCACTTTGGAAGTCGAGATGGTTTCCTTCCGCTGATTTAGTGCAATTTTTTCAGCCACTCTCTGCATTGCTAGACGGTATCCGCCCCTTAGTACGTGAGATCTGCGTGGTCTTCGTTCAGATGTGTTTGGTCCTTCGCTTTTCTACATCACAGTCAAATCACCAAAAGTTGAACTGAGCAGGTTTAGAAAGTTTGAAATGTCCCTGGTGGATCTCCTACTCAGCTTCTTCTTCTTCTTCAGTAGCTCTACAGCCCTTGGTGAGCCTTGGCTTGTTCAACAATCTTCCTCCACACTTCTCGGTTATTTGCTGGTCTTTTCCATCCCCGGACTCCCATATTGCTGATATCCATTATTACCTCATCGATCCATCTTCTTCTAGGTCTCCCTTTTCGCCTAAGTGAATGGATCATACCTTTCATCATTTTCTTTGGAATTCTATCCTCTGCCATTCTCTCCAAGTGTCCTAGCCATCGTATTCGCTGTGATTTCACAAATTTTACTATGTCCCTTCCTTGTATTAACTCTTGTAATTCAGCATTGTAGCGTATTCTCCAGCCTTCTTCCTCCCTTATTGGCCCATAGATTTTGCGTAATATTTTCCGCTCAATGCTTCTTAGAGCATTTTTATCGTGTTCTGTCAACGTCCATACCTCTGAGCCGTATGTGATAACTGGGCGGACTAGTGAATTATATATTAGCAATTTAGTTTTTTTTTGTAACAAGGCTACTTTTGAAAATCTGCATAATTGCAAAGTAAGCTCTGTTTCCTGCTTGTATTCTTTCCCTTATAGCCTTTCCAATACTGTTATCATTTGTTATTAGGGCTCCCAAGTAGTTAAAAGAGGACACTCCATTGAAGCATTTCCCATTGATGTTTAGGTTTTTTGGGTTTCTTCTGGCCTCAGATTGTGACATTACCATATATTTTGTTTTGTTTACATTTACTATGAGGACAGTTTTTAAGGCTTGTGTTTCCATTGCCCGGTATGTTTCTAGGAGTGTATTGGTATTTCTTCCTACTGACATCCAATAACTAATCCACTTTTGAAGTTACTCAGTTCCCCTGACCAACTCATTCTGATGTTACTGCTTCTGTGCTGACAACACAATACCCCTGGCGCCTTTTGTACTCGTGGGTCCGCATCTCGTGATTTCTACTGGTCAAATATGCATTACATAGTGGTGTTAAGATACTTTTGTCCGATTAGTGTATATGAACACAACTGGACTTATTATGTTTCACTATCGCAGAACCGTCACTGGAATCAGTTGCAACCGTCATTTTTCTGTGTACATCCGTTCAAGTGGTTTAATGTGCGACAACAGTAGTAGGGACTGCAGGAACAGCTGCAGCCTGAATTTTTACCATATTTCCGATGATATCACCGATGAGTCACCCAGTGACTTCATGCAATATTGCCATATTTCACCCCCCTTCTCCCTCACGCCTCTGACGTCACAATCCAATATGGCACAAGTAGGCCAACTGTCCTTAAAATAGCAGGAAATTCAAAAAACGCCAGGCAATGAAATTGTGGGTTAAAATGGCGGGAAATTAAAAAACCCAAACTAGCACTTGTGTTACGTATAGAATCAAAGCTGACGGACCCAGACTACTTGCTCTTTAAAATGGTGACACATGCAAAAAAGCGGAGAAGTTAAAAAACTCACGCAAGTCCAGTTGTCGTATTAGGTTTTTTTCCGAGTCATCTGACAGTATGGTGGAAATAGGTCACTAGTGCTAAATAAAAACTCAAGATGGCGGACATAGGTTCTACTGGCTTTACCCTCCACCCCCCTCCACACCTCTTGAGCCGTGCACAGCTGGCGTTTATCGCATTTATTGTTTGTCATCTTCTATTACGGTACTGCCGCCTCGTTTTCTTATTTCGTTTACTGGCGTCACTAACTTCCTGCCTTACTTGCCTGTGAGCGGCAGCAGCAGCGCGTATCGATAACTGCACTGTCGTACCATCTCTGGTGTGACCCATAGCATTTCTGGGCCGTCGTGTGTCTGGCAGTCAGTTGGAGACGGACCAGCAGTGCAGTCGGGAAGCAGCAGCAGTGAAGTCCTGGACGGAGCGCCGGTGAGGCGCCGACAGCCAGTGCTCGCCGACCGCTGGCGACACACATGAACTGTCCGATGGAGGGAGATTGGAGCCGGACGACCGCTGGTTGGCGTTTAATTGGTCGTCTCATCGGCCGACGTACATTTGGTCCTTTCACCGTTTCCGGGCCTGGGCAGTCGGTTGGTTGTCGTGGAGCAGCGAGGAATTCTCGATGGGGCGCAGTTTGGCTGGGCCGGCTGGCGGTCTCTACCCGGTGTCGGAGTGTGTGGCACTGTTCCCATTGCTACGAGGTCCGTGGCTCACCGACCCTGGACACGAAACTTGAGTTTTGATTTAACCTACCAGCAAGTCTAGACTGTCCACATTATGTCATTTGGAGTTCGTTGTCGGTTGTTGGGATATTCCAGCGAGCAACAACGTGGTTTTCAAGTTTGAAAATTCTAGCCACCCTCCAGTGGAGTTTCACTACATCTGGTAATTTGAACTGAAGTACACCAGCGGAATCTTCTGTCTTGTGGCCGTTAACGTTCCGGTTACCTGCCCTGGCCGTTGACGTAAATTTCAGGCAGTGTAGTTTCCTCATCGTGTTGTTGCTGTCCAGCACAGTGTGTAGTTTGACAGCTCCATGTATGATTGGTTGTGGGTGCCAATATCTTCTACGTTGTTCCGTTGAACTCCCTGTTGTGCCCTGGTGAGGTATTTAAATTAGGGCTGTTTTGCTCTTATGGTTCAAATGGCTCTGAGCACTATGGGACTTAACTGCTGTGGTCATCAATCCGCTAGAACTTAGAACTACTTAAACCTAATAAACCTAAGGACATCACACACACCCATGCCCGAGGCAGGATTAGAACCTGCGACCGTAGCGGTTGCGCGGTTCCAGACTGTAGCGCCTAGAACCGCTCGGCCACTCCAGCCGGCCTTGCTCTTATGCCCTTCAGCCTAGTTTAAAGAACTGTTTCACATAAGACCTTGGCTTTTTAAAGGTTTTAATGTTATTGTATTTTAGGTGTTGGCCTTCAGCGGATTATAAGTTTGAATTTTTGTTATTTTAAGGCCTTCAGCCTAGTTCAAAGAACTGTTTCACGCAAGGACGATGGTATTCTTAAAAAAAATTTAATGTTGTTGAATTTTAAGTCTTGGGCCTTCAGCCGATTTTGAGTTTGTGTTGTTTCTAAGGCCTTCAGCCTAAATTAAAGAACTGTTTCACGTAAGGCCTTTGGTATTTGAAAAATTAATGTTATGGAGTTTTAAGTGTTAGGCCTTCAGCCGATTTGAATTTATCTTGTTACTCCAGCTTAACTAAAGAACTGTCTTAAGATAAGCCTTGCCTTTTAAATTTCTGGTTATTCTTCCGTTTTAAGTAATTGGCCTTCAGGTATTTTTAAATTAAAGTGGCTTTCAGCCGGTAATTAAATCCCAAAGATTAAAGCTGAGTGTATAAAAAATGTGGAATCTTGTAATGTTTAATCAAATAGTAAAGTCGTCTGATCGAGTGTAACTGGCAGCCCCTTATTTTGGCCCCTTTCCACAATTTATACTGTCTGTCCGGTCCTGCAAGTGTAGCAGGGCGTGTCACCTCTGACGTCACAGCTCACTGGAACACTTTGTCACATTTCCTGGGCCTTCCACTAACACCAGGCGAAGTAACGGCTGTGGGAGCTAGTATTAGCTAACCTACTTTCCTGATGTAGTTGCGCCAACCCAATATAATTGTTCCAGTTTTTGTGGTCCTGCATTCGCTTATGCCCACCGCTACACCAAAGTCCAGGTTGGCAATTCATCTAGTGGACTCTGCACCGCTCAGTGAAAGGTTGATTATGAAGCGTCGTCAGAGATTTGCAGCCCTCATGTTGAATAAAAACTGGCATGACCATTTGAATCTAAGTATTGTTTCCATCTATTAATTCCTCAGCGAAATGACTCCCTGATGCAGTGTCTGATATTTTGGAGCAGAATCAGCTTAACACGCGTTAAGGTTTGCTGGCGCAGCACCTGATACATTGGATCAGAAATCACTTTAGGACACAGAGTTGTTTCCAGACATTGAGGCTCTACTTCCTCCAACACCTGCACCTCTCGTTCCATTACTAGCACTGCATAGTGCTCCAATAAATTTGTTGCTATTCTCTGCAACGAACAAGCTGAATACTAATGACAGTCCTAGACTTGTCATCAGATAATGATTTCAACGTAGTGGTAAATTTTGAAAAATCCAAGATTTTGTTTTATGAAAGTTGTGCTAGGAGAATGTGAATGGTACAAATTATGTCGGGATTCGACGCAAATAGGTGCAATGTTCGACACTCAGAAACTGATAGTGTTATTAGACTGATGTACAATATATGCCGGTGACGATCTAATATTAGTGAAAATATACAACGAGTACATAACACAGTGCACTCAGTTTCAGGAATCTGCAGTCAGAAACTTTATGTATGCTAGCTTAGCCATCCTGCGTATAGTGCACAACAACTCGAATAGAACTTCAACGAGAGTGGGTTATATGAAAACGTCTGTCATTCCCTTACGGATATCACCCGTCAGAACGCTTCAGTAGACGTCTTTGCCATGAATTTTGACACATGTTGTGCTTCAGTATGCAGTACGGTGCATCAGCATCATTGCCGAGGTTGCTACAGAATTACACGAATTTGAATTTCTTTGTATTCTGAAATATATTAAACCAAATATAAAAAATGAATAACCAATGAATGTCTCTCCTTTTGAAACTGTGTTCCATTGCACCAAGAACCTCCAACATGTTAAATACATATTGCAGGGTTGGTGTAAAAAGAAAACAAGTGACCTGCTGTTTAACAAAGTAGACTTATAGGTTCTCAAAGGTACAAAATTGTAGTACATTTTCAAAATATATTTTACAGTTTACAAATCACTTGAAGAATAGGTTTTTTTCAGTTCAGTTAATATTATTTCAGGAAGAAATTTGTAAGTGTGTACGTAAGAGCACAGCGTTGTATGTTAGTGAAACGTGGACTGTGGGAAAACCGGAACAGAAGAAAATCGAAGAACTTGAGATGTGAAGCTACAGAAGTATGCTGAAAATTAAATGGACTGATAAGGAGTGAGGATGTTCTCCACAGAATTGGCGAAGAAAGGAGTATATGGAAAACGCTGACAAGAGGAAGGGACAGAATGGTAGGACATGAGTTAAGACAACAAGTAATAATTCCCTTGATACTGGTGGGACCCTTAGAGGGTAAAAACAATAGAAGATGACAGCGATTAAAATACATCCAGCAAATCGAGGTCGTAGATTGTCAGTCACCATCTACTCTTCAGTATGCTATTTCATCGAAGTGTCATTTGGTTTCCACTCTGTATCTGCATGATTTGCATTGTTTGCAGAAGACGACAAATACTTCATAGTGCAATATAAAATTGCTGTATATCCGAATGCAAAGTGCCTTCCTCCCCCCAACTGTTCAACATAGGATTACAGAAAAGCATGTGTATACATATTATCTATTTTTTAACTTTCAACATTTAGCTTATTGGAAGCGACTGAAGGTACAAAGAAAGTACCGGTACAGAGAAAATAAAGTCATATAAAGATCTCCGTCAGTCAGATTCAGATGCCACTTCGTCCTCCTCACTGGAATGGTCGACGGAATCTGCACTGTCACTGACACTGTCATGGTTATCTCGCATTCGCCAATTAGAGGCACTGAAGGCTTCGTAAACTCCCCGGGTAGGAGTCAGGACTTGACCACTTTGAAGTAACCCATTGCCGTTCAGCTGCTTCAAATGGTCTTTAAATGGCTAATTCACCACCACATTTAACACGTGTAGTTGAGAAGTCATGCCTCCTGGAATGACCACAAGATCTGTGTTTAATTTCAGGATTTCTGCCTTCACAGCTTGTGTCAGAAGCCCTCGAAAGGTTCAAAGAGCAACATCCTACAACTCTTTAGAGGAGTACCTGGTCTCCCCTCCAGACTGTACGGAGCCAGTCTATAACCAACTCAGTTGTTATTCATCCTTTTCCGTGGCAACGAAATATGACACCAGGCGGCAGCTTTTTATTTTGCGTAGCTGTACGAGTGAGAATGACGTAGCTTCGCATCTTTGTTCCATTGCCAAGCATACGCAACATCACGGTGATTCGCGATTTCTTATTTCTTGAAATGTGAGCAATAAATTTTTGGCGCCTTTCACTCCAACTGTTGGACTGGATGGCATGTCGAAGTAAACAGGAGTTTAGTCAGTGTTTCCAATTTGTCCTAAGGGACTGCTGCCCTCCAATACTAAATTGGTGATCCCTTGATGCCTCAGAACATGTCCTACCAACAGATCCCTTCTTATGGTCAAGTTGTGACACAAATTTCTCTTCGCCCCAATCCTATTCAATACCTCCTCATTGGTTATGTGATCTACCCATATAATCTTCAGCATTCTTCTGTAGCACCACATTTCAAAAGCTTCTATTCTCTTCTTGCCCAAACTATTTATTGTCCACGTTTCACTTTCATACATGGCTACACTCCATACAAATACTTTCAGAAACGTTTTCCTGACACTTAAATCTATACTCGATGTTGACAAATTTCTCTTCTTCAGAAACGCTTTCCTTGCTATTGCCAGTCTACATTTTATATCCCCTCTACTTCGACCATCATCAGTTATTTTGCTCCCCAAATAGCAAAACTCATTTACTACTTTAAGCGTCTCATTTCCTAATCTAATTCCCTCAGCATCACCCGACTTAATTCGACTACATTCCATTATCCTCGTTTTGCTTTTGTTGATGTTCATCTTATATCCTCCTTTCAAGACACTGTCCATTCCGTTCAACTGCTCTTCCAAGTACTTTGCTGTCTCTGACAGAATTACAATGTAATCGGCAAACCTCAAAGTTTTTATTTCTTCTACATGGATTTTAATACCTACTCTGAATTTTTCTTTTGTTTCCTTCACTCTTTGCTCAATATACAGATTGAATAACATCGGGGAGAGGCCACAACCCTGTCTCACTCCCTTCCCAACCACTGCTTCCCTTTCATGCCCCTCGACTCTTATAACTGCCATCTGGTTTCTGTACAAATTGTAAATAGCCTTTCGCTCCCTGTATTTTACCCCAGCCACCTTCAGAATTTGAAACAGAGTATTCCAGTCAACATTGTCAAAAGCTTTCTCTAAGTCTACAAATGCTAGAAATGTAGGTTTGCCTTTCCTTAATCTAGCTTCTAAGATAAGTCGTAGGGTCAGTATTGCCTCACGTGTTCCAATATTTCTATGGAATCCAAACTGATCTTCCCCGAGGTCGGTTTCTACTAGTTTTTCCATTCGTCTGTAAAGAATTCGCGTTAGTATTTTGCAGCCGTGACTTATTAAACTGATAGTTCGGTAATTTTCGCATCTGTCATCAACTGCTTTCTTTGGGACTGGAATTATTATATTCTTCTTGAAGTCTGAGGGTATTTCGCCTGTCTCATACATCTTGCTCACCAGATGGTAGAGTTTTGTCAGGCTTGGCTCTCCCAAGGCTGTTAGTAGTTCTAATGGAATGTTGTCTATTCCCGGGGCCTTGTTTCGACTCAGGTCTTTTAGTGCACTGTCAAACTCTTCACGCAGTATCGTATCTCCCATTTCATCTTCATCTACATCCTCTTCCATGTCCATAATATTGTCCTCAAGTACATCGCCCTTGTATAGACCCTCTATATACACCTTCCACCTTTCTGCTTTCCCTTCTTTGGTTAATACTGGGTTTCCATCTGAGCTCATGATGTTCATACAGGTGGTTCTCTTTTCTTCAAAGGTCTCTTTAATTTTCCTGTAGGCAGTATCTATCTTAACTCTGGTGAGATCTGCCTCTACATCCTTATATTTGTCCTCTAGCCATCCCTGCTTAGCCATTTTGCACTTCCTGTCGATCTCATTTTTGAGACATTTGTATTCCTTTTTGCCTGCTTGATTTACTGTATTTTTATATTTTCTCTTTTCATCAATTAAGTTCAATATTTCTTCTGTTACCCAAGGATTTCTAGCAGCCCTCGTCTTTTTACCTACTTGATCCTCTGCAGCCTTCACTACTTCATCCCTCAAAGCTACCCATTCTTCTTCTACTGTATTTCTTTCCCCCATTCCTGTCAATTGTTCCCTTATGCTCTCTCTGAAACTCTGTACAACCTCTGGTTCCTTCAGTTTATCCAGGTCCCATCTCCTTAAATTCCCACCGTTTTGCAGTTTCTTCAGTTTTAAACTACAGTTCATAACCAATAGATTGTGGTCAGAGTCCACATCTGCCCCTGGAAATGTCTTACAATTTATAACCTGGTTCCTAAATCTCTGTGTTACCATTATATAATCTATATGAGACCTGTCAGTATCTCCAGGCTTCTTCCATGTATACAACCTTCTTTTATGATTCTTGAACCAAGTGTTAGCTATGATTAAGTTGTGCTCTGTGCAAAATTCTGCCAGGCGGCCTCCTCTTTCATTTCTTCCCCCCAATCCATATTAACCTACTATGTTTCCTTCTCTCCCTTTTCCTACTACCGAATTCCAGTCACCCATGACTATTAAATTTTCGTCGCCCTTCACTACCTGAATAATTTCTTTAATTTCATCATACATTTCTACAATTTCTTCGTCATCTGCAGGGCTAGTTGGCATATAAACTTCTACTACTGTGGTAGGCGTGGGCTTCGTGTCTATCTTGGCCACAATAATGCATTCACTATGTTGTTTGTAGTAGCTTACCCACACTCCTATTTTTTTTATTCATTATTAAATCTACTCCTGCATTACCCCTATTTGATTTTGTATTTATAACCCTGTATTCGCCTCACCAAAAGTCATGTTCCTCCTGCCACCGAACTTCACTAATTCCTACTATATCTAACTTTAACCTATCCATTTCCCTTTTTAAATTTTCTAACCTACCTGGCCGATTAAGGGATCTGACATTCCACGCTCCGATCCGTAGAACGCCAGTTATCTTTCTCCTGATAACGACGTCCTCCTGAGTAGTCCACGCCCGGATGTCCGAATGGGGGACTATTTTACGTCCGGAATATTTTACCGAAGAAGACGCCATCATCATTTAACCATACAGGAAAGCTGCATCTTGTATTTCTTAATTCCTGAGAGCACCATGTTGCATTTTGAACTTTTCTACAAGCATGTTCTTGGATCTTTGAGTCTCCCATCATTTGCCATCTCGGATTTTTGAGTTTCTCGCCCTGCCCGGGAACTGCAGTGCTGCATCAGTGTCGCCTACTAGTGGCTGGAAAACTGAAACATGCTCCGGGTAGTCTACACCCAAACAACAGTTGAGTTATCTTAACATCATGTCCAGTTTCAAGAGAAATCATTTTTGACGTGTTGTGACAAGAAACACGTGTGTGATGTTCAAAAATTACACAAGTACACTTACCTTGTGTCCTAAACTTTGAGTTAAGGTTATCAGAAAGTAGAGGATTCCAAACGGCGCACCATCGGATTAAAACTAACCATCTGAAAGGAATATTTAATTCCGTTGGTATTACAGTGCACGGTTTTGTTAAAAATTACGAAGCATGCATGTCCGAAGGAACAGCCGCTGAAACGATTTCAGCTCTTATGATGTAGGTGAAGTGTATTAGCACTGCGAATACGCACAACCATCACCTGTGTAATGGAATGACGATAGTGAAAATTAGTTCTGGACTGGGACTTGAAGCTTCCTGCCTTACATACACGAGCAGTCGCCTTAACAGAGTTGGCTTCCCGTTTACGACTGAAGGCCAGGCCCAAACTTCGAAACGTCGTCGTTCGTTCGTCACAATCTGTACTCGTCCATATTATGTAATTCACATGCAGGGGGTGGATATTTTCTAATGCAAAGTCGCTGCCTGCTATCGGTGGATAAATATGATATTGCAATGCCTGAGGTTTTAAGAAGTACTGTGAATACATTTCATGTATCTCATGACGGTTGTAGTCACTGCAGTCCATGTTCCTTCGGATGTGAATGCATGTCCGAAGGCGAAGGAATACTGTACCATACTTTTTAACAACACAGGCCCTGTACTAAACATCTTTTTCCAAAGCTGTTTCACACTGGAAGACCGCATTGCAGGTCTAACAGCCGTGTACCGCAAGTCTCTAGAGGAACGGGAGGTTCCAAATGATTGGAAAAGAGCACAGGTAGTTCCAGTTTTCAAGAAGGGTCGTCGAGCAGATGCACAAAACTATATGCCTATATCTCTGACATCGATCTGCTGTAGAATTTTAGAACATGTTTTTTGGTCGCGTATCATATCATTTCTGGAAACACAGAATCTACTCTGTAGGAATCAACATGGATTCCGGAAACAGCGATCGTGTGAGACCCAAATCGCTTTATTTGTTCATGAGACCCAGAAAATATTAGATACAGGCTCCCAGGTAGATGCCATTTTCCTTGACTTCCGAAAAGCGTTCGATGCAGTTCCGCACTGTCGCCTGATAAACAAAGTAAGAGCCTACGGAATATCAGGCCAGCTGTGTGGCTGGATTGAAGATTTTACAGCAAACAGAACACAGCATGTTGTTCTCAATGGAGAGACGTCTACAGACGTTGAAGTAACGTCTGGCGTGCCACAGGGGGGTGTTATGGGACCACTGGTCTTCACAGTATATACACTCCTGGAAATGGAAAAAAGAACACATTGACACCGGTGTGTCAGACCCACCATACTTGCTCCGGACACTGCGAGAGGGCTGTACAAGCAATGATCACACGCACGGCACAGCGGACACACCAGGAACCGCGGTGTTGGCCGTCGAATGGCGCTAGCTGCGCAGCATTTGTGCACCGCCGCTGCCAGTGTCAGCCAGTTTGCCGTGGCATACGGAGCTCCATCGCAGTCTTTAACACTGGTAGCATGCCGCGACAGCGTGGACGTGAACCGTATGTGCAGTTGACGGACTTTGAGCGAGGGCGTATAGTGGGCATGCGGGAGGCCGGGTGGACGTACCGCCGAATTGCTCAACACGTGGGGCGTGAGGTCTCCACAGTACATAGATGTTGTCGCCAATGGTCGGCGGGAGGTGCACGTGCCCGTCGACCTGGGACCGGACCGCAGCGACGCACGGATGCACGCTAAGACCGTAGGATCCTACGCAGTGCCGTAGGGGACCGCACCGCCACTTCCCAGCAAATTAGGGACACTGTTGCTCCTGGGGTATCGGCGAGGACCATTCGCAACCGTCTCCATGAAGCTGGGCTACGGTCCCGCACACCGTTAGGCCGTCTTCCGATCACGCCCCAACATCGTGCAGCCCGCCTCCAGTGGTGTCGCGACAGGCGTGAATGGAGGGACGAATGGAGACGTGTCGTCTTCAGCGATGAGAGTCGCTTCTGCCTTGGTGCCAATGATGGTCGTATGCGTGTTTGGCGCCGTGCAGGTGAGCGCCACAATCAGGACTGCATACGACCGAGGCACACAGGGCCAACACCCGGCATCATGGTGTGGGGAGCGATCTCCTACACTGGCCGTACACCACTGGTGATCGTCGAGGGGACACTGAATAGTGCACGGTACATCCAAACCGTCATCGAACCCATCGTTCTACCATTCCTAGACCGGCAAGGGAACTTGCTGTTCCAACAGGACAATGCACGTCCGCATGTATCCGGTGCCACCCAACGTGCTCTAGAAGGTGTAAGTCAACTACCCTGGCCAGCAAGATCTCCGGATCTGTCCCCCATTGAGCATGTTTGGGACTGGATGAAGCGTCGTCTCACGCGGTCTGCACGTCCAGCACGAACGCTGGTCCAACTGAGGCGCCAGGTGGAAATGGCGTGACAAGCCGTTCCACAGGACTACATCCAGCATCTCTACAATCGTCTCCATGGGAGAATAGCAGCCTGCATTGCTGCGAAAGGTGGATATACACTGTACTAGTGCCGACATTGTGCATGCTCTGTTGCCTGTGTCTATGTGCCTGTGGTTCTGTCAGTGTGATCATGTGATGTATCTGACCCCAGGAATGTGTCATTAAAGTTTCCCCTTCCTGGGACAATGAATTCACGGTGTTCTTATTTCAATTTCCAGGGGTGTATATAAATGACCTAGTAGATAGTGTCGGAAGTTCCATGCGGCTTTTCGCGGAAGATGCTGTAGTATACAGAGAAGTTGCATCATCAGAAAATTGCAGCGAAATGCAGGAAGATCTGCAGCGGATAGGCACTTGGTGCAGGGAGTGGCAACTGACCCTTAACATAGACAAATGTAATGTACGGCGAATTCATAGAAAGACGGATCCTTTATTGTATACGATAGCGGAACAAACATGTGCCAGTACAGCAGTTACTTCTGTAAAATATCTGGGAGTATGCGTACGGAACAATTTGGAGTGGAACGATCATATAAAATTAATTGTTGGTAAGGCGGGTCCCAGGTTGAGATTCATTGGAAGAGTCCTTAGAAAATGTAGTCCATCAACAAAGGAGGTAGCTTACAAAAACTTGTTCGACCTATACTTGAGTATTGCTCATCAGTGTGGGATCCGTTCCAGGTTGGGGTGACAGAGGAGACAGAGAAGATCCAAAGAAGAGCGGCGCGTTTCGTCACAGGGTTATTTGGTAAGCGTGATAGTGTTACGGAGATGTTTAGCAAACTCAAGTGGCAGACTCTGCAAGAGAGGTGCTCTGCATAGCGGTGTAGCTTGCTGTCCAGCTTTCGAGAGGGTGCGTTTCTGGATGAGGTATCGAATATATTGCTTCCCCCTACTTATAACTCCCGAGGAGATCACGAATGAGAGGTTCGAATGCGCACGGAGGCTTTCCGGCAGTCGTTCTTCCCGCGAACCATACGCGATTGGAACAGGAAAGGGAGGTAATGACAGTGGCACGTAAAGTGCCCTCCGCCACACACCGTTGGGTGGCTTGCGGAGTATAAATGTAGATGTAGATGTAGAATATCGTATTTATCCGCCGATACGAGGGAGCAGCTTGACACTAAAATGCTCCCTTTCTCCTCCTCCCCCCCCCCCCCCCCCCCCAGCCCTCCTTTGTACGGGTATTGTACGAAGTGTGCCAGTACATGTTGTGACTCACGAACGTCGACGTAATGGAGTTTGGGTCTGGCCGTGAATCGAGCACTGATAGCAAAAGCGGTTAAAGGGACCGCTCGTTTGAAGGAGGAAATCCGATTTCGAATCCCGGTCCGGCACAGATATTCATTCTCGTCATTCTATTACACAGCCGATGGTTATCCGTATTCGCAGCTGCTAATACATTTCATGTATTTCTATATGGCTGTAGTCGCTACAGTGCAACATTTTATCGTACTTCTTAACAACACAGGCACTGCAAATATTATATTTATCCGTCGATGCGAGGCAACAACTTCCAATTAAAATGTCCCCACTCCCCTGTAAGGGAATTACAGCAAGTATTCGAGAGCAGGTTGTGAACAGCGACACGTGGAAGTTAGGGCTCTGGCCGCGACTCGTGCACAGAGAGACAAGACACGATGGCTCAGCGTGTTCAGTCTGAGTGTTAGCTGCCCCATGTAATAAAAAACTGAGTTAATTGATCAACGATGAACTTGAACAAGCGTCATGGGACGTCCGCTTCGAACAAACAGAACTAACAATAACAAAAAAATGGGATCAACAAAAAAAAAAGAGAAGTTAAGGCGACCGCTCGCCTAAAGTCGGAAAATCGGGTTCGAGTTCCGGTCCGTCACAGATTTTCACTGTCGTAATTCCATTATAGAGCTGATGGCTGTTTGTATTCGCAGCTGCGAATTCATTTCATGCATTTAATTTTTTATCACCACAAAGAACTTATGCTGCGCCAACTTAATCTCATAACAACTGTGCCATGTGACAAGCGACAGTCTCAAAGGATACCTTGAAATGACTCGTCATGTTTTATCATACTTTTTTCAAATAATACTATCAGATGTGCGTGTTTAGCTGAGACTGAACCTATTGGTTCTCTTATAACAGAACAAACTTCTTGCGTCGGCTCTGGACCAGCGGTCCTCTCAGATCCTGCAAGTCATCAGCTTTAGAAGATAACTCTGGTCATGAGATAATTTTCAGAGCCTGCAGAATGTTCTCGACTAACGCACGACTATAACGAACAGCAAGGTCACAGCAGCCGGAAGGAGCTTCTGAAAATGACAATGGAGGGTAGAATATCTTAAACACCCTTGAGAAATGTCATCAGCTGTTTTTATCTTTTAATAAAATTTTCCAACCGTTCGTAAATACTCAAAGTAAGCAGTTCTACACCATTTACATCAAATCTGTGAATAAATTATTTAACTGATGTCTGACGTGTTGGTCAACATTGTCATTTAGACACAGATACAGAGGAAAATGGCTCTGAGCACTATGGGACTCAACTGCTGTGGTCATCAGTCCCCTAGAACTTAGAACTACTTAAACCTAACTACCCTAAGGACATCACACACACCCATGCCCGAGGCAGGATTCGAACCTGCGACCGTAGGAGAAGCGCGGCTGCGAACTGGAGCGCCTAGAACCGCACGGCCACCGCGGCCGGCCACATACAGAGGACTGTTCATGTCAAGTTGCAGCGTTTTATTGGATGTGAAAAACTTACACGTAAGTGGTGACAGAGAACTGAACACAAGTCCGATGCTCAGTGAATGTTCTTAAAATAATGTGAACAGAATAGAGTGAGAGATGGGGAGAGAGTGAGAAACAAACAGTATTGTGTCAAAGAAAAACTATTGAACGGCTCTCTTCCATTTCTCCTGGAATTTATACGCCAATGAATTCATGAAACACCGCATGAAAAATTCCACTGTGGGAACTTACAAGATGTCTGTGTATTGTTTTTGAAGGTAGCACTACGAACATCGATACAGAACCATAAGCAGTATACAAACACATGCCTCACACTCTTGGTCATTCAAGGCTTCGTACTGTCTGAAATATTAATTTCCAACGACTGGTTCCTTATCTCAAAAAAATCCAGGTTCAGATCCTCTGTCATATGCGTAACTTTGATCCCAAAGGCTTGCGACGCCTTGTATACGGTCGCATGCGTCACACTGAAGGCGATCAGTGAATGTCTTCGGAGACTTCTGGTCTGTAATCTTCTTCCGAAACCAAGCTGTGACATTAGGAGTAGTCTACTTGTGGAGCGAGATCTGGCGATTGGGGCATTGATCATCAGTGTGTCGGGTGGGTAGGATTCCTTCAGACAGGCAGTGAGCGATGGATGCAGTGTTTCCCCCGGACGAAAGTTACGGGCAGGGCTGAGGTGGTTGGGGGAGGCAAAATCCCAATTACAGTGAACGATAAATAACAAGGATGTTGCTTCTTCAGGGGAAATACGTTACAGTCTTTACAAACACGTCCATTAAAAGCAGATACACCACATAAACCACGGCGATGAGAAGAGTCCACTGAAACTTTAAGCATGATTCTACGATAGATATGAAGTACGCTACAACTATTTTTATTATGAATATTACAGTGGATAATGGAAAATAATAAGAATCAAATCATTGAAGCGAACACATCATATTAGGTACGACAGGCTGCATTTGAAATCCTGTGTGTATATCAGAAGTAGCATACGATGTTATTGAAGACAGATAAGCAAATACACAGCCGTCAATTCTCTACAAACTACACATAGTATAAAGGCAACATGAATTATCCATTTCCTTACATAAGCATCCCAGATAATTACTGCCTACAGTTATCTACTAGATTTACTTTAAGCGATTATGTGTGCAAGTGGCCTTTAGTGAAAGAGTACATGGTATGCAAATAGAATAGCTAGTTCACAGGATAAGATTAAAACCATATGGTCAGTTGTGAAGGAAGTGTCTGGTCAGCAACACAAGGTCGACAATATAAAGTCAGTTCGAAGTAAAAATATTTCTGTTACTGATAAATCAGATGTATGTTCAGTATTTAACAATCATTTTCTGAGCGTTGCTGGTGAATTAAATAAAAATTTAGTTTCTACAGTGAATCATATTACTTTCTTGGCAAATGCCTTTCCCGGATTGACGTCTGAAATACTCCTCTGTGATACAGACAAGAGGGAGATTGAGTCAATAATTAAATCACTGAAGACTAAGGACTCTGATGGTTATGATGTAGTGCCTAGCAGAATATTAAAGTACTGTGCAGCACATGTTAGCCCTGTATTTAGCCATATTTGTAATTTTTCCTTCAGAAAGGGTCAGTTTCATGAGCGATTAAAGTACTCAGTAGTAAAGCCGCTTTATAAAAAGGGAGAAAGGGATAATGTAGATAGTTTTAGACCTATTTCTATGCCATCAGTGTTTGCAAAGTTATTGAAAAGGCTGTGTATGTAAGGATAATTGATCATTTTATATCACACGATTTGCTATCAAATGTACAGTTTGGCTTTAGAAGTCGTTTAACAACTGAAAATGTTGTATTGTCTTTTCTCTGTGAGGTACTGGATGGCCTAAACAAAAGTTTCCGGACGCTTGGCATATTTTTTGATTTAACTAAGACATTTGATTGTGTTTATCACAAAATATTGCTCTAGAAGTTGGACCGTTATGGAATACAGGGAGTACCTCACAATTGGTTCACCTCTTACTTTAGCAACTGGCAGCAATAGGTCATTATTCACAATGTTGATAACAGCTGTGATGTGGGGTCTGAGTGGAGTACTGTCAAGTGGGGGGTGCCCCAGGGATCAGTGTTGGGGCCAGTCCTGTTCCTTATTTGTATAGATGATATGCCCTTTAGTATTATGGGTAACTCTAAAATATTTCTATTTGCTTGGTAGTAAAGGATATTGTGTGCAATATTGGCTCGGTTTCAAATAGTACAGTACATGACCTAAGTTCATGACTTGTAGAAAATAAACTAACGCAAAGTCACAGTAAGACTCAGTTTTTACAACTTCTAACCCACAATTCAACAAAACCTGTTTTAATTTCACAGAACGGGCATATGATTAGTGAAACTGAACAGTTCAAATTCCTAGGTGTTCAGGTAGATATTAAGCTGTCGTGGAAAGCCCACGTTCAGCATCTTGTTCAAAGACTTAATACTCCCATTTTTACTATTCGAAGAGTATCAGAAGTGAGCGATCGTTCGACACGAAATTTAGTCTACTTTGCTTTTTTCATTGGTATTATATTCTGGGGTAACTCTTCCCATTGTAAAAGTATATTTTTGGCTCAGAAACGGGCGGTTCAGGCAATAAGTGGTGTAAGTTCACGAACCTCTTGTTGACCCCTGTTCACGATTGTGGGTATTTTAACATTGGACTCTCAATACATATATTCCTTACTGTCGTTTCTTGTTAACAATATTAGCTTATTCCCAAGAATAAGCAGCTTTCACTCGGTTAATACTTGGCAGAAATCAAATCTGCATTTGGATCGGATTTCCTTAACTCTTGTGCAAAAAGGTGTGCAGTATACCGCTGCATCCATTTTCAATAAGCTACCACTCGGATTTCGAAAATCTTAGCAGTAATCCACGCGCTTTCAAATCGAAACTGAAGCGTTTCCTCGTGGGTCACTCCTATTCTGTCGAAGAGTTCCTTGAAAATTTAAGCTGATTCTTATTTTATTGTTGATTGCGTTTACTTAAACTTATGGACTGTCTTTTTCGGGTTCATGAAGATTTATTTTTATCCGTTGTTACTTTTATGTTGTAATTTCATGTACTGACACGTTCCATGACCTGGGAGATTTACTCCTCAATTTGGTCCTACGGAACATGACGTGTAAATAAATAAAAATCACTTTGGAAGCGCGAATAACAGAGGTAGAAACCAGGAATAAAAGGGTACGTACCTAGACGACACAAGGACGCTCTCTCCTCTAGCACGTCATACGCATTTCGTAATGTTAACGTAACTGTTTCATACTGTAAAACAGGATGTGTGCACTAATTTTACTACTATCTTTTGTTATACTGTATTCTCTTTATAATAAGCAGTCGCAAAATTATCATATTCTAATATGTTTATATATGCGAATAGTCTAATTTTAAATGGTGATCAGTGCTTCAATATTTAACGGGGATTTAGTAGAGTGTGAATTCATGGCAAATACTTAGTGGTGACCAGGAGCAGGCACGCCATCTTTAGTCCTCAGACTACCGCCTTTAGTCTTTTGCGAGTGATGTTGTTTCAGGGGTTGTTTTTAAGCAGTCGAGATAGACTGCGAGGTGAAGCAGATGTGCTAGTTAAACACTTTGAAATTGTGTTGTAAGAATACCGACTCGTACTTTGATCTTTGAGAGCGTTTTCAGCTACTAAGCACACATACGAGCTTTATTTTTGGGGCTTGAGGAAGCTGAAAACTTTCTATGTTTTGCTGCAGTTAATATTGAGACTAGCGTTCGGGCCACTCCTTTGCCTGTTTTTGTAGTGATTATTTAGGATAGTGAGCTTCAGTTTTATGGTACGATTAATAATGAGAAACTGTGCGTTCGAACTTCGGAATGTTCGATTTTGAGTATTGTAATTATTACACTGTTCTATTTAGTTAACCCTGCTACGCTATGCTATTAATCCTTTTTTTTGCGTTTCAGTGCACAAATGTGTAAGGTCACCATACGCAAACATGCAAATTATTTGCAGCAGACATTTCTGTGTTAAATCGTCAATGTGAGGGCGCGAGGTTTACAGTAAACTGGCAGTGGTGCATCGGAAAAAAGTTACATGACTCGCAGGATGTGTTACATACGTCGATCGTAGGCGTGTTACTCGCTTCTGTTTCGTTAACATTTTTAATGTCACAGGAAATATCTATGCAGTTTATTTATTTAATATTTCACTAACATGCCACCTAATCCATGATGATGTAAGGCTCAGTTATTTAATAAATGCATGGGATTCAGAACGCTGGTGTATGACCGACTCCTATGACATTACAGCGAGCCAAACTCCTATGAGATTAAAGCGAGCCAAGTTAATAGCCTAGGTCGTGCGTTGTCCACGCTAATAGCGGACTTTAAAAACGCTGATGCAGTCGTAAAGTTATGTGGAGGATGACGGGACGGCGGTTCCAAATTTATGTTTTCCGTGATTTCTCTAAATCGCTCAAACCAAATGGAAGTTTATTACTTTGGAGAAGGCTCGGTCGTGCCGTCACTAATGGCCTCATCATCGGTGACCATTAAACCTTAGTCTCCCTTTTTAATCAGAACTCAGTATTGTAAACTACCGTGATCCTAGCTCCATAAATGATAGGTGCCTAACAACTTCAGACACACACACACACACACACACACACACACACACACACACACACACAAAAGTGTGTACTCCAGCAAAGAAACAAATGATAACGACCTGGAACGCATACTATTGACCTTCCAAAGTTCATTATAGACGTCTACTCGAAACATTTTGCTGCAATTGCAGTTCAAACATACGAACATAGACAGTTTTTCTGAAAACGCCGTGCCGAGTGCAGTTGCTGAAAGAAATAAGAGTAGATGGTACACAGAGAAGATTTTTTCAGTCTTTATAGACAGGTGAGTATTTCCTAAGGAAATCGACATTTTTCAATGAATCATCCCTGGTTTAGACCGTTTTTAATCCAAGCACTTGGTTCTTCGTCTTATGTCCTTATTGTTCCCTCTTGGTTCTTGCACAGATTGTATATTACCTGTCTTCCCTGTAGTTTACCCATGTATTTCTCATAATTTCGAAAATTGCACCATTTGACATTGTTGAACTGTTTTTCAAGGTCGACAAACCTATGAATGTGTCTTGATTTTCCCTTAGTCTTGTTTCCGTTCTCAACCCCAACGTCAGAAATGCCTCTATGCTGCCTTTATCTTTCTTAAAGCAGAACTGATCGTCATCTAACAGATTTTCTTTTCCATTCTTCTGTATATTACTCTCGTCAGCAACTTTGTTCGTGAGCTTTTAAGCTGATTGTGAGATAATTCTCGCACTTGTCAGCTCTTGCTACCTTCGGAATTGCGTTTATGACGCTTTTCCGAAAATCTGATGGTATACCGCCAGTCTCATTCATTCTGCAAACTAAAGTGAATAGTGTTTTTTTTTTACTACTTCCTCAGTGATTTTAGAAATTTTAGAAGTGCTCCTGGATACGCCTTTCAATCGAAAATCTAATTTCAGAATCCATTCCCGACCATGATGTTCAAATGGTTAAAATGGCTCTAACCACTATGGGACTTAACATCTGAGGTCATCAGTCCCCTAGACGTAGCACTACTGAAGCCTAACTAACCTAAGGACATCACACCCACCCATTTCCGAGGCAGGATTCGAACCTGCGACCGCAGCAACAGCGCTATTCCGGACTGAAGCACCTAGAACAGTTCGGCCACTGCGGCCGGCCGTTTCCAATTATACGTCCTCCTGTTGTGATTTTGGAACAGAGCATTCGCCGTTATTAGTTGAAATTTATTGCAGAACTCAGTCTTCTTCCTCTCTTATTCCTACTACTGAGCCCATATTCTCCCGTAACCCTTCCTTCTATTCCTTCCTCTACAAGAGCATTCCAATCTCACATGACTATCAGATTCTCGTCTCCCATTAAAAACTGAATTACCCGTTCAATAGCCTCATACACCTCCTCTGTTTCTCATCCTCTGCTTATGATGTCGGTATGTGTACCTGAACTATTGTTGTTGGTGTTGGTTTGCTGTCAGTTCTGATGTGAACAACCCTAATAGTGAACTGTTCATAATAATTCACTCACTACCCTATCTTTCTATTCATAACAAATCCTACTCCTATTATGGCCTACCATATTCTGCTTCTGCTGATATTTCCCTATACTCGTCTGGCCGGAAATCGTTGTCTTCTTTCCATTTGTATTCAGTGACCCCCACTATACGTAGATTGAGCCTCAGCATCTCCCTTCTCAGATATTCTAGCTTCCAAATCACACTCAAACTTCCGACATTCCACGTCTCGACTGGTAGAACGTTACCATTTCATTGGTTATTCAGGCTTTTTCTAATGGAACTTTCCCCTTGGCAGTCTCCTCTCGGAGATCTAAATGGGGACTAAATCGGAATCTTTGCCAATGGAGAGCTCATTATGACACTTTTTCAACTAATAGCCACATTTCCTGAGACGCACATTGTTGTTGTTACGGTCTTCAGTCCAGAGATTGGTTTCATGCAGCTCTCCATGCCACCCTATCCTGTGCAAGGTTCTTCATCTCTGAGTAACTACTGCAACCTACATCCTTCTGAATCTGCTTACTGTGTTCATCCCTTGGCCTCCCTCTACGATTTTTACCCTCCACGCTTCCCTTCAATACTAAATTGGTGATTGCTTGATGCCTCAGAACATGTCCTACCAACCGATCCCTCCTTCTAGTCAAGTTGTGCCACAAATTCCTCTTCTCCCCAATTCCATTCAGTACTTCCTCATTAGCTACGTGATTTACGTGATTTACCAGCCTTCTTCTGTGACTTTAATGCATTGGCTTCCATTGCCTTCTGTAACCTCATGTCGTTGGTCATTGTTGATTCTTCCGATTTTTGGGGGCAGTTTCCCTCCCCAGAGGCCAGGTAATGCCCTGAACCTCAGGCCACACCTTCGCCCTCTTTGACAAGTCCGTTAGCTGAACGAGGATGAATTCATGTGTCGGAATTCTTCGGCAGCCATTGCTAACGACTTTTATTCGAAATTTAAGCAGTTGCGACTTTCGGACCCTGCGTCTAAGACGTTTTGATTACTAGTCAACGATGCTACCCCTTGTCCACGGGTTGTGGTATGGGTGATGTATAGCAAACTTTAGAACTATTGGTGATGTCCAGGAAATATGTCGCAATGCAATTTTCTTTGCAGAATAATGTCAACACTATGCTTTGGGTCCTTGCGTATAGAAAACCCGTGATGTTCCGCCTCTAACGATCTTGTTGAAGGGACGTAATTACTAATATAAGTTCCTTTCCGTTGTGTCCATTTGTAGTTACACTTTAGGTCGGTAGTATCCATGTAGGCACACAAGCTATGTTGCATGCTTGAAGGAATGTACAAAGAATATACGGGTAGATACACTTCATTTCTCTATAGTACTCAAATATCGTTTGCTATTCTATCCATAACATTCTAACTATTAAGTGTAAAATGTGCTGTAAGAGAATCTTCGACAGTCACGGCAGAATTTCGTTACTATATATTAATATCCGTTGATTCCACAGGAGAATCAAATGAATAAAAAAGGTTATTCCTTCTATATTTAGGTCTTTAGATCTCTAAATTATCTTCATGGCCTCGGGAGACACCAGTCACTATGGTTATTTGTAAACTGCTAGTGTTCAGCGATATGTGTGGGGCGCCATGCAGGACAGATAAGTTGCAGCTCAACATCTTAAGAGCTTTGAGATTTCTTCTCTCCACACACAATTAGTCTTAAATTCAAGATCTCTCCAGACGGACGGATACCTTCAAGAGAACTCAAATATTTTGGGGCGCAGATGAGTGCTGATGGATTCACAAGCTACTGCTGAAAGTTATTTCTTTGATCCTGATTTTTCGGCCAACCATGAAAATTGCTTCTTTGACTCCCACCAAATAGCAAGACGTTTTCCACTATTTTAACTTTCCTCTTGGATAGATCTTAAGAATTTTATGTTAGTGTGATTTAATTTAAAAATTATGATTATTCATTCATCGCTCCTTCTATGATAACAATGTTCTTCAGTTAAAAAATTATATTTGTTTGAATGAAAGTTTGTGGTATATCTAAGTTACGTAACAAATTTTTGTCTACAACTAAATTACATTTACAAATGCGAATTTATGGAAGCTAAACGTAACCTTCCTTGACGTTACAGTCCCAGATTAGAGAACATTTTGAGATAGTTTTCGCAAAGTTTATCAAGCTTCTTATGAATAATCCAGTTTGCACTTCGTTAATAAATGTTACTTGACATGGGGAATAAAGAATATCTGTTTCTAGTTTCTAAAATGACCAAGTAAGATTCCATTTTAAAGTACGTAGTAAAGCTTACGAATAGTTTAAAGTGACCATTAATACTCAAGCGTGAAGTCTCACAGACCTAATTGTCTTCTTTCAGCATCAGCCCATTTTGCTGGACGCAGCCTGGATAGAGAGATGGAAGATGACTCTGAGCACTATGCGACTTAACTTCTGAGGTCATCAGTCGCCTATAACGCAGGACTAATTAAACCTAACTAACCTAAGGACATCACACACATCCATGCCTGAGGCAGGATTCGAACCTGCGACCGTAGCGGTCGCCCGGTTCCAGACTGTAGCGCCTAGAACCGCACGGCCACTCCGGCCGGCAGAATGGAAGAGTTTCAAAGATTTCCGTCTTTAGTGAACTCACTGCACCCATTATGCTCAAACTGTCACGCAGTTAATTTGATAATGTGATAAGCAAATTCAATTAGATACTGTAATCGATGAAAACTACAGACAGTATTTACTACTGTCAGTGATTTGGCAACTGACTACTTCTTCCTCCCCCTTTCCTTTGTTTATGGTGAGGGGGACCTGTTTTTTTCCGCAGCTTTGGGAACTTTCATTAGCTGATTCGTAACAGGGAAGTTGACTTCAAAGGACCAGAGTCTCATAAACTTGTTCGTCACTGAAAGCAACCCCAAGCACATATAGGTCCGGGAAGTCGCTGTGTTCCGTCTCCACACAGCAGGAATGTGGCAGGAAGGTCTCCGTGCCATAAAAGCTGCATTATTTGAGACATTTGAAGGAACCATTTTGGTGAGATAAAATGCGAAAGCTTGGCAAGTCGCTAAGTATTTGAGACCATGCCATCAGCCATTGTCTGCTGCCACGCCAAGAAAAAAAATGTACGTTTAAATACGGCTAACAAGAACTGTGATAGGCACACAGTAATTATTTTCGTAGAAGGCGAGTTTTCCCATGCGTATTCACGTGCAAGCCTTTTGGTTGGCTGTGGTTGGAAACCTGTCCTTTCTTGAGAGATATCTGCCTGCATTCCGGCGCCACACCATAACTAATTAAGCATGAAAATATCTGCGAGACGGAGAGCACACACTTGCAGCAGCGACTGAAGAGAACAGTTGCTCCAGGTCGTTACAGAAAACTGCAGATAGCGATATCTCTGACTTACAGCAGAGTACAGAGGCCGAGCTGGTTTCACAACTTCCAGCCATCACTGGAGCCATCTTCCACGTTCACACCGTATGTATAGGAGTAGTAAGCATGAGACAGTGATGCAGTCACCGAGTTGAGGAGAGTGTGAGGATAGTTTATTTACATCAGGATTTAATTCCACAGTTTTAGTGTTTGCATCCAGCTACTTGCTACCATCATACAATCACTGAATCTGTTGGTGGTCGTACTTGCTTTTCTTGGGATCTTTCTTTAAATCTCTAACCATTTTCGCAGTCGGCTTTATCCGCCGATTAGTTCCATATTATGTTTTGAAGTATCCACTGATCTGTATCAAATCTAAAGTTCATAATTACAATCCTTGTCCACTTGTTAAGTGTTTATGTGTTTTATTTAGTAGGTAAAATTTTGTTTAATATCTTCTGGTAAGAGACCAAACTTTTATGGTGACCACTATTTTCCTTTTCTAGTGAGGTAAGCCCCTTCACTACTATGTCTGTGTGAGGTGTGGTACCCATACCGTCTTGCTTAATTGGGCCACCTCTAATAATTTGCATTCAATCGGACACCTGTTAAGTGACTTCGTTTCTCTTAAACTTGCTCGATCTTATGGGGAGCTTCACTTCTCTGTAGGTCACTGGGAATCAGAAACAGCTCAACTGACATCTCACAGTGCCGAAGTCAGAGTCCAAATCACCCTGGAAGATCTGGTGCCACTTAAATAGGATACAAACAGGCATGCCAGAACTGGGGCTACCCTACACTTGTGGTGCATCATTGGTAGCCCTGAATGTAAATGTAGAGCAGCAGTTATGTCCTGCATGTCACAGCTGAAGCTGTAAATCGGATATCAAATACTAGCACACATATATGCGGAATACTGTGTTAAAGTTATTTTGTACAGAATATGTGATTTGTATAAATTTTTGTTTAATTTGTGCTTTGCAGTTTTTCTTTTTGTAATTTGTGATCTATAATTCTTCTTTTCTCCTATTTGTAATTTATAGATGTTTGTTTATCATACAACAAATGAAAAATAAACAAAGAAACCAGTAGCAGGAAGCCATGTAATCACACAGCCACTTGCGGCTCAGCAATAATTAGAAAATATGTAAGGTGGAGAAAATGTGCTGACTATACCAGATAAAGATTTGATGATTTTGTGATTTTTACAGCAGCAAAATGTATGTTTAAATTAAGCATTGTACATCTCTGTCAAAGGTTTTAAAAGATTATTTAATTTCAAATAAATTAGATGAAGCTTCTGTCCTTATTCAACATCTGAAGTTATTTTCTTTTAGCTGAATCACTTTCTGTTATTTAAAAGTTATCGACTTGATCACAAATAACAGAATTTTTCCAACTGTGCAGAGTAACCATAAGATATATATTTATTTTAAAGAAATCGAAGTCAGTGCAGTGATCCTTCTTTGGTGATTATTGATTATGATGGTGAAATATAATGTCATTTTCATGGCAGATCATAAAATATTTTCTTCTTTTTTTTAATAGAAATTTGCCAAATGAACTAACGAACACAGTGTCATGTATGTTGATTAATGTGTACTGAAAATACAACTTTGAGAATTAAATTGTTAATTGCTTTCTGGGCTGGTACATTTTAAAATCTACTTTTCATAGAAAAGCATTGTATTTGCCAGGATTTTTCAATGTGTTATGATTGTAAAATATGTCCCTGTGATAGACAATGAATGTCAGATAAGATTAGTATTAATCTGAGAAAGGAGACTGATTGTTTCATTTGTGTTTTTTTTTGGTGACTTACCAATGTGTCACTACTAGGTAAAAAACATATGCCAACACTACGCTCTGCGGGCTTTCTTCTTTGTAAGGTAATGTTTCCAAAAATATGTTAAATTAAAAGGAAGTTGTTTCATAGTTTATTAGTGTCTTTTGATTTCAGAATGGGTTATTTTCTCTGTAGCAGAATATGCCCTGTATTGTAACTCCTAGCTAGGTCTAAACTGTTTGATGAATGGGAACTCGAACCCAGAACAATGACAGTTGTGGAAAATAACAACTGTAATTTATAGTAAGTTGACAGGCAGTGTTGGAATCTGACAGTGATTTCATTGGCATTTAGAAATGAAAATTGACTACTGTGAGTTTAAATTTATGTTTCCTTTAGACAAAACAGAATTTGATAAGTGATTTTACAGGCACAGGTCATTTTTAAGATTCTGAGAGTGATCTGTTGTTCTTATAATTCTGACTGCAAAAAATGTGACATAGCATAATATATGTAATGGCAACTATTTTACACAATTATTCCTGGTATTGTATCCAGTATGTAGTTCCCACAGGAGAAAAGAGCTTTGCACATTCAATTTTACAGCTTTTAACTGCCATTTTTGGAAGCTCACAATATATTCTCAGGTCCTTAACAATTTGCTCTCAAAACAAGCCCTTGAGTGAAATTTGTTAAAAAGAAAAATAGCTGCATGAATTCCGTTTCATTACCTTTTTATATCTACAGTCACCATACACCTAAAAGGATTATGAAGTACATGAATATTCTATATGTGATAAAAGTTGTGACTAGAACCTCCTCCTCTACACACCATAATAACTGTGAAAACTATTATTTGATGAGGAATACCTGCTTAACTTTTGCCTGTGTATAAAATAAATATTGCAGAGGAGTCTATTAGATATATGGTATTATACTTTCAGATTTATGAAGGGTGAATTGAACTTTGAGGTAATTGTTTCTGTTTTATATTTGAATTTTTGGTTGTTTTAGCCTTAGTACTTATAACAAAAAATAGTTATAAGTTTGTTTTTCATATAGATTTGTGAATCAAAAAATATGAAATAGTGATCAATTTTAAAAATTTTAAATTTCATTTTAATATACAATTATACAATCTATCTTTGCTTATAAAAATCTCTTTACGAGCCATTTACCATCTGAATTAAATATATAATATACAGAGTCTCCTCAGCAACATTATTTATCATAGTAACAATAACGAGATTTTAACATAAAAATTCATATTTATAATTTTTAATTATTAACAGTGTGAAGAAAAATGGAAAATGTATAATATGAATATTAAAAGTGGCTTGATTTTAGTTGACTCTGCTGTGTTATATTTTTGTTAGATACAAAATGAAATAGTAGCATTAACTTTAAGTTTTCCAAGCTCATAATAGTGTATCAAATTCAATAGTATGATTTAGAATTCGTTTTGCATTCTGAAAAACCATACTACCTGATTTCAAACTATAACAAATCAATATTTTATGAAAGAAAGAACATAAATACTGACATCTAAATGGATGTGCTGTGCATCACTGAGATAACACAAAAACTAAACTATAGTTGAACAGTTTTATTTCTATAACCCAAATATACTCTAAATTCATGATATAAATTGCAAATGTGCATAATGAAAAGTACAACAATAGAAGGCTATCAGTATTGACTGCCTCCAAAAAGCTTACTTTTCATAATTCTGTAAATAACTATGTAATGCTGGCATTTATACAACATTTTTAACCACAATAACAAAATTTCAGTATGACCATATAGCCACTTCTTATCATATATCATTTCAGAAATAACAATACACAAATCTGTCAAACAATTTTCTTATACAACCTTCTTAAAAATCATTTCATGAACATGGATTTGTGCTTATCTGGAACACAACATATCCAGCTAACATATTGACAGAAAGATGTTTTATATACCAGTAATCAGAGCACAGGAACTTGCACATATATTTCAGATATATTATATGCTTACTTTAGAATATAACAAAGCACATTTACTTTTCATATGACTGTACTTCAGTCTATCATTGTCTTCATTCAGCAAGAATAACAAAATATGGCTGAAGCACCACAAGGGCCATACACTCTATTCATTCCTATGGAAGGACACAATCAGTCAGCTTACACAATCTCAGTGCCATGATTATAATTTTAGTTTAAACAAGGTGATAAACTGATTTTTCACCATTAAAGATACATAGCTGTGTGCTGTTCTTTGAAGTTAAGCAAGAACTTGTCATATCTATCAAACAGATGTTCGTGTGCCACAGCTGATAATCATTGTTCCTGCTGAACATAAAACGAAAATGACAACAGCAGCTGGAACAAAAACTGCTCTAATTGGTAAATTTTGAATGGTGATGGTTGTTAACCTAATGACTGAACTGGTATATTAGGTATTATTATTAACTTAAACGCTATAAATTATTATTAATTTTTTAGTATTTATGACCCCTTTGGACTTCACTAAATGGCAGGAACTGGAATTGAACAAAAAGATTCCTGGTAAGCAAAAGCAAATGATAGTGATTAATTAATATTTAAAGTTTATTTTTTGAATTACGTTTCTGTGTTGATGAAGTAATATATTTTAAGAACTTTGATTTCTTGTTATGTATTGCTTCAACACCTAAAATACAGAAAAAAGTCATCTCTCCTTCTGTGTATATTCATGATCCCTTTCAAAAGTTAAAAAAATATTCTTGGTTGGTTTAGAGGCTACAATGAATTGTATTTCAGTATGATGTAAAACTGTCAGTGAAACAGATAACTAATGTGTGTAATATATAAATGAATAATGGAAATAAGAGCTTTTCCATATGTGATAATATGATTATATGTACCTGTTAATGGACTAATTTTCAGTAAAATATTTGTTACCAAAAACATCTGAGTGTGAAATCTTATTTTCACATACGTTAGTGTTCATAACTGACAGTAGAATTTACACAAAAACAATAGAACATCTTAGTTGAAAGAGGTAATAAGGAATTTTTTCCTATTAGAATTTACATTATTTATTTTCTCCTAAAATTTATGTCTCAAAGATCAATCCTGAAAATATCTGTCCTCTTGAGATGATAATAAATGATATGATCTTACAAAAATCTGACTTTCTATTGATTTCTCTAGTAAATTATTGATATTTTTATATTGAAACAAATAAATTACTGAGAAGCCATAGCAGAAACCTCTGTATAATTATTAAATAAGTAAAATATAGTCTTGTGAAAACCATCTGATCACTGGGGCATACTAAATGATCCTAGAATAATAATAATGAAAGTGATAGAAAGCAGTGTTGGTACTGTACACTGTCTGTATGCTATAGGTAGCGCTGTGTAAAATTAATTTAATAAAAATCAAACTGAACAAAAAACATTTGATTTAAGTGTATTAGACTGTGAAGAGCAACATCAGTTATGTGCAAGAAATGTTAACACGTATGCTTTTGTAATCAGTTAATTTTCACAATTACTACATTTTACCTATGAAGGCAGTTTATTTTTATAATTATCGTTATTAAATATATATAACTCTTTATAAACAAGAGATTTTTTGGTCTAATCTATCAATTTTTAAATTAGATTTTCTATACCCTTTATATTGGTGCAATTTTAGTAGTCTTTTAAGCTGATGAATATATAATGAAGGTCTGAAAAATGTAAGAAATTTAGTATAAAAAGGATTGGTTTTTAATTAATACCCTTTGCATTGCAAGAGTTTGATAGTGTTTCATCAACTCTAATAATTTTGCAAGTTGAATGTTTTTATAACTGATGCTCTCTAACAACATACTGTCGTGAGGTAAAAGTAAAAATGGCATTCTAACTCACTTCCATAGCTGAATTTACATCATGAAGTTCCTGGGCTGTGAAATGTATACTCTTACAACTTTAAGTAGTTTGGAATCGTAACTAAAATAACAACTGAACAGAGCTATATTCCTTTTGCATTTCTTAAGATTTAGTCGAAAAACAGGAAAAGTGGAGAACAAAAGATAAAAAAAGAAACTTGCACTTAACATTTTAACTATTGAATTCTTTTCACAAGTTATTATAACTCTATGCCAGAACATCTTAGAACCTTGGAACTTATTGTATGTTTTCCATGATAACATTTATTCGTTTTTAAATGCTGTGTATACATATAGTTTTATATACAAAGGTACATTTACTGCAAATGAAGCACCGCGCAGAGGGATAACTCTTTAAAAAATATTTTCCACTCAATACAGGGAGTCTCGTTAAAATCTCTCTTGGCGATGCTGTGTGTTCACAAGCAGAGCCTCAAGCAACCAACTTTGCAACAAAGCGCCTTCTAAACAAGAATGCAAGATAACAGACAACACGGACTGGAGAGCATCGTTGCTAATCGAATGGGTCGGCACAATTTTTACTTTGAACCGGAATCAAATATTACATCAAACAGAGTGCATTATTTTTTTTTCTTGCCAAACTTTATTTTAAGGACTTTATATATCTTTTGGCAGTTAATCACCCACGGAATATTGTCAGATTCCTGGCGTGTATCACAGAAAATAATTTAACTTTTTGTTATTATTATTTATTATTATTATTATTATATACTTCTATACATAGTATTTTACATATCATCCGACGGTGGATTACAAAGAGTACAGTTCTTTTATGACACCCAGGAAGATCATTGTTTTTTTTCTGGATTATTTAAAATACTTATCTGAAAGTTTATTTTTGTTTTTTAAGTTAACGAGACAATAGCATAGAAGTCGATGAAGGAATTGCCGGCTGTCGCAGCCGTACAGTCGTCCACTGTCGAGTGTCGTTGCGGAAGAGACGTCACTGCCTAGGTGCAGAGTGAACGTTGGTCCCGTACTCGGCCACGAGTGTGCTCGCCGTCGCCACTGCTCCTCAGCGGGCGCCGCGGCTGCGGCAGCGGCAGCGGCAGCGCGGCGGTCTGCGGGCGCTGATGCCGGCGCCGGCGCCGGCGGGTCCGGGCGGCGGGTGGCTAACGCTGCCGCCCGGCCGGCGCTCCTGTTAAATGATGGACTCGCGGTTGCGCTCGTTGTCCTCGGTGCTGGAGCCGCCGCTGGACGCGCCGCAGATCTGCATCTCGATCTCGGCGAGGCGGTGCTCCACCTCCCACTGCTGCTGGCTCAGCTTGATGCTCATCGACGCGTTCTCCGTCTCGAGCACCATGAGCCGCTCGCGCAGACGCTTGATCTCCGCGATTAAGGCCTCGTGTGACATCATGCCGCCGTCGTCCGCGCCAGCGGCGGGCGCCACGTGCGCGGGCGCCGCCCCCGCCCCACCGCCTGCCGCTGCCGCCCCCGCCACCCCCGCAGTGCCGCCTCCGCCGGGGTCGGGGCCGGCGCTGCTGGACGCCGCCGCCGCCGTCGCGCAGGCCACGGCGTATGCTGCGCACACACAGAATGCGTCACTAGTAAGGGAAAAGATTCGCTCTCCACTGATGTTATCCACCGTTAGGTGCGGAGGGCAGGATGATTGGATGCTGGCACGAAACTGCTGAGGTTCTCCTCCGGTCCCTGCTACCTGATGACAGCGAGGAAGGGAAACAGAGGCTCAGCACCCAGCAAGAGAAGAAGACGGAGCAGCTTACGTAAACGAAAGGGCGGTATACCCCTTTTCAGAGGAAGAGCTGGCTGCTCAGATCAAATTTTTAAGGAAGGGGAAGCTCTCAGGCCAGATGACATTGCTGCAGAGGTGGTGCAGTTCCTCGCCCCCCAGCTAGTGACACCATTGACAAAGTTGTACAATGAGTGCCATAGGCTTTATAAATTTCCAAAAATATTGAAAAAGGCAAGTGTGGTCATCATTAAGAAGGGACCAGACAGACACCCAACAGAAACAAAATCGTATAGGCCTGTTTGCCTATTGGATCTTCTGGGGAAACTCAGTGAAAAATCACTGGCTGATAGATTGTCAGCACGCTGAGTGCTGTGTGGGATGAGTGACAGGCAGTTCGTGTTTAGGACTGGGGGGCCAGCATGTGACGCAATCGCCCTGTCGGTCGAGGTCTGTGGCTCGGCCCCGTGCATGTACATCGTTGGCATCATGTTGGATATCAGTGGCGCCTTTGACCACAAGTGGTGGTCTTCGCTCTTCTCCTGCCTGCTGGAGAAGGAGTGTCAAGGGTCCCTTACAGTTATCTGAGGAACTATTGTGAGGGTCGGGAGGTCTGGCTGTCGCCCCCTAGCGGGAGAGCCCCAGGGCTCTGTATTGGGGCCATTTTTCTGGGACACCCATATGGAGGCATTACTAGATAGTATGCAGCAGAGCGAGGGTGTGCTAGAGGTGACAGCCTACGCAGACAACCTCCTCCTGCTGGTCGCGCGACCGTAGCCGCAAGGATTTAGAGCCCTTGTTTTAACGCCTCTGCGATGGGGGTCAGAACAGCGACACCCAGTGTTTGAATCACGCGGTTCTCTTGCGGCTTACCAAGGAAAACATTTCAGTCACACCACCGCCCAGCATGGACACGACAAGGCATCAGGTGGCGGCATAAAGGACGTCACTGGAATCACCTCTTCCCTTGGGGAGTGCACTGGCACACATTTCGCGGTCGAAAATGACAGTTCGAAGTTCGATGAGCAACAAAACGACATTCTTGACAACCTTAGGCACTGCTGACACTCTCAAGACCATTAAACCCTTTCCTAAGGACATCGTGGGCCAGCAATACCACTGAACGTGATCACAGATCTAGGGAGTGAAACGTGAGCGTAGTTTTTGCCTTGACGTACAGGGTGGAATCACCAGGGACCGTTAAAAACCATTCGACGAAATTTGAATGTGATCCAAAGCAGCAAAGGTTTTTTTATACTTTTTCACCCCTACTGTTTTGCTCCCTCCTGTGGCATGATCAAAAGAGGAGGGGGGGGTGAGGTGGGGGTGTTCAACTTTGACACCTGCATGGACAGAATGTCAGACGGGCCCTCTACGACCTTCCAGTTCGGCAACACCATCAGTGCCGCCCAAACACCTTTGTTGAGCATCTTAAATATGTAGCTGTAGGGATTTCGACACCCATACAGCTATGCTCTCCGCTGCTACTCCAGCGCCTGCTTTTTAGGCATACTGAATATAAGGCATACTGAGCATAAGGGGTGTTGAAGGGGTTGCCCTCACTCAGGCGCTAGAGCTGCAGCGGAGCGCCACTTACCTGAAAGAGTGTAGAAGTCTGTGTACAGATGAATTTTTAATATAGTCAACAAGGCGCACAGGTTTCAACGAGGATGTTGCCGAACTGGAGGATCTTGGAGGGACCATTTATCATTTTATTCACGCACTTGTCAACAATGCAACCATTCGTGATTACTTCACTACGTCACTGAAGGGCATGAAACAGGAGGGCTGAAAAAGCATAAATGCTGAGCCGTTCCGGGGTTGGTGGCGTCGCCCTTCGAATTCCTGGCGCCACTAGGTCGATATGTTGTGACGTTCCTTTGGTTTGAAGCCATTTAGATCTTTGCTCTAGATTGTTGACGGTGACGGGGCGTGTTGTTGCGTGGCGAGTTGGGGAGTGCTAACAGAGAGAGGAGGATGGCCGTGAGAGCTCCGCTGGGTGAGTAAGGCGAGCAATTGCGCAAGCATCTTGGGCACGCATGCCGGCGAGTTGCTGCTGAGCCTGTTTGTAGGTCGATTTGAATCCGTGGCTGGGTTTGAGTGCCGTCTTCGTGCGTAGTCTGGCCAGCCAGCTCTGGGACATGATACACATAAGGAGAGAGTTGAAGCCAGTTTCTCTGTATTGAATTCTGGGCCCCCTTTGGAATCGGCAAGTATCAGCTTCGATTCGTGAACTTCAGTGAAGTTTCGGATTTTTGAGGTCGTAACTGTTAATTTTTTTTTAATACCTATAGGTCTGTTGTGATCATTGTGATTTCTTACCCGATATATTTCACAACCATGAATTGTGGATGGTGTATGCTTTTCCTGGGACGATACTGGCCTGGGTTGTGTTAACAGGATATCTTAAATTGTGTGAGCCGATGGTGTTTCCTGAGCCGGAGCTGTGGCCCGACCTTCCCCCCCACCCCCCCCACCCCCCGCCCCACCCACCCACACACCGTCGTCAGCAATACTTAGATGTTTGGGTTTTAGCCTACCTCCCTGTCAAACGTCTTCGAACAGCAGATACGGCCGGGTGCTGGTTTCGAGATACCTTCGGGCATTGCTGACGTTATCGCTCTGTTCATTACATTGGCTTAGGAGGTGCCTGCGTCTCAAAATTTGCAATTGCTGAGGCTATGTAATTTGGTTTGGCAGCCTAGTTGTCTTTCTGTCGTTTTGCCGTCGTTGTAGATGCGGTATCTTGCAGTGGCGCGGATATAAAGTTTGGTTCATTATTATTTCTTGCAAGTAATTAACCTTGCTATGTTGATATTGCCTTTGCCGGTCTGTACCCATCCAAAAGGGACTTGAAAGGCCGATTTTCTCTTTGTAACCTTTCGTGGCCTTCCTATTTGGTGTAGCCTTGTGCTCCTTGCGTATAATCCTCCTGGTGCACCCCATCTGAGGAGGCAATTCAAACTCTTGTTTACTTGACTGCAGCAGTTACTCATGAAGGACTACCTGTTTCCTGAAACTTCCTGGCAGATTAAAACTGTGTGCCCGACCGAGACTCGAACTCGGGACCTTTGCCTTTCGCGGGCAAGTGCTCTACCAACTGAGCTACCGAAGCACGACTCACACGCGGTACTCACAGCTTTACTTCTGCCAGTACCTCGTCTCCTACCTTCCAAACTTTACAGAAGCTCTCCTGCGAACCTTGCAGAACTAGCACTCCTGAAAGAAAGGATATTGCGGAGACATGGCTTAGCCACAGCCTGGGGATGTTCCCAGAATGAGATTTTCACTCTGCAGCGGAGTGTGCGCTGATATGAAACTTCCTGGCAGATTAAAACTGTGTGCCCGACCGAGACTCGAACTCGGGACCTTTGCCTTTCGCGGGCAAGTGCTCTACCAACTGAGCTACCGAAGCACGACTCACGCCCGGTACTCACAGCTTCTGTAAAGTTTGGAAGGTAGGAGACGAGGTACTGGCAGAAGTAAAGCTGTGAGTACCGGGCGTGAGTCGTGCTTCGGTAGCTCAGTTGGTAGAGCACTTGCCCGCGAAAAGCAAAGGTCCCGAGTTCGAGTCTCGGTCGGGCACACAGTTTTAATCTGCCAGGAAGTTTCATATCAGCGCACACTCCGCTGCAGAGCGAAAATGTCATTCTACATGTTTCCTATTTGGTAGGCTTGCTTATTCTCTGTTTGATGATTTCACTTAACTGGAGCCATCTGAGGAGGCAATTCAAACTCTTGTTTACTTGACTGCAGCAGCTACTCATGAAGGACTACCTGTTTCCTATTTGGTAGGCTTGCTTATTCTCTATTTGATGATTTCACTTAACTGGAGCTGTTATCATTTAAGGCCTGCCTGTTTTCTATTTGGTAATTTTACTGAACTGAAGCTGAAACTTCCTGCCAGATTAAATCTGTGTGCCGGACCGAGACTCGAACTCTGCCAGGAAGTTTCATATCAGCTCATACTCCGCTGCAGAGTGAAAATCTCATTCTGGAAACATCCCCGAGGCTGTGGCTAAGCCATGTCTCCGCAATATACTTTCTTTCAGGAGTGCTAGTTCTTCAAGGTTCGCAGGAGAGCTTCTGTAAAGTTTGGAAAGTAGGAGACGAGGTACTGGCAAAAGTAAAGCTGTGAGGACGGGGCGTGAGTCGTTATTGGGTAGCTCAGCTGGTAGAGCACTTACCCGCGGAAGGCAAGGGTCCCGAGTTCGAGTGTCGGTCCGACACACAGTTTTAATCTGCCAGGAAGTTTCATATCAGCGCACACTCCGCTGCCGAGTGAAAATCTCATTCTGTGAACTGAAGCTGTTATTCAAATTCAAATGGCTCTGAGCACTATGGGACTCAACATCTGAGGTCATTAGTCCCCTATAACTTAGAACTAGTTAAACCTAACTAACCTAAGGACATCACAAACATCCATGCCCGAGGCGGGATTCGAACCTGCGACCGTAGCTGTCTTGCGGTTCCAGACTGCAGCGCCTTTAACCGCACGGCCACTTAGGCCGGCTGAAGCTGTTATTATTGGAGGCCTTCCTATTTTCCATTTGGTGATTTTGCTAAACGGAGGCTGTTGTCATTGAGGGCGCACCTGTTTTCTATTTGGTAATTTTACTTAACTGAAGGTGTTATTAAAGAAGGCCGCCTGTTTTCTATTAGGTAATTCGACTTAACTGAAGCTGTTATCATTGGAGGTCTACCTGTTTTGTATTTGGTAATTTTACTGAACTGAAGCTGTTATCATTGAAGACCTGCCTGTCCCCTTTTAACTAAATTGAGAGCTGTTTCATAATTTGGTTGGCCAAAACTCTTATTAACCAAGGCCTACCTGTTTTTATTGCTCTATTATTGGATCTAATATCTTATTCAATGTGTATTGTAACTAACGTAAATTATGATTGCCTACTTGTTTCAGAAGTCTTTATGTCAATAAGGTAGTAACAGGAAATGACTCATGATGGTACATGGGCCGTAACCTTTTCCATTTATCCACAATTGTAGGTTTCAAATACACTTTCCTGCTTCGGATTACGTTCGAATCTCGTCGAATGGGTTTCAAATGGTTTCTATTGTATCCACCCGAAACGCCAGAGCAAAAATTGTGGTAGTGCTGCACTCCATAGGGCTACGACACGTCCAGTGGGGTATGAGACCCACAGTATCCTTAGAGAAGGGTTCAATCGTCCGGGTCGTGTCAGCAGTGTCTGTTATCAAGAACGTCGTCCTGCTGCTAAACGCACTGCGCACTGCGCAAAGTGTGTGGGAATCAACGTCCCAAGTGAAGAGATGGTTTCACTGAAGCTTTTTATGCCAAAGCCTGAGGCTTTTTTGTGTTGATTCTAAGCGGCAGTATGCCTGAAATGATTCCCTCGGCCAACCATAAGAGAAGAACATGATTTAAAGGCTAAGCGTCTCGGCTCTGACCTCCATCGCAGAGGCGTAACAAGAAGTGAAATTTGGATATTTGGAGGGGTGGGGTGGGGGTGGGGGGTGTTTGACGACATTTCTATGGTGTGAGTCGTCGTTAATAGCGTTAGGCAGAATTGTAGTGAAATACGGTGCCAATATGATAGTATTCACCTACATTACACTTCACATTTACTTCTGAACTCTGGCATTATTTCGTATATACCGACACCTCGCTGTTTGAAGCGTTGCCCAGCCCGATGGTGATGTTGCAGGGCGCACTGCTATCGCACCATTAGAGAGGAAGGTCGTACGCACCTTTGAGCCAAATATGAAACTTATGCGTCGCAGTGGGAGAGAACGATAGGCTTTCGAATTAGTGATCCTTTAACTGTGCTGCGAATCGATCGGAGTAGGAGACCGTAGGGTGCTTAAGGAGACAGAGACAATCACTGTCCCTTGTTGGATAACGAACGGAATAAAAGGATGAAGGGTCGATAATGTTACGAAAAACGCTCCAAATCTACATACACTCCTGGAAATGGAAAAAAGAACACATTGACACCGGTGTGTCAGACCCACCATACTTGCTCCGGACACTGCGAGAGGGCTGTACAAGCAATGATCACACGCACGGCACAGCGGACACACCAGGAACCGCGGTGTTGGCCGTCGAATGGCGCTAGCTGCGCAGCATTTGTGCACCGCCGCCGTCAGTGTCAGCCAGTTTGCCGTGGCATACGTAGCTCCATCGCAGTCTTTAACACTGGTAGCATGCCGCGACAGCGTGACGTGAACCGTATGTGCAGTTGACGGACTCTGAGCGAGGGCGTATAGTGGGCATGCGGGAGGCCGGGTGGACGTACCGCCGAATTGCTCAACACGTGGGGCATGCGGTATCCACAGTACATCGATGTTGTCGCCAGTGGTCGGCGGAAGGTGCACGTGCCCGTCGACCTGGGACCGGACCGCAGCGACGCACGGATGCACGCCAAGACCGTAGGATCCTACGCAGTGCCGTAGGGGACCGCACCGCCACTTCCCAGCAAATTAGGGACACTGTTGCTCCTGGGATATCGGCGAGGACCATTCGCAACCGTCTCCATGAAGCTGGGCTACGGTCCCGCACACCTTAGGCCGTCTTCCGCTCACGCCCCAACATCGTGCAGCCCGCCTCCAGTGGTGTCGCGACATGCGTGAATGGAGGGACGAATGGAGACGTGTCGTCTTCAGCGATGAGAGTCGCTTCTGCCTTGGTGCCAATGATGGTCGTATGCGTTTTTGGCGCCGTGCAGGTGAGCGCCACAATCAGGACTGCATACGACCGAGGCAAACAGGGCCAACACCCGGTATCATGGTGTGGGGAGCGATCTCCTACACTGGCCGTACACTACTGGTGATCGTCGAGGGGACACTGAATAGTGCACGGTACATCCAAACCGTCATCGAACCCATCGTTCTACCACTCCTAGACCGGCAAGGGAACTTGCTGTTCCAACAGGACAATGCACGTCCGCATGTATCCCGTGCCACCCAACGTGCTCTAGAAGGTGTAAGTCAACTACCCTGGCCAGCAAGATCTCCGGATCTGTCCCCCATTGAGCATGTTTGGGACTGGATGAAGCGTCGTCTCACGCGGTCTGCACGTCCAGCACGAACGCTGGTCCAACTGAGGCGCCAGGTGGAAATGGCATGGCAAGCCGTTCCACAGGACTACATCCAGCATCTCTACGATCGTCTCCATGGGAGAATAGCAGCATGCACTGCTGCGAAAGGTGGATATACACTGTACTAGTGCCGACATTGTGCATGCTCTGTTGCCTGTGTCTATGTGCCTGTGGTTCTGTCAGTGTGATCATGTGATGTATCTGACCCCAGGAATGTGTCAATAAAGTTTCCCCTTCCTGGGACAATGAATTCACGGTGTTCTTATTTCAATTTCCAGGAGTGTACATACTCCGCAAGCAAATGTAGGGTGCATGATGGAGTGTAATTACACAGATATTACTTATTTGTAGTATTCAGTTCGGGTATTCAGCAAGGGAGGTAAGTCTACATGCCTCTGTACACACACTTATCTTTAAAATCTTAGTATGAGGCTCATTACGTGAGACATAGGATTATGGCACCACAATGGTTAGATATTTTTCGGATAATAGTTCCCTAAATTTACTCTACAAGGTTTCAGGGGAACTGTGCTGTCTATGTACCAAGGACTCCTATTTAAGATTACTTGCCATTTCTGCTGCAGTTTCATAGGGACTATAACGTTTTGTCACTGTCCTAACAATCCATCCATCTCTGAATTGCTCAACATGTATTGTCTCGCCTATTTGACAGTGACTCCAAATTCCACAGCAATAGAACTGGCTGCATTAGCAGTTTGTTTGCAATGTCCGTTACAGATCCTCTGGAGGTCCGCATAACTCTGCCAACGAATTTAAATCTTTTTGATGCTGATTTTGAGCGATCGTACCATTTCACGTTGCTTTCCAAGTTCCGTATATGTGATATGCTGAAGATGTTCATTACTAATCTTGCCGTCGAGCCCTTTCTCTTCGTTGCAGGCACTATCTTAGATTTATCTACCTTTATAGAGGGCTCCCAAATAGTATAACAAGCGGAAATTTTAATAAGACTCTCTGCATTTCCATTCGACAGTCCTGCACACAACAGCATCATCAGCGAACAACCCATTGCTACGCCCTGTTCTGTGGCTTCTGGAGTATAAATATACGCTACTGGCCATTAAAATTGCTACACCACGAAGATGACGTGCTACAGACGCGAAATTTAACCGACAGGAAGAAGATGCTGTGATAATGCAAATGATTGGGTTTTGAGAGCATTCACACAAGGTTGGCGCCGGTAGCGACACTTACAACGTGCTGACATGAGGAAAGTTGCCAACCGATTTCTCATACACAAACAGCAGTTGACCGGCGTTGCCTGGTGAAACGTTGTTGTCATGCCTCGTGTAAGGAGGAGAAATGCGTACCATCACGTTTCCGACTTTGATAAAGCTCGGATTGTAGCCTGTCCCGATTGCGGTTTATCATATCGCGACATTGCTGCTCGCGCTGGTCGAGATCCAATGACTGTTAGCAGAATATGGAGTCGGTGGTTTCAGGAGGGTAATACGGAATGAAGTGCTGGATCCGAACGGCTTCGTATCACTAGCAGTCGAAATGACAGGCATCTTATCCGCATGGCTGTAACGGATCGTGCAGCCACGTCTCGATGCCTGGGTCAACAGATGGGGACGTTTGTAAGACAACAACCATCTGCACGAACAGTTAGACGACGTTTGCAGCAGCATCGAATATCAGCTCGGAGACCACGGCTGCGGTTACCCTTGACGCTGCATCACAGACAGGAGAGCCTACGATCGTGTACTCGACCACGAACCTGGGTGCACGAATGGCAAAACGTCATTTTTTCGGATGAATCCAGGTTCTGTTTACAGCATCACGATGGTCGGGATCCGTGTTTGGCGACATCGCGATGAACGCACATTGGAAGCGCGTATTCTTCATCGACATATTGGCGTATCACCCGGCGTGATGGTATGGGGTGCCATTGGTTAAACGTGTCGGTCACCTCTTGTTCGCATTGACTGAACTTTGAACAGTGGATGTCACATTTGACATGTGTTACGACCCGTGGCTCTACCCTTCATTCGATCCCTGCGAAACCCTACACTTCAGCAGGATAATGCACGACAGCATGTTGCAGGTGTAAGGTGTCAAGCAAATCCAACACCTTCCATGAAAACCCTGACATGATAAGCAAATCCTAGCTCCGAATAAATCGTGACATTAAATTAACCAAAGTAGTACGAGTAACGAGTGAGCAAATGGAATACCACAGACTAACACAAGAATGCCTAAATGCATGTCATACCTTCCCACCACGAGACAGACGTAATTCCGAGGGGAGAAACGAGAACACAAGACGAGAGCAGAACCGAGTTAAGCTAGAAGGCCCTATGATAAGGGACGGACACCCACGTCGCCAGCTAACCACCAGGAACACCCCCCACCCCATGTTAAGAGCTAGAGCCCTCCAGAAGAACAGTATAGATCTTACGATAACACTAAAAGGGCCACACCAGCCGCAAGTTTTAGCGTGAGACTTTTTCGCGTCTCTGTTATGTTGCAAACGTTAAAAACATTGCCCCACCACGAAAAGTAACCACCAGGACCACCCCCAGCCCATGTTAAAAGATAGAGCCCTCCAGAAGAACAGTATAGATCTTACGATAACACTAAAAGGGCACACCAGCTGCAAGTTTTAGCGTGAGACTTTTTCGCGTCTCTGTTACGTTGCAAACGTTAAAAACATTGCCCAACGACGAAAAGTATAACGTTTCTCATTGGATAGACAGAATTTTTGTAGGCTGAGCTTAAGGTTAACATTGAGACCCTGATTGGTCAGATGAAAACACAGCCAGATAGTTTTTTTTAAACCAACTTCGGTAAATTGTAGTATGGAGAAGTTAGGAGAGAGTTGCTTCCGAGACAGCGAGCTGGATGGAGCTGCACCAGCCGCCGCCCCTTGACGAACACCGACAAGGTAATGAACGCACGCGCTGCAGCATTTTTGAGCGCATAGGCTTCACTCAGAACTCCAGAAGTCTCATCTGTTACATCCCCTTTTTACGTAATACTAGTGTCAATCGTCAATTAAAGCTCATGGTATTCACATTTGCTATGTAAGTTAAAATCTGAAACGCTATGATTTTTCTGTTATATAATTATTGAGAAGCCACATCAGCCACTGTAATTTACGACAAGTTAGATAAGTAATTAAAGATAATTGAGGGTCACTGTAGACCATTTTGATAGTTTTCTCTTTTGTGAAACTTAATTTAAACCTAGATTATAGATGTGATATGGCATAGGTCATCCTTCGATCCATTGTAGAACTTGGAAACCCATTCAGGGAATATTCGTTCACATTTTTGTTGAATGCAGTTGGTTGTTATCATCCTGTATTAAAACATTTCCTTTTATCAATAGTGCAATTTATAAACAATGTTTTGTGAGTAGAATAAAATTTCCAATGGTAAATTTAACTGCTTTTTCGACGTTATTTTACCAACTAACTAAAAATAGGAAAGCCTTGAACCCATTCCACTAAATTTAGTTAGTATTAAGATTCTTTTACAGGGAGTGCAGTGGAGCTGACGCTGAAATCATTAAGTATTTGGTTATATCATCGCTAGTCTCACTGAACTCTTCTGAACTCTACATGTCATGTGTGGTCTGGCGTCTCCTTACCAGCAACAGGTCCCAGGCTCAAACTAGTCAATTCCCTAAAAACCGCGCTCAGAGCGTCGTTGCGAGAAAGTGGTAGGGAGGCAGAGTGTTTGACAGGTCCTGTACGGGCCTTTCCGGATACAGAAAATGTTCGACTGCTGCCCTGGCCAGCACATTCTCCAGATCTCTCACCAACTGAAAACGTCTGGTCAATGATGGCCGAGCAACTGGCTCGTCACAATACGCCAGTAACTACTCTTGATGAACTGTGGTATCGTATTGAAGCTGCATGGGGAGCTGTACCTTTACACGCCATCCAAGCTCTGTTTGACTCAATACCCAGGCGTATCAAGGCCGTTATTACGCCCAGAGGTGGTTGTTCTGGGTACTGATTTCTCGGGATCTATGCACTCAAAATGCGTAAAAATGTAATCACACGTCAATTTTAGTATAATATATTTGTCTAATGAATACCCGTTTACCATCTGCGTTTCTTCTTGGTGTAGAAATTTCAATGGCCAGTAGTGTATATGCATAAGCAACTTGAGCCTAAAGCCTTTGCTTGTTACCGCAGCAGCCGTCAGCGCCCACGACAGCCGCTGCCCGCTCGTCGCCGGCCCCCCGGCCCCGCGCGTTCTCGCCCGCTAGGCGGCGGCGCTTACCGGCGGCTCTGGCGGCGGGCAGGTCCGCGCTGATGGGCGACGCCGAGGAGTGCTCGCTGGCGCACGACGCCACCAGCGGCGTCGTCTCCAGCAGCGGCGTCGGCGTCGTCGAGGCGCCGTAGTGCACGCCCGCGGCCGCCGGCGGCGCCAGCGTCGGCTCGCACGAACCGTAGCCTCGAGTGCCGCGGCCTGCAACAGTCGTTCGTCAGCTGTCTAATTCCTGTCGCTCATACACGATGATATGCGGTTGCACCATCCCCTTGCGTTAACCTCCGCTGTGAGGTACAGTGAAAGTATAGTTGTATTCCTACTGCTGCAATTTAAAAGCTAAGGTCTGAAATCGTATGTTTAGAATGCACGGCACGTGAAGGTGGCTACGATACACTACTATCTCGACGAAATAATATCGATATTGTGTTGCCGATAGATCACTATATTTTAAGCGTCTCCCATACTCAAAATTACATTTATTTATTTTATATGTGGTTTTTGTTCTTTTCGATATATACGAAAAAAAAGATACATCTTACATGTGTGGCGTGCCACAGGTGGGTTTTATGAGAATATTACTTTTCACAATATATATTAATGACCTAGTAGACAGTGTCGGAAGTTGCATGCGGCTTATTGGGGATGATGCTGTAGTTTACAGAGAACTTGCAGCATAACAAAATTGCAGCGAAATGCAGGAAGATCTGCAGCGGATAGGCACTTGGTGCAGGGAGTGGCAACTGACCCTTAACATAGACAAATGTAATGTATTGCGAATACATAGAAAAAAGGATCCTTCATTGTATGATTATATGATAGTGGAACAAACATTGGTAGCAGTTACTTCTGGAAAATACCTGGGAATATGCGTACGGAACGATTTGAAGTGGAATGATCATATAAAATTAATTTCTGGTAAGGCGGGTGCCAGGTTGAGATTCATAGAGAGAGTCCTTAGAAAATGTAGTCCATCAACAAAGGAGGTGGCTTACAAGGCACTCGTTCGACCTACGCTTGAGTATTGCTCATCAGTGTGGGATCCGTACCAGGTCGGATTGACAGAGAAGAGAGAGAAGATCCAAAGAAGAGCGGCGCGTTTCGTGACGGGGTTATTTGGTAAGCGTGATACCATTACGGAGATGTTTAGCAAACTCAAGTGGCAGACTCTGCAAGAGAGGCGCTGTGCATCGCGGTGTAGCTTGCTGTCCAGGTTTCGAGAGGGTGCGTTTCTGGATAAGGAATCGAATATATTGCTTCCCCCTACTAATACCTCCCGAGGAGATCACGAATGTGAAATTAGAGAGATTCGAGCGCGCACGGAGGCTTTCCGGCTTCACGCGAACCATACGCGACTGGAACAGGACAGGGAGGTAATAACAGTGGCGCGTAAGTGCCCTCCGCCGCACACCGTTGGGTGGCTTGCGGAGTATAAATGTAGATGTAGATGTAGAAGGCTAGGCTGGGCAATAATCCTTTCAGTGAAGATGCACACCGTACTCGCACTCTTACGGGAACCGGCGAAATGCCACGAGTAATGAGGATAATGAGCAAGGACACTTTATCAGTAGTATGTGGATAAGACCAGAATCTGCGTGGGACAGGAGGCGTCCTGCGCGAGTCCGTGCAGTTGCGATGAACACTCTGTGCGAATGGCTTGACTTGCTGGCGCGGTAGCTCAGCGTGTTCGGTCAGAGGGCTGGCTACCCCCTGCCATCAAAAAAACAAACAAACATAAAACTGAGTGAAGCATTCAACGACGAACTTGAAGGGGCGTCGTGTGACGTCGGCCCAGAACAAAGGATTTGAAAATGTCCAACAAAATGAAGGTGGGAAAAAATCGTCAGAGCAACTGTCTATTCATCTGGAGACCCAGTCTCGAATCCCGTTTCGGCACCAATTTTCAAAAAATGGTTCAAATGGCTCTGAGCACTATGGGACTCAACATCTTAGGTCATAAGTCCCCTAGAACTTAGAACTATTTAAACCTAACTAACCTAAGGACATTACACACACCCATGCCCGAGGCAGGATTCGAACCTGCGACCGTAGCAGTCCCGCGGTTGCGGACTGCAGCGCCAGAACCGCTAGACCACCGCGGCCGGCACCAGTTTTCAGCTTTCCCTATTGATGTAAATTAATGCTCACTAGCGCCTAAATGTCATTACTTCCTTTGTGTTATGATTCATTTACTTCATTATGCGAAAGAATGAAAACTTCCTCAGATCTAATGGCTTTTAATTTTTCAGCTCTCATCTATATTTCACAGGAAAAATAGAAATGATATTAGCGACAGAAGTAACGTCAAAATTGAGGACAACATAGTAGACGAAGTGAAGGAATTCTGTTTTTCTGGAAACAAAATAGTGCACAACGGACTAACTCAGTAAGGCAAAAAAAGATGGCATTCCTCAGCAAAAGAAGTTGACTAGTACGCTATCAAACATTGGCATTAATTTGAGAAAGAAATTTTCTCAATGAATCATACAGAAGTGAGTCATCGACTCGGAAAACATCCCGCCCCCCCCCCCTCAAAAAAAAAAAAAAAAAAAAAAAAGAGAGAGAGAGAGTGAGAGAGAGAGAGAGAGAGAGGGAGAAACAGAACCGAATCGTTAATGCTGTGTTACAGAAGTAAGCTGAAAAATTGAAAAATAGGTTGCCTGATAAGAAATGAGGAGGTTTCCCGCAGAGTCCGCGAGGAAACAAATACTGTAGGTGTAAAACAGTGACTAGAAGAAGGGACAGGATGATAGGGCGTGTGCTAAGATATCAGGGAATAACTTCCGTGGTACTAGAGGGAACCATTAAGGACGTAATCTCTAGGGGATGCAGAGATCGGAAACAACATCCAACAAATAATACTGGACGTTGGGCGCAAGTGTTACTCTGACATGAAGAGGTTGATACAGGGCTGGGAGTCGTGGAGGGAAACATCAAACAAGTCAGAAGACTGACTTTACGAGAACCATTTCCCATCAACGTACTACTATTTTGTCTCCAATAAGCATTCTGTTTGCTAACGGCATCGTTATTATTCAAAAGAATAAAGCGGTACGAAATTTGCAAGAATTATAACTTTGACATTTCCAGTAATAAAACGAAAATTATGACATTCTGAGAAAAATATCCATCAGATCAAAAACTGTTTTAGGTAATTCAGTTTTAGAACAAGTGTCTCAAATCTTTTATTGAGGTTGTGCTATAAGTTTAGATTTTGATGTTGAAAATGAAACACACAAATTCCAATCTGTCTGCGGTATCATTAGCAGAACATGTCGCCATAAATTACAAAAAGAGACCACCCTGAAATTCTATAAAGTTATGGCGGTGCCTGTGTTATCTTACGGAAGCGAAAACGGTTTCTACAATAAATTAGTAAATAAATAAATAAACAAAATTCAAGCAGCAGAGACGAGGTTCGAGGTTCCTAAAGAAGACGAAGAGCTGCCCAAGAAGAGACATGATTAACAATGAAGATATTATAACAGAATTAAATATTTACAACATGAATGAAAAAATTAAAAAATATCCTTTAGACTGGAGAGAGCCCTTCATGAGGATGCTAGGTCACAGAATTCCCCAGAAGATCCTGAATTACAAGCCGAATTGGAAACGAGATATTGGAAGACCACGGAAAAGATGGGAATGATTTTGTTTGTGAGTTCGGAACAGGCAACAGTCTAATTCTTGAAAGGAAGAAGATGATGATGATAAGCATTCCAAGCTTTGTATTACAAGTCCCCTTCCAAGAGATGCAGGCTCCACCTTAGTTAATGGTATAATATGCAGGGTGTTTCAAAGTGTTCGCGTCAGACGTCTAGAGGTGACAGACCAGGTCCCGGGGAACATCTTTTGTTAGAGGTGAGATATTTGCTGGTGCATCCCGGTGACACTAGGCGTCTTTTACGATTGATTATGCCCCCAAGAGATGGCAGGGCGCAGACACACTGTAGTGTAATCAACTATTCAAAATGACAGTCACAATGGCATTATCTATATTGCCGCCAACAGGTTTCAACCCGCGATGAGGTCATCTTCAGGGCCATTTACAGTGTACAGTTATAATATTACTAAGTAATCATATACGTAATCTACAAGCAATTAGTCAAAGTTACATAAATAAATAGATTTTTACACTGTAGAGTGCATACGCAAGGTGTGTTACTCATAATCTAGTCATCTCTCTGAGCCAAAGGAGTTAAATTGAGTTTCTGAATCGTTTCTAAAATACATGGTGACTCGAAAGAAGGGCAAATGTTGGAACGTGTTGTGGCAACGCTGCGAGGCAGGTTGCGCTGAATCAAACATAAAATACTGCTCGCACTGCCTTGCCACTTAGTAAACAGTAAACATGGGAGCAATGTAACGGTGGGCAGCGTGCCTTTGCGGTAAAAGCCTATTGCAAGAATGGGTGTGTGAAGACCGCAGGTCGAGACTTTCGGCGTTGTTTCAACATCTGACACCATGGTCATGTTCCCTCAGTGCATGCAATCAACACTGCGTCCGCAGTTTTGAAGTAAAGGGTCCTGCGTTGAAGGAGAAATCTGTAGGAAGACCCCAAACCGTTCGTAAGGGAGCCAATATCGAGGCTGTGCGAAATGGTTTCGTAAGCAGCCCACAGTTGGGTGTCACGCAGGGTCTCTATAATTGCGTCGTTCGAGTATCTAACGAATACTGAAAGTGGATTTAAAGTTTCATCCGTACAAGCCGTAAATCGTTCAGAAACTTCAACCTAATAATCTGCTAATGCGTAGATAATATGCTGAACGTAGTTAGCAAACGTGCACGATGACGACAGTTGCATTAACAACCTGTGGATGCCGGACTACTTTCACTTCCACCCTAATGGCTTCGTCAATAGACACAATTTTCGCTACTGGTATCAGCAAGATTTACTTCTTTTACACGAGCGTCCACTGCACAGCAGCAAGATTACTGTATGGTGCGCCACTACTAAGTAGCAGTACACGACTGCGGTTTTTTTGCAGATAATGACAGGTGCGCAATCACTGTAACGTCTGTCCGGTATGTTGCCATGATGGAAAATTCTGTTGCATGTCATGAACTGCCTGATTTTTCTGCCAATAGTTTGTTTCGACATGACGGAGCAACGGCACATACGGTACTGTGCGACGAATGTTTGGCACCCCTGCCATTTCAAGGCACGATGACGCAGCATGGCCCCCCGAGATGTCTGACCTGATAGAGAGCGACTTTTTCTTGTTGGGTTACCGTGCTCGACCTTCTAGCTCCTCTCGGGAAATCTCAGGAGAACTCCAGAATTCCTACTGAAATGTTAGGTCGAGTCATGCATAACGTCCCTACCAGGCAGCAGGAATGTGTACGCCGAGGGCGGGAGAGCTTTTATCGGATGTGATATTCAAGAAATAAAAATGCTTGTGATAGTCAATAATGCCACACTCTGTACTGTACATTGACATAAATAGATATGTGTAAAGTAATAGTGCTCATCCATTATCTACATTCCAAAATTTCCCGTTCTTTTGAGTCACTCTGTATCTTTCTCTGCTTAGAGACACTCATTCTTGTTCAAAATCAATCTCTCAGTTTAATAGGGTGTACAGTATGCAGTACTATATACCTGGTTCGTAGATCCTGCTAGTTCGGTGAAATCTCGTTGTCCCTGGGCCAGCGGATCAATAAAAAGAAGCGTATTGTCGGTGGGAAGAGTCAGCGAAAATTTCTCCTCTAACAAAGGTTGTTCCCTGTGACGTAATGCGTCATCCCAAGACGTGTGACGTAACGTTCTTCAAAATATTCGGAGTTGTTATAAGCAAACCAGATTTTTTTAAAAAATGTATTCGCCTACTAACATTTTAAATGTGCTCAGAATTGAACAAAATATTCATCCTATAAAAACTGACTACAGAAGTCAGTGAAGGCTTTTCTTTTTGTTGTTATTTCAATCCCAACCCGCCCCATATGGGAAGGAGGTGGACTGTTAGCGGATACATTGCCGCTCTTCAGCCACAGGAGAGTAAAATTTTAAAAAACATAATATAAAAGCTGGACAAGGTGGCTGACAAAAATAAACATTTTGTACAATAAAATGATAGCTCGTCAATTGGGCAAGTTGAAGCACAAGAGACTAATTTGGTGATTAATGAAAATAGACACCCGGATGACTGAAAAACGAGTGTCGCACACGAAGATATAAAAACAGATAGACAGTTGCATTAGACAAATCGGAAAGGCCGATGTGTTGACTAATTAAAATAGATACATAGCTGAGTGAAGATATGAGTGAATGTAGACTGCCAGGGATAAGGGAATCGTGGGAACGTAGCATTTAAAGGCAGTGCGTAGGAGGGGTTTGTGTGGGTGGATGTTTGGAGGAGGAGGTGGAGGAAAGTGGAGAGAGATGCGATTCTGAACCAAGACTTAGGATTTTGGTGGAGAGTAGTAGAGAAGAAGGGAGCCCTGAGTGGGGGAGTTGGGGTTGCATTTTTTAGATCTGGTAGGACGGATATCTATCAAGGCGGATACGGTAAGGCCATTAAAGTTTTTCTGAGCGTGGAAATGCCGAGTGAGGAGGTGTAGCGTTGGGGGCAAGCGCGGCTGAGTACCAGGAACAGTGAGCAGGAGAATAATAGGAGCTGGGTGAGTAGTGTCGAGTTCACAGGTAACGGAGGTGTTCAAGATGGAACAGTAAGGAGGAGAATTTTATAAGTTGGCAGAGGATGCAGGTGGGAGAGCGTAGCCAGATCAGAAAGGACAGGTGGAGTGCATGACATTCGAGGATCCGTAGGGCATGATAAAAGCAGGGAGGAGCGGAAGTCCATGCCACATTTACATAGCACAGGATGGGTCGGAGCTGTATAGGTGTGGAGGATTGTGGAATGGTGCAATCCCCATATTCTGCCAATGAGTAGTTTTAGTAATTTCAGTTTACTGTGGGCTTTCTGTTGAACGGTTAGTAGATGGGGCTTCCATGTTAGTCAGCTATCAAGTGTTAGTTTGAGGTATTTTGGTGTCTCAGGAACCTGAATGTGTCAGACGTAAATTGTAAGGAAAAAGTGGTGGGGTGGAAGCTGCAGGGGGTTGGCCTATGATTACCACCTGGGTTTTGGTTGGTTTGATTTTGAGGATCCACTGGTTCACCAGGAGGTGAACTGGTTGATATGGAGTGGAGGGAGCGTTGGGATTCCTGAAGGGCACATTACAGAACAAACAATGTGATATCATAATATGGGAGGAGATGAACAGGAGGAGGGGCTTTATTATATTGGCAGTGTAGAAGACATTTAGGAGAGGTGAGGACGGAACCTTGGGGCACACTTGCAATGGAATGGACGATATGGGAGTTGGTATTGTCAATGGTGACATAAGATGGACAGTTAGAATATACATAATTTACGGGAGGCGCATACGTCTCGAGCATAAAGAAAAGCCCAGAATGCCTCTCAAGATCTAGTGCGATTGTTGATTTGATTTGGTGGGATAGGTTGGTCACCAGGGGAAAAATCGTTACTGAAGCCACATTGATAGACAGGAATGGGTAGGTCTTGTTGTAGGTGTTTATGGATGTGTTGGGATCGACTCAAAGACTCTGCTAATCACGAAGGTGACACTGATCGGACGATAGGAGGACGTGTCACAGGCATGTTGATAAGATTCGAGATGTTTTCCACAGCTCAGGATAGGTTTATATTGCAAATAGTGGACAGGGTTTCCAAGAAGGAGAGGGGGCGTTCTTTCAGGATTCTGTAGGTGATGCAATCGTGACCAGCAGCTTCGCTGTGTTTGTGATGGAGTATCTTTCGAATGTCTTGTGTTGTTATTGGAGTATTGAGTTCCATCTGTGGAATGTTGTCGAGGTGGAAGCTAAGAGGGAGGGGTGGGAGGGACGTATTGGTATGCTCATGGACTGTCGGGAACAAGGAGTAATCGACGTGGCGATCGTATGGGATGGTGAATGAGTCAGAGAGGTAGGACGCAAATTGGTTGGATTTGCTTAGGTTGTTGGGGAGAGCGTGATTATCAAGAAGGAAGGGGTAGGAGGGAGCAGAGCTGTTGCCAGTAAGGCGGTGAAATGTTTTCCAGTACCTGGAAGATTTTATGGACCGATCGCGGCTTTTCTTTGCATTAATCAGATTTCGGATGTGCCACTGTAGTTGTTTGCGGCGTGTAAGTGTTTCTCTGTTATGGATCTGCAGGAAAGATCGGTAAAGGCGATGGGATTCATGGAGTAGGACAGCTCGTGGAGGAAGTATGGGATGGTGGTGGTGGATGGATTTTGTCGAAATGTGGTGAGTTACAGCGTTTGACAACGTCTGTTGTAGGAAGGTGACAGCATGGTGGATGTCACTGGGGTGTTAGAAGGATAGGGAACGGCTTCCGAATTGTGTAATAATGAATTCCCTGTAGCAATCCCAGTTGGTATGGGAATAGTCCTGGACATATTTTAGAGAGTGAGGAGGAGTGGGTGCACGGGTAAGGTGCGTGGTGTAGGGGATGATGAGTACGATGGAGAGACGGTCGCTTCTGATCGGGTTGAGGACTGCTATAGTCATGCGCCCAAGAAGGTTAGAAGTATGGATAACGTCAGGAGTGGAATTGCTTCCTGGACGGAACTAAGACTGTACAACTGTGGAAGGAACCAGTAAACCGATGCTACTGCTGGAGTTCTGCATGGACTGGCTATAGAAATTAAGTTCAGTGACAATACTATAGGTTGAAAAGTATGGTCTATGTATCTGCTCTCTCCACAGATTAGTAGCCTCAACAATGGAAAACATCCTAAATCCTACTTTCCCTCAAACCCAACAAACCTCCTACTGATACTTCCTCCTACTGCCCCATCTGCCTCACCTCAGTGTTTAGCAAGGTCTTTGAATTTATCCTCTCTTGATGCATTCATCAACACTAGAATCAACACCACCTTATTCTTGTTAGCTGGTGTGGCTTCCATCCAAATTCCTCCTTTGATGAGCAGCTGATCGACCTCACCCATCTCCTATCGCACAAACTCAACTTCCGTAAACGTGATATTTTTGTCTCCCTCGACCTAGGAAAAGCCTACAACTGTGTACGGCATTCTAGTTTTCTTTTCAGACTCCAGACATACGCACTTCCATTTAACTATGTCCACCTTATTGCTTTCTCATATCTAGTAGCCCATCCATATTAACAGTACCACTCCTCATATCTTCCACCCCACTGCAGGAGAGCCCAAGGCTCTGTCTCTCTCTTTTCTTTTATCTCGCCTACAGCCCAAACTACCCTCACCAGTCCATCCCCTTCAGTATGATGAGGACACCTCTTTCCTCGCCCTATACCCTTCATTCCAGAAATCCCAATGATCCATCCAAATCCACCTCAATCAGTTTGCCTCATGGTGTTACCAATGGCTCCTCAAGACCAACCCCTCCAAAACCCAGGCCATAATTTTAGAATGAACCAGCCACACCTTCCGCCTTATGACTTCTACCTTACCATTTACAATCGTCCTGTCTAGCTAACTAACACACTAAAATATCTTGGACTAACTCTCGACCAACAACTAACATGGAAACCTCACCTATTATCCATCCAATGGAAAGCACACAGTAGACTAAAACTACTAACAGGTCGAAGTTGGGGATTACACCCCTCCACTATTCGCCACACCTACAAACCCTGATCCAACCCATCCTCTATTGTGCAAATGCTGCATGTATCTTCGCCCCGGCCGGCCGCGGTGGTCTAGCGGTTCTAGGCGCTCAGTCTGGAACCGCGCGACTGCTACGGTCGCAGGTTCGAATCCTGCCTCGGGCATGGATGTGTGTGATGTCTTTATTTTAGTTAGGTTTAAGTAGTTCTAAGTTCTAGGGGACTGATGACCACAGATGTTAAGTCCCATAGTGCTCAGAGCCATTTGAACCATTTTTTTTTATCTTCGCCCCACCGAAGTTCAATAAGTCCCTCCCAATCCTCGAATGCCATGCGTTCGGTATCTCTTTCTGTATCCTTTTACCTTCCTCCACCTGGATCCTCTACCATCTGATCAAATTCTTATCCCTCTTCACCACATCTTTGCATCTCCTACACTATATGCAAACTAGATTCCAACAACCCCATTGTCTCCTATCTGGTATGTTGCTGCACCTTCACAATCACATCTCTCTGCTCCTACATTTACACACACTCCATATCCTATGCTAATGCAATTTCAACCAATTCCCTCGCCCATACAATTAGATCTGCTCTAATATTTATCCCTCATACCCACTTTAACTCTTCCCCACCTATCTCACTCCACATCAGGGCTCCTCTCACCCTTCCCCCTCCATCCATCCCCATTCATTTCCTCTTGCAACCACTGCCCTACCCACACAACACACTACTCTTCACGCTCCATCTTTTCCACTGACCGTATTTCCCACTGTCCACCTCACCTCCTACCTGACTATCAAACAGATTCCTGTCTTCATACCCATACCCTTCAACCCTTTGGAATATACTCTCTCCCCTGGCAATACCTGCCACCCTAGCGCTCGTCCGTCAGATTTTAAGTAAAAGTGGATTGCTTAAGTCTTTTTATCAGAAGAATTTCACCTTCCTGCGATGTATTTTTAAAATGTATATTTTCCACTTTCTTTAACTGCCTGCCTCTCCTTTGTAATTTAAAATAGAAAATAGAGCCAAATTTCTTTCGTATTTCTCGTTTTAAAGTTTTTAATTTGCCTGGCTGAAGAGTTGAGAATTATACTCCTGACAGTCCACTCCCGTTATGGGGCGAGGGTGATGAAATAAAAATAAAGAAAAAGAAACATCAAAATTACTCCATAAGAAATTCAACACTGCTCCAATTCACTACTGCTTAACCTATACGCACTTGAAAGATTGCCTCCTCTCCTTCTTACAAATCCTAGCCATCCTTTACAGTCCTTCACATGGGTTTCTATCCAAGGCTATGAAAAATGTCTCGAACCCTCCTCTTCCGCAAACCTAACAAACCTGCCCCTGACACCTCCTCCTACCCTCCCATCAGCCTTACCTCCACGCTTAGGAAGGTTACGAGTCCATCCTCTCCCAATATATCTATAAACAACCACAATAACACTTGACCATCCCTATCCACCACTGTGGTTTCTGTCCCAATTTCTCCTCTGACTTCTACCCCACCAAATCAACAACTGTAAATCAGTCGTTTTTGTCTCCCTTTATCTCGAATCTTTAACCTGCAGACCTCTGCACATCTTATAAATTATGCCCACCTAGTGCATCCGTTCTCTCTACCTGCCCATCTGATATCACCATCAACAACATCAACTCCCATGTCTTCCATCCTACTGCACATGTGCCCAAAGCTTGTGTCCTCTAGCCTCTCCTGTTGTCGTCTACACTGCCGAAATGGCAAACATCTCACCCTCACTTCCAGTTCATATCCTCCAATAAGCCAACGACACTGTGTTCCTCGCCTTCTACGCCACCATCCAGATATCCCAACGATCTCTCTAGCTTCATCTCAATCAGTTCTTCTCCCGGTGTAACCAGTGGTTTCTCAAAATCAAACCTACCGAAACCCAGGCAGTGATTCTTAGCCAAAATACCTGCTGCTGCCGTCCCCATGACTTTTAACTTACCATTTACAACCGTCCTATCCAGTTAACTAACGCACTGAAATACCTCAGACTAACACTTGATCGCTAACATGGAAGCCCCATCTACTAACCATTCAACAGAAAGCCCACAATAGATTAAAACAACTAAAACTAATAACTGGCCGAAGATAGGGATTGCATTCTTCCACAGTCCTCCACACCTAGAAACCCCTGATTCGACCCATCCTCTGTTACGCGTATGTGGCATGGACTTCTGCTCCACCCTCCTTTTATTGCGCCCTATTGATCCTCGAATGCCGTGCGCTCCATTTGTCCTTTCGGATTTCGTTACCCTGGCCCACCTGCATCCTCTGCCAACTTGTAAAATTCTCCTCCTTACTCTTCCATCTTGAACACCTCTGAATAACACTCATTAGCCGTAAACTCGACACTAACCACCTCCTAGTTTCTTCCCTGCTCACTGCTCCTGGTATTCAGTCACACTTCTACCACTACAGTCCTCCAATGCGGACCACCACACTCGCCATGTCCTCTCTCAAAGACACTTTAATTTCCTTCCTGCAAGCAACCATGAAATCTAACCTGATATATACCCATCCAGCCAGATCTAAAAGAACCACCCCTTCTCTCCCAATTGGAGCTCGCTTCCTCTTCACTCCCCTTCACCCACAAGCTAAGACTAGGTCCTTGAACAGCATTCCTATTCACTCTCCCAAATCGCTCCTCCTAACATCTGTCCACACAAACACCTCTTATGCACTACCCCAACTGCTACTACCCCTGATACTCATGTCCCTGTCGGTCTAGGCCGCCTCATCACTTTGCTATTCTACGTTTATCTTAATCAGTCAACACAATGGCTTTTTACTTTTCTAACTTATGGAACTGTTCCTGTGTCTGTTATATTTTTTGAAACATCCATCTGCCATTACATCTGTCTCAATATTTTAATTAATCAACAAATATTTCTTTTATATTTTAAATTATTCAACTGACTGCCTGTCTTTTTATTACCTGCGACATTAATTTTGTCACCCAAAGTGTCAAGTTTTATAATACGTTTTAAAATTTTTTGTCTCGTTTGGCTGAAGAGCGACGATTTTTATTCTCTGACAGCTCCCTCCCCGCCCATATTGCGCAAAGGAAATGAAATGAAAAAAATATAGTCACTTTCAGCACGACTTCCATAATTTTTACTTTTTTGAACGTTTTGTTATATTTTGAAGAGCTTTAAGCTGTAAAAAAGACAAATACTTTTTCATATGGTTAAATATTATTTAATCTTATTTTATTGGATACAAATGAGAATATTTTAAAGAACTGTACTTTTAAATGAACTTTCTCTTAATTAATATGTGTAATTATCTGTACGGTATGCAGGCAGCAACGGCCTCTAGCATAACTTTCCATTCTATGTACAACTGTTTAATCGATGCATGACACTTTTGGCTAGTGTTATTTTTACATGTTTACACTTGTTGCTGTGAGCCGAATGAGACATATATCGTGTTTTTGTTGTAACTTCTGCCATTTGTTTTAATCCCTTAGTGCAGTAGCTAGTAATGTATTTTCTTTTACTTCCACTGTAGATTCTGAAGGCAGCCAGTACTCCATAGCCAAAACCTATAATTCTGTTCAAAAATCTTCGCAATCAACGCAAGTAAATAACATTATTGTAATAAAATCTTCGCTAGTAACACGTTTTTAAGACGGACTAAAACGTTTCACTTAATTTTTCCTAACCCCATACATACTGCGAATCCTGTACAGATAATCCCGCAGATTTGTGTTTGTGATTTTCTAACAGTCATGACAATACTCCAAAAATTAAAACTAAGGAAGTGGTGTGCATCCAATAGATAACTTATGGATGAATAGTTGACCTAAGTCACCAAGAATTTTATTGCACTGCAAATTATACGATCCGCTGTGTGATTTTTCTTAACGACAGCTATTCTCTACACTTCTTACTATTGCCTGTTGCACACACCCTTCGTTTTTCGTTTTAAATTTTACGGGTATTGTGATAGCTATTGAAAACCAGAAGCACAAATTTTCAGGACCATCTGTATGGGTATAGGAATACATGTGAAGCTAGGAGAAACTGCCTTGTACGTTTTAGTCTGTTTCAAAAACGTGATATATTAAAAAGTTTTTATTTAAATAATTATTTTATGCTTTTTAGTTTTATGTGTGTAGAATTTTTGGTATACTGCAAACATTTTGATGGATTACAACACAGACATTTCGTGAATTTCAGCTTTCTTTCGGGTTTCCTTCACCTCAATCAACAAATATGTTGTTTCTCCTACACATATTTCACGAAAGACGGTGAAGATAAAACATGAGTAGACTGAAGCTCACATGGAAGATTAGCAGCAATCGTTCTTACCGCGAAACATTCGTGACTGGAACAGGAAAAGGGATAAATACTAGTGGTACACAATGTACCCTCAGCCGCACACCAGACACAACAGCGAATTCATTCTGCAACGTCATTCAGTTCTGCATTCATTTTGATAGTCTCAACTCTCCAATTCGTCGGGAAGTTAATTTAAAATCAGATGGAAGATTTGTACCAAACAGACAGAAAAACAAAGTACTCTCCGCCTCATACCAGACAAGAAAGCGATTTGATACTGCATTGAAAGCTGCTTCTGAGCTACGTTGAAAATTTCAAGTCTCCAGCTCATCGGGAACTTAATTTGAAATCAACTGCAGAATTTGCACCCAAGAGATAAACAGGCAGAAAAAAGTGTACCCTCAGCCACACGCCAGACACGAAAGCGTGTTAATATTGCAGTGTTATCCATTTCTGCGCTATGTTAAAATCTGAAACCTCTAGCCCATTGGAAAGTTCGTCTAAAATCAACTTCAAAATTTGTACCAATCAGACAGAAAAGAAAGCGACCTAATAAAAAAGGGTCGAAAATAAATCTTGTAACCGTCCCTCCTACCCACTAGCATTAGATCAAGTACAGAGAGTTGCAATGTGACAGAAATAGGATTCCACGTTAATACTAAACAACTACTAGGAATGAAGTGGAGACAAGGGCAGAAGGACTGAAATGAAATATTCACTGGCGCAAAAAAATCGGAGCACCAAGAGACAGTTATGCGACAGAAACGTAAGTTGGTAGGCTTGTTTCTCCATTTGAAAGATGATGTCTAATCAGTTTTCCCGCCAGTTACATAAGAGAGGCGCTGGTATCGCGATGGCGCCACTATGAGGATGCAAATCTGGTTTGCTTTAAACACACGCTTTAACGGTCGTAAGCGTTAGTTGCCTTTGACTTTCGACGTGGGAGTTGATGTTAGTCAACACTATCTTTAAGGCGACAAAGACGCCATTATCATCACCTCACTGAGTTTGAACGAGGTCGTCTAATGGCCGCGGTGGTCTAGCGGTTCTAGGCGCTCAGTCCGGAACCGCGCGACTGCTACGGTCGCAGGTTCGAATCCTGCCTCGGGCATGGATGTGTGTGCTGTCCTTAGGTTAGTTAGCTTTAAGTAGTTCTAAGTTATAGGGGACTGATGACCGCAGATGTTAAGTCCCATAGTGCTCAGAGCCATTTGAAAAGAGGTCGTCTAATAGCGACTACGATAAACTGTCGCAAGAAGACCGGATTCAGGACGACCCCGTGACATTACGGAGAGGGAAGACAATTGTGTTCGGCATATGGCTCCGGCGCATAGTACTGAATCTGCAGCAGCAATTTCCGCAGCATTTCACATAGCAAGGATACAATGAACTGTTGCAAATCGGTTACTTCAAACACAGCTCCGAGCCAGACGCCCCGTAGCGTGCATTCCATCGACCCCAAACCGCCGCCATTTACGACTTCATCTACATCTACATTTATACTCCGCAAGCCACCCAACGGTGTGTGGCGGAGGGCATTTTACGTGCCACTGCGTTACCTCCCTTTCCTGTTCCAGTCACGTATGGTTCGCGGGAAGAACGACTGCCGGAAAGCCTCCGTGGACGCTCGAATCTCTCTAATTTTATTTTCGTGATCTCCTCGGGAGGTATAATTAGGTGGAAGCAATATTTTCGATACCTCATCCAGAAACGCACCCTCTCGAAACCTGGACAACAAGCTACACTGCGATGCAGAGGGCATCTCTTGCAGAGTCTGCCAGTTGAGTTTGCTAAAAATCTCCGTAACGCTATCACGCTTACCAAATAACCCTGTGACGAAACGCGCCGCTCTTCTTTGGATCTTCTCTCTCTTCTCTGTCAATCCGACCTGGTACGGATCCCACACTGATGAGCAATACTCAAGCGTAGGTCGAACGAGTGTTTTGTAAGTCACCTCCTTTATTGATGAACTACATTTTCTAAGGACTCTCCCAATGAATCTCAACCTGGCACCCGCCTTACCAACAATTAGTTTTATATGATCACCCCACTTCAAATCGTTCCGTACGCACACTCCCAGATATTTTACAGAAGTAACTGCTACCAGTGTTTGTTCCGCTATCATATAATCATCCAATAAAGGATCCTTCTTTCTATGTATTCGCAATACATTACATTTGTCTATGTTAAGGTTCAGTTGCCACTCCCTGCACCGAGTGCCTATCCGCTGTAGATCTTCCTGCATTTCGCTGCATTTTTCTATGCTGCAACTTCTCTGTATACTACAGTATCATCCGCGAAAAGCCGCATGGAACTTCCGACACTATCTACTGGGTCTTTTGTATATATAGTGAAAGGCAGTGGTCCCATAACACTCCCCTGTGGCACGCCAGAGGTTATTTTAACGTCTGTAGACGTCTCTCCATTGAGAACTGTGGTGTCACCGCCAGACATCACACTTGCTAGGTGGTAGCCTTTAAATCGGCCGCGGTCCGTTAGTATACGTCGGACCCGGGTGTCGCCACCATCAGTGATTGCAGACCGAGCGCCGCCACATGGCAGGCCTAGAGAGACTTCCTAGCACTCGCCCCAGTTGTACAGCCGACTTTGCTAGCGATGGTTCACTGACAAATTACGCTCTCATTTGCCGAGACGACAGTTAGCATAGCCTTCAGCTACGTCATTTGCTACGACCTAGCAAGGCGTCATTACCAGTTACTATTGATGTTGTAAAACATGTACCGTCAAGAGCGATGTTCACCAATGATGGATTAAAGTTAAGTATTCCAGAAGCTACGTACTTTTTTTGCTACTATAATTCCTTGTCCTGTTCCAGACCTCACGCCAGCCTGCGTGAACTTATACGCGTGCCTTTCGGCTTCCTGTCATAGTGGATTGGCTGTCTTGCCAGTTCACAACAGTTGGCGCCGAGGATTGGCGACGTGGCCAATTCGCGTTCGTAACTATACTGCCCTGATTTACTTGTGTAATGGCTTCGCCACAATCTCCAGATGTACTGTCCGAATTTTATCGTTTACAGAACCAGCAGACGCAGGCCTTACTAGATGCCCTTGGACAGCTCGTCCAGGGTCAACGTGCAATGAAAAACGATGTGGCAGCCACCGCTCCACCACTCATGCAGCCACAAAACGCAGTTGCACCAACTTTTCGTCCTTTTGATGCTGCACTGGAAAGCTGGACGGAGTGGTCATGCCAATTTGGATTCCATCTCGCCGCCTACAGAATTCAAGGTAATGAGCGGCAGCCTTTTCTCCTTTCTTGCGTCGGAGTGACCATGTACCATGTGATAGTCAAATTATTTCCCCGACACGACGTAGCAACTCTGTCCTACGAAGAAATTTTGTCTGCATTAGATGCATATTTCAAAGAATCAGTCAATGTAGTTGCCAAACGGTATACCTTCTTTCGTACAAAACGTACGCCAAGTCAGACTAATCGGGAGTGGGTTGCAACCTTGCAAGACCTTACTAGGGATTGTGCTTGAGTGTCAATGTGGACTCCCTTATTCAGATACTATGGTGTGTGATGCAATTGCACAGAAAGTTTCTGATGTTCGTATACGGGAACAGATTTTGAAACTAGTCAATACCTCCCGTCAACAAGTGATGGACACATTGGATCGGCAGGACACACTTGACTTTGCTCAGGAATCATTTGAAACTTCGCCACCCGTGTGTCAGGTGAACCGGCCCAGCGGGTGAGCTGCACGGAACAGTGAACAGTCCTCGCGCCCGGCCGCGCCAAAGCCACCTGGCTCTCAGCCACGTGTACCGCGCCAGCAGGCAAATGCAGTGAAATCATGTCCGCGGTGTGCTACTAGACATTCGCGTGAGAATTGCCCGTCACGCCAGGCTTTTTGCTTTTTCTGTAATAAAAAAGGACATGTTCAAAGTGTTTGCCAGAAAAAGCTCCGATCGGATGCTCAAAACCACTCCAGGCCCTTTGCTTTGCGCTGGAATCGGAATCGAACCAAGGATACGCAGGCTAGTGAAACTTCACCTATGGAAATTCATATAGTTCATTCGACTCCGCCCAGTGCTACTCTCTCTAACAGTGACTGTGTTCGTCCCACAAATAGTGTGCGTCGACATCGCTGGAAATCCCGTCAAGTCGCAAGTGATTCTGTACCAGTGTCAGTTCACGTTGCACAAGACAGTCGCTCTTGTCGTCAGCAGGACAATAAACTTTTTGTAGACTTGGACATTAACGGCAAAGTGATACCGTTCCAGCTCGATACTGGAGCTGCAGTTTCTTTGATCAATCGAGACACGTACAAACAGCTGGGCACACCTCCCTTGCATGCTGCCAATGTTAAGCTTACTAGTTATTCAGGACAAGCGATCCCTGTGTTAGGACAGTGCAGCCTTCTTGCAACATACAAAGGACAAACAAAACTTGTGTCATTTTACGTACTTCGTTCTTCTTCTGCAGTGAACTTGTTTGGTTTCGATTTATTTCAGTTGTTTAACTTGTCTATAGTAAATCAGGTCCTCTCAGTGAACCAGACTGAGCCTTCGGACAGTGTTTCTCGTCTATGTGAAGAATTTGCAGACATTTTTGCACCGGACCTCGGTTGCGCTAAGAACTATAAAGCTCATTAGGAACTGAAAGTAAACGCGCAACCGAAATTTTTCAGAGCGCGCAATGTTCCCCACGCATTGCGTAATGAAGTCGCAAAAACATTACACGATTTTGAATCACAAGGTGTAATTGAACGTGTGCAGGCTTCTCTCTGGGCATCACCCTTAGTAATTTTGCAAAAACCTTCGGGAAAATTGAGACTTCGAGTGGACTTCAAGGCAACAGTGAACTCACAACTAGTGACTGCAACTTTTCCTTTACCCCGCCCGGAAGATCTTTTTGACAAACTGTGCCCGGGTCAATATTTTTCAAAGTTGGACCTAGCAGATGCGTACTTGCAAACACCGGTGGACGAAGAATCCCAGCGCGTTTTGGTGGTTAACACGCATCTTGGTTTGTATCGATTCAAACGACTGCCATTCGGGTGTGCATCCGCCCCTGCATTGTTTCAGCAATATCTACAAACTGTTTGTGCGTCGGTCCCTACTGCTGCAAACTATCTGGACGATATTGTGATCTCCGGAAAGACGGAAGAAGAACATTTAGCCAATCTCAGAACATTATTTCAGGTCTTGCGACAAAATGGTCTTCGCTTGCGGAAGGACAAATGTGTGTTCTTTGTTCGTGATTTCCCATATCTGGGACATGTACCTAATGCTCAAGGCATAGATCCCAGTCCCACGCACCTTCGTGCCATACAAGACTTGCCTTCGCCGCAGAATTTGAAGCAGCTACAGAGTGAGCTGGGAAAAATTAATTATTATCATCGCTATGTGCGCCACGCCTCTTCTATTTCAGCTCCCCTTCATCGCTTACGCCGTAAGGTTGTTCCGTTCGTCTGGACGACGGAATGCGAACGCGCGTTTCGCCAGTTGAAATCGGCGTTGCTTTCCAATACTTGCCTCACGCCATTCGATCCCCGGAAGCCCCTTTTGTTGATGGTGGATGCATCGGATTTCGGGATCGGTGCTGTGCTTGCGCACAAAGATGGTTCGCACGATCGCCCTATTGCCTTTGCGTCCAAATTGCTCTCGTCTGCGCAACGAAATTATTCCCAGATCGAGAAAGAAGCATTGGCTCTCGTATTTGGTGTTACAATGTTTCATGATTTCTTGTATGGTCGTCACTTTACCATCATCACAGACCACAAACCTTTGACATCGCTTTTTCATCCGACTAAGCCTGTACCTCCACGTACAGCGCAGAAATTCATTCGCTGGTCTATTTTCCTCTCGCAGTACCGCTACGATATCTTGTATCAGTCCACCGCTAAGCACGGAAACGCCGATGCGTTGTCCCGTTTGCCTGTTGCTGAGGATGGAGCATTCGATTCCTCCGAACGTGCTTGCATGTTCATTGATTCGGAAACCGATGACGTGGTCGAATCGTTTCCGATTGATATTCGTCGGGTAGCTACGGCCACAGCTGCCGACCCTGTCCTTGCTACCGTTCTGCGTTTTGTTGCTAGGCAATGGCCCTTGTCAAAGTCATGGATCGGGGATCCGTTGGTTCGCCGATTTTTTGCTCACAAGGAGAGACTTTTTGTACGACGTGGTGTTTTGCTGTTGCGTTCAGATAATGATCAGTCCAGGGTCATGGTACCACGTTCGTTACAGTCGTCTGTCTCACGGCTTCTCCACCAAGGACATTGGGATATAGTGAGAACGAAACAACTTGCTCGTCAGCACTGTACTTGGTTCGGAATCGATGCCGCGATTACGAATATGTGCTCTTCTTGCATGGTGTGTGCCGAACAACAATCAGCACCACCGCGGAAATTCTTTGCATGGCCCAAAGCCACTTCCCCTTGGCAACGCTTACACATCGATTTTGCTGGTCCCTTCCGGAATGCTCTATGGTTGGTTGTGGTAGATTCATTCAGTAATTTTCCTTTTGTTGTCCGGATGTCTTCCACTACGTCATCTGCCACCATCCAAGCGTTATCCGCTATCTTTTGCATTGAAGGTTTTCCACAGACTATTGTTTCCGACAGTGGCCCACAATTCGTGTCCGCAGAATTTCAGTCATTCTGCAAGGCCAATGGTATTCAACATCTGACGTCCGCGCCGTTTTCGCCACAGTCAAACGGTGCCGCTGAACGTTTGGTCAGCACTTTCAAGTCACAGATGTTGAAGTTGAAAGAGGTAGGACACGTTATTACTCTTTTTGTCCTCGTATCGCTCTCAGCCCCGAGATGGTCGCTCGCTAGCTGAGTTGATCCACGGTCGCCCTCATCGCACCTTGATGTCTTTGCTACAACCGCCGCATCAGGTTCCTGTGCAGCGGCAGATACCTGCTTTTGCCCCAGGCGACGTTGTATACTTTCGCAACTATCGAGGTTCACGGCGTTGGCTCGCAGGGCGCATTCTTCGCTGCCTCGGCCGCGTGATGTATTTGGTTTTGGGGGCCTCTGGTGAGGGGCGCCGGCATTTCAATCAGCTGCGCCTCTGTCGTCGCACTGGATCTGCCGCTCCCCGTCTGCTTTCAGCGACGGTGCCGTCCGTGAGCACCCTGGGGACCCATCTACTGGCTCGCCTCAGCCCCAGGTGTTACCGACGCTGCCTTCCATTTTGCCCCATGGCGACGCGCCGCCACCGCCGCCGCCGCCTGTTCACCCGCCGGCGACGCCCGCAGTGGACGCCTCGCTGCAACCTCCGGGCGCCTCCCTGGGTCACGCGCCGCCGATCGCTTCCCGTGACCAGTTGTCCTCCGCCATGGAATTCTTGCCCGCTGCGGACCATATGTCGTCTTCGCCCGTCGGGTGCCCCGGCCCGATGGAGGTCGACCCTTCGGCCCCTCCTGTCTCTCTTCGGGCGCATACACCGCATGTTGGCGTGCACCCTGAAGCAGGTTTTCAGGCGTTTCCTGGCTCCCCTCGGACCGAATGGCAGGGTGCGGGTGGCACAGCCACGCCTGTTGTTAGGCTCCCCACCTCGTCGCATACGCCAACATAGGGTCCTCTCCACGGCGGTCGGAAGCCTTATGCCACAACCGTCCGCCGATTTGCGGGCTAGGAATGTGGTGCCACCGCCAGACACCACACTTGCTAGGTGGTAGCCTTTAAATCGGCCGCGGTACGTTCCGTTAGTATACGTCGGACCCGCGTGTCGCCACTATCAGTGATTGCAGACCGAGCGCCGCCACACGGGAGGTCTAGAGAGACTTCCTAGCACTCGCCCCAGTTGTACAGCCGACTTTGCTAGCGATGGTTCACTGACAAATTACGCTCTCATTTGCCGAGACGATAGTTAGCATAGCCTTCAGCTACGTCATTTGCTACGACCTAGCAAGGCGCCATTACCAGTTACTATTGATGCTGTAAAACATGTACCGTCAAGAGCGATGTTCACCAATGATGGGTTAAAGTTAAGTATTCCAGCAGCTACGTACTTTTTTTGCTACTATAATTCCTTGTCCTGTTCCAGACCTCACGCCAGCCTGCGTGAGCTTAAACGCGTGCCTTTCGGCTTCCTGACATAGTGGATTGGCTGTCTTGCCAGTCCACAACAAGAACAACATGCTGTGTTCTGTTTGCTAAAAACTCTTCAATCCAGCCATAGACCTGGTCTGATATTCCGTAGGCTCTTACTTTATTTATGAGGCGACAGTGCGGAAGTGTATCGAACGCCTTCCGGAAATCAAGGAAAATGGCATCTACCTGGGAGCCTGTATCTAGTATTTTCTGGGTCTCATGAACAAATAATGCAAGTTGGGTCTCACACGATCGCTGTTTCCGGAATCCATGTTGATTCCTACAGAGTAGATTCTGGGTTTTCTGAAATGACATGATACTCGAGCAAAAAAGATGTTCTAAAATTCTACAACAGATCGATGTCAGAGATATAGGCCTATAGTTTTGCGCATTTGCTCGACGACCCTTCTTGAAAACTGGGACTACCTGTGCTCTTTTCCAATAATTTAGAACCTTCCGTTCCTCTAGAGACTCGACCTGTTCTGTTTTCCAATCATTTGGAACCTTCCGTTCCTTTAGAGACTTGCGGTACACTGCTGTTAGAAGGGGGGCAAGTTCTTTCGCGTGCTCTGTGTAGAATCGAATTGGTATCCCGTCAGGTCCAATGGACTTTCCTCTGTTGAGTGAGCTCAGTTGCTTTTCTACTCCTTGGACACTTATTTCGATGTCAGCCATTTTTTCGTTCGTGCGAGGATTTAGAGAAGGAACTGCAGTGCGGTCTTCCTCTGTGAAACTGCTTTGGAAAAAGGTGTTTAGTATTTCAGTTTTACGTGTGTCATCCTCTGTTTCAGTGCCATTATCATCGCAGAGTGTCTGGATATACTGTTTCGGTCCCCTTACTGATTTAACGTAAGACCAGAACTTTCTAGGATTTTCTGTCAAGTGATCTCAAGCGCGAGTTCACTGGAGGTCAGGGTAGAGACCCGTTCTGTTGCTGATGAAAACCGGTTCTATCTCGGCGGCAGTGATGGCCGTGTGTTGATTCGAAGATGGCTAGTTGTGGGCTACAAGCGATCTGTGTTCGTGTTAGGCACACTTGACTTACAACTGAAGTTATGATCCGGTGTGCGATTTCGAATGACAGCAGGGGCACTCTCGCGGTTAACCTACGTAACCCGACTGCAAAACTGTACGTCAATCTGGTGACTCTACGTATCCTGTTGCCATTCATGAACAGCGTTCCAAGGGTGTTTTTCCAACAGGATAACGGTCGCCCATGTACCGCTATTGTGAACCAACATGCTGTACAGAGTGTCGACGTGCTGCTTTGGCCTGCTCGATCATCACATCTGTTTCGAGTCGAGCACATGCGGAACATTATCGGGCGACAACTCCAGCGTCATCCTCAACAAGCATGAACCGTACCTTCGTTGACTGACAAACTGCTACAGGTATGGAAGTCCGTTTCATAAACTGATTTGCGGCCCCTGTACAATAACTAACGTTTGCATGATTCCATTTAACATTCTGGCGGTAGCACCTGTTATTAATGTATCAGCATTTGACGTTTCCAATGATTTATCTCGCGCTCACGTTAGCCTGTGATCTTGTAATGTTAATCGCTTGAATATGTTATTTAGACAAATACCGGTTGATCAAAAAGTCAGTACAAATTTGAAAACTGAATAAATCACGGAATAATGTAGATAGAGAGGTACAAATTTACACACATGCTTGGAATGACACGGGGTTTTATTAGAACCAAAAAAATACAAACGTTCAAAAAATGTCCGACATATGGCGCTTCATCTGATCAGAATAGCAATAATTAGCATAACAAAGGAAGACAAAGCAAACATGATGTTCTTTACAGGAAATGCTCAATATATCCACCATCACTCCTCAGCAATAGTTGTAGTCGAGGAATAATGTTGTGAACAGCACTGTAAAGTATGTCCGGAGTTATGGTGAGACATTGGCGTCGGATGTTGTCTTTCAGCATCCCTAGAGATGTCGGTCGATCACGATACACTTGCGACTTCGGGTAACCCCAAAGCCAATAATCGCACGGACTGAGGTCTGGGGACCTGGGAGGCCAAGCATGACGAAAGTGGTGGCTGAGCACACGATCATCACCAAACAACGCGCGTAAGAGATCTTTCACGCGTCTAGCAATATGTGGTGGAGCGCCATCCTGCATAAACATCGTACGTTCCAGCAGGTGTTTATCAGCCAGGCTGGCGATGATGCGATTCTGTAACATATCGGCGTACCTCTCACCCATGACGGTAGCAGTTACAAAACCGGAATCACGCATTTTCTCGAAGAAAAAAGGCCGGATAACGGTAGATGTGGTAAATCTAACCCATACCGTGATTTTCTCGTCGTGTAATGGAGTTTCCACGACAGTTCTAGGATTTTCAATAGCCCAAATTCTCCAGTTGTGGGCGTTGACAGACTCTCGGAGCGTGAAACGAGCTTCGTCGGTCCACAACACGTTACTCAGCCAGTCGTCATCTTCCGCCATCTTCTGAAACGCCCACACCGCAAATGCCCTCCGCTTCACTAAATCGGCAGGTAACAGTACACGATGCCGATGGATTTTGTACGGATAGCATCGGAGGGTACGCGTAAGTGCCAACGAAACAGTAGTGTATGGAATGCCGGTGCGACGTGCGACTGCACGAGCTCTGACTTCCCCGTGCATAGACGAACCCGCTACAGTCTCCATTTCTTCCTGAACTGTCTCAGCAGCATTACGCCTTGTGCTCGGTCGGCCACTACGGGGTCTATCGTCTAAACAACCCGTGGAACTTCGAAACCATTCTCGTCACAGCTGCATTTGTCAACGGACCTTTACCCGTTCGAATCCCCTTTACCCGTTCGAATCTCCTTCCTATGGCGATAGGATCGTGACGCTGAACTAGCACATTCCCCATTCTGATAATACAGCTTCGCTAAAAGCGCCTTTTCAGGTAACGTCAACTTGCTGAGACTGCTGGCGCATCTGATTCTCTCTCTCATTACAGCTCCTTTTATACACGATTGTCATGCGCAGTGACTGACGTTCTGGTGTCTAGCGCTCTCTGTCGGACATTTTGTGAACTTTTTTTTTGTTCTAATAAAATCCCATGTCATTCCAAGCACGTGTGTCAATTTATACCTCTCTATCTACATTTTTCCTTGGTTTATTAAGTTTTCAAATTTATACTGACTTTTTGATCACCCGGTATGTTCCCGAAATTTCATTACTCAACATTAATTAATTTTTGGTGTTGCGATTTTTTTTCGTCATTGTAGAGAAATTCATAGGCATGAGGAGACAGAGGCAGCGCTGACCTGTTCTGGAGGCGGGGACGGCCGTGGCGCCGGGACACGCCGCCCCCGGCGCGCGCCGCTCTTCGTCGGAGGAGTGGACGCTCGACGTGGCCGACAGCGGAGACTCGGCCGGCCGCAGGTGCGACGCCAGCGACCTGCCGCAAGGTAGGCTGCTCAGCGCCCGCACCACAGAGGCGTCGGTAGGGTCGGAAACGCAGGCACAGCGGACATGGCATTACAGAGAATTTAGATTTTCCTTCAAAACACTCAGAGCGTATCATTAATCTACACCGCTGACAAATAAATTAGCAACACCACGAAGAACATGAAATAACGAAATTTTAGGTATTTTGCGTACACAGTACAACAGGATAATAGGAAGAGTGGATGATTAAGTTGGTAGGTAATGTGGGGGGGTGTGGGGAGTGAAATAAAGTACACACAGATGCCACCTCTGGCAGCAACAATGGCGATAACCCAGCTGGGCATCAAGTCGAATCACAAGAATGACTATGTGAAAGATGGCTACACTGAGTCACAGCGCCAGAGATTGCGCCAAAGATTATTATTTCGCCGCCTCCACTGGCCCAGTAGGAGTTCAGAAGATGTGGAGAGCAGTCGTCGTTCTGTTGGGCGAGAGAGTAGACGATCTGAGTGTTGACTGAAATGTTGTACTGTTCGATTGGTGTAATGCAGGAGTCTCCAAACTTTTTAGTCCACGGGCCACATTGACTCCTCCACGAAGTCATAAGGGCCAAGATCTACCTAGAGGGATTAAAGCACCCTAGCACTCCATGATCAACGTAATGTAAGGCTAAAGGAAAGATGAAATCGCAAAAATCTAAGGTTGTGGGAATAGCTAGCACTGAAACGAACTACGACTTTTATTTAATTACATAATTTTGATTGGTGGACGTACCTGACCGAAATTCTGGCGTATTTTATTCTGGCGAATTTCACCGAGAAAAAAGTATGTCGCTGCACATTCTTCACGAAAGCGTCCTGCAAAATTAACTAAATCTCAAAATGATTGTTAGCAACACTATTACTGCAAGACGTAACAGAGGTAGAGTATGTCAACGCATTGTTATTTCAAGCGGCGCAACAATAAGTTGAGTTATGCAGTCTTGTGGCGAGTAGCAGAGCCAATGACGCGGTGTACTGGTCGCGATAGGCCTCGAAACTCAATTGTTGGCAGTGTGGCTACCACCTCAAATATTTGGCGGGCCGGATACGGGGGATGTCCGGCTAGCTAACGCGGTCCGGTTTGCCGACTCTCGCGGGCTGGTTTCGGCCCACGGGCCGTAGTTTGGAGACCACTGATCTATACCGCTGACAAATAAATTAGCAACACCACGAAGAACATGTAATAACAAAATTTTAGGTATTTTATGTACACAGTATAAAAGGATAATAGGAAGAGTGGATGATGAAGTTGGTAGGTAATGCTGGGGTGTGGCGTGTGAAATAAAGTACACACAGATGCCACCTCTGGCAGCAACAATGGCGATAACCCAGCTGGGCATCAAGTCGAATCACAAGAATGACTATGTGAAAGATGGCTACACTGAGTCACAGCGCCAGAGATTGCGCCAAAGATTATTATTTCGCCGCCTCCACTGGCCCAGTAGTAGTTCAGAGGATGTCGAGAGCAGTCGTTGTGCTGTTGGGCGAGAAAGTAGACGATCGGAGTGTTGACTGAAATCTTGTACTGTTCAGTTGGTGTAATGTATAGATGGAAGAAGATGCAACTGTCAGAATATATTTGAGAAAGGAGATGGGCTTTTGATTTATGATGCTGGAGTAATGGAATATTTTCCTCAATATATAATGAGGTAAAAAGGTATTACAGTTTTCTTTAATAACAATCCCTCTTGCTTACAGGAACAGTCAACAAAGCATCTGGCTCGTGTTCATTTATTAGACTTGTAACTCTGGTTTCTATCTGCAATTATAGTATTTCTGGTTTTTCAATTACTTCATTGTAAATGGTGTTTAAAATATTTTGTCGTATTGAGAAAGAACCGAGCCAGATACATGTACGTTGAGTCACAATACCACACACAGAACAATTACATTTGTGCTTTGTTGTTTCGTAGCTTTTATAGGTGCAGGGGACTTAATTAATCAATTGTGTTAATGGAAATTCCTTGTCATTCTTTATTTTTATTTTATGCAGTCAGATTGCGTGCTAATAATAGTCAGGGCCAACCAGTTACGAGACTTTGTAACCGGTCACACAGCTAGTAAAATTATCACATTTATTCATTAATATTAGTTGTATCTTTTTAAATAAGCCCCCATGCATATCTCATTCCGTTGCTGAATGTCAGAATTCATCAGATTTAGTTGTAGCCGAGTGGTAGTGTTCCATTCTCTAGGCAGCACATGACCACATGTTTCCAGTGGGTCAAACATCTGGAGAACGTGCTGGTCAGAGAGACATTCGAACATCCTCCATGTCGAAGTTGGTCAGGACAGCAGAGCTAACATGCGGTCTTGCGTTATTTGGTTGAAAGATGTCATGTAGTATTTGACGATAATGTGCCACCACCGGCCTTAACAATTCTGAAATGTAATGGTTCCTGTACTATCTGCTACACAATCCACACGTGACCTTGTTGTGTACCTAATAGTGCGCTGTATTGGTTCAAATGGCTCTGAGCACTATGTGACTTAATATCTGAGGTCATTACTCCCCTAGAACTTAGAACTACTTAAACCTAACTAAACTAAAGACATCACACACATCCATGCCCGAGGCAGGATTCGAACCTGCGACCGTAGCGGTCGCACGGTTCCAAACTGAAGCGCCTAGAACCGCTCGGCCACCAGCGACCGGCAGCGTGTTGTATTCTTACAACATGTGCCGGTCTCGTACAGTGACGACAACATTACGTTTCACATTGTTCATTCTCCTCAGAGCCTCCACAAACGGATACGTTCATCATGGTGCTGTACACAAACAGGTATTCTTCTGAAAAGTCGACGTTGTGTCACTTTTGGAGCAATTGTTGTCACTGTGCTCATTACTATTGGCGTGCCCCTCTCCGCTACCATACCTTGAGCATCCATAATTATGGTTTGCGTGCTGACAGTTCCCTGCTCTAGACGTTGCACTATCCAAGCGGGTACTCAACTGGCTAAAAGCTAGCCCACTCCCAGACTCAGGGCGTGTCATGTGCTTCTTTGGATGTAAGATGCTGCGTGGCTGGGCGAACAGTATGTCCGTCCTTTCAGGCACTAGTCGGGGACTGAGATATAAGTGACGGTCAGTATGGTCCTTGAAAAGTCATTCATCCTATATTAGCGTGACAGTTGTGGGATCCCAAACAATGCGAGCAGCAATATCTCAGCCTTCCCCATGATCCCATATGTCATGATCCTGCTAGTGTCGATTTCCAGCATGTGTTGGCAGACTTTGTCCTTATTTCTCTGCGCGTAGTACTATGTTCTCCGAAAGAAGCAACGTACAAAAGAGGTATGTGAATGGGAAATCCACTCCATACAGAACGGAGATGACATTACTATTACCCAAGTTGTGCAGTTGAAATGAAATGTTAATGATTTGCATATTCAACGTGTATTACACTTCATGCCAATTTAACGTTTGTTGCATGCTATCTTTGTGGTGTTTATGTTTTAATGGCAGCAGTGTACTTCACAGCGGTGGTCGTTTTCTGCATTGTGAAAATGTTCGTTGAAGAAGTTCGTGCTCCGACCAGCCAGCGGTAGAGTGTCTGTATACTGTCTGATGAGGAACGTTACAAAAGAACTGTATGCTGCTGCCCTATATTCACGCTGAGTGCCTATTAATTGTACCGGCCAGCGCAAATAATCATATGCTCCCCGACGTGTACGAGCACAACTATACGCAGATGCATACAAACTGCTATTGTTGCAATAGTCATGGTTTCAGTCTATATACAGCAATAGTTTTTCCACTAAAGTTTTCATTTTACGTAAACTAAATAGACTGAATCAGTATGATAACTTTTTTTTGAGCGGTAAACAATATATATATATATGCCACGCTCTGTTATTGATCTGTATCGTTGCACTGATAAAAATGTTTCGTAAGAACGTAATTTTATTTGGTTTGAAATAAATGTCAAACACGGTAAATTCACATCATGCTGGTTTATTACAGTCTAAGCACATCCCATCATTTCCCTAAGCTGGATGGAATTAGTTACGTAAATTTCAGTCAAAGAGTCTGCAATAAGATGCTGATTTCACCAGTTGCTTTAACGAATTCTAAGTATTTTCTCACAATTCGATACCAATATTCACTTACTTTTTCGTTGTATTACAAACAGTCTATCACTTTTGGACAAAGTTCAGTCTTCCATTGACAATAATCAATTTAAGACAAATTTCGGTTCTTTTCCTAACTTGACTTAACGTAATGATATACTCAAAGTTGCTGATCTACCTATTTCAAGCTTAATGATTTCTAGCAGATCGCAAATCTCCAAAATGTAAGCCGGCCGGAGTGGTCGAGCGGTTCTAGGCGCTACAGTCTGGAACCGCGCGCCCGCTACGGTCGCAGGTTCGAATCCTGCCTCGGGCACGGTTGTGTGTGATGTTCCTAGCTTAGTTAGGTTTAAGTAGTTTACGTACAAGGGCACACGTTAAGTTACGACACGATCAAGCAAGCGCTAGAAGCACATTAACATTGTATAACTTTATCTTCTGTATTCCGCGGTGTCCTCAAAGAGTACTCACAAGGAGTATTCTTGGAGGTCACTTGTTCTACTCCGTGATCTCTAAGTACACTACTTTGCCATCTACTTTTACTTTAATTTGATACAAAAGGGATTCTATTTTACTTTCTTTTGCAAAAATACTAAGTTACTTTATCCTGGATTTCTTTTCTATTTCTTTTTACATTGTTTCTCTTCAGTATACTCGCTACTATTCAATTGATGCTACCACAGTGGGACATTGTTACCTTTTTTTATGGAATTTGCATCTTGGGTTTGGTGCTTGTATTGGGTTATGGATATTATTTTTATATTTTCATCTTTGCGTCCAAAGGAAGTGGCGTTACAATTACTGAAAGATTAATACGTTCTGCTGAATGTTCTGCTGAACATTTTTGGGAATTGTGTTTAAAAGAAAAACCTTCACAAGTTGATGGTCCTTCGCTTCCTCGAATCGAGGTATACCAAAGAAGTATGAAAACAACAAAGCCAGCTCACCGCACACTTTCAAAACCCCAAAGGAATACTACAAAGCTATTTACATTGAAGTTTGTGAAACGGTGCAGTCTTACATTATTGAGCGGTTTGCTTCAACTGGACTCACACAGGTCATTGCA